>NC_090816.1:116953727-117568128 GCF_000390325.3 Nicotiana tomentosiformis | reverse complement strand
ACATTACTCTTGTCTTGCAACTATATATTGCATTTGGTGCTTCAACTTCTAAAGGATATATATTAGATAGGTAAAAAAACGTCTCGATATTACAACTATGTATTACGTTTGCATCTATTCTCCTAGCTACTACAGGATAACTTACAATGGCAAACGAAGAAGAGCTAGGAAAGCTATGCATACCTATTAGGAAGTTGAAGAAATATGCTACATAATGGGTAATTAAAGTTTTAGTCATTCGACGAGACTTAATAAAGGAATACAAAAATGAGAACGGCGAAGGTGTACGTTGGCAACTAATATTCGTTGATGAAGAGGTAACTTTATTTTAATAGTTTCTTATAGCCACCGCTCAATACACTGCCTCCTTTGGTGACTCTATTGCTTGTCTGTATTGACACAGGGAACAAAAATACAAACTACTCTTTTCAACAATAATGTTCAAGTATGAAAGAATTTTTTCAAACATAAGTGGCACAAAACCAAACTTCTTATCTGTGCACAAGGACCTTGAGGTAACGTTTAATAGCAACACAGAAGTAATACAGTGCAACACGGAATTTATGTGTCAACAATTCTCCAATGATTTTATTTCTTTGGACGAGTTAGAACAGGTCACTAATGAGACTTTATTTTGGTAAATACCTACTTATATTTATTTAGTATTTTGCAGCTACAATTATTCGATATTTAATATTTTATTTTTTTTAGAAGTGGTTTGCATTGTAATAAAAGTGAAAGCACTAAATGGAGAAGGACAAAGCAGAAGACGAGAAGTAAAAGTTACGAATGAAAGGCAAGTTATCACCAGTTACTCGCCATTCATGGTTTAAACTTTACTACCTGCAATACAAGTAGAATGTAATTTTTATGATACTCAATTTTAAATATATAGGTATGATCAAAAAAACTGTGACTTTATGGGGAGACTTAGCTGAAATAGAGGGGGAATTGTTAGAGAGCATTAAAAATTCCAAGCCAGTAGTAGCCTTCTGTGATGTTAAAAGCTCTACTTACCAAGGTATAACACCTCATACCTTATGTATTTTCATAATATTTTAGACAGCCTTAAGGTAACACTATATTCGTTGATCCTTTTTAAATAGGGGATTTTGTCCTTTCGGCGACACATGTTAGTAGCGTTCTAATCTACCCAACATTTGAGAAGGCAAAAGATCTCAACAAATGGTAAATTGTGGATTTCTCTTTCAAACTTATTTCCTCTCTATGTGTTAGGTATATGGAACATTCTACAAGAGTAGAAATAGTTAATGCAAGCTTGGTAAAATCATATCTTTGGCTTTTGATGGAAAAAATCAAATTTACTAGAAATATGAGAATAATAACTGATCCAACATTTAGTGAGTTCTTACTTTGTGTTGGCAACGGAGAAGAGCCTACAATAAAAGACAATTTGATCCTTCTTCAAGAAAATTTGTTTGTCAAGTATAATAGTAATGGTATTGCTGAAGAATGCGTAAATAAACAAAATATACCCATCACTACAAGAGAATGCTAGCTCTGAAAAATATGTAACGGAGAAGACTATCTTAGCAAGTAGAAATGAGCATATTGATAAGCTAAATGAGAGGTTGATAGCTATGTTCCCAGGTGAAAGCAAAACATTTATTATTTTTGACTCTGCAGAAGATGACACCAATAATTATTATCAGGAAGAATATCTAAATACTTTAACACCCAATGGTCTCCCCCCGCATAGGTATTTTATCATATACATTATGATTTATAAATATATTTTGTTGCTCCATTATTTCTCTTTGTTTTGCCTTAAGCATACACACCTGAAAGATGCAATAAAAATAACTTTTCTTTTAACTTTTAATTTTTTATGCAGGTTAGTGTTGAAGGAGAATGCACCCATCATGCTACTCAAGAATCTAGACCTTTCAAATGGCTTATATAACGGAACAAGAATGATATGTATAGGCTTTGACAACAATATTTTACATGCAGAAAGCATATGTTTATTCCATGTATTCAGCTTTCACCCCTTGAAAATAAAGGATATCCTTTCAAGTTCATTCAGAAATAATTTTTAGTACGTCTTTGCTTTACAATAATAATAAATAAAGCACAAGGCTAGACCATTTGCAATGTTGGCTTGTATTTGCCCCAACATATTTTTTCGTATGGACAACTGTATGTTGCACTTTCAAAAGGGATATCAATGTCCATAACAAAAGTTCTCGTCATGACAGAGCAACCGATACATTGAAGTGGAATATATACCAAGAAAATTGTCTTCAAAGAAGTGCTAGGTACGGTACGTGCATATAACATATGGCAATGAATAACATAAGTAATTAAATTATTATCTATAGTGCATAACTAACTAAATTGACTGATTTTACTTTTCAGGTTCAGACGACATATAATCACTGAAGTCCGATAATCAACTCATAAATAGAAAAATCATTCTTCAATTGAGCTTGTTTTCTTACATTTTATACTACTCATTACATACATATTTTAATATTATCATTGTCCTTTTAAAACATATGTACTTGTATACATGGGACACACGTGTCAAACATGAATATCTTCTTTTTCACTTATTGTGCAATAATTTAGTTGAAAGAAGAGCATAACCTTGTACTACTATACAAAGACAGCTGATGATCAGATCTTAGTGGTACTTCAACTTAGATATTTTTGGCCTATGTACTTCAACACATATTGGAAATAATGATTTTAATGGCTAGAACATGTTCGTCAATAGTAATAGCTTCTTGTTTTGTATCGACCAGCTAGGAACACAATTAGAGGGTGAAGAAAGGGCATAACAAACAACAATCAAAAAGCGACTGACTTTGTAACAAATGGTAGGTGGGACACAGAGACTTTGGTGCAACATGTTGGTGATGAAGTGTTGGTAAGATATGTACTCATAATTAGGTACCTGGATATCCAATTAAACAAGGTATTTGAATACTAATGGAATCTACTATGGTTCTCAACTCATTTGCATGGGATCTGGTTCAAAGATGTAAAGAGAAAAACTACATATAAGATGAGCAAAGAGGAGTTTGGAATAGGAAACTAACTCTATATGAAATTTTGCAGCACAGAGGAGTATTCGAGGAGATGGTGTTGCACGACGCCTAAAAGGGAAACAATACAACATTTATTCCATTACACTCCAGCAGCTTCTGAGGTATGACACTATTTCACAACAACATGTGGTTTCAATGTGTTAGTTTGAGTGCCCGTATGATTTACTAAAGAACTTGGTTCTTTACCGTATTTCTTAAACTTGAAGTAAAGTAAGCAGTAAGTAAACACAGTGATTTTTACGTGAAAAATCACCTGGCTCAAAAGGTGCAAAAACCACGACCTACTACATAAGATTTTCAACTTCAACTCCACTAGAACAATGAGCCAAAATATATCAATTACAAGACTATAATTCAATACTCTCCAGTACTCTTATTACGACTATTTGATTTACAAGTTATTCTAACTTGTAAAGAAAATACTCACTCCAACTCAGTAATTGTTTGTGACACTTGATTACAACTCAATTTCCTAAAACTCATTAACTAGACTGACTCAAGAAGAATACAATATTGGTACTCGACTAGAATGAACAACATATAATTCTTCAGTTGATGTGTAAAAGGATAAAATCAGAAGTCAAAGTAGATAGTATTTAAACGCCTGGACTTTGAGATATTCTAGGAGTCCTATGCATAGTCAACTTCTCCTTTGATAGGACTCCTACTGTTCGAAGGACTCCACAAGTTTTGGGACTCTTTGTCTCTAAATAAATTATTCGTATCTTCTTGGGCAATTATCCTTATCACATGTAGCATCCTTCTTCCACCAAATTCGGACCTGGATAACTTTGAGATAAAGTTATCGTCTTGTACAGACGTACAATCATCAACCAGATGAGCTGGTCCTTTACTGTGAGGAGCTGGTTCTTAAAATAATTAAGCAGCTACGTTGTTCAAACACACTTTATTAATCACAACAAGAACCATAGACAGACATGCATATTCACAAACCCCAACCTTTTCTTTCCCCTTTTGACATCATCGGGAAAAAAAAAACAAAAAAGACGTTAGACAGATGAAGCATAGTTAATGTAATATTCAAGGCCATATAGGCTACAACACAAGCTTAAGAATTATCAAGGCAAACAGACTAGGCTGAAGATCCAATATTGTACGAAGCATTAAAGTAGTACAAGAGAAGACATTTAGTAGTGCCAAAAGAAGCCCATGGCCTTGTCATAAACTATTAGAACAAAATAAACTAAACATACTGCAAGCTACTCAGACTAAGACAAAAGAAAAAAAATTAAAGCATCACTGGGATAGCAATAGGAAACGAAGGACACTAGGAAGGAACAAGCTCATGGGTGAGAGGTAGAGGGGGTCAATGCTTTAACAAGAATGGAAATATGTTAGGCATAAGATTCCCTATCTCTTTTGAGATCTTCCCTAAGCTATCTGGTTTCCTTTATCAGTTCATCATTGTCTTCACGAAGCTTGGCATTCTCTTCAACAGCCAACTCCAACCTCTTACTGAGCTCTGCAGCCCTGCTGCTCCCAGGTAGAATAGCAGATCATGTGGGTCCCCTAGCCTTGATCTCCTCATAGCCACACTGCTTGAGGATAACATCATCCAAAACATCATTGTGATTTCCATACTTAAGCTCAGGCAAGGCAATGTTAAGCTTGCTAAATAGCTCAGTCAACATGAAACCATAAGGCATAGCATTCTTAGGCTTGGGCGTGTCTGCAGCTCTTGCCATATGCTGAATCATCAGACTAGGGAGATTGATATGTCTACCATTCTCAAGTAGTTCCATTACATCCATGTCCAACAGGATAGCTTCATGTCTTCTCTCAGACCTCTGAATAATACAGAAATTGACAAAATGAAAAAACAGCTTGTGGAAGGGAGTCATATCAGTCTTGTACACCTTCTAGGAGCATCCAGTTCAAACTTTTGAGAGAACTTACTTGTGATCACAATGCCAGTATCAACATCATTGTCTATGGCTGGCCACATTTTCTTCAAGTAATTATCAAATCCTAAAGAAGAAATATTTAGAAGCATCCACAGCTCCTTATCATCAAACTCCATTTCAAACCCCCTTACATTACTTTTGACTACCTTCCCATCAAATTGGAAGTTTTCATAGAACTCCACTATAGCAATAACACATACAAGAGGGAAAGCTTTAACAAACATGTGCTTTCATCCCTGTAGCTCAAGTTTTTCAACCAGTTGAGCCATCCCCTTTTCATCAGTGTTTGCAAGAATCTTCACATTAAGCATTTTTCTGTTCCTGAACTCTGTGAGTCTATCAACCACAGCTGGCACATTCTTTCTCTTCTTTCCTCTACTGGCCTTTGCAGTAGGGGTAGCAATTTTTGTAGCTTTGGCAACCTTTCTCTTTTGTATAGAGGACTTTGCTGGCAAACCATACTAAGAATTATCTTCTCCATCCAACTCAACCATAGGTTCCACAATTAAAACTTTCTTCCTTGGCTTCTTGGCACTTCTTGACTCCTTAATAATTTGTTCATCAACAGCCTTTCTTTTACTCCTTGTAAGAGGAGTTCTAGCAGGAGGAACTACTTATTTCCTTATTGGAACTGCTGACTTTGTTGTTTTCATAGGAGTCTTCTTGGGTTTCTTCCCCTACCTCAGACAATGGCAAGTCATCTTCATCACTGCTAACCTTTTCATCTCTAGTGAAAGAAGTTAACAAAGGCTCAGGTTCTTGAGTCCCTTTCTCTTCACCAGTTTCTTCTGAAGGGGATATGACAGTGTTCCCAATGGTCATAGAGCCATTTCTCACTCATATTCTCATTCTCTTCCTCACTTTCTTCATCCACTCTTATACTCTCACTTACTTTTTCTTGATCCTCACCCTCACTCTCAGAATTACCCTCTTATTCACTATTATTTTTTTCTTCTGCAGAATCATTTACTTGTTCACCTATCCTATCATCTGTATCACTCTCCTTCTCTTCTCTATAATCTCCCTCATTCTCACTCTTTTCTTATTCATTAGTTATGTCTTAAGCATTATCCTCCCCATGACTGTCCATAACTCCTTCTTCTTTTTCACCCTCATTATCATCCTTATCCTCCATCCAACTAAAAGAAAGACCATAATATTCCTCCTTATGTACTAGTTCTGGTTCTTTACTTCTTTCCTTTCAACCACAGGCACCATAGTAGTGGTATCTGCCTCTTTCCCCAGAATGTCTGCATATTTTTCTACAGTGAGTTCTCCACTTATGGGTGGGAGAGTGTCTAAGGGTGCAACATCTATACCGGATACCAAAATATCCAATTTTAAATGAGGGATTTGTACCTAACTAGCAGTGACTGACACTGATTCCCCCTGAACCACAGCTTCCTTGACCAATGTGTCTACTTAGGTAGTAGCATGAGGGACTGCCTTGACATTCTTGACAGATTTTCTTGGAGTAGCCTTGACCTTGGTTGACTTAGAGGTATTTTTCACAGTATGCACAGATGCATGGGTGGTTAGTTTTGGAAGTGGGGGTGCAGTGGAGGTGGGTATGGTGAGAGCAGCAGGAACAGGAGATGATGATATAGGTACAGTGGAGGATATCGGAGGAGAATGAGAAGGTGTTGGTGCAGGTTCACTTGATGGATTGATACTTTTCTTTTTTTTGGGCCTCATGATCTTGGATTTTACTTCAGTCTTGTATGATGATTTGGCTTTAGCAGGGGTTTGGCTGGATTTAGGCATGGTGATCAGAGAAGAGACTCAATGTAGGAGAAAAAGAGAATTGGTTCTTGATTCTTATTCTTGATTCTTGCTTAGGGTTTGAGAGAAACAGTGAGGTTTGAGAAGATGATCATACGGGCCTTTTTAAGACGTTACTTCTGATTTGATTGGAAGGGAGAAGGTGACCGAATTTGAATTCTAACGGGACTCTTATAACGGTTACTTTGATTGTTAGGATTTCAGGAGTAATTGAACTCTAATTGCTTTAGGATTCCTCATTACTCTTTGACTAGAAGACCACTAGAAGTGATGCTAACGAGATTAGAAGTCTGAGCATAGCAATAATTTAGGATATTAAATCCCAGTGAATTAAGACAAGATGGCACATACCTGAGTCGAAGAACCAACTCCTTAGAAGCTCCTTACTTGTTTCTGAAAGCTTTAACACTTCACATTAGTATCATGCACCATAGTTATCAGCCAAATTTTTCAAGCATGTGTGTTCTTAATACAAGCACGAGTCTAAAACAAACACATTGCACTTAATTATCTACATCTAATTATACTTTTTCTAGCCATTCTCTGGGGTTCAACTTAGTTGGAAGAATTAATTAGACCTTATTCTAGTCTGTTTCTTTCAAAGTGATCCCTACTCAGAGCTTTAGTAAAACTATCAGAAATTTTATCTTCAGTTTTACAAAAGTTAATTGAGATATTCCCTTTTTCTACATTGTCTCTGAAAAAGTGGTGTCTAATGTCTATGTGTTAGTTCTCTTATGTTGACATGAATTTTTAGCAATGTTTATGGCACTGGTGTTATCACATAAAATGGGAACACAATCAACAAAAATACCATAGTCCCTTAGTTGTTGTCTTATCCATAGCAACTGAGCACAGCAGGATGCTGCTGCCATATATTCAGCCTCAGATGTAGATAAAGCTACTGAGTTTTACTTCTTTGTTCCCCAAGACACCAGACAAGAACCTAGAAAATGAGCTGTTCCTGAAGTGCTTTTCCTGTCAACATGAAACCCTGCATAGTCCCCATTGAGATATCTTAGTATCCTCTTGACAACCTTCAAGTGAGATTCCTTGGGATTTTCCTGAAATCTTGCACACAACCCCACACTGAATATAATATCAAGCATGTTTGTTGTTAGGTACAATAGTGACCCAATCATTCCTCTATATATTTTCTGTTCAATATTTTTCCCTTCTTCATCAAGATCCAGTTTTGTTGCAGTGGCAATGGGAGTGTCAATGGACTTAGAGGAGTCCATGTTGAACTTCTTTAGTAGTTCCTTGATGTATTTCTGATGATATATCATGGTTCTAGTAGGTGTTTGCTTGATTTGAAGCGCCGGGAAGAAGTTCAATTCACCTATCATGCTTATTTCAAACTCATTTTCCATCATCTCAGCAAATTCCTTGCACATTGCTTCATTAGTAGCCCCAAAGATAATGTCATTCATATACACTTGCACAATCAGAATGTTCTTTATCTTTGCTCTTTAGAAATAGAGTGTTGTCTACCTTTCCTCTTACAAAGTTGTTGGTTAAGAAGAATTTTGAGAGTCTTTCATACCAAGCTCTTGGAGCCTGTTTCAGTCCATAAAGAGCTTTATCTAGCTTGAACACATAGTCAGGAAATTCTTCACTTTCAAATCCAGGAGATTGTTTGACAAACACTTCCTCCTTCAGATAACCATTAAAGAAGGCACTATTTACATCCATCTGATACAAGGTGAACTCCATGTGTGCAGCAAAGGCTATCAACATTCTTATAGCTTCCATTCTAGCTACAAGTGAAAACGTATCATCATAGTCAATGCCATCCTCTTGATTGTATCCCTAAACCACCAGTCTGGCCTTGTTCCTTGTGATATTTCCTTGTTCATCCAGCTTGTTTCTGAACACCTATCTGGTACCTTTGACAGTTCTGTTCTTGAGTTTTTGTACCAAGTGCTAGATCTTGCTTCTTTCAAACTGATTTATAGCTCCTCTTGCATTGCTATAATCTAGTCTGGATCCTTTAAGGCTTCCTTGATGGTCTTAGGTTCAACATGTTAGAGAAATGTTGTGAGTGCACATAGATTTCTCAGAGAAGACCTGGTTTGCACTCCTGCATTTGGATCAGAGATGATGTTCTCAAGAGGATGTGAACTTTGACGTTTCCATGGTCTGATCTGTATGCCCAGAGAAGATTCACCCAAGTAGTGGCCCAAAGGAACAGGTTCAGTATGTGTGGCTTCGTCAGTCTGGTTAGCAGTCAGAGTAGTTCTCTATTCTTCTTGTTCCTCATGATCACTATCAGCTTCCTTGTGGTTTTCGGATCCATCTTCATATTGAGGTTCAGATTCTTTTGTAACTCCATCACTAGTGAGTTTTATGTCATAATCTTCATCCTGCAGACCTTTTTCAGCCAAATTGTTAGATTCATCAAAGATAACATGAATATTTTCTTCTACACATATAGTTATTTTATTAAAAACTTTATAGGCTTTACTATGTAGAGAGTAACCCAAGAAAATTTTCTCATCACTTCTATCATCAAACTTACCTAGAGTTTCTTTTCCATTATTATGAAAAAATTTGCACCCAAATGCTCTCAGGTGAGTGATGTTGGGTTTTCTTCCTCGAAGTAACTCATAGGGAGTTTTCTCAAGAATGAGTCTGACCATGCATATGTTCAGCAAGTAACAGCCAGTATTGATTGCCTCAGCCCAGAAACTCTTAGGCAGTCCACTAGCAATCAACATGGCCCTCCCTATGTATTCTAGGGACCTATTCTTTATTTCTATAATACCATTTTGTTGTGGAGTTCTAGGTGCATAGAAATTATGGTCAATACCATGTGAGCTACAGAATTCAAGGAATTTGGAATTTTCAAACTCAGTTCCATGGCATGTTCTTATATTTAATACATCGCATCCCAGTTTTTGTTGAATCATTCTGACAAATACATAGAAAACATTAAAGGTTTCATCTGTAGATCCCAAAAACAGAGTCCATGTATACTTGGAGAAGTCATCTATAATCACAAAAACATACCTCTTACCTCCTCTGCTCCTCACTTTCATTGGTCCACATAGATCCATGTGAAGGAGTTCCAGAGGTTTAGAGGTACTGATAACCTTTTTAGATTTAAAAGGTGACTTTACATGTTTCCCTCTAACACAGGCATCATACACCTTGTCTGAGGAGAACTCAACTTTTGGTAGACCAAGGACCAAGTTCTTTGCTGCCAACTTATTGAGTTGAGAGAGGCTGGCATGACCCAATCTTCTATGCCATAGTAGTGGATCATCTTCCACTATACTTAAGCATGTGTGATCACTCTAGGGAAGTGACATAATCGATATCTTGTAAACATTTTTATGTCTCTTGCCTTTTAACACAACTTCATCAGTATCAAGCTTAGTGACTGCAGATTTTGGAATTGAATTTTACTTCATTTCCTTGTCACACATTTGAGAGATGCTAAGAAGATTGTGTTTAAGGCCTACCACATAATACACATCTTCTATAGCATGAGAAAGTGACTTACCAACCTTACAAATACATGTTATCTGGTCTTTTTTCCCATTTCCAAATGACACACTCCCTTCTTGGAAGACTGTCAATGACAGAAAGTTTTTCTTTTCTCCAGTCATATGTCTTGAGCATCCACTGTCTAGATACTAGTCTTGATTGTTCCCTCTCACTTTAGCCTGCACCAGAAATCACAAGTTAGTTTTGGGAACCCAGACAAGCTTGGGTCCTTTTTTGTCTGAAAATGGATGAATCAGATCTCTTCTTTCCCAAAAGGGGAGAGGATTAGAAGCTATTTTCTTATTAACCTTAATCCACTTCGTATGGACAAGAGGCTTAGCTTTTGGCTCCTCTTCCTTCTTCACATTTTTAGCAATACCAAAGATGCTTCTAAATTGGGCGTGAATTAAGGCACGACAAGTGTCTCCAAAGTGTTCTACCTTTCCACAATGAGTGCACATTTTATTATCAGAAATTCCTACATACTTTGGATCAAACTTAGGAACAGGTTTTCTATAGCCAATTCCAGATTTGTTAGAGCTACAGTTTTCATTCAGTCAATTCAAGGCATCAGAAGATCTATGCCATTTGCTTAGTCTAGAGAGTTCATAATTAACCTTTTCTAGATTTTCTTGCAGGATTTTATTCCTATACTCAGCATCACAAATATTGGGGGTTAGCCCTTTTTAATTCTTTTTCAAGCTTATCCTGCATATCACTCATTTTTCCCTTACCATGTATATCAGGAGACTTCTGATTCTTAGAAGTAAGCTCAAGAACCTGGTTCTTAAGGTCTTTGATCATGTCCCTCTATATTAGCTTTGTCAGATTCAAGCTCTTTGAGATCAAGTTTGACATATTAACTGATCATTTCCAACACTCATTTTATCCATTTCACTCATCATGGTCACAATTATGGCCATTATTTATTTTTTAAACATAGCATGAATGTTTTCTTTCAAGTTAGAGATACTTACCTGGTTTGCTTCATCTTCAGTTTCCGAATCACTCATGGCCATCATTCCTATCACTTCTTCTTCTGTTTGGGATTCTTCAATTATCATCAGTTCCACTTTGATGTTTTCATCTCCAAAGTCAGGTTTCAAGGTCCTCCATATAACATGAGCAGAGATGAAAGAGGACACTTTGAAAAGAATATTTCTGCACAAGCTTCTGTAGAGTAGGTCCTTTGATTTAGTATTTTTCTGGACTAGCTGGTGATCTTCATCATCGTATTCCTCTTCTCTCTTGTTGCACTTGTTTCCTTCACAATCCATTTTGGTCGGGAGAATTGGTTCATGACTGAAAATTACCCATAGGTCAAAGTCAGTGGCCTGAAGAAATATTTCCATATGTAGCTTCCATTCATCATAGTGGTATCCATCAAACAAAGGAGGTCTTCCAATGTGCATTCCAAATTATACTGGGGGTTCTGTCTCCACAGCCTGGTGTTCATCAATTACAGTATAGAGACTTATAGCCTCATCCTCCTTTTCTTTCTCTTTATCACTTACACTATCTTCATATTCTTCTAAGAAGGCCTGCTTCATTACTTCAGTGAATCCTTCACCTAGGATTTTTCCTTTGTTGGAACCCTTTTCTCTCATCTTCTCCCATTTCTCTTTTTCAGCTCGTTCTTTCCTCCACTCAATTTCCTACATTGGGCAGTCCTTGACCATGTGATCTAGATTGCTACACTTGTAGCACCCATCATAATTAGCTTTGTCGGTCTGCTTAGTCTTACCATTGGTCTCTCTCTTGGATGCACTTTTGAAGCTCTTCATGAACCTCTTGAACTTGGCAAACATTGCTAGTTCAGAGTCATCATTATCAGAGTCATCTTCCTCAGACGCTTTAAGAACCAAAGCCGTATCCCTCTTTGGTTCTTCCTTGCTCAATTCTATCTTTCTCATTTCATAAGTCTTTAAGTTCTCAACCAACTCATCAAGTGAGATTTTGTCAAGCTCTTTGGCTTCCTGGATTGTTGTGACTTTTGATTCCCATGAAGCTGGAAGGATCCTTAGAACTTTGCTGACCAACTCTTCCGAGGTAAATACTTTTTCAAGTGATTTCAGTTCATTAGTTATTATGATAAACCTAGTCATCATCTTCTGGATGGGTTCAGACATCTTCATGGAGAAGAGCTCATAGTTTCTCACAAGTAGTTCTGTCCTTGATCTCTTCACTTGGTTTGTTTCTTCATGAGAAGTTTGGATTACATCCCATATCTGCTTTGCATTAGAGCACGCAGAGATTTTATTGTACTCATCCGAACCAAGTCCACATATAATGATTTTCTTAGTCTTTGCATTCTTCTCCATCATTCTGAAATCTGCTCCCACAAATTCAGAGGGGTCCTTAGAAACTGCTTCATTTTATGCATTTTGTTTAGTAGGAGTCAATGATCTTCCATTCTTGCTTTCCACCAACTGTAATATTTTTCATTGAACATGGGTAGTCTGGTAGTTGATTTTCCATCATTAATTCCGGGTGGAGCACTCATCTTGCCTCCAAGATATCTCTAGGTGTTAGCCGTGTATGTGAGAGAACTTGCTCTGATACCAATTATTAGTTTGAGTATCCGTATGATTTACTAAAGAACTTAGTTCGTTACCGTATTCCTTAAACTTGAAGTAAAGTAAACACAGCGATTTTTACGTGAAAAATCACCCGGTTTAAAAGGTGCAAAAATCACGACCTACTATGTAGGATATTCAACTTCAACTCTACTAGAACAATAAGCCAAAATGTATCAATTACAAGACTGTAATGCAATACTCTCCAGTACTCCTACTACGACTATTTGATTTACAAGTTACTCTAACTTGTAAAGCAAACACTCACTCCAACTCAGTAATTATTTGTGACACTTGATTACAACTCAATTTCCTAAAACACATTCACTAGACTGACTCAAGAAGAATACAATACTGGTATTCGACTAGAGTGAACAACATATAATTCTTCAGTTGATGTGTAAAAGGATAAAATCAGAAGTCCAAAGTAGATAGTATTTAAACGCCTGGACTTTAAGATCTTCTAGGAGTCCTATGCATAGTCAGCTTCTCTTTTGATAGGACTCATACTGTTCCAAGGACTCCACAAGTTTTGAGACTCTTGTCTCTAACTGAATTATTTATATCTTCTTGGGCAACAATCCTTATCGCATGTAGCAACCTTCTTCCACCAAACTCGGCCCTGGGTAACTTTGAGATAAAGTTACTGTCCTGTACAGACGTACAATCATCAACCAGAGGAGTTGGTCCTTTACCCTGAGGAGCTGGTTCATAGAACAATTAAGCAACTACGTTGAGGACCTAGTTCTTTGAATCATTGCATTTAAACACACTTTTTTAATCATCAAAACCTCGATACTCAACACAATGTGAGAGGAAATACTTCACGATAAGCTTTCTTACTTTGGTGGAAAAAAGAGGACATCACCTCTCATGCGATAAGTTTTTAAGATAGTAATGTCATGAACATCACCCATATTAGAACTAGGGATAGTACTTGTAATTACAAGAGCTTGTTTTCACCTGCTATCTAGCTTTATGATAGTTCATCACTAACCAAATACATATGCAGCAGGCCTGATGACTTGGTGATTTTTCCGTTAAAAAAAAGTTATAGAAGTTAATACGGCAAAGGAAGGAGAAAAAGAAGCAAACTAACTAGAGTGAAAACAATGGTGCACCTGCAACAAAAATCCGATAATGAAAGTAAATTGTAGTTGTTTCTACGGGAGTGAAGAGCAATAGCAGCATCCTAACATGAAATAGTGCAAAGCTATAGTTTCAGTTTTAGATAAATCTTGTAATGTAATAAGCTGTGATTTTCTTGGAAACTAAAGTTTTAGCAGTTTGGTATGACATATCGTAAGGGCACTGATCTTATACATAACAAGAAAAAATAGTGAACAAATATCATATCATATCATATATCATATCATATCATCACATTACCAAAATGTCCACTAAATATTAATAGACCTTTATACCCTTATTAAATAAATAAACTATTTTTTATTATACTCTTTAGAAGCTAAACTATTCTTTCAATAGAAATGTATTAATGGTTAAGATCAATTCATAATAAAAGTCTTTATCATGATAATGATGTTTAGTCTCTTCATTTTCCTGCTATTATTATACTTTTAAAAGCTATCACTTTCTTGAAATTGTTACAATGAACAAACCGTACATTTCCATTAAGCGTATTGCTAAGTTATTGATTCATAATATATGTATTTAAGGCTTACTTTTCATTAATGCCTTTAATTGATAAAATATATTCTCATTTGATTTTGTTACTGATCACTCATAATATTTCTCTGTTGACTTTTCGTCCAGATAGTGATCTTAATAGTAGTAACTATTTTGCCTTACAGGAATATTGCAGTTTATCATAAGAAGATGAAGAGGAAAGATCAAAGGTTACATATTTTCAATTAATAACTGCTTCTTCTTCTTTTTTCCCCGACTATTTTGATCAAATTTTCTTAATTGTTTATGAGATTCGATTGCATGCATTGTTTGATATTGTAAGTTACAACCCTACAAGTGGACTAATATTGAAATTCTTTTTTTGGGTCATTAATTAGGTTCTTAATTTATGAGCAAAGTCATGAAAAAGACCAAGGTTTGCTTGAAGTTGTTGATTGATAGCAAAGCTCATAGAGTTTCAAGAGTTCTATTTGCTGAAATTGAAAAAGATTTCGTTGATCTCTTATTTAACCTACAATCATATTTACAATTGGATATTTTGAAATTTTGTTTCTTACTTTTTCGACTTTTATATTGGATCTATTATTAGCTTGAATTTTTTTTTTTATTTTTTTTTTTTTTGCTAATTTATTTGATTGACTTTTTTTAAAGATGTACTAAAGAATCTCCTTTAGTTGTGATTTATTTTGGTTTTATACTTTTCCTTTTCAGAACCTTTTATTTATTTATTTTCTTTTTAAGAGTTTTAAAGTGTAAATGAGCATATACATTTTTGTTGTGTACATTTTGGAGAATTCATTTAATTTTAGGTGGAAAAAAAATAATGAACATAGTGAACTCTAAGGAGTCATGAAGTTATGTCCCTTGAGCTTCTAGCTCCAACTGGTTCGAAGAAGATGATATGTTTTATTTTTTATTTTTGTGTTCTTTATTAGTTCGTCAAGTTATATTTGTAAGTTAAATTTCCTTTTATTTTATTTTTCAGCCTTGAAATTTGCTACATTATTTTGAAAGAGTTTTAAGATTTTTTTAGTTTTCTGTGGTATATTGAACCATTATGCTCTTTATGTTTCTTCAAGTTTCAGTTTTATGTTAGATTTTATGTTCTTGAAATTTGCTAACTTTCTGAACAAGATTTTGTCGGCTTTGCGTAATTTGATGTGGTTATTGTTAAATTTTGACAAGATTAATGTGAACTAGTGTGAACATTTGAAGCCTCCTTTTAGGAAGAAATTGATAAATGCAGTTTTTACATCTAACTGAACTAGTTCCAAATTCAACTGTGCTACCAAAGCCAACAAAACTCTAATGGAGGAGTGTTTCACGACCGGAGAAAATACCTCATTATAATCAATTCCCTCCTTTTGAGCGTATCCTTTGGCCACCAATCTTGCTTTGTAGCGAACATCTTCTTGGTTAGGAAATTCTTCTTTCTTTGCAAATACCCATTTGCACCCAATTGTTTTCTTGCCCTTCGGGAGATTGGCCAATTTCCATATGCAATTCTGATGAAGGGACTGCATTTCTTCATTCATGGCAATCCTCTACTTATCTTCTTCTGAACTTTGGAGTGCGTCTTTATAAGTGGTAGGAACACCATCGGCTACAATTGAGGTTGCACAAGCCACCGTCTCTATGAGACGAACAGGTTTCTTTATTGTTCTTTTTGGCTTGCTGGTTGCTATTGATTCAAGTTATTGTTGGGGTTCCTGAGTTGGAATCTCCCCTTCCACTGACTCTTCTTCCAGGGAAAAATCTTCTATTGTTTTCTCGTTTTCTCCCTGTGTTGGGAAAATTAATTTTCCCTCAAACTCCACCTGCTTTGAATCACCATCAGTTTGTTTGACATCTTCAAATGTCACCTTATCTATTATGGCAGATTCATCAAAGGTAACGTCTCTACTGAATATAACTTTTCTTGTCTCTGGATACCATAATCGGTATCCTTTGACTCCAAAAGTAATCCCCATAAATATAGCTTTCTTTGCCCTCGGATCCAATTTTGACTCTTTTACATGATAATATGCAATTGAGCCAAACACATGTAAAAAAATTATAATCTTCAGCACGTTTTCCATACCATTTTTCAAATGGTGTCTTGCCTCCAATAGCGGCAGATGGTAGACGATTAATGAGGTGGCATGCATATGTTATTGCCTCAGCCCAAAATTCTTTGCCCAAGCCAGCATTGGACAACATACACCGAACTTTCTCCAACAAAGTCCGGTTCATGCGTTCTGACACTCCATTCTGTTGTGGTGTATTTCTGATGGTGAAATGTCTCAAAATGTCATCATTTTCACAAATCTTATTGTAAAGATCATTTTTGTATTCTCTACCGTTATCTGTGCGAAGACACTTTATCTTTCTGCCTGTTTGAGTCTCTATCATCACCTTCCATTTGAGAAAAATTCCCAGTACCTCATCTTTGGTTTTCATAGTATACACCCACACTCTCCGGGAAAAGTCATCAATAAAGGTTACAAAATAGTGTTTCCCACCTAATGAAGGTGTTTTGGAAGCACCCCAAACATCAGAGTGAACATAATCTAAAATACTTTTAGTATTATGGATTGTTGTTCCAAATTTAACCCTTGTTTGTTTTCCCTTGACACAATGCTCACAAAACTCCAATTGCAAGTCTTTACTCCTTTTAACAATCCTTGATCTGATAAAATTTTTAAGGATTTTTCGCCGGATTTCCTTTATTACCACTAGTGCACCAGGGTTAAATTTGGAACAGCAATCCATAATACCATATGCAAGTCTCATTTTCTGCAATGACTTTGAGCCCCTTTGACTCTAGGGCTCCTACAGAAATGAGATTTTTCTTCAATTCTGGTACGTATCGAACATCTGTTAATGTTTTGATCAATCCATCATGATTCCTTAATCGGATTGAACCAATACCATATGCGGTAAGAGGATTGTTATTTGCTGTGTGAATAACTCCACATTCTGCTTCTTGAAAATCAACGAACCAGTCCTTGTTGGGACACATATGATAGCTACAAGCTGAATCCATCAGCCATATGAGCACAGTTGAATTTGGAACTAGTTCAGTTAGATGTAAAAACTGCATTTTTACATGGAGACTTGGAAGAGAAAATCTATATGACTCACTTATTATGAGAAATCCCCTTCGTACTACAAGTCACCTTTACCTCCTCCAAAGTATTAGCAATCACCAACTTATTACAAGTCTCCACCTCCGCCACTACAAAGAATCTACAGCTTCCTATAAATCTCCTCCACCTCCACCAAAATACTACGAGAAATCACCTGCAACGTACAATTCACCACCTCTACTAAAGACAAATGAAATATTACCATCATACTATTCACCTCCACCACTCGAGAAGTACGAGCAATCTTCCACCTATTCTTTACCTCCACCCCCATCATCTCCCCCGCCAACCTACTATTGATATTCATTAATTCTATCATTTCAACCATTTCCTTCACTTCTAAATTCTTTTGGTCCTCTTATTCTCCATTTCCTCTCCCAACATCTTATGTATGCTTCCAAAGGCTTTGCTTCTTTTGTGTTTTCCTTTCTTTTAATAATTTGTCATATGTATTATTTAAGATTTTAGTAAGATCCTTGAGATCTTCTTCAGTTTGGCTCAATGTATCAAGATTCTTTTTGGTGTAATCTCGAGAGTTCTACTTTGCCTAATACTATCGTCGTCTTTGTCTAATACAGTTTGCTCTAATTGCTTGAATTCTTTCATTGGTCTATAAGTATACACCTTCTTAAGAATACACATTTTTAAGAGATTGTAAAGTATTTATCAACTTCTGTTAAAGTAAAATTATATATTATTTAAATAAACAGAACAAGAGAGAAATAAAGATACATTTGAGTTTATGCAAATGCATCTTCTTAACAATTCTTTTTCTAACATAGAGCTGAGTGACCACATAGATGAGCCAGGAGTATTGACAGTTTTCTCTTCAAAGACTACTCTTTTCATTATTAATTGTTTTGTTTGAGATGCAACAAAGTTTCAATTAATTAAGAACATTATTTTTAGTCTTATAGGAAAATAATTACAATTTAGATAATGCAAATTTAATAAATCGTTACCTTATAAAAAATTACACAATGCAACTCCAGCATTATCGCTTCCAACAAGTTAATAAATTGGCAAATAACTCACAATACTATGTCAATGTATTTTCGAAGAAATAACTGGTGCAATGTCAAGGTAATTTTGCACTAGTTTTGTAACGTCAATGGCAATGGTAGACCGAAAGTATGACGTAGGGCATAAATAATCCTTTTTACATAGTAAAGGGATATTTTTTACCTTTTTCCCCATTTAATAGGTCAAAAATTCGATGCCTGTTCCATAAATGCAAATTTCATTCATTGTCCGGTTGAGTACAGTAGCTTACCACACTACCCTTCCAGCCCAGAAACGATATCTGCTCAAAACAACACTTACTAGTAATGATACTACTGTATCATAACTTTAGTTTCTCTAAGTTCCAACTTAGCTTACACATTAGTTTACTTTAGCTTAACACCCCAAAAAAACCAAATCATATTTTCATGCCGTAAGTAAAAATAAGCAGTCTAAAACCAAAGAAAGAATAAAAATGTGATCTGAAATTGACGCCTCGAACAGCCCCATCAATAATAAACAACTGAACTGAAATCGAAGCATCGAACAGCCCCATCAAATTTTATTACTTTGCCGCAAACGAAGACATGTATAACAGATTCTTTATCTTACAAGGAATGAGTTAATACAAGTGAAAAAATCAAGAGTGACTCCAAATACAACAGACGGCCAAAATTGGAGCGCTGAGGGCTGAGGATGACCTACTCTATTATGTACATTCGATAAGCATTCATGTATCCTAGTATACTGATGACAAAAATGGATTTTGGGAAGTAACATTGTACAAGTGTGTAATGTCAGGTTGGATCGTTGAACCAATTGCTGAACAAGCCGCACTTTCTGCTTTACTGCTTTCTGTTACACTTCTAGCAGTAAGCGGCATGATTCCCTCGGGGATAATGATACGAATAACCCTCTACGAAAGTCTAAATTTTGTCACAGAGAAGTGTGATGGATCCGGTTTGATGCAAACCATGTACTCTAATACTGGAATTAAAGAATATCACCTGATCGGAACAAATGTACCTGAAATGTCAAGGAATATCAAGAGATGTGTCAGATGACCAGTGAAGATCGACTATATCATATATTCAGCGCAAAAGGGTCATAATGGTCCACAACAAAATATTTGCCAGTCGAGAGATAAATCTGGCAACTACTTTGAGAGACAAAGGAGAGATGTATTACTTATACAGTTTCAAAAGAAGATAGAAACAGAACAAGCCTAAGCGGGCATGGAAGAAAACATACCACAGAACCTGAAGATTCAATGATCTTAGCACCTTTCATTTAATTATTTATTTTTAGACCCTCACCCCTTTGTTAGCTAGACTTAGCACACACTATCAGTAGGAAATGCACATTTCAAGCAACAAGTTGTATCACCAACTTTTAGCATATTTTCAACCAGGTCAAAAAAGCTACATAGTTGCCCAAAGAAGCACTATAAGAAGCTTCATTTAAAACCCTCTCCCCTCCCAACTCCCCACACAGCGAGAAATAAAGAATAAATGAGGAAACCAAATGCTCAGTGCATAAATAGATGGATCGACGATTTATGCGAGAAAAGTGCAAAAACATAAAACAAGAAAGAACTTAAATCAAACAAAAGAAAGTGGCACACCTTTGGACTTGTATATTGCTAATGGGCACTTTCCAAGTGGGTTCCGACCAAGGCATCCAATTTGACCAACCAAAATGCAACTGCAGATGAAGTCTGGGGTATGCTTGAAAAGCTTGCAATAATTTCTTCCGGGTCATAATTCGATCCCAAAGTATGAGCAGATTCACACAACCAATCATCATTGATAGCAGTGACAAAATCAGCAAGAACCTACAAGGTATTTCAAAATAGAAGTCCAGTTATGTGAGACTGATAAGGTCAAGTTTCTAAGTAAATAATCTCAAACGCAATATGGATCTAGCAACAGTTGGAAGGGTATTGTTCTAGACTTTACGGATCTCTGCTTATTTTTGAACTCCAAAATGCGACTCCTGCGAAATTAAGACCAATTATCAAAAAGATACTGAAGGACAGGCAGTATTTGTCACCTGTAAAATCTCTGATAAAGTTGAGGCTCTGCGCAGTCTTTTGATCCAAAGATTGTGGGAAGATCTTCTCCAAGTAGCAACTAGGGCATCTTCAGGCATTACTGACTGCAACATTATAAATGATAAAACATAAATCAGATTTTTAATTGCAAAAACATAAGTTGGATGGTTAACTGCGTGGCACTTCACAGAACAAGTAACTTTAAGACTATGAAGGTGCATATCAGGTAGTTTAAGTCTATTTTCAATTTCAACTCAGCTATCTGATGCCTGTCTTGCTTTTTCTTAGGCCTGTTTGTACGCACCTCAACTAATCCACCGGAGAACCTGTCGAGCCCACAAACACAGGCCGACAAGGTAATCCTGCTTACCAAGGCTGGAGCAGTTGGGCTCACACCAAGTGTTCTAATTGGGAGTCAAATCTGAGATTGTGAGGTTGTTACTCACATGCTTCAACCACTAGGCCATGCCCAATAGGGACCTTATACTGCCCAACTTGCAGTAAGCAAGACATGGAAAGTAGTTTGTCTAGCTTGTATGTGGACAACTTGGACAGGAAGAAATAGAAGAACATGAACCTTTTAAGCAAGATATGCATACCACTCAAAATGATACAAGTATCTCATGCATTGTAACATATCTAACCTACTCAACAAGCTCAATAAAGGGTTCTTGTGTATTTGGAGCACTTTATATTTGTACTTTTAAAATGGACACTAAAATATGGACATATAATACTAGCTGCAAAAGCATTAGAATGCCTGCTCACCTCAATTGCATGTACTGCAGCTTTAAGTGACTGCAGTTCCGATGGGAGAATTTTATGCTTTGAGAACTTTTCAGGGTCTAGGTTCTGCCTACATGTTGCAGTATGAATGGTATATCTTTCTTCAAGATCAAAATCAAGCTCGAACGTAGTGTGGCAAATCCTGCAGTGCTTCTCATCCCTCCAGTATAGATCATGACACTGTTCACACCTTGCAAGTGAATCAAGATAAGACCTTTTCCCACATTTCACAGTGGCAAGATTACAATAGAATGATGTCCATATCCATGAGTCAAAAGCTTGAGCATTGTTCCATTTTTCTTGCTGATGTTCTCCTTTCCTCCCTACAGGCACCTGCGAACCAGTAGAACCATTGTGCACTTCAACCAGGCCTAAGTTGTCCACATCAGAAACTGCAGATGATGAACTATCTTCCCTAGAAAAATTCCTTCCACAGAGAGGTGATTGCCTATCTCCTAAATCATTCAGCAAATTCGACATTGCTCGGCAAAGGAAGGTTTCCCGTTTCTCCAAAGATGCAACTAGAAGAGCCTCTCGTGTACCTCTACGGTCCAACGCAGACAACAAAGAGCATAAAGACTGCAACCAGATTAAAAACAAAGGGAAAAGTTCATTTCTTGAAAGTTGTTGCAGCTACAAACATAAGAAACAGAAGTGCCGAAAATATACTAAAGTACCTCTTCAGTATCAATCACCTCCCAGTGACCATCTTCAGAAGATTCAAAATAAATCCTCCTGTGCCCAGGATCCAGATCATTGCAAGGGCCCAAGAAAATCCAGTATCTATTGTACCTACGGTCAGAACCGAGGAAGATAGACTGCATTGGGTGCAAATCGTCTCCAGCTTCCAGTTCTTTGGCATTCTTTGCAGTGCTAGGTGACTTATTTTTCTCCCAGATTTGTGACATTGATGCTGAAGAATCAACAGGTTCAAGTTCCAACGACACTGTTGAATCTTGATTACTATAAAGTCCACTATGACTTTGTGCTTGCCCAGTCAAGTAGGATGACTTTGCTGATGACCTCTTTATTTTTCCACCAGAAGCATGATGAATCCTCGCAGGAGCATATTCTACACTGGACGGCATCGGATCCTGCAGACAAAACTTGTCACTAATTAAAATGCACAAAAAGAAGCCGATCTGACATACAAATGCACTTCTTTATCTTCATGTGTTAGTGCCGTGAATAACGGCAATACTCATACAATATAACAATATCTTCTTTTTATCAGTACTCGATATATAGCAATATCAAAAGAAAGGATCGGTAACCAACAAAGAGACAACAAATACAGGCCTATTACAATAGGAAGACATGATTTTTCCATGGACATGGAAGGAAGAAGAAAAGAAAAGGGCATCTACATGATGCTTTTCATGGACTGGCTTCAACTGTGCCGTCTAACAATGATCAGCAACCTAGTTCCACAAGAGCTTCTTTACATTGGCAATTGAACAAAAAGGAACATAGTTCTATTCGTTTGGACTGCCTATAGTTTCACACACTTAAATATACTTATAAGTTATAAAGCACCAAGGCACTGCTAATCACCATGAATTAGAAACAGATGAGCTTCCCCCTCAAAGTTGTTAACTAATGCGACACACTATATTTTCCTACTCTTTGGGGGGGGGGGGGGGGGGTTGAGATAACCAAGAAATCCGTTGTTTCCATCTTCGGAACTTGATGGAAAATGGTTACGCCCTTCCATTCTTCTCCATTTAAATACTGGCAAGGTCCAGTAGCCAGTATTTGAACTCGTGATGTGCACCTACTGCACATTCCCAGTTGTATTACCTTCGTTGTTACTTGTTAAACCAAAGCCCTAGGAGCGACTCGGTTTTCTTGACTGCAACAGCAATCCATCGTCCTCCACCAGAAATAATGTAAAAGTTGTAAGGCTTCTATTGATGTCTTCAGTTGACCTCTTGCTTTACCTTTTCCTTTTATCTCTTTTGGTTGTTAATAGGTCCAGAGCTGTTTCCTTGTTCATGTATTTTTGTTCCAGAGTAACAGTACTGCATCAGCAGTTATAGAGAAGGGTGTGGTTTCCTTATCTACCTTTTGCCACCAATTTTCAAGGTTTATCTTTCAGCTCAGAAGTTTCTCAGAAATTTACCTACTAGCAAAAATTAGTTAGCATGCTCATGGAGACAACAAAATGTGTTAAAAGGCAAAATTGAACACAGTAAACGAGACACGCAAATAGGAAGGCAGAAGAGTTTGATGGCATGATAACCTTTTTCCTTTAGGGCATGATAACCTAGAGGGTAGAGTTCCTTTAAAGGACATAATGGACTCATATCGAACTTTTTACCTTCTCAGCGTTGCTGGATGCAGCAGTAAGAAGATCAACCAATGCCACCAAGGCATTCAGCTTCTCTTCGATACCTAGATCTGAATATTCACCTTCCATCAGCCCCAACAACCATGCTTCTCCTGAGTAGCTTTCATCAATTTCAGTATTTACTGTTGACGAACTGTTCCTATTTTCAAACTGACATCTCCGTCCAGATTCAGCTGGAACTAGTTCGTGGGACTCACAGTCTGAATTATCTCTGATGTATCCACTAATAACCTCGGCGTCATCTCCTTCGGAATCTGAGAAAGAAATTTCAGATTCCTCTGAAGAAGGATTAATACGTAGACGGTACCCTGAAGATGAAATCTTTTCAAACAAGGTAATGTCACTAGAAAGGGTTGCGCTTATTAAATCTTCTAGCTGAATGGTTGTTGCTGCCAGATTCAATTCAACAATCTTCAAGACAAAAGGAAAAGATTCATTAACCGAAGCATTTATGATGTAAAGAAGGCGGTGCTAAATGATAATAGTAAGGACCAGAATTAACATCCACTTACAGATTGCAGTTTTGCCAGCTCATGAACTTTCATTCCATTAGTTCCTTCAATTAGCAGAATGCTAAAAAGTTCGCCCTTCAGTGTACCACGGGTTAACCCATATTTGGCCATCAAACTAACTTCCTAAGAAACAAGAAACCAAAAAGAACAAAACGAAATGAAAATTACAGAGTAACATCATGAATCAAACAGCAAAACTTCCTGCAAGACACTCCTCCGAAGGATGACAATTTGCATTATTAGGTGTCGTAAGATTTAAGGCTTTTTTCAAGAAAATATCAAGACTAATAACAGTTTATAGTTAGCAGGATGCTGAGCCGTTCACTAGATTTGCCATCACATAGAACAGAGAGAGTGCTCTGCCACATAAAAACAAAAACACTAAGATGTGTATGGGGCTTTCTGGAAAGAGTTGAATTAGATAATAAATAACAGTATTTGTCCACTTTACTCCCCAGTGAAGGCTCGGCACTTCCAACAGTTTATATCTTACAATGAAATATGGCCACTTATAGATCGAAAAGCCTCAAAACACCCAATGACAACTTGACATATCAAAGATGCAAGAATACAATTAAATCAGTAGACAGAAGCTGAAGTACCTTGCTGAGAGCCTCCTGAGGTACTCTACCATGTTTGGACCCAAAACCAGCAGCAACCAAGACTTGCCGTAGTATCTCTGTCCATGTTAAGGCATTGAGAGAACTTATCCAGAGTTTCAGACTAAATTCTTCATGTTCAATCTGTGTTGAAATAAAATAAGTGCTTCCTCTTTCAGAATATAGCAATTAGCACACTTCAGATTTCAAAAAACAGAGATAACAGAAGTTTGTCAGCAGAATAGACAAGCATATAAATAATCAAACGGCATATACCCTCTCAAGGGAACGAGATTAGCAAACCCATTACACCATTTGATATCCATGGATTAATCATTTCCCAGGACCAGTATTACCATTGCAACTGTGGAAGAAAAGTATCTGAAGAATGCATAGAGGGAGATTGCATGTAGAATATACCAAATGTAAAAGGTGAATCTAGGACCTATACCTTTCCTTTAATTTGTTTTTGTGATAAAATTATTAAGGACCATCTACCTTCATTACATGCACTTCCTGGAGAATTCAAGATTATAGGCCCGTAACTTTCCCTTTCGTCCCATTTTCAGTAAAGTATAATTCATGTCAACTCTCTGAATTGATTCAAGTATAAGCAAATATATACTAATATGCTCCAGGATACTTTGTACAAACTTATAGGGTTAGGCGTATAGGTGTAGGTCAGGGAATCACCCCAATAGAAATAGAGTATAAAAGTGCAGCACAAATTGTGGGATAGCTGATGACATGATCAAGTTCTCTTTTTTAACATTTCTACCATATTTTAGATTCCTTCCCCTTTCATTTTCTGAAGCATCATTGTTTCTCCCCTTCTCTTCTCTTTATTGTCCTACCAAAGTAGTGTAACCTCCTTTGTAGCAAAGTGACAATAATCAAATCAATAATCCACATTTTGATTGAAGTTCTAGGAAGCACTAGCCAGATAGCAAATACATACAAATTGCAGTATAAAAATTGTCTCACAGCTGCTTCTTAAAGACTCAAACTCATGTTAAAATAAAAAGCCTTAAAAGTGCCAATGGATCTGAATGCATGTAGACTCACTGAGTGAACCAATCCCAAGAAATTGCACTTTCTGCTTGCTTGATGAATTAATCCACTGTCAAGCTGAATTTCAACATCTGCCAACAGAAGCTGGAGAAGGGCTAAATGAACTTGACCAAGGAGCAAGGAATTCTGAAAGCAACAAGAATCATATCAAAATCGGAAAGTTATAGACATCTGATCACCATCTTCAGAAGCAGCTATCAGGTCTCAATAGACAATGATGGAGAATAACTAGTAGAGGGCTGAACTTACTTTTTCATGAAACGCTTGAGCAAACTCATCAATTGTGATGGAACAAATATCAATTCTTGCCGCGTATGTACAAAGAAAGTAGAAGACCTGCAAAAACAAACTGCATATTAGCCCATATGCTTTTTATAATGGACAAAAGGAAATAGGAAAAAAGAAAGTAAGCTTATGTTAAGTAAAGTATCAAAATGCAAAATGCTTCACCACTTTTATGGATCATCTTTGTGCAACTTTATTGAGAACAAGAGCAGTAAATCTTTTTAACAAACAGTACATTAACAATGAGGCATACCAAGTGAGCACTAACCATGACAATCTAATATTCATTTTTTTTATTTGTATTAGCACCATGACTCAGCAAAAAATATTATTTCCCGAGTACCTTGAAAAGTTTCTTGACAAGCTCTGGAGAGGAATCCCACGGTCGAATGTAGATAGGCAGCTTCATTATTACTGAATCCGGAGGAAATTTTGGAAGTAAACCTAAAGCATTAAGGAATTTTGTTAGACATGGATTGTAAATCTGTATTCAGAGCAAATTGATGACTGGTGAATTGTGTAATATCACTTGGTCACTGACAGCAATTAGACCATATAATATAACAATTAACTAACATTTGCAAAGAGGATAGAGAAAAAAGAGGGGGCCTTATTCTACCTTTGCAAAGTGAACAGCCACGTAGTCCATTGTTTGCGAAGTGTGTACAGCATGTTAATGAGTTAGGTCCTGCTTCCAACTCCATTAACTCAAGTTCCTCATCATCCACTAGTGACTCCAACTGAGTAAACTCTTCTTGGCACTTCCTTTTTTTGATAGGTAAGACATCTTGGCACTTTCTCTCTTCCAGCGCAAGTTCACATTTTTCCTTACGAGGCAGCTTCTGCTTTTCAATCCTTTTATTCTCTGGCTGCAATTATGAAATGCCAAACTAAAATCAGCCAAACCACTATATATCAAAAAAAGCAACTCCAACCACTAACAATAGAAGCTTTTCAGCATTAGCAAGACTAATACCTTTCTGCTTTTCACGCCAACCTTCTTCGTATCCTGCAATTTCTTTTCAATTTTTCTCTGCATATAGAAGTTCAGCTAGCAATTAACAACCTTCGCAAAGAATCAGAAAGGGAACTTGGAAGACATGCATGTACTACAAATTGCTAACTAAATATCAAAGGCATGGCCTGAGGCTCAACCAAAATAGACTGACGCTGCAGCAACTTCTTCTTTCTCTCTTTAGCACTCTCTCCAAAATCAACACCAGTGGGGACGTCTCCGGCATCAGGATTTGTTGCCCGCCAAACTGTCATCAAACCCTTCCCCATGCCATGTTTTCTAATTGAAGCCCTCTTCTCAGTCATTAAACCTTTCCCAGTGCCATACTTTTTCACCGAAACGTCTTTTGTTGTTATCAGACCTTTCCCAATACCATGCTTCTTAACAGGAGGGCTACTTTCACATGAAGCTCGGCAATGTGAGTTGGCAGGTGCAGAGACCTGGTTTGGAAAAAAAGGTTAAATACAAAGAGAATATAACAAACTGACAATAACTAATTGTTGATAATGAGCAGTTAGAGGATATGAACATTTGTCCTGGAATCTATCTTGCCTACCTTTCTCCTCTTAGTCGCTCTTTGGTTTTCTTGGCTCGCATGACTAGAAATTCTGGAACCTGATCTTGGAAGAAAAATAAAAGAACAAGATTTAGTACAGCAAGTATACAGAAAGAGGTAACTGGCAGTCTGGCATTAATCAGCCATAGAAACAAATAGAAGAGGAAGATGTAATAGCGTTCCACAATGACAAGTGGCTATTGTCTAACCTTTCCTACTCTACTCATTACCATTAGAATCATCTCTTCATGTGCACAGTTATAAACTTTGAGATTTGTTTCCTTTTATCCCTCTTCTCTCTATGTGCATAGCAAGGCTAGCCATTGGAGCATCAAATGCCAAGCAATGTCATCTATCAGCAAAATTTTGAATATTTGAGTCAAATGCTCATAGGTAGATATATGTTGAGAAGAAGCTGACCCACTTCGCTTTCGCCTGAGCTATACTTTCTTCCTTTGGAAAAATCAAACAACATTTTTTTTTTATGTATGGATAAATCAAATATAATTTCATCGATACCACGCCAAGGCACCATCCTCCGTAGCTTCTTTTTCTTCTAATCAACTGTCCCTTAGCTCCATCCTGATATCATTTCAGCTACTGTCCTAGGCTAACCCCTTGGATATTGAAGGTTGTAAATGACAGGCACAAAGTTCCAAAGCAAAGTCTCGACCCCCACCCCCCCCCACCCCCAACCCTCAAAAAAAAAAGACACTTATCATGCTTTTTGCACATGCAACACTGCTCCCCACCATAAACCTCTCTTCCTAAGATTGTCTACCGTTGGATAGCTCCCCAAGCAGGACACTATACAAAAACATATAGAGAACCTACTGCAGATATATAGTACTGAATCCATCGCCGCCTCCTGCCGAATCTGATAATATCTATCTAGCTCTATACACACAGAAACAAACACACAAACGCACACATATATGTATATATGGATTTAAGTTATATAAGTGTATTATAACCTTTGATAGCAGGTAAATACCATATTTATCAAATTACCAATTAATGTTTATCAAGAGTTTTACACTGACAATGCACAGAACTTAAACTCTATTTTAGACTGACTTCAATTTACACCGAGTGTGACCAAAGTCAAAAGAAGCTGTAGCGTCAGTAGGGACGGACTCAATTGCTTATAACAGATTGACTTCATTCGCTACATAATCCCGTAGCTATACTTTTAACCAGAGCTACAAATGGAACACAACCATATACAAAACTATCACCTATACAATCAACAATCAAAAGCTTCATAAAAATTCACACAAAATGTGAAATGAATTTTTCTAGACAAGTTACCTTTCTTCTGGCGGAGACAAAAAGCATTTTCAGGAAGAGAATCAAATTCTTCACCAAGTGGAGGACCGTCCTTTCTGAAAATTTTAGCTAAAATATAATCCCGTGAATACAATACCTCCTGAAGCCGAAGTCTATAATCATCCTCATTTAAAAACTGTTTCTGCTGTTGCTGTTGCTTCCTTTTACAATTCTTCTTTTTAGTGCAATTCACTGATTTTTCAATTTGGCAATTACTCTTCACTGAATTCTGCTTGCTCTGATTTTGCTTCTTCTTCGCCGCCATAGTATTTTCAGTTGGGTTCAATCAGCCATTAGAGAAGCAGAGATAAGACTCTGTTTTTAACTCTATGAGAGTTTGAGAAAATGGAGAAGATGACTGGGGTTTAACAAATGTAGGGTTTTGGGTTTAATGTTGGGATATTTTTCTATTTCCACTTATTTTAGTAGCTTTTTTCTTTAATTGTTCTGGAGTTGTTCGAATAAAATATCCTGAGATTGAACCGGGGTCAGTAATGCACCACATGTCGACCGAATCGGTTTAACACTTCACTCCGGTTTGAGAAGCTAAGATGGGGGAGAGATCGTGAAATATGTACAAAACAATAAGTTATCAATTTGTCTTTTTATTTTTGTCCAAAATAAGTATCTATTTATATAATCAAGAAAAAAATTTATTTATTTTTTCAAAATTACACCTATGTACGTATCTCTAAAAAGCCTTTTACTCTTCACATTAACTATGCTGCAACATTTAATTAAGGATAGTTTAGTCACACTAATTATTTTTATCTAGAATTTTATATTTTCTTAATGGGTGTGTCCAATTCAAATTGGTCACTTATTGTGAACCGGAGGGAGTAAAGTATTATTTATAGAAAAAAAATCATGGAAGAAAAGCTTATAGCCTGTTTGGCCAAGCTTCTTCGGAGGCAAAAGCGATTTTTTTTTGTCAAAAGTATTTTTTTCTAAAATTAAGGTGTTTGGCCAAGCTTTTGAAAGAAAAAAAATGCTTTTGATGAGAAGCAAAAACAGTTTTGAAGAAGTAGAAAAAAATAACTCTTCTCCAAAAGTATTTTTTGAAAATCACTTTTGAGAAAAATGCACTTAGAAACGGTTTTTTAAAACTTGGTCAAACAATAATTGCTGCTCAGAAGTATTTTTCAAATTAATTAGTCAAACACAAACTGTTTCTTACCAAAAGTACTTCTCAGAAAAGCACTTTTGAAAAAAAATACTTCTCAAAATAAACTGATTTTTGCAGATTGGCCAAACGGGCTATTAATATTGCAAACCCTCTTTAATAGTATAATTCTATTAATAGGGAAGGTAGAGTGTACGCAGATATCAACTGTGCCTTACGCATGTAGAGAAACTATTTCCTATAAAAGTATAAGATGGAAGACGGTGTTTATAGTAATACACAATCTTTTAATAATAAAAGTTGACACGATGTGAAAATATAGGTTGCACCGAAGATATGGATAAAAGTTAAAAATTGTATCCTTCAAAAATATTTTTCTCTGAAAATATTTTTCTCACTGAAAATATTTTTTACTAAAATAAAAAATGAACGTCATTTTGTTTTACAAATATTTCATGGATTATGCAACTTTTCATGTTTCGATCAACATTTTGATATTATTATCACTCCTTAATACTTAATAGTACAATACAAATCATATACTTGTATCCTATAGTGTACCTATGTCACTATATAAATATCCTTCCGTAGGATGTCGTGATAGCACCTAATTTTAGGGACTAGGTAAGCCTAACATTTACTGAAATAATAACAATATTAATTAACAACTCACAAATACGAAATAGGAATCTCTATACAATACTTACAATTCCAAAACTGGTAGTACAAGTTATAACCTCTACTGAGTTACTAGAAAGCCTATAAATACAACTGTTTTGAAGTAGAGATAAAACAGTGCAAGTACAATATCAGAAGGTGACTCTGAAGCCTGTGAACGCAGCAACAGGTTTACCTTGAGTCTCCACAGCAAGATCCGTACTGCTAGCGAGCGGTCAGCTAACACCACATTACCTGGCTCTGCATAAAAAAATATGCAGAAGTATAGTATGAGTACACCACAGTCGGTACCCAGTAAGTATCAAGACTAACCTCAGTGGAGTAGTGACGAGGTACAGTCAAGACACTCACTAGTCAAATAACCTGTGTCATACAAAAATAATCGAAAACAAATAGCAGTGATAGCAACAATAATCAACTAGTTATATAAACAGGAAGAACACCATAATTATTACTCAGACGAATAAGAAAAACACAAGTACAACCAATTAAATAAGTCTTTCAAATATAAATCTTTCACATATAATTATTTCGAATAAATACTCTCCAAATGTATTTCTTCAAATAAATATCCTTCGAATATAAAACTCTTTCAAATTAATATCTCATGTCATAATCATAAAATACGGTTCTCAACCCCCTTTCATATTCTCGCGGCACCTCGTGCCCATATCTCTATCACAACCGCACGGACGACTCTCGTGCCAAATATGACAATATATAAAATCCACACGATTTAATTCATTTTCAATAAAGTAAGGTTACAGTTTTTAAACCAAGTAAGAATTCAACAAATAAATGAGTTTAGTTTAGAAATAGTTTGAGTGAAGAAAAATGATATTTTTAATTTAAATAAAATATAAAATAATCTACTTATTTGGATGCAAAACTTATTAATTTAAAATATAATAGTAACTTCTTTTATTTAAAATAACTCAGTCATCAAAAATCGGTAAAAACCAGGAATATAAATCTTCAAAGTCTCATACTAAAAAATCCGAGCCAACACAATACATCAAGGAATACAAACACATATTAAAATCAAATAATACATCACGGAAGATCACAAGGATTTACCTATCACAGAAATACAAAATAACTAAAGACAAGTGCAACCATAGAGAAATGTCAACAAAGGGGCACTCCCGAGATACCGTCTCGTAATCCCAAAAGTAAATGTGCAAGAACAACAATGCCCTCAGGCCATCACAAGTCATCATAATTCAATTTCCGACATAAACCACCTTATCTCGTCACGTGCGCAATAATAAAGTAAATGCCCGCATTGTCTCGCAACACGCGCATAATAATATTCCCACATTGTCTCGTCACATGCGCAAACTCTCTCCCCCCCCGCACACACACACACACATATATATATATATATATATATCGCCTTGTCACGCCGCATGTGCATAAATCAATAGTAACAATAGTACGGCAGAAACCTCGTGCAAACACCCGAACAAACCTCCCAACAATATCACGCGTCAATATCACAATATCTCATAAATTGGATCTCAAGTGCTCAAATATCACAACATATCATAGATTGCACATAAAGTGCTCAATATTACAACTTGCCACAGAAATCTATAATATATTATTTTCCACAATAAGGAGCCCATGGCTCGACCATAATGTGCACAAAAACCTTAACAAAATATCCGGGAGTGAACAACTCAACAAAATAATATTTCACATAAAATCAAGGTGGCAATCACACCAAATCATCATATAAAAATAAATTCAACAAAGAAGGATTTAGGCATGCCAAATAGAGGATTTAATAAGTGCCAATAATTTTCAATTTAATACATAAGAGCGTTTAAGGATTTTAACCAATGTAATTTGCACATATAAACTAAGTACGTACTCGTCACCTCGCGTACATGGTTTTCAATTACACAATTTGTACATAAGACTCAATGCCTAAGGGGTATTTCCCGCACTCAAGGTTAGGCAAAATACTTACCTCAAACCATGAAATTATTTACTCTGTTGTGGCTTTGCAACGCGAATTAGCCCCCGAAAATCTCGTATCTAGTCACAATTAATTTGATTCAGTCCACACAATTATAGGAATTAATTCCATATCAAAATACTAATATTTTCCCACAAAATCCGAAATAACACTCCAAAAATTACTCGTGGGGCCCACATCTCAAAATCCGACAAAACTCACAAAATACGACAACCCATTCAATTACGAGTTCAACCATACTAATTTCACTCAAATCCGACTCCAAATCGGTATTCAAATCCCAAAAAATCATTTTTATGAAATTTCTATAATTTTCCCAAATTTTCATCTCAACATATTGATTATATGATGAAACCAATGATATATTCATGTATGTTAACCAAATCTGAGTTAGAACCACTTACCCCGATGAATTTCTTGAAAATCCCACGAAAAATCGCCACAAACCGAGTTCCCAATGTCCAAATATGAAACAATAACCTAACCCTCGGCTATATAGTACCAAGTCTGCTTTCCCAATGTGTGGTATGCATATTTTCAAGTGCTTCCGTACATTTCTAAGTTCTGCGGCAGCACAATTTTGAGTGTTGTCGCACTTCACTGTGACAGCTTACTAGATTTCAGTAAAATACTCATAACTTTCTGTACAAATATCTAAATAATTAATGATATACATTTCCGTAAACTAGATTCAAAGGGCTACAACTTTCGTTTTTGAATCAGCTCCTAATTCGTTGTAGATTAAAAGACATAAGCTTCCGAAATCGGACCATCGAACCTGCAGAAACCCCTGATGTGTGGCCGTAGACAAAATTGTGCGGTTCGCACTTTTCCTCTGCGGTCCGCACATTTTCATCTGCTACAGCATATTTTCATCTGCTACAACACTCGAAAATGTGCCTGAGCACATGAAATTGTGTGGTCCGCACTTCCAACATTCCAGAACAACATTAGAGTGCCGAAATGCCCAGACTCGCTCAAAACTCACCCGAGCCACTCGGGATCCCGTTCAAATATACCAACTACTTCTATAACATAACACGGATCTACTCGAGGTCTCAAATCACATCAAACAACATCAAAATGACGAATCGCACCTCAAATCAAAATCTATGAACTTTAAACTTTCAAATTCTATATCTTGTGCCGAAACACATCAAATCAATGCAGAATGACTTCAAATTTTGCACACAAGTCATAAATGACATAACGGAGCTATAAAAATTTTCAGAACTAGATTCCGACCACGATATCAAAAAGTCAACTCCCCGGTCAAACTTTCCGAAAATTCAATTTTCGCCATTTCAAGCCAAATTCCACTACGGACTTCCAAATAATTTTTCGGACACGCTCCTAAGTCCAAAATCACCATACTGAGCTATTGGAATTATCAGAATTCGAATCCGATGTCATTTACACATAACTCAAATCTCCGGTCAACTCATTTTATTTAAGCTTCAAAATGAGAATTGTTCTTTTAATTAAATTCTGAATCTTCCGAAAATCAAACTCGACTACACCCGCGGGTCATAATACATATTACGAAACTGCTCGAGGCCTTAAGTCACTGAAAGGGGCGTTAATTCTTAAAACGATAAGTCGCATCGTTACAACCTAATTGTATAATTACTATATGCCATCTACTTTCATACATGGGTGAAGTTAGAGTCTCCGTTACCGGTCGAACTCAGTAGCTTTGGTTCAAATCCTATATTTATCTTTAAAAATCTATTAAGTATTTATAAATTATTAATTTAGAACCCAATAAAATAAAATAAAATAGAATCCTTAGCTCATAGGCTTCAAATCGTGGCTCCCCATTTGCTTTCATATCCACCCATCCAAAAAAACTGAATAAATTATTATCTTATTTACTTTGACTTTGATAAACTAACCATTTGTTTGCTACAAACACAAATAAAATAATTAAACTTAGTACTCTACTTGATTTTTCTTAACTTTTGATTTAAAAAAAGGCGTGAAACTTAAATAACTCACTCATAATGCTTTTAAAAAGATTACATGGTACATACAATTAGGTCGAAAAAAATCCTTCTGGAATAAGTATTAAATTGCTTGTGAACCTTCATATACTGTTTTATTCAATATTTGTTCAATTACTCTTTTACATGCAAATATAATGTAGACATTAGGTTTGCTAGTAATGATATCCCCCAATATAACAAAACTAGTTGTCATTTCATCTGTTGCCGGAGATGTAAGGATTGATACATATAATAACATTTTTTATTTAATTGATAATCATATAAAACATGCGATATTTTAGCCATTTGCATCAAGCTCGAACTTCCTTCCTTCATCCCCCCCCCCACACAAACAGAAGCACACACTATACTAAGAGGTAAAATTGATTGGTAGCGTGTTTAATCAAACTGGTAATTTTCTCTCCGACAACGGATCTCATACTCCCCCCATAAACTAAAATTCATAACCTCAATTATTACGGAAATATTGTTCCATTTCTCTTCAATCAAATATTATTTTCAGCCTATGCTTAATCGACAACCTTCATTGGGAGTACATGCTCACAATAATTGTCACAAGAGTTTACAAAAATCAACAGTAGCTAAAACAGGTTGCATAGTTTAGTTGTCGTATGCATGTTTGTGCTAGGAATTTGTCCTGATTTTCTTACCTTATTTAGATTTATTCTTTTACTTGAAGAAAGGGTAGAATATCAACCATAATTGCTTTACTTTTCCTTAACATCTTGTTTGGATGGTTGTTACCCATTGTATCGCGTTATATTGTTATCCCAAAATAATATTTGTTTTGATTGTTTATTTAAAATTGATTGTATCGTATTGTTAAAGGCATTGTTCTGGAACAACCAAAAGCCCCATTTTATGAAACAACTGATTTGGCGTGATGGGATCGTTTCCTATTTTCTTTTCTAATTATGCCCTTACTTATTACTCCATAATTCTATTTTATCATTTAAATTTTTATTTATTTTAACTCTAAATCTCCAACCTATTGACCTACTTTGTCTTCTTCCATCTTTTCTAGAGTTGGTTTGCCCCGTTCTTTTTATCCAAGTCTCCGTTCGATTCTTTGTCTCTTTCCATCGTTTAAATTTATTTTTTCTAATATTAGTTAACCTTTTTTCAGGATTTTGCTCTTGTTTCCAAGCTACCTAATTAATGATAAATTAGTAGAAAGATGTTTTCTTAAATTATTTTTATGTGTACTTCTTGATAAATTTTATTTAAAATAATTGGGGGTATTTTAGTGAACTTATCAGTTACAGTACAATACGATACAGTCAAACCAAATAAAAAAAATGTTATCTAACAACAACAAACGATACAATCTATTCAAACATTATATCCATAAAACGATACAATACAATATAGTACAATACAATACATTATAAAACTATGGGTAACAATGATCCAAACATAGTGTAAAGGAAAATATAGATCTTTTCCATATTTGAAAGATCCCTTTCTTGGAGGAAAATATTGTGATCTTTATAAATTGAGGATCTTTACTTCGTACACAACACAATAACATCCACAATGTAATCCTTAAATGAGTTTTATTTAGGGAGAGGTTATTCTCTCGATAGTTTTTTATATTTTATATTAATTTATTATATGTAGATCAATTGACCAAACCATATTAAAGTTTATGTCTGTTTTAATATATATATATATATTATTGTTCGATTTATCATCACCAAGGTTTGCATTGCTAGCTTTCGCATGACGCCTTATTATTTTCGATTCCAACAAGTGGTGTTAGAGTCAATGATTCAGAGTGAGGCCAAAGACAGTTTCAAGGTGAGTTCAAATCAAGCTATAGTTAATTTGACGATAATGAAGAGTTTTATCAAAACAAAATTATCAAGAGTACTACATGTGGGGCAAGTTTCAATCATACTTTCAAAACTCATAATATTGCATATTTAAAAATAAAAAACTATTTTTAACCCATACATGGATTCCAACTTTTAACTCATGTTTATTCTTAATGCAATAGCTCTACTTTCAACCTTGCTAACTTTTAATGCAAGGCTCCACTTTTAACTCATGGTTACTTGTAACACATGGACTCTACTTGTAACTTTGCTCACTTTCAACGGAGGGCTCCAATATTTTTAACTCGTGCTCATCCTTAACGCATGAGACTCCAATTTTTAACTCATACTTATTTTTAACTATGCCAAGCAGCAGAGACGAAGAATATGTGAAGAAGGTTGTTCTCACGACCCGAAATTCCCACATTCGGGACCGTGATGGAGCCTAACATTTCACTCACTAGGCAAACCAATATTAGAGTAAATCTTATGCCATTTTAAGCAATTCAAGTAATTAAAACCAATTAAATTGAAATAAAACTGGAACACTATGCGAAAAGGTATAATAACCAAAATATCTAGGTACGACCCCAAATCTGGAGTCACAAGTGCACGAGCTACTAGAAGTTCTACAAAGAGAGTCTGAAATAAATACACTTGTTTCGAATGAAATGAACAATAAATAAGGAAAAAGGAGGGGGAATTCAAGGTCTGCGTACGTCAGCAGATCTACCTCAAGAATCCAAATATGATAATCTGAGCTGATGCACCTCACGTACAACTGGGACCAGTACCAAAATCTGCACAAGAAGTGCAGAGTATAGTATGAGTACAACCGACCCCGTGTACTATGTAAGTATCGAGCCTAACCTCGATGAAGTAGTGACGAGGCTAAGGTTGTCACTTACAATAACTTGTACGCAGTATAATATAAATACTGGAAAGAAAGATACAGAAACGAATTAAAACAGTTAACACATGAAAGTAATTCAATCACCGAAGGAAAACCAGTAAATGCTAGAAATACCAATCCTTAGAGTCTCGTACGAAAAAACCGAAGCCAACACAATACAACAAGGAATATAAAACACATAAACTATTGCGGTGCGCAACCCAATCCCAACGTACAATATGAATAAATCAATAAGTGCAACTAATTTAACAACTTAAATCACAAGAGTCCTCTAGGCTTAATGGATATATATGAAGCAGCACCATAAATGAAATCTCGTTTCAAATTAAGAATCCACTACTATAATGAATACTAAACAGCAAGACAATTCAAATAGATAACACTAAGGGTACAAGTAAATCATTTAAGGCAGGTAGCAGTAAATCATGGAAGCATGAGAGAATCTAACATTTTTAACACGAGAATAATAAATAACAAGTAGCAAATAAAGGCATGGGAAGCATTTAAAGCATGTAATAGTTAAGGCATGTAGTGAAATAATTAATGAAACGCGAAAAATAGGGAAACAAGTATTTTGGCGGCGTATATACACTCGTCACCTCGCATATACGCCGCAACACATGAATTTCACATAGCACATAACTCAACGGTTTCTAATTCCCTCAAATCAGTTAAACCCAACACTTACCTCACTCTTCAATCAACTTAGAGCTCTACCGGGGGCTTTCCTCTAGAATCTGCCTCCAAACTAATCGAATCTAACCAAAATCGACTCGATAACATCAAATAATGGTAGGGCAATCAATTACAATACATAAAGTTAAGATTTTTACACTTTTTCCAAAAAGTCAAAAATTCAACCGCTTGGTCAAAACCCGAGATTCGGACCAAAACCCATTTACGCATTCACCCCCGATCCCGATTATGTAATTAGTTTCAAAATCCGACCCCAAATTGAGGTATCAATCCCGAATTTGCAAAAATCCCATATTCTTCCTAAATCTCTAGTTTTCTACCATGAAAGGACAAAGATTAAAGCTAAAAAGTAATGGGTGATGTTGGAAATGGAAGAAAATGAGTTAAAGTATGCTAACCTATGAAAGGATGATGAATTTTCTCTTCCAAATTGCATCTAGGCCGAGCTCTAATGGAAAAATGGTGATAAATGGATGAAATCCCGTTCTTGGAAATATCTAAGGTTTGGGCGTCAGGCCTTCTTCGCGTTCGCGAAGGGCCTGCCGCGTTCGCGATACACAGCGACCCAAAAGGTCTACGCGTTCGCGAGTTTACCCACGCGTTCGCGAAGGCTTCTCCCCTCAGGCCTTCGCGTTTCCAATGCTCGCGTTCGCATGGAGTAACATTGGTCCCCCCGCCCAGGTCCATAACATTACGCGTTCGCGGTATACTGTCCGCTTTAGCGAATGACAACCCTCCTCCACTTAGCATTCACGTCCATTCCTCGCGTTCGCGAAGAGTAAAATCAACCTGATCATGCCCAACTATGCCTTATAAAAAGGACTAAGCGGTCGTTGGAAATATATTCCGGTCAACAAGTCCGGAGTCGAATCCCACAGGGAATTAACCTATTAAGCACAACTACTAGACTCGCACAAATTCACGCAATCAATATTCAAGAATATTTAAATAACAAATTGGATGTTTACTAACTAAATATCACGTAATGAAAATGCAGTAATTAATAACTAACTACGAACAATTTGTAGACAAGAATTGGAATGATCTAAGGTTATGATTTTCCCTATTGTCGAAATCTTTTCTTCTACGTTTCCTATAAATTTGCCTAAGTTTTCTCAACCGATCATGAGCGCTCTGAGTGTCGTAATTCTCTCCCGAGTAACTACCACAATTTACTAGACATATTCTTCCGAATTACGCTAGCTGGCACTAAGTACGGCTCACTTGGATCGCACCAAGGTTTTGTTATTCCTAATCCAATCTTTAAACCCTCCGTATTGATCCCTCATATACGCTAGGAGTGATGTTGTTCAACAACTACCTAAATATGCACTCTCTTCCGAGTAATACACACTAAATAGGCACAATCAATTGAGAGCTCTTCAACCAACCACAATAATAATGTAGTTGAATAAATAGAGAAAATACTATGACAAATCTATATTAGCGTAACAAGAAATTCATTCTCCAATAGGTTCCATCAAAACCCTAGATTAGGAGTTTAGCTACTCATACTCGTAGTAACAATATCCCAAATATTTTACATAACTAAATTACAAAGTAAAGATGAAAGAATGTAGAAATCGATGATTCTATCTCCCAACTGGTGTTCCACGAGCTATTATTGCCTCTGTTCGCAAAAACTCCTTCAAAAGTGGTGTTTTATGTCTATTTATATGTGTAGGAAAATACCTAAACGACATAGGTCAAGTCCTAGTCAAACCAGGAGATGAAATAAGCCTTCAAAATCCAAAGTAAGCACGCCTCAGACCATGCCTCGCGAGGCTCTATGCGAGATGCACCTCGCCTAACACTGTGCGGCGCCAGCTCCCATGCGAGCTCGAGCTCGCCTCACCCTTCACGACGCCTGCTGCTACGCAAACTCAAAGGCTCGCGTCACCAGCTTCCACGCGAGATCAAAGGGTCACCTCGCGAGCTTCTTTATCTTTTCACTGCTTAATGCATTCTTTCTTCTTTCCACAGTTTTCGAGCACACTTTATTCTTTAAATCTTCCTTTTTCTCTAATTTCATCTCCAATTCACCTACACATAAAATAGACTCCATTACGCGCAAATATAGTGTAGTTTAACATTAAAGCACATAAAATGCAAGGAAATTAATGTACTAAAATATGGAATTATAGCCACACATCAATACCCCATACTTAAACATTGCTCGTCCTCGAGCAATCAAACTACACTTATAGACACGACCTTTTTAAGCAATTCCCTTGACTCATCACACCATGCATCTTTTAAATAGACTAAGCACAAAGGTGTAACATCCTCACCTCAAAATTTGACTCACAAATACCATGCCTTATTCACAATTCACATAATTACTCTAACATAGAGGTCAATGACATTACCTTTCTTTTATGAATCACGTGTCCTCACCCAACAAAGAGCTTAGTTCCACACACAATGAGTTTTAAGAACGTAGGAACTCAAGATAGAAAAAATTCACTCGCTCTCAGAAATAGCATTCATATGCCACAAATGATGCACCATAGGCTTGCCCGTAGTGTAATACTCTACTAATCGCGCTCATTCAGTCTAAGATCAAGTAGGACTTTAATTGGTTGTAATGTAGGTTGCGGGTGAGGTAGGATACATTTGGATATGAGTGACTACACTTCCCTTATGTACTTTAATACATATACTTTAACATTCAAGCCCATACTTATGTCAAATCATAACTCCACCTTCACATCAATGTATATTACTCCATACTTCTTTAAGCACAATTACATCAAAAGCCACCACTATCAAGGAATATTTTTTAGAACAATACAACTTTTTTTTTCTTTATCAATTCAAGTGGCTTGTATTTTTTTCAAAATAGTGCACCTTTCTCCTTATTTCATTAGTTCCACTCAAAAGTCAAACCACTACCCCACACTTTAACTTTTACACAGTTCATAACAATTCAAGTGCTTATGAGAGGCGAAAAGGTTACAGTAGATGGTTAATTCAAACAAAAGGTTAAGGCTTGTAGTGTGGTTTCCAAAGAAACAAGATTACAGGCTCAAAGGGGTTAACTACGTTACATAGCAATTAGGCGGGTAAACTATATATATATGGCTCAACAAAGAAATGCCTATATCATTTCCCAGACTGAACAAAACTACTATTTCGCTTTGCAAATACACGGGGCGAGTTCTAGACATCAAATGTAATGCACAGATACATACAAACCTCATACGCACATGGCACATAACTCACTAATGATTGATTTTATCACGAAACTCCAGTCAAAGTAGTTTAAGCAAATTTAAGAATCTACGATTTAAGGTACTTATACTAGAGTTAAAAACTAAGCCTAAGCATCACAACCAGAGTACTCACTATTCTCAAGGAATAACACAATCAAGAGATATCGCTGCAATTCAATTCATAGCCTAGTGGTTTCTACTCCTAAAAATTAAAACTAACTACACCTGGTTCAACTAAAAATCCTTGAAAAAGAACCGCGGCCTAAAGAAAAATCAAGGGGGAATTACTACACTACCTAAAAGAAAATCTTTTTTTTCTTTAGACTTAATTCCCTTAAGAAAACTGTCTAAGAGATCCATTGTCGGGAAAAGTCCATATTTTTTTTTCTACTTAGCAAGACGACACTACACATTTTTATCATTTTTTAAAGGCTAAGACGACACTAACTAAAACAAAATTAGTACATTATAACAATCAAAAAGAAAAATAAAATTAACTAAAATAAGACTAATATTTACAAGTACCACCCCACACTTATTTTTCATGTGATGTCCTCAGTGCATACACAAACTGACAAAACAAGAAAAAAATGAGTAGGGTATAGGAAAACTCCCTGATCAATCCGCGTCATCGCCTTCCTCCTTTGAAGCTGTCAAATCCTCGTCTTGTGCTTCCTCTTCCTCCTCATCATCATCCTTATCATTTGATTGCTCCGGCTCGACCTCGGACTGCTCAGGTGTGTTGACATCCTCATCGTCTGGGAGTCTGTATCCATCACCAAGCCCAACTAACTGCTGAGCATGAGTATTGAGCGAAAATCCTTGCTCCAATATGACCCTCTCCTCTATAGTGGCTGGCCGTCTCCCGATCCGAAGTTGCAAGTCCATCATCCCATATAAATGGGCCATACAGCTGTCATCGCTAGCATTGCGCTTGGAACATGTCAGTGATAGCATCGCAGTCTCCTCCTTAACCCGGATACTTGTAATGTCCATTAGTCGTAGGGGGTGATCAATGATGTGATCGAAATCTTTCTCCTCCTCAACCTCTTCGTGTCTCAAGAACTGAGCTAACATATTTACAAATGGCATTCGATCGATCCTCTTACTAGTTCTTACTAGAGACATCTGGTAGCGGATCAAATGACCCACATTCACCCTCTGACCCGTCATGAGTAAATATAACGCACACATCCTCTTACGGCTAATAAGCATGTCACGATTGCAAGGTAGGAGTCGTGTATTAATCAGTTTCAGCCATACTTAAGCCTCTGCCCTCATCTTCTTCTTGGGAAATTTCCTGTGCCGTTTTGTTTTCGTATTCCGAACCCAAGCTGCCATAGAATTGACACCACAAAGAGTGTGTCTCAACTCTCGATATGTAGGACGGGCGATGAAGTAGTCTAATGGTTCCTGAGGAACATCCGGAGCACCTAAGAAATTACATATTGTCGTGGCTAAAAAATCTATCAACCATCAACGAATCAACACCGGTTGTTCCAGATCCTTTGGATCAAACCCAGCATAGAATTCCCGAACTAGATTAAGATTTATATCCCATGTATTTTTGAACACATAACTCAACCCCAACTCATAGATGCCTCGCCAAATCGCTTGGTACTTGGCTTGCAGGCGACACTCATGAATAACAACTTCTAGATGTACATGTTTTGGCCTACAACGCCTGTACAAATCCTTAGTGTGTGGGGTTATGCTTTTGAGTCCAAACTCCCGCTGTCCTTGAGGTTGTGGACGAGTGGCTGCGGTAGTTGCCACAAATTGCTGTCCTTTACCTTGACTGGAAGTAGCTTCCCCCCTTTTCTCTTCTTCGGGGGAGGTACATAGGTAGCCTTAGCTTTAGACGGAGCCGTGGACGTGGCTTTGCCTTTACATGTGTATTTTCTTGGAGGCATATTCGTACCTACACAAGCGAGCATGAATTAGTTTAAGCTGCATTGCAACATGTCAAAACATGGTCTTGCCACCCCCACACATAAGAGTTTAACACATGATTATCAACAATTTCCGAGGTTACTCAGACTTCGCCTCATCGTTTCTTAGTATGAGAATTAAGCAATGACACATGGGTGCTTCCTCCAATTTCGAAGCATCGGGCTACCGGTGAGCCACCCCACACTTAAGATTTTAAAGTGGTACACGACTATATAGCACTTGTCTGATAATCCCGGAGACTCGGGGTCTAATGGGGACAAAGAATACCATTGAGGCATTATAACAAACACTTAGCATGCACTAGTGCCATGGGAGTGCTCGTAGGGGTGAGGGATTGCCTCACCCTCCCAAATCAGCTTGGGAGTTCCGTACTACCACTTGTTCACACAATAACAACACCATTCCTATGGGGTTCATGGGGTTGGGACACACAAATACATTGTTACAATGAATAACAACCCCGAATTTTGTGTCTAATGTCATGCATTCAGTCAACTCAAAATTGCCCAAAGAAAGGAGATAGAAATCATACCTTAGATGTTTAAGAGGAGGGATTTGCCTTTGAATTATTGTTGCAAGTGAAGGAAATAACAGAAGATTGCTTGTCTTCAATGGGGTTGTGAGGGAAGGGGTTTGGCCGAGTTCTTGAGTGTATTTTGTGAGCAATGTGGTTTGGGCGTTTAGGTTAGATTTTTAAGGGAGGGGGTTAAAAGAAATAAGGAAAAAATAATTAAAATAACCGAAAAATGCACTTACCTGGCGACACGAGGTGGCGTCCTCGCCTTACCCCTCACAAGGCGTGCTCCAACGCGAGCTCTTGGGCTTGCGGCGCGAGGCCTAACGCCAGACTCACCTTGCCTCACCCCTCGCGAGGCGAGCTCCCATGCCAGATGCACCTCACATTTTCCCTCGCGAGGCGAGCTCCCACGTGAGCTTTCCATCATGCGACGCGAGACCTAACGCCTGGCCCAACTCGCTGGGGACCAGGCGACGTGTAGTGCACTGTACGACTTGCTAAAATTACCTGCAAACATGTTAGTACCTAAAAAATGAAAAGAAAAATTATAACTATACTAAAGATCAACTACGTATTGGGTTGCCTCCCAACGAGCGTTAATGTCATATCATGACGAATACAACATTACAATGGGTTGCCTCCCATGAAGCGCCTGATTTAACATCGCGGCACGACGCATGCAATCGACTTAAGGCTCGCTCAACTTTGGTGGCTCTAGAAAATGAGTCACCGACACTACTTTCTTGTCATCCATGCCTAGATAATATTTTAACATGTGCCCATTGACTCTGAACTTGCGAGATCCATCTTCTGAAGCAATCTCTATGGCTTCGGTGGGATGAATCTCTAGCACACAAAATGGTCCTGACCATCTTGACTTCAATTTTCCCGAAAACAACCTCAATCTCGAATTGAATAATAATACCCTGTCTCCCGGCTTAAAATTTCGCTCAAGAATATTTTTGTCGTGCACCAGTTTCATTCTTTCCTTGTATAACATCGTACTCTCAAAAGCGTGGTATCGAAACTCATCAAGTTCATGCAGCGATGTGACTCTACTAGTTCTAGTGGCCTCCACGTCCAGATTTAATTGCCGCAACGCCCAAAAGGCTTTATGCTCTAACTCTACCGGTAAGTGGCATGTCTTTCCAAACACCAATTTATACGATGACATACCAATCGGAGATTTGAATGCAGTGCGGTAAGCCCATAGTGCATCATCCAATTTTCTCGCCCAATCAGTCCGAGTAGCATTTACAGTTTTGGTCAAAACACTCTTGATTTCTCTGTTTGACACCTCGACTTGCCCACTTGTTTGTGGGTGATACTGAGTAGAAAATTTATGGCGAACACCATATTTCTCCAACAACTTTGCAAAGGCTCGGTTGTAGAAGTGGGTGCCCCATCATTGATGATAGCTCTTGGAGTGCCAAATCGGGTGAAGATGTTCTTTCTCAGGAAACCAATAACTGCCTTCGCGTCATTTGTTGGAAGTTCCACGGCTTCTACCTATTTTGAGACATAGTCCACCGCTACAAGTATGTACTTGTTATTATATGAGCTGATAAATGGTCCCATAAAGTCAATTCTCCATACATCGAATACTTCCACCTCTTGAATTGGGTTCATGGGTGTAACGACCCGACCGGTCGTTTTGAGTATTACAGCCCCATTTCCCTATTTACTACTCAGTTTATGCTTTACAGTTGTTTTATGACTTACCGGGTCAGTTGGTTCGGGTCCGGAAGAAATTCAGAGTGAAATGAGACACTTAGTCTCATAATTGAAAACTTAAGTTAGAAAAGTTGACCGGATGAGACTTATGTGTAAACGACCTCAGATTTGAATTCTTATGATTCCAATAGCTCTGTATGATGATTTTGGACTTAGGAGCGTATCCGGAAAATTATTTGGAGGTTCGTAGTGGAATTAGGCTTGAAATGACGAAAATTGAATTTTTGGGAAGTTTGATCGGGGGGTTGACTTTTTGATATCGGTGTCGGAATCCGATTCTAGAAATTGGAATAGGTCTGTTATGTCATTTATGACTTGTGTACAAAATTTGAGGTCAATCGGACTTGATTCGATAGGTTTCGGCATCAAATTTAGAAGATGGAATTTCTTAGTTTCATTAAGCTTGAATTGGGGGATGATTCGTGGTTTTAGCATTGTTTGATGTAATTCAAGGCATCGAATAAGTTCGTATGATGTTTTAGGACTTGTTGGTATATTTGGTTGAGGTCCCGATGGGCTCGGGTGAGTTTCGGGGTGGGTTCAGACCATTTCTAGGCCATTTTTAATTGCTTGTTTTTGTCTACATTGGTGTACATCGCGATCGCGAATATTTGGTCACGTTCGCGAAGAGCAAACAACAATTTGGGGCCTTGTGAATCGCGATCGCAGAAGCTCTTTCGCGATCGCGTAGAACAAAATCTCTGTTGCACTGACCCGACTTTGAAAGCTTATATCTCGCAATCTATAAGAAATTTGGAGATGATCCAAAAATAAAAGTTGTAGCCCTTGATGTCTACTTTTTAGAAAAATAAATTGGTGGTCATTTGGAGTTTTGTACAAAAGGTTATGACCATTATACTATAGACTGTCTAGAAGAATATGAGAGTTTGTTCTTCGCGATCGCGATTGGTTTTCCGCGATCGCGAAGGGAAATTTTGTGGTTGGAAAATTTTGTGCTTCGTGATCACAAAGCATTTTCCGCGATCGCGAAGAGTAAATGCCTGAACAAAATCTATAATTTGAGGTTTCAGCCATTTTAACATACTTGGAGCTATAGAGCTCGGATTGAAGTGATTTTTGAGGCAATTTTCATCATATGGATTGGGGTAAGTGATTCTAACTCAGTTTTGGTTAAATTATAAGAATTTAGTATTGTTTTTATCAACAAATTAGTGTTTTGGGTTGAAAATAGTAGAAAAATTCATAGACTTTAATTGAGGATTTGAAGGCCAAGTTGTGGTCGAATTTGAGCAATTTTGGTATGGTTGGACTCGTGGTTGAACGTGGGTTCGAATTTTGTGAGTTTTATCAGATTTCGAGATGTGGGCCCTCTTGGCTATTTTTAGCGTAATTTCGGATTTTATGGAAAAATTAGTATTTTTATATGGAATTAATTCCTATAATTTGTGTTGACTGAATCGAGTTAATTGTGACTAGATTCGAGCAGTTCGGAGGTTGATACACGCAGAATAGAATTTCTGGAGCATTGTTTAGCTTGCTCAATATTGGATTCGGCTTGTTTGAGGCAAGTAACTCTTCTAATCTTGGAGGTGAGGGTATGAACCCTGATTATACGTGTTACTTGTTTGGTGTTGAGGTGACGCACATGCTAGGTGACGGGCGTGTTGGCATACACCGTGTGAGCTGTGACTCCGATATTTCTGTGGTAATGTGTAGTTACTTGAACTTGTCTGAAATCATGGAATCTCTACGTACTAGGGTTATCAAAATGTGATTCATGATATAAACTATGTTTAGGCTACATGCTTATCCTGTTGGGACCCACCGAGGTCATTTTTGTTGTTGAGTTATCTGCTTTCATTGCATTACATACTCAGTCATATGCATTCATATGCATATCATATCTCAATCTCTGTTGTTATTTATTGATACATCATATCATCATTTTTGGGCTAGTTTCATGACATTGTGAGCCCGAGAGACTGGAGAGATTGATGACTGAGTGAGGCCGAGGACTTGATTGTGAGGATAATTATGGGATCGGGCTGCACGTCGTAGCAGACCAGATTGGCTTATTATAGCACATGAGTTATTCGTGCGGATATAGATATTGATACTATAGCACGTGAGTTGTCCGTGCAGATTATAGAGCTTGGGCTGAAGGAGCCCCTTCGGAGTCTGTACACACCCCTAGTGAGCACAGGTACCTACTGAGTGCGAGTGTCGAGTGCCGAGTGATTGGGAGGACCGAGTGACTGTGAGGAATGAGTGACTGTGAGGACTGAGTGACTGGGAGGATTGAGTGATTGGGAGGACTGAGTGAAATGATACTCTGAGAGTATGCATATGATTTTTATCACTGAGTTGCATCGTATTGACATGCACATTTGACATACAGGCATAGAGATACATTTTCCTCATGTTGTACGGTATCGCGTCATTAATGACTTCTCACACATATTGGCATATGGGCATAATGATGCATTTTCCACTGGTTATCTGGAAATAAAATAAAATATCTTATCATTGTTGAAAGGATTTTTGGGAAAAATTATTGTTTTCAAACTTACTTATATTTCTGGTAAACGATTTGGATTTTCACTGATACACTGGAAAGGCAGAATTATTTTCAGAAATCATGATGTAGTTGAGCGTTTATTCTTTGAGTTACTTCTTGTATTACTCGCTTTATGTTATTATGAACTGTTGTTGGTTAATGGAGCTGGACCCTGACCTTGGTACAAGCTCGTCACTACTTTCAACCTAATGTTAGGTTTTTTACTTATTGAGTACATGGGGTCGGTTGTACTCATACTACACTTCTGCACCTTGCATGTAGATTTTGGATGTCAATGATGATGTACATGACGGGAGATAGATCTGAAGATGTACCTGTGTTCCAGTCATTGCTGTCTCTTATTCATGGTAGCTTTAGAATTTTAATCTGTTCATGTATATTTCAAACAGATGATGCATTCTTATTTCACACCAGCTTTGTAAATACTAATCTTAGAAGCTCATGATTTGTACTACCAGTCCTTGGGGAGTGTATTAGAGTCAGTTATATATTAATGGAATTGGATAGTTATTAATTGGCTTACCTGACGGGTTGGGTTAGGTGCCATCACGACTAGGTGGATTTTGGGTCGTGACAATGGGCATCTCATGTTGACGGGAAATATTCCCCGTCTGTGGCACTCATCACCACTTTTCACACAGAAGTGTGCATCTTTAAACAACGCCGGCCAATAAAAACCTGACTCCAACATTTTAGTCATTGTCCTTACACCTCCAAAATGTCCTTCATACGGTGAAGCATGACATGCCTGCAAAATAGAAGATTGATCTATCTCGGGAATGCATCTCCGAATCATGTTATCAAGAAAAATCCTGAACAAATATGGTTCATCTCAGAAATGCATCTGACGATCACAGAAAAACTTTTTCTTTTGCACAGAAGATAAGTCATAGGGAACAATACCGCTTGCCAGGAAATTTGCAATATTTGCATACCATGGTGTATCCTCGAGGCTCGTTGCTAAGAGTTGTTCATATAGGAAAGTCTCCATGATCTCCTCCACCTCAACCTTTTTCCGCTCCTTCAAGCCTAGATAAATGATCAGCAACTTGGTTTTCTATTCCCTTTCGGTCCCGAATTTCCAAGTCGAACTCTTGTAGCAGTAGCACCCATCGAATTAGGCGCTGCTTTGGCTCAGTTTTCTCAATTAGGTACCTGAGGGCAACATGGTCAGTGTAAACAATTACCTTTAAGCCTATCAGGTATGACCTGAACTTATCAAATGCGAACACCATAGCTAGCATCTCTTTCTCTATCACTGTGTAGTTCAGTTGGGCGCCGCTCAAGGTTCTACTTGCATAGTAGATCAGATGCATGACTTTATCTTTTCACTGCCCAAGAATTTCTCCTACAACATAGTCGATTGCATCGCACATCAGCTCAAAAGGTTGCCCCCCAGTCGGGGCTCACTATGATTGGTGCAGTTGCCAGCTTCTTCTTCAACTCCTCAAATGCCACCCTGCAGTCATAAGAAAATGCAAAAGGTTGATCTTTTTCAAGCAGTTTACACAAGGTGTTAGCAATTTTGGAGAAATATTTTATAAACCATCTGTAGAAATCGGCGTGGCCAAGGAAACTTCTTATTGCTTTGACAGAAGTGGGGTGTAACGATCCGGCCGGTCGTTTCGAGAGTTATGGCCCCGTTTCCCCATTTCTACTTCCTTTATGCTTTTAAGTTATATTATGATATGCTGGGTTAGTTGGTTCGGGTCCGGAGTGGTTTCGGAGTGGAATGAGACATTTAGTCACTAAAGTAGAAGCTCAAGTTAGAAAAAGTCAATTGGATGTTGACTTATGTGTAAACGACCTTGGATTTGAATTCTGATGGTTCCATTAGCTTCGTTAGGTGATTTTGGACTTAGAAGCGCATCCGGAATGTGATTTGGAGGTCCGGAGTGGAATTAGGCTTGAATTGGCGAAAGTTGGAAATTTGGCGATTTCGGTCGGCAGTGGAAAATTTGATATCAGGGTTGGAATGGAATTTCGGAAGTTGGATAGGTTCGTAGTGTCATTTGTGATGTGTGTGCAAAAATTTGAGGTCATTCGGACGTGGTTTGGTTAGTTTCGGCATCGGTTGTGGAATTCGTAAGTTTAGAAGTTCTTAGGCTTGAATCCGAGGGCAATTTGGTGTTTTGATGTTGTTTTGAGTGATTCGAAGGTTCGACTAAGTTTGTATGGTATTTTAGGATTGATTGATATGTTTGATTGAGGTCTCGGGGGCCTCGGGTGTGTTTCGGGGTGAGTTTTGAGCGAGTCCGGGCATTTCCGAAACTTAGGTATGGTTCTCGTGCTTGGAATTTTGCGGACCGCGCTTGGAAGTTTTGCAGATCCGCTCGTCCGACTTCGGAAGTCTATATCTTTTTATCTACAAGGAATTTTGAGATGATTCAAAAATAAAAGTTGTATCCCTTCGTGTTTAGTTTTCAAAAAGATAAAGAAGTCATCATTTGGACATCTGTAGAGAAAATTATGGCCAAAAATACTAAAGCCTAGCAGTGCAGTCCCAAGAATTTCGCGGATCGCACCAAAATTTCGCGGACCGCAAAGTGGAAGATCAGAGGTGCGCTATATAAACGGGGTTTAGGGTATTATTTCAATTTTGGACCTAGGGAGCTCGGTTTGTGGCGATTCTTTCGTGGGTTTTTCAATAAATTCATCGGGGTAAGTGATTCTAACCCGAATTTGGTTAAAATACATGAATATATCAATGATTTCATCATCTTATTAGTACTTTGAGGTGGGAATTTGGGATAAATTATAGAAATTTCATAAAATGAATTTTTGGGATTTGAATGTCGATTCAAAGTCGGATTTGAGTGAAACTAGCATGGTTGGACTCGCGAGTGAATGGGCTTTCTAGTTTTGTAAATTTTGTCGTATTTCGAGATGTGGGCCCGGGGGCCGGGTTTGAGCCGATTTCAGGATTTTGGTCTAATTTGATAGTTTTTCTTGTGGAATTCATTCCATTAGCGTATATTGATGGTATTGTACTGATTGTGAATAGATTCGGAACATTTGGAGGCCGAGTCGAGAGGCAAGAGCATCGCGGGGTAGAGATCTGACCGGTTTGAGGTAAGTAAGGATCGTAAATCTAGTCCTGAGGGTATGAAACCCCAGATTTTATATCATTCTACTATTTTGAGGTGACGGGTGTGCACTATTGGGGATTACAACTTGGTTAGTCCCGTAGCAACTGTAACGTTGCATATTTTGTTGATACTATATGATACTTATATGTTTTAGAAAGTGTTTCTACAAATTGGCTTGAATCCCATGTTTTGGGCCTTGTGCCAGTGTTGTGTGGACCCTTAAGGGCCTTTTCATACTATCCTCTCACTGTTTTCGATTGAAAATCTATGCTCGGTCATGGTTATACCTGTTTACTGCATAACTCAGTTTTTATTACTCGGTTTTGATGCAAAAATGTTTTTTTGGGTTGAATACCCTATTTTTACTGAAATGCCCGAGTGGCTTGAGAGGTTTATGACTGAGTGAGGCCGAGGGCCTGATTTGTGAGGATATTTATGGGATTCGGCTACACGCCGCAGCATGTTTGATATAGGTCGAGGGCTTGAATGATTTATGCCATGATTTGGTTTGATATAGTGCTTAGGCTGAAGGAGCACTGAGTGCGAGTGCCGAGTGACTGGGAGGCATGAGTGATTGTGAGGTATGCCCGAGTGGCACGAGTGATTATGAGGTATGTCCGAGTGGCATGGGTGACTGTGAGGTATGCCCGAGAGGCATGAGTGACTGTGAGGTTTGCCCGAGAGGCTGTATATGAGTGATGTTTTGCCCGAGGGGTTGTTTATGATTTCATCACTTTTGCTCACCTTTGCATTGAGCCTCTATTTGAAAACTGTTGAAAAATATCTTTAAATGATTTTACTGGAACTGGGTTTAAATGAAATGATTTGATTCAAACACTGATTTTGCATGTTGTATTTTACTCATATTTCATGATATGAACTTTATATGGTTTATTGCTCGTCACCACTGCTCAGTCTTTATTTATTGTTGTTACTTACTGAGTTGGCGTACTCACGTTACTCACTGCACCTTGTGTTCAGATTCGGGCGTATTTGGACACGGTAGCGGCTGTTGACTACTCCAGTTGCAGATTTTCCCGAGGATAGCAAGGTAGGTGTCTGGCGATCGCAGCCCTGCTCTTCTCCCACTTATCTTTCTTTAGTTGTATTTAGCTATTTTCCAGGCTGAGTTAGTCTTGATATTGTTAGACAGATTGTAGTAGATTCTCATGACTAGTGACACCCCGATGTCGGGCTTTTCTTTTCCGTATTTTTGTTTTGATTTGAACTCCTTTACAAAGGTTTTTACGCTAAATAGCCTTGAAATTATCCTTGAAATGAAAATATCGGTTTGTTTTGGAATGAGTCGGTTTTCCTAGTTCCACGATAGGCGCCATCACGACAAGTTAGGTTTTTGGGTCGTGATAGATTGGTATTAGAGCCTAGGTTACATAGGTCTCACGAGTCATGAGCGGGTTTAGTAGAGTCTTGCGGATCTGTACGGACACATCTGTACTTATCTTTGAGAGGCTGAAGAACCATTAGGAAACTCCACATTATTGAATTCTTGTCATGCGAATATGTTGATTCTAGTAACTAAACATCTATTATTTCATTCTCTTACAGATGGTGAGGACTCGTACTACTGGTCAGGAGGGCCAGCCACCAGTACCACCAGCCAGGGCCACGAGAGACCGAGGCCGCGATAGAGGCCGTGGTAGGGGTAGAGGTGCAGCCCGCTTCGCAGTTGGGGCAGTACCTGCAGATCTACTAGTTGCCTCAGATCAGGACCAGATTCCAGTTGTTGATGCACCAGCTCAGGCACCACCTGTGCCTATTGTGATTCCAGGCCTTCAGGAGGCCCTAGCTCAGATTCTGACAGCGTGTACTAGCCTTGCTCAGGCAGTCTCTATCTCGACGGCCGCAACCACTTCTCAGGCCAGGGGAGGCACAAGCACTCAAATTCTAGTTGCTCGCACACCTGAGCAGATTGTTCAGGGACTCTAAACACCGAGGGCGCCACCAGCCCAGCCGGTTGCAGCTGTACTAGATTATGTGGTTCCTGCTATGTCTGAGGATGATCAGCGTAGGTTGGAGAGGTTTGGGAGACTCCAGCCACCACCTTTCAGTGGCACAAAGAGAGAGGATGCTCAGGACTTCTTGGATAGGTGTCAGAGGATACTCTATACTGCTGGTATTCTGGAGACTTGTGGGGTCTCATTCACTACTTTTCAGTTTTTCGGGGCTTCACTCAGATGGTGGGAGACTTACGAGAGGCGAAGGCCTGTTGGCGCAACACCCCTTACTTAACAGTAGTTCTCTATGGTCTTTTTGGAGAAGTTAGTGCCTCGGTCCCACAGAGAGGAGCTGCACAGACAGTTTGAGTGGCTTTGCAGGGTGACATGTCTGTGACGCAGTATGAGATGTGATTCTCGGAGTTGGCCCGTCATGCTATCTGGTTGGTTCCCACGGACAGGGAGAGGACCATGAGGTTTATTGATGGTCTCACTTTTCAGCTACAATTGCTTATGACCAGAGAGAGGGTGTCTCAGGCTACCTTTGATGTGGTTGTTGACATTGATCGGCAATTGAGATGTTTCGCGGTCAGGAGAGGGTTGAGAGGGAGGCCAAGAGGCTTCGTGGTCAGGGTGGATTCAGTGGTGCTCCTTTTGGGGGTTAGTTCCAGCACGGTAGAGGTCGTCATTTCAGACAGGCTCAGTCAACTCGACCATTTCACCGTGGTTCATCATCTGGCCATGGTTCTCACAGTTCTCATCGGGGCCACTCATCACTTAGTGCCCTTCCAGATCAGAGTTCGTCCCGTGCTCCACCAGTTCAGGACTCCCCAATGCCAGGTTCTTCTACTAGTTATCCGAGTGCTAGGGGTTCCCTTCAGTTCCCACCACTAGCATTAGGGAGTTATTTTGAGTATGGGGAGTTTGGGAATATGTGGATGCAGTGTCCTCGTCATCATGGAGGTCTATTTTAGTAAAGGAGTCAGCCTTCGACTTCAGCACCAGTTACTTCACCACCCGCCTAGTCAGCTCGGGATGGAGGTCAGTCAGATAGGGGTAGCCCTAGAGGGGGAGGCAGATCATTGGCTGGCCAGGCCCATTTCTATGCCCTCCCTGCCAGACCAGATGCTATTACTTCAGATGCTGTGATTACAGGTATTGTCTCTGTTTGTTACAGAGATGCCTCTATATTATTTGACCCCAGTTCCACATATTCATATGTTTCCTTGTATTTTGCCTATTTTCTGGATATGCCCCGTGAGTCTTTAATTTTATCTGTTCATGTATCTACTCCTGTGGGCGATACTATTATTGTGGACCACGTATATCGGTCATGTGTGGTGACTATTGGGGGTATGGAGACCCAAATGGACCTTTTGCTGCTCAGTATGGTTGACTTTGATGTGATGTTAGGTATGGATTAGTTATCTCTATGTCATGCTATTCTAGATTGTCACGCTAAGACTGTGACGTTGGCAATGCCGGGATTTCCGAGGGTTGAGTGGGGTGGTTCGATAGATTATGTACCTAGTAGGGTGATTTCATATTTGATGGCTCATCGTATGGTTGAGAAGGGTTGTCTTCATATTTGGCTTTTGTGAGGGATGTTAGTGCAGAGACTCCTGCCATTGATTATGTTTCGATGGTACGTGATTTTCCGGATGTGTTTCCTGCAGACCTGTCGAGCATGCCGCATGACAAGGATATTGACTTTGGTATTGATTTGGTGCCGGGCACTCAGCCCATTTCTATTCCACCGTATCGTATGGCACTGATGAAGTTGAAGGAATTAAAAGAACAACTTTAGAAACTCCTTGATAAAGGGTTTATTCGGCCTAGTGTGTCATCTTGGGGTGCACCGGTTCTATTTGTGAAGAAGAAGGATGGTTCCATGAGAATGTGTATTGATTACAGGCAGTTGAACAAGGTCACAGTCAAGAACAAGTATCATTTGCCTCGTATTGATGATTTATTTGACCAGCTTCAGGGAGCGAGGGTGTTCTCTAAGATTGATTTGAGGTCCGGGTATCACCAGTTGAAGATTCGGGATTCGAATAATCTTAAGACAACTTCCAGGACCCAATATGGCCATTATGAGTTCTTGGTGATGTCTTTTGGGCTGACTAATGCCCCAACAACGTTCATGCATTTGATGAACAGTGTATTCGATCCCTATTTGGACTCATTCATTGTTGTATTCATTGATGACATCCTGGTGTACTCTCGTAGCTAGGAGGAGCACGCCTAGCATTTGAAGATTGTATTACAGAGATTGAGGGAGGATAATCTTTATACAAAGTTCTCCAAGTGTGAGTTTTGGCTCAGTTCAGTAGTATTCTTGGGGTACATGGTGTCCAGTGAGGGTATTCAGGTGGATCCGAAGAAGATAGAGGCGGTGCAGAGTTGGCCTAGACCGTCCTCAACCACGGAGATTTGGAGCTTTCTTGGTTTGGCGGGTTATTACCGTCACTTTGTGGAGGGATTTTCATCTATTGCATCGCCCCTAACCAAATTGACCCAAAAGGGTGCTCCATTCGGGTGGTCAAATGAATGTGAGGAGAGCTTTTAGAAGCTCAAGACTGCCTTGACCACAACTCTAGTGTTAGTTCTGCCATCAGCTTCAGGTTCTTATATCGTGTATTGTGATGCCTCGAGGGTAGGCATTGGTTGTGTTTTAATGCAGGAGGGTAGGGTGATTGCCTATGCCTCGCGCCAGTTGAAGACCCATGAGAAGAACTATCATGTCCATGATCTTGAGTTAGCATCCATTGTTCACGCCTTGAAGATTTGGCGTCATTATTTGTATGGGGTTCATTGTGAGATCTATACTGATCACCGGAGTCTGTAGCATCTGTTTAAGAAGAAGGATCTTAATTTGCGTCAGCGGAGATGGTTGGAGCTTCTTAAGGACTATGATATCACTATTTTGTACCATTCGGGGAAGGCCAATGTGGTGGCCGATGCTTTGAGTCACCGGGCGGAGAGTTTGGGGAGTCTAGCATATCTTCCGGCAGCAGAGAGACCTTTGGCATTGGATGTTCAGGCCTTGGCGGGCCAGCTTGTGAGATTGGGTATTTTGGAGCTGAGTCGGGTGTTGGATTACGTGGTCTCCAGGTCTTCTCTTTTGACCGTATCAGGGAGCGTCAGTATGATGACCCCCACTTGCTTATTCTTTAGGACAGGGTTCAGAGAGGTGATGCTAGGGATGTGACTATTGGTAATGACGACGTGTTGAGGATGCAGGGCCGGATATGTGTACCTAATATAGATGGGCTTCAGGAGTTGATTCTTGAGGAGGCCCACAACTCGCGGTATTCCATCTATCCGAGTGCCGCGAAGATGTACCAGGATTTGAGACATCACTATTGGTGGAGGCGGATGAAGAAGGATATAGTTAGGTTTGTAGCTCGGTGTCTCAACTATCAGTAGGCTAAGTATGAGCATCAGAGACCAGGTGGCTTGCTTCAGAGATTAGACATTCCAGAGTGGACGTGGGAGCGGATCACCGTGGACTTTGTAGTTGGGCTCCCACGGACTTCGAGGAAGTTTGATGTTATTTGGGTTATTGTGGATCGGCTGACCAAGTCCGCTCACTTCATTCCAGTTGGTACTACTTACACTTCAGAGCGGTTGGCTGAGATTTACATCCGAGAGATTGTTCGCATGCATGGTGTCCCAGTTTCCATCATTTCAGATAGGGGTACTCAGTTCACATCGCAGTTTTGGAGGGCCGTGCAGCGAGAGTTAGGTACCTCGGTTGATTTGAGCATATCTTTTCACCCTCAGACGGACGGGCAGTCCGAGCGCACTCTTAAGATATTGGAGGACATGTTACGCGCTTGTGTCATTGACTTTGGGGGTTCACGGGACCAGTTCTTGCCGCTCGCAGAGTTTGCATATAACAACAGTTATCAGTCGAGTATTCAGATGGCTCCGTACGAGGCTTTATATGGGAGGAGGTGTAGATCTCCGGTTGGATGGTTTGAGCCGGGTGAGGCTAGGTTCTTGGGTACATACTTGGTCCAGGATGCATTATATATGGTGAAATTAATTCAGGAGCGGCTTCGCATAGCACAGTCTAGGCAGAAGAGCTACGCGGGCAGGAAGATCCGTGATGTATCTTTCATGGTGGGGGAGAAGGTTTTGCTGAAGGTATCACCCATGAAGGGTGTTATGAGGTTTGGGAAGTGGGGAAAGTTGAACCCCCGGTTCATTGGGCCTTTTGAAGTGCTTCAGAGGATAAGGGAGGTGGCTTATAAGCTTGCCTTACCACCCAGCTTGTCGAGTGTGCACCCAGCATTTCATGTTTCCATGCTCCGGAAGTATATTGGAGATCCGTCCCATGTTTTGGATTTCGGCATGGTTCAGCTGAAGGGGATATGACTTTTGAGGTGGAGCCGGTGGCTATTTTGGATCGGCAGGTTTGAAGGTTGAGGTCAAAGGACATAGCCTCATTGAAGGTGTAGTGGAGAGGGAAACCTATGGAGGAGTCCACTTAGGAGACCCAGCGGGAGATGCAGAGTAGATATCCACACCTATTCGAGACTCCAGGTATGTTTCTAGACCCGTTCGAGGATGAACGTTGTTTAAGAGGGGGAGGATGTAACGACCCAGCCGGTCGTTTCGAGGGTCATAGCCCCGTTTCCCCCATTTCTACTTCCTTTATGATTTTAAGCTATATTATAATATACCGGGTTAGTTGGTTTAGGTCCGGAGTGGTTTCAGAGTGGAATGAGACACTTAGTCTCTAAAGTAGAAGCTTAAGTTGAAAAAAGTCAACCGGCTATTAACTTATGTGTAAATGACCTCGGATTTAAATTCTGATGGTTCCATTAGGTTCGTTATGTGATTTTGGACTTAGGAGCGCGTCCGAAATGTGATTTGGAGGTCCGAAGTGGAATTAGGCTTGAATTGGCCAAAGTTGGAAATTTGATGATTTCGGTCGGCAATGAAAAATTTGATATCGGAGTCGGAATGGAATTACGGAAGTTGGAGTAGGTTCGTAGTGTCATTTGTGATCTGTGTGCAAAATTTGAGGTCATTTGGACGTGGTTTGGTTGGTTTTGGCATCGGTTGTGGAATTCGCAAGTTTAGAAGTTATTAGGCTTGAATCCGAGGGTAATTTGGTGTTTTGATTTTTTTTGAGTGATTCGACGGTTTGACTAAGTTCATATGGTATTTAAGGATTGGTTGGTATGTTTGGTTTAGGTCCCGAGGGCCTCGGGTATGTTTCAGGGTGAGTTTTGAGCGAGTCCGGGCATTTCCGGAACTCAGGTATGGTTGTGGTGCTTGGAATTTTGCAGACCGCGGCAGAATTTTGCGAACCGCGCTTGGAAGTTTTGCAGATCCGCTGGTCCGACTTCGGAAGTCTATATCTTTTGATATACAAGGAATGTTGGGATGATTCAAAAACGAAAGTTGTATCCCTTCGTGTCTAGTTTCCAGAAAGATAAAGAAGTCATCATTTGGACATCTGTAGAGAAAATTATGGCCAAAATACTAAAGCCTGGCAGTGCAGTCCCAAGAATTTCGCGGACCGCACCAAAATTTTGCGGACCTCGACTTGGGAGATTAGAGGTGCACTATATAAATGGGGTTTAGGGTATTATTTCACATTTTGGACCTAGGGAGCTTGGTTTGTGGCGATACTTTTGTGGGTTTTCCATAAATTCATCGGGGTAAGTGATTCTAACCCGAATTTGGTTAAAATACATGAATATATCAATGATTTCATCATGTGATTAGTACTTTGAGGTGGAAATTTGGGAAAAATTGTAAACACTTCATAAAATAATTTTTTGGGATTTGAATGTCGATTCGAAGTCGGATTTGAGTGAAACTAGTATGGTTGGACTCGTGAGTGAATGGGCTTTCTAGTTTTGTAAATTTTGTCGGATTTCGAGACGTGGACCCGGGGACCAGGTTTGAGCCGATTTCGGGATTTTGGTCTAATTTGATAGTTTTTCTTGTGGAATTCATTCCATTAGCATATATTGATGGTATTGTACTGATTGTGAATAGATTCGGAGCATTTGGAGGCCGAGTCGAGAGGCAAGAGCATCGCGGGTAGAGATATGACCGGTTTGAGATAACTAACGATCGTAAATCTAGTCCTGAGGGTATGAAACCCCGGATTTTATATCATTCTACTATTTTAAGGTGGCGCACATGCTAGGTGACGGGCATGTGGACGTGCACTGTTGGGGATTGTGACTTGGTCCCTCCCGTAGCAACTGTAAAGTTGCATATTTTGTTGAAACTATATGAAACTTATATGTTTTAGAAATAGTTTCTGTAAATTGGGCTGAATGCCATGTTTTGGGCATTGTGCCAGTGGTGTGTGGACCCTTAGGGGCCTTTTCTTACTATCCTCTCACTGTTTTCGATTGAAAATCTATACTTGGTCATGGTTATACCTGTTTACTGTATAACTCAGTTTTTATTACTCGTTTTTGATGCATAAATGTTGTTTTGGGTTGAATACCCTGTTTTCACTGAAATGTCCGAGTGGTTTGAGAGGTTTATGACTGAGTGAGACCGAGGGTCTGATTTGTGAGGATATTATGGGATCGGGCTGCACGTCGCAGCATGTTTGATATAAGCCGAGGGCTTGAGTGATTTATGCCTTGATTTGGCTTGATATAGCGCTTGGGATGAAGGAGCCCCTCCGGAGTCTGTACATACCCCTAGTGAGCGCAGGTACCTACTAAGTGCGAGTGCTGAGTGTTGAGTGATTGTGAGGTATGCCCGAGTGGCACGAGTGATTGTAAGGTATGCCCGAGTGGCATGAGTAACTGTGATGTATGCCCGAGAGGCATGCGTGACTGTGAGGTTTGCCCGAGGGGCTGTATATGAGTGATGTTTTCCCCGAGGGGCTGTTTATGATTTCATCACTTTTGCTCATCTTTGCATTGAGCCTATGTTTGAAAACTGTTGAAAAATATCTTTAAATAATTTTACTGGAACTGGGTTTAAACGAGATGATTTGATTCAAACACTGATTTTGCATGTTGTATTGTACTCAGATTTCATGATATGAACTTTATATGCTTTATTGCTCGTCACTACTGCTCAGTCCTTATTTATTGTTGCTACTTACTGAATTGGCGTACTCACGTTACTCCCGGCACCTTGTGGGCAGATTCAGGCATATTTGGATACGGTAGCGGCTGTTGACTATTCCGGTTGTAGATTTTCCCGGGGATAGCAAGGTAGCTGCCTGGCGATCGCAGCCCTGCTCTTCTCCCTCTTATCTTCCTTTAGTTGTATTTAGCTATTTTCCAGGCTGAATTAGTCTTGATATTGTTAGACAGATTGTAGTAGATGCTCATGACTAGTGACACCCCGATGTCGGGCTTTTCTTTTTCGCATTTTTGTTTTGATTTGAACTATTTTACGAAGGTTTTTACGCTAAATTGCCTTGAAATTATACTTGAAATGAAAATATCGGTTTGTTTTGGAATGAGTCGGCTTGCCTAGTTCCATGATAGGCGCCATCACGACAGGTTAAGTTTTTGGGTCATGACATAGGGGTGGTAGCTTTTCTATCACATCAACCTTTGCTCGATCCAACTCAATGCCCTTACTTGACACTAGGTGCCCTAAGACTATACCTTCCTGTACCATGAAGTGGCATGTTTCCTAATTGAGCACCAGATTAGTCTCCACACATCTTTTCAGATTCTTTAGGCAATCATCGAATGAGTCTCTCACCACTGAGAAATCATCCATGAAGACCTCCATTATGTCTTTTACCATATCTGTGAAGATGGCCATCATGCACCTTTGAAATGTGGTGGGTGCATTGCATGGGCCGAATGACATTCTTCGAAAAGCGTAGACGCCATATGGACATGTGAATGATGTTTTCTCTCTATCTTCTAGGGCAATAGAGATTTGATTATACCCCGAGTATCTATCCAGAAAGCAGAAGTAGGACCTCCCAGCCAATCTATCTAGAATTTGATCAATGAACGGCAAGGGAAAGTGGTTTTTTCGGGTGGCCTTGTTTAATCTTCTGTAGTCCATACAAATTCGCCATCCCATGACTATTCTTGTTGATATCAACTCGTTGTTCTCATTTTGCACTACAAATCATTTCACCTTTCTTTGGCATACATTGGACGGGGCCGATCCAGTTGCTGTCGGAGATGGGAAAAATGATCCCCGCATCTAACCACTTTATCACCTCTTTTTTCACAACTTCTTTCATATTGGGGTTCAGCCTTCTTTGATGTTATCTGGAAGATTTGTGTCCATATTCCAGTAAAATCTTATGCATACAGAAGGCCGGTCTGATACCCTTAATGTCTTCAATGGTCCAATCAGTTATAGTTTTGCACTCTATCAATACCTGTAAAAGTTGTTCTTCCTACATATCTAACAAATTGGATGAGATAATAATAGGTAAAGTAGAGTTGAGTCCCAAGAAAGCATACCTGAGATGAGGAGGTAGCGATTTCAGTTCCAACTGTGGTGGCTCTTCGATCGATGGCTTAGCTGGAGGAGTCTTTCTTTCTTCTAAGTGTAAAGACTCAATTTCGAGCTCTCTTTTCCAGAACCCTTGGCCTTTAAGAGCCAACACCCACTCCGCCAAGTCCTCTCTATTTACTTCTTCTAAGTTTGTGAGACAGGCTGCTAAAGGGTCTTTAGCATTCAGAGTCTCATCTTCCTCCTCCAAAATTACATCCACAGCTTCTATGAGAGAGCAGTTAGCAAATTCACTTGATCGTCGCATAGACTTCTGCACATTGAATGTGATCTCTGCATCATTCAGTCTTATTTTTAGCTCTCCAGTTTCACAATCAATCAGTGCTCTCCTAGTGGCCAAGAATGGTCTTCCCAAAATTATGGGAATCTCATCGTCAACCCGGCAGTCCAGAATGACAAAATGTGCTGGAAACACAAACTTTCTAACCTGCACTAGTACATCATCAAGGATACCTGATGGCCTCTTCACTGTCCGGTCGGCTAGCTGTAGTAAGATGGATGTGGGTCTTTCTCTTCAAATGCCTAACCTTTTGTAGATAGCCAAGGGCATCAAGTTTATGCTTGCCCCCAAATCACACAATGCTTTAGCAAAAGCATAGTTGCCTATTGTGCATGGGATTGTGAAATTCCCTGGGTCTGACAACTTCTCAGCTACGGGTCTCGTCACTACTGGACTACAGGTCTGGGTTAGTGTAACAGCGGCCAGGTCTTGGAAGTCAAATTTGCGAGACATTAAATCCTTCACCATTTTGGCATACCCAAGCATTTCCGTCAAAGCGTCAATCGGTGGAATGTTCACCTGGATTTGTTTCAACATCTCCATGAATTTCTTATACTGCTCATCCTTCTAATATTTGGCCAATCTCTATGGGAATGGTGCTGGAGGTAGCTTCCTTTATGTGATTTGAGTTTTATCTTGCTCAGGCACTGCTTCTACTGTCATTTCTTGTGCTACCTCGGTCTCCTTTGCAGCCTCTTTTTCTTTTCTTGTGCCCTCTTGTGCATGTTGTACTGTCACCTTAATTAACCCTGTTGAATTATCTACCTCAATGGGTATTGGCACAGGTGTTTCAGTTGGTCGGCTTTCACGAGCAATTTCTTGCTCAAGATCTAGGTCTCTACCATTTCTTAGACTCACTGCCATAAGCTGTTTCGGCCCCTACTCTTTTGGATTGACTTGTGTGTCGGCTGGTAACGTCCTTTGGGGACGATTATTTAGAGCCATCGAAATCTATCCTAATTGAATCTCAATGCCTTATATCACTGATTCATGTGAGTCCACCCTCTCTTGCATTTTTCCATTGGACCCAATCAGTTGTTGCAACATTCCTTTAATTTCAGACAACCCATCTTCTTGTCTCACTATTTGCTGTTGTTGAGGTTGCTGATAAGCTAGCTGCTGATTTTGCTAGTTGTATCCCTATTGCCTTTGGTAAGGCACAACTTGACCCTGTGGTCGCATAGCTCTAGGATTGCTGCTATTATTGTACTGTTGTTGTGCTGGTCTATATTGCTAATTATGTTGCCCCCAATTCTGACCACCTTGCCTCTGTCCTCCATAGTTGGCCACATAGCTCATATCTTCCTGATAGTGCTGGTTGTCACTTTTCGCACTCCAGGAGCATGCTTATGGTTGGTTAATGCATGGTGTACATAAACCCCCATTAGTCGCGTCAACTATGTGTACCTACTTCTTCAGGCCTGATTCATTGATCTTTTGGCAAGGATACTCATTTGTGTCATCAGACTGGCCATATTTTTGGCTATGGGGTTGTTTGAGTCCAAAGCCACAGAGTGAACTACAAGAGTGATCGTGGAGTCTCTTGTCATCCATCCTGAGTTTTGAGCCATTTTATCAAGTAGGATCTTGCATTCTCTGAATGATTTGCTCAAAAATGCTCCCCCCGCTGAAGCATCAACATTGGCCTTTAAGGTGTCTGCCAATTCCATGTAGAACCTCTGCCCCAACATCTGATCTGGAATGCCATGATGTGGACACTTAACCAGCATACCCTTGAACCTCTCCCACATTTCTTGTAGTGTTTCTGTTGGTCTCTGCCTGTAGCTCAATATCTCATCAATTTGTTTGGCAGTCTTATTGAGTAGGTAAAACTTGTTCACAAATTGCTTAACTAATTCCTCCCAAGTATTGATGGAGTTTATGGGGAGTGAATTAAGCCAAGTCCGAGCTTCTCCCGTCACCGAGAATGGGAACAACAACAACTTTATTGCTTCCGGTGTCACATTAGGTTGCCTTTGCGTGACACATATCGACAGGAAATTTTTCAGAAGCTGCCGAGGATCTTCAACGTAAGACCCTGAGAACAGTCCCTTGTTCTTCAACAAATATAGCATGTTGTTTGTGATTTGAAAAGATTCTGCTTGTATCTGAGGGACTGCAATTGCGGTTGCTAGATTTTCGGCGGTGGGTTATGCCCAATCATACAATGCTGCTTCAGGCACAAGAGGCACCACACCCTGATTGTTCGGGTCATTCGCATTGACTCAGGATGTGATAATGCTTCGAACAATTCACCAGTTCTTGAGGAGTTTCTAGGCATGCACCTGTAACACCCAAGACTACAAACGTTAGAATTTCAATGTATTTAGTTTAAAATGAAGAAAATTGACTACACTAAGAATTCTTGCACATCTTTTGGCTGCAATTAATAACATCGTTTGTTCCCCGACAACGTTGCCAAAATTTGATCACGCCCAACTATGCCTTATAAAAAGGACTAAGCGGTCGTTGCAAATATATTCCGGTCAATAAGTCCGGAGTCGAATCCCACACGGAATTAACCTATTAAGCACAACTACTAGACTCGTACAAATTCATGCAATCAATATTCAGGAATATTTAAATAACAAATTAGATGTTTACTAACTAAATATTATGTAATGAAAATGCAGTAATTAATAACTAACTACAAACAGGTTGTAGACAAGAATTGGAATGATCTAAGGTTATGATTTCCCCCTATTGTCGAAATTCTTTTCTCTACGTTTCCTATAAATTTGCCTAAGTTTTTTCTACCGATCATGAGCGCTCTGAGTGTCATAATTCTCTCCCGAGTAACTACCACAATTTACTGGACATATTCTTCCGAATTACGCTAGCTGGTACTAAGTACGGCTCACTCAGATCGCACCAAGCTTTTGTTATTCCTAATCCCACCTTTAAAACCTCTGTATTGATCCCTCATATACATTAAGAGTGATGTTGTTCAACAACTACATAAATATGCACTCTCTTCCGAGTAATACACACTAAACATGCACAGTCGATTGAGAGCTCTTCAACCAACCATAATAATAGCGCAGTTGAATAAATAGAGAAAATACTACGACAAATCTATATTAACATAACAAGAAATTCATCCTATAATAGGTTCCATCAAAACCCTAGATTAGGAGTTTAACTACTCATACTCGTAGTAACAATATCCCAAATATTTTTCATAACTAAATTACTAAGTAAAGATGAAAGAATGGAGAAATCGATGATTCTATCTCCCAACTAGTGTTCCACGAGCTATTCTTGCCTCTGGTCGCAAAGCTCCTTCAAAAGTGGTGTTTTATGTCTATTTATATGTGTAGGAAAAGACCTAAACGACATAGGTCAAGTCCTAGTCAAACCAGGAGACGAAATAAGCCTTCAAAATCCAAAGTAAGCGTGCCTCAGACCATGCCTTGTGAGGCTCCACGCGAGATGAACCTCGCCTAACACTGTGCGCCGCCAGCTCCCACGCGAGCTCGAGCTCGCCTCACCCTTCATGACGCCTGCTCCTACGCGATCTCAGAGGCTCGCGTCGCCAGCTTCCACGCGAGATCAAAGGGTCGCCTCGCGAGCTTCTTGATCTTTTCACTGCTTAATGCATTCTTTCTTCTTTCCACAGTTTTCGAGCACACTTTATTCTTTAAATCTTCCTTTTGCTCTAATTTCATCTTCAATTCACCTACACATAAAATAGACTTCATTATGCGCAAATATAGTATAGTTTAATATTAAAGCACATAAAATGCAAGGTAATTAATGTACTAAAATATAGAATTATAGCCACACATCACAACCCCAGCCCAGATTCCCCTTCTCGATCGAGAGAGTGGCTTCGCAACCGCGAAGCACAATGCACGAGGTGACATCTGAAGCTCAAAAACCAGAAATTCTAAGTCTGAAATGGTCCATAACCTATCCGAAACTCACCTAGCCCTCAGGGCTCCAAACCAAACATGCACACAAGTACAAAAATATCATACGAACTTGCTCTCACGATCAAAATACCAAAGTAACACCTAGGACTACGAATTGGACACCAAAACGAATGAATTTTTCAATAAAACTTAAGAAATTTTGTTTAACAACCAGACATCTGAATCATGCCAAATCAACTCCGTTTTGCACCGAATTTTGCAGACAAGTCATAAATACATTAATGAACTTATACTAAGTTCCGGACTCGGTAGCAAGAAAGTCAAACTTCGGCCAAACTTGGAATTTCTTTAAACTATTAAACTTCAAATTTTCAAGAAATTGCGATAAATCAAGCTAGGGACTTCCGAATTTGATTTCGGGCATATGCCCATATCCCAAATTACGATATGGACCCACGGGGACCGTCAAAATACTGATCCGAGTCCGTTTGCTCAAAACATTGACCGAAGTCAACTCAAATGAGTTTTAAGGCACGATTTCACATTCTAATCAATTTTTCACACCAAAACCTTCTGAAAAAAGACACGGACTGCGCACGTAAATCGACAAAAGCTAGACGGAGCTATTCGAGGTTTCGTGGATTAAGCATTGTCAAGAAAATTCAGCCCAAATGGGAGAATTGTTAGAAATTTGTTCTTATTTTCTTGCCTTATTTAAATTTATTCCTTTATTTGAAGGAAGGGTAGAATATTAACCATAATTATTTTACTTTTCCTTAAAGGACAATATACATCTTTTCCATATTTGACATATTCTTTATGTAGAAAAATATTGTGACCTCTATAAATTGAGGATCTCTCATTCACACACAACACAATAGCATCCACAATGTAGTCCTTAAGAGAGTCTTGTTTATGGAGAGATTTTCTCTCAATAGTTTTTTTCTTTTATATTAGTTTTGTCATATGTAGGTCAATTGACAAAACTATATTAAAGTTTTATCACCAAGGTTTGCATTATTAATTTCTGCATGACGCCTTATTATTTTCGATCCCAACAGTTTGAACAATCTCGGTTAATTGTTTTCATTTGATAAGAATCAATACAATCTTTGTAAGTCTCCTCCTCCGAATGAAATTCAATGGGATCCAAAGAGACCACGTCTTCATCCATAAGATCCTAAGCACCTGAATCGGTCAAAATTTTAATTCTATCGGAACTACTTATTTTTCAAATGATATCCACATGGTTCACAAATATTTGTTTTTTATTTAAAAAATTTATTTTAATTTAATCCATAATAAATTTTCTGTTGAACCCACAAGCCTGTATTTTTGAGTTACATCGAGACCATTAGAACTTTCTCTTATAGTTAAATCACTGCATTTGTGCGAGTTCGTAACTGAAAACCTCGTTTTTACTATTATTTTGACTTTCATCGCCACAAATGACCATAAAAACATAATTGTTATCGTAATTCTCACTACCACAAAATAATTATTTATGTGATTACTCTAATTATATTGTGTATCATACGAGTAAGAATTATAGTAGGGATCTTCGCCCCTAAATTCATAGTTTAGATAACTCGAGTTGTGATAACTATAAATATAAAAAAAAATCTAGTTCACTCATAAAAGAATGATCGATGTCAATCTAAAAAAATAATTTTCAATATCAAAATAAATGGATTAATTGTCTCAATTCCTATTACTAACTAAAAAAATGTCATCATAGATGAAATTCTGAATGCATGTAATGCCGAATAAACAATCAACGTTATTGCAATTAGAATTATCATGATTTCTCCAACTATGAATGGTATTCATATTTTGATTTGGATCTTTAATAGTATTTTTTTTATAGGACCAAGAAGGCCCATTGATTTATTTAGCTCACACCTTCATTTGAACTACTTAAATAACATCGAATTAAATCACTATCTTTCTATAGAGTTTTCTTGGCCCCTATTTGCATGAAAATACAATAGATGAATAGTCATTCACTCTAAAATTATTTATTTGAGTATCTTATTTTCTATCAGACTAAGCATAGAAATTCAATTACTAGAATTATTAACTAATAAGGATTATGAGTATTGAAAAATAATTATAAATTTCGGGGAACACTTCATTATATATTAATATATTGAAACCCCCTTTATATTATTAAAAATATATAATAATATAATAATACTATCCAGGATTTTGATACATTTCGCAATCGAAAAATCTCTACTGGTGCAGGTGCTATCCAAGAATAATTAGCCGATCTAGATTAATAAATTATTATACATAATTTGTTGTTATAATGTGAAGAATTGGATAGAAAGATTGAAAAGCTTGAAGAAGAAAGACTTTTTTGGTTAGATATGTGAAATTGGCTACACATTTTAATCGAACAAATATAGAGCCAAAATGGATGATTTGTGTTTATTACCAGTTTTTTCTCTTGAGTTGAGACCGACCATTCAAATATATTGGGGTAAAATAATGAGCTCAGATATTAATGAACTCTATAGAGAGTTATCTGTCGAAATAATATCCTTACCGATCTATTAACAATAAGTAGATCTACGCCAGGAGAATTCGTAACATAGCAGGAGAAATTAGTACAAGAAGCCATAAATACACTTCTTGATAATGGCATACGGGGAAAACCAATGAAGGATGGTCATAATAAAGTTTACAAGTTATTTTCTGATATAATTGAAGGCAAAGAGGGAAGATTTTCGTAAGACTCTGCTTGGCAAATGAGTAGACTATTCAGGACGTTGTCGTGGGTCCTTCATTTTCATTACATCCATGTGGATTGCCTCGTGAAATAGCAATAAAACTTTTTCTGTTATTTGCAATTTGTGGTCTAATTAGACAACATCTTACTTCAAACATAAGAGTTGCTAAGAGTAAAATTCGAGAAAAAGAGCCATTATTATACTGCAATAAGTCTCGAAGTCATGTGCGAGTTTATTATGACCTAAAACCTATTGGAAAAATTGGTTATGGAGAATATGATTTATCAAAGCTTGAAGCGTGTCAATGACACTGCCCTTAAGGATATTTCACCTACACAATAAAGAAAAAATTAGGCGTATCCCCCAAGATTCAACAAGCTCTTCCAATTATTAAACTGGGAACAGAACTAGCAGAAAATTTAATAAAGAAACCCAACATATAGGAGGAAGAAAAAGATTCAGAAAGTTGTGTCAGAAATTTATGTCTCTAACTCTCCAAAGACCATGTTTATATATGTATTAATCCAGCGCTAGTTTCCTACGGCTAGTTAATGGCTAATATCTAATGACTAGTTTGACTATTTTAAGATGAGAGAAAGTTGATAAAAATAATGTACACTTCCTTTTTAGATACCCACAAATTCCAATAATCCCCCACATATCTCAAAATGAATATAATAATAAAGAGAGAGATTATAAATTACTGGGTTTCGAGTATAATAAAATTCATCTGGTGTCTTATAGACTATGAACAAGAAATAGATAAAATAAGTTTTAACTTACAGAATAATTGGTGAAGTTGACAACTTCTATGAACCAAAAATTCTTGTTGTAAGCTAGAGATCTTATTCATCATATTACACCCCCACAATTTCTGTTGTTATCGCAGTTTTGTGCTAATACGCCATGCGCGCCTTGTATTCATGAGTGTTCTGGAAATTTTGCTATAAATTTAGTAAAAATGACCCCACTCCACACTCATATAGGTACATCCATCAAGTATATTCTACAATGTAACCACCTACAAACGGCTATAGATTATTGGATTAAGAGTTTAATAACTCAACCTCACATTCCTTGCAGTTTTGCACTATATACACACCATATGAAGAGACATATTTTAGTAATGCATGTTTGATTAACTAATGACTTGTTATTACCTATATGAACCTACTTCATGGGATCTCCAAACATGTAGGTTGGGTTACCATCATTGTTGATACATCTCAAATTGGCTTTTATGGTTGGGGAGAAGGTTTTGCTGAAGGTATCACCCATGAAGGGTGTTATGAGGTTTGGGAAGAGGGGCAAGTTGAGCCTCCGGTTCATTGGGCCTTTTGAGGTGCTTCAGAGGATTGGGGAGGTGGCTTATAAGCTTACCTTGCCACCCAGCTTATCGAGTGTACATCCAGTGTTTCATGTTTTCATGCTCCGGAAGTATATTGGAGATCCGTCCCATGTTTTAGATTTCGGCACAGTTCAGTTGGAGGGTGATATGACTTATGATGTGGAGCCGGTGGCTATTTTGGATTGGCAGGTTCGAAGGTTGAAGTCAAAGGATATAGCTTCAGTGAAGGTGCAATGGAGAGGTCAGCCTGTGGAGGAGGCCACCTGGGAGATCGAGCGGGAGATGCGGAGCAGATATCCACGCCTATTCGAGACTCCAGGTATGTTTCTAGACCCGTTTGAGGACGAACGGAAGTTTAAGATGAGGAAGATGTAACGACCTGGCCGGTCATTTCGAGAGTTATAGCCCCGTTTTACCCATTTCTACTTTTTTTTGTGTTATTCAGCTATATTATGTTATATCAGGTCAGTTGGTTCGGGTCCTGAAGGAACTCGGAGTGAAATGAGACACTTAGTCTCATAATTGAAAATTTTAAGTTAGAAAAGTGGACCGGATATGGACCTATGTGTAAACGATCTCGGATTTGAATTCTTATGGTTCTTTTAGCTTTGTTAGATGATTTTGGACTTAGGAGTGCGTTCGAAATGTTATTTGGAGTCCGTGGTAGAATTAGGCTTGAATTGGCGAAATTGGAAATTTGGCGATTTCGGTCGACAGTGGAAAACTTGATATCGGGGTCGGAATGAAATTCCGGAAGTTGGAGTAGGTTTGTGGTATCATTTTTGACGTGTGTACAAAATTTGAGATCATTCAGATGTGGTTTGGTTGGTTTCGGCATCGGTTGCCGAATTTAGAAATTTAGAAGTTCTTAGGCTTGAATTCGAGGGTAATTTGGTGTTTGGATATTGTTTTGAGTGTTTCGAAGGTTCGACTAAGTTTGTATGTTGATATATAACTTGTTAGTATTTTTGGTTGAGGTCCCAAGGGGCTCCGGGTGATTCCGGGTGGTTAACGGATTTGTCGAAGTTGGAATTTGTAGTTGGAGCTGTTGCTACTGCTATTTTTGCACCTGTGGAAGAAAGCCTCGCAGGTGCGAGGCCGCTGGTGCGAGTGGGTAGTGCACATATGCGGGCAACGCTGGACTAGGCAGGTTTCGCAGGTGCGAGTTGAAGGTCGCATCTGCGAGCCCGCAGGTGCGAAACCTGGGGAGCAGATGCGGAAAGGGGAATGCTGGGTAGGCTTCGCAGAAGCGGAGGAAAATGCGCAGATGCGCCTTCGCAGGTGCGACGATGTTGCCGCAGATGCAGAGCCTGGGCGTGTAAGTGAGTTGCGCAGGTGAGGCTCCTTGGACCGCATGTGCGGTCGCGTGGGTGCGAGAAAATGGCCGCTGGTGCGAAAAACCTGGGCAGAAACCATAAATAGAACCCTTCACGATTTTGGTGCATTCTTCACCATTTCTATTCGGTTTTTGGAGCTTCTGGGAGAGATTTGAAGAGGGAATCAAGGGGGTTTCATTGAGGTAAGTTACTTGAGCCCTAATACTTGTATATATGGTGATTTTCCGTTGTTTAATCATGGTAATTAGTGAAAATGAGGGGTTAGGGCTTGGAATTTTTGGAAAGTAATTTAAGGATTTGAAGAACCAAACGATGTCGGATTTTGATGAATTTGGTATGGTTAGACTCGTGAGTGAATGAGCTTTCTAGTTTTGTAAATTTTGTCGGATTTCGAGACGTGGGCCTGGGGCCCGGGTTTGAGCCAATTTCGGGTTTTGGTCTAATTTTGAAGCTTTTCTTGTGGAATTCATTCCATTAGCGTATAATGATGGTATTGTACTGTTTGTGAATAGATTTGGAGCATTTGGAGGTTGAGTCCAGAGGCAAGAGCATTGCGGGGTAGAGATTTGGCCGGTTTGAGGTAAGTAACGATTGTAAATCTAGTCTTGAGGGTACGAAACCCTGGATTTTGTATTATTCTACTATTTTTAGTGACGCACATGCTAGGTGACGGGCGTGTGGGCGTGTACTGTTGAGGATTTGTGACTTGGTCCATCCCGTAGCAATTGTGAAGTTGCATACTTTGTTGAAACCATATGATACTTATATGTTTTAGAAAGAATTTATGTAAATTGGGCTGAATGCCATGTTTGGGCCTTGCGCCAATGGTGTTTGAACCCTTAGGGGCAGTTTCTTACCATCCTCTCATTGTTTTTGATTGAAAATCTATACTCAGTCATGTTTATACTTGTTTACCGCATAACTCAGTTTTATGACTTTATTTTGATGCATATAAATGTTTTGGGCCGAATGCCCTATTTTACTGAAATGCCCTAGTGGCTTGAGAGGTTTATAACTGAGTGAGGCCGAGGGCCTGATTTGTGAGGATGAGTGTGGATCGGGGCTGCCCGTCTGCAACATACTTTATTATTATGGCACGTGAGTTGTTCGTAGAAATAATAGCGCTTGGGTTGAAGGAGCCCCTCCGGAGTCTGTACACACCCCCAGTGAGCGCAAGTACTTACTGAGTGCGAGTGTTGAGTGCTAAGTGACTGGGAGGCATGAGTGATTGTGAGGTATGCCCGAGTGGCAAGAGTGATTGTGAGGTATGCCCAAGTGGCACGAGTGACTGTGAGGTTTGCCCGATGGGCTGTTTATGAGTGATGTTTTGCCCGAGGGGCTGTTTATGATTTCATCATTTTTGCTCACCTTTGCATTTTTCCTCTGTCTAAAAACTGTTGAAAAATATCTTTAATTTTTTTTTTACTAGAACTGTGTTAAACGAGATGTTTTGATTCAAATCCTGATTTTTAAAGGCATGTGGTATTTTTACTGATATTTTCCGATATGAATGTTATATGCTTTATTGCTCGTCACTACTGCTCAGTCTTTATTTATTGTTGTTACTTACTGAGTTGGCGTACTCACGTTACTCCCTGCACCTTGTGTGCAGATTCAGATGTAGCTGGACATGGTAGCAGTTATTGAGTGTTCTGATTGCAGATTTTCTTGGAGATATCAAGGTAGCTGTTTGGCGATCGCAATCCCTGCTCTTCTCCCTCTTATCTTCCTCTAGTTGTATTTAGTTATTTTCTAGGCTGAGTTAACTTTGATATTGTTAGACAGATTGTAGTAGATGCTCATGACTAGTGACACCCCGATGTCGGGCTTTTCTTTTCCGCACTTCTATTTTCTTTGATTTGAACTCCTTAAATGAAGGTTTTATGTTAAATAGTATTGAAATTATCTTTGAAATGAAATATCGATTTGTTTGGAAATGAGTCGGCTTGCCTAGTTCCATGATAGGCGCAATCACGACAGATTAGGTTCTTGGGTCGTGACAACAGTACGCCGCTGGGACCAACTCTGAAATCTGCACAAGAAGTGCAGAGTGTAGTATCAGTACAACTGACCCCATGTACTGGTAAGTGCCGAGCCTAACCTCGACGAAATAGTGACGAGGCTAAGGCAAGTCACTTACATTAACTTGTACGCAATAATAGTAATAACAACAATAATATAAATAAATTAGGTAACTCATTTTAACTGTTGAAGCCAACTCAGCAGTCATAACCGATTATTATTTCCATCAATTTCCGTTACGGAGTGCAACCCGATCCCACAATATATTCATATTCAATTCTGTTGCGGCGTGCAACCCGCTCCTCCAATATATTTATTTTAATCAGTTCTGTTGTGGCGTGCAACCCGCTCCCACAATATAAAGTCTGTTGCGGCGTGCAACCCAATCCCCCAATATATTTACTTTTATTTCAGTTGCGGTGTGCAACCCGAGCGCCGTGCAACCCGATCCCCCAATATATTTACTTTCATTTCCGTTGCGGCGTGCAACCCTATCCCCCAATATATTTTAACAACTCATAAATATAATAAAAATTACTCCAATAAATACCACATTCAATGAGAAACTATTAAGCATCAAGGCACACAATAAGTATAATTTAGTTATGAACAAACAATGACAATTAGCAATTAATTGTGGAAATCGTGGAGAAAATAGGCAGTTTAATATTTAGTATGCTAAATGTCAAATAACAATTAAGACACATAAGTCAAATAAGCATTTAAAAATTATTGCATGAATTAATATTTGACAAGGAATATGAGTGAAACAATTAATATAATAATTAATTCATGATTTAAAACGATTTATGATTTTTCAAGTAATTATACAAACAATTAATTTGACGACGTATAGACACTCGTCACCTTGCCTATACGTCATTCACATGCATCTCACATAACAAATAATTTAAGGGTTCTATTCTCTCAAGTCAAGGTTAACCACGACACTTACCTCGCTTTGCAACCAAGTTCAAGAATCCAATAAACCTTTGCCTCGCGAATTCGTGTCCGAAATTCTCAAATCTAGTCATAAACAATTCAATATACTCAATACATATAGCAGAAATTAATTCCATATGAATTTACTAATTTTCCGAATTAAAATCCGAAATTCATCTCAAAAATTGATAGTGGGGCCCACGTCTCAAATCTCGGGAAAACTTATGAAATTCGAACACCCGTTCCGATACGAGTTCAACCATACAAAATTTATCAAATTCCGATGTCAAATGTACCTTCAATGTGATGACCCAAAATGTTATCTTTAAATTTAATAATTAATTATGTGTTCTAAGACCTCGAAAAGTACTATTTATCATTTATCGACTTGCGTGCACAGTCCGTAAAATTTTTCGGAAAGTTTTTATGTGAAAAATAGATTAAAATATGAATTAGAGCTTTAAAATGCAATTGAGTTGACTTTGATCAACATTTTGAGCAACCGGACTCAGATTAGTGTTTTGATAGTTCTGGTAGGTCCGTATCATGATTTGGAACTTGGGCGTATGCCCGGAATCAAATTTCGAGGTCCCTAGCCCGAGATATGAAATTTTGATGAAAAATTAAAAGTTTAAGTTTAAATAGTGACAGGATGTCAAATTATGTGCAAATGACCCCGAAATAGAATTTTGATGATTCCAACAGCTCCGTATGATGATTTTGGACTTAGGAGCATGATCAGAATTTTATTTGGAAGTCCGTAGTGAAATTAGGTTTGAAATGGCTAAAATGGGAATTTAAAGTTTGGAAGTTTAACCGGGAAATTGACTTTTTGATATCGGGGTCGGAATCCAGTTCTAAAAATTTTCATAGCTCCGTTATGTCATTTATGACTTGTGTGCAAAATTTGAGGTCAATCGGACTTGATTTGATAGGTTCCGACATCGAATGTAGAAGTTGAGAATTCTTAGTTTCATTAAGCTTGAATTGGGGTATAATTCGTAGTTTTAGCATTGTTTGATGTGATTTAGAGGTTCGACTAAGTTTGTATGATGTCTTAGAACTTGTTGGTATATTTGGTTGAGGTCCCGAGGGCCTCGGGTGAGTTTCGGATGGTTAACATATCAAAAATTGGACTTAAACAACTGCTGCAATTTTTATCTTCTGCTGGAAATTTTGGGCTGTGATCGAGCCCAAAATCGAGCTCCCAAGATCGAGCTCCCATGATCGAACTACCTAATCGAGCTCCCAAGATCGAGCTCCCATGATCGAGCTCCCATGATCGAACTCCCTGATCGAGCTCCCCTGATCGAGCTCCCTGATCGGACTCCTTGATCGAGCTCCCTAATCGAGCTCCCTGATCGGACTGGACATATCTGTAAGTTATAAAAATAGAGGCATTCGACCCATTTGCCATTTTCGACAAACTTGAGCTTGAGCAGAGACGACTTTTGACGGATTTTCAAGGAAAGACATTTGGGGTAAGTGATTCCAACTCGGATTTGGTCTATATACACAAATATATCACTGTTTTCACCATTTAATTAGTGTTTTGAGATTGAAATTTGGAAATTTTTTGAAATCTCATAGAAACGAATTTTTGAGATTTCGGTATCGATTCAGAGTCGTATTTGAGTGAAACTGGTATGATTAGACTCGTAATTGAATGGGTTGTCGAATTTCATAACTTTCGCCCGATTCCGAGATGTGGGCCCCACAGACGAAATTTTAAGTAATTTCGGAATTTTTATTGAAAATGTAGTATTTCTTATAGAATTGATTCCTATAAATTTTAGTGATTGTATAGAATTGTTTATGGTTAGATTCGAGCCAATCAAAGTTGGATAATCGAGGAAAGGGCCTTCTAGTGGATTAAATTAGAGCAAATTGAGATAAGTCTCTTGTCTAATCTTGTGAGGGAGAAATTTACCCCATAAGTGATTAAATTAAATAATTGTTGCTAATTGCGGAGGCTACGTACGCACGAGGTGACGAGAGTCCGTACGTAGCTACTATTAATGCTGAAGTCTGGGTAGTTTAGGACTTAAAGCATGAATTACTTGTGTAAATTATATTCTTTATTAATTAAAATATTTGATGTATATATTGTGAATTGTTATGAAAGGTAGAAAAAATATGAAATTTTCATATGCTTAATTTTTGTTTAGATTAATTAATTATTGAAATAAATTGTTATCCTCTCGAATAAACTTTACAATAAATACTCTTATTCCGGAGGTACATAAGAAAATATCTTCCTTTCTTGTGGATCGGGCCGAACGCCTCGGAAGGATAGATGCATCTATGGATCGTGTCGCACGTCCCTCGGCAGTGTACACAATATTCTGGATCGGGCCGAACGACCTTGGCAGAATCGATCTTAATAATGATAATTACACGATACTTTGATAGTTTATTGTAGCTTGTGAAACTAATTGATAAATTTGAAAATCTTTGGAATTTAAGGATTATTATCCCTGTTAGCTAAGGAATTATTGTTATTCCTGTAAATGAGATTAATTGATAAACTGGAAATTTATTGGAATTGAAGGAATTTAGTTAATATACTGAGAATTTTTGCATTTGAAGGAATTTAATTATTTCTGCTGGTTAAATAAATTATTGTTATATTCTGTGAATCATGCTGAATTATATATTCTAGTTTTATTTCAATTATTATTATTGACCCGTAGTGAGTGTCAAAGTCGGCCATCTCGTCTCTACCACTTCGAGATTAGGCTTGATATTTACTGGGTACACGTTGTTTACGAACTCATACTACACTTGCTGCACTTTTTGTGCAGGACCTGAGGCAAGTACTAGTGGGGGATCTACCATCTTACACCCACGTTATCCAGGGGCATAGTGGTGAGCTACCTTTCTGAGCCGTTCTGCAGCTACCCATGTCTCTCCTTGTATTTTTTTTATTTTGTCTATTTTTATTTCAGACAGTATTTGAGGTTTTGTATAATCTACTAGATGCTCATGCACTTGTGACACCAGGTCTTGGCACACACATTGGTAGAATTTGGTATTTTATTATTTTCTTGGATTAAACGTTTAATCAATATACGTTTAATTTATCAGTTGGCTTGCCTAGCTGTAGTGTTGGACGCCATCACGACCTATAGGTGTAATTGGGTCGTGACAATATGGTATCAGAGCACTAGGTTCACGTAGGTCTCACAAGTTATGAGCAGACCTAATAGAGTCTTGCGGATCGGTACAGAGATGTTTGTACTTATCTTCAAGAGGTTATAGGGTGTTAGGAATCTACCTTTCTTCATATTCCATTATGCAATTAATGTAATACTAAATATCCTTCTCTTATTCTCTCACAGATGGTGAGAACGTGCTCTAATGAGGTTCCAGAGCAGGGAAGAGATACTCCCCCAGTTACTAGAGGCCGAGGGAGGGATCCAGCCCGTGGTAGAGGGCGAGGACGTCCCTGGACTATTCTAGTTATGCCGCCAGTGGGTCCAACAGAGAATTCAGTTATTGAGGAACAGGGTGAGGCGCCTGTGGCAGAGCCAAATCCGGTGGATTTCATATCTGCACCAGGATTTCAGGATGTCATGGGTCGTATGCTGCGGTTCATGGACAATATGACTCAGGCCGATTTATTTCCGGCAGACCCAGCCACATCTCAAGCGAGCGGGGGAGCACAGACCCCTACCGTACAGGCCCATAGACAGGCAGCTATTGTATATCAGACCCAGGGTGCACTACCTATGGGTGGAGCCCAGCTAGTGGCAACAGCTACACCTGAGCCCAGGCCAGATGTAGCCGCTGACCCTCAGAAACTATTGGACAGATGGACTAGACTACATCCTCATGTGTTTTGGGGTGAGCGACACGAGGATCCCCAGGATTTCATTGATCGGTGCAAGGATAGACTGTACAACATGAGGATATTGGAGTCTCATGGGGTAGACTTTGCTACTTTTCAGCTAGAGGGCAAAGCCCGTAGATGATGGCAGTCTTATGTTCTTGGCAGACCAGCAGATTCTTCTCCCAGAACTTGGGACAAGTTCACCCGTATCTTCCTGGACAAGTATATTCCACCCTCCAAGGGGGAAGAGTTGAGGTTTCAGTTTGAGCAGCTCCAGCAGGGTCAAATGTTAGTGACCGATTATGAGACGAGGTTTTCTGAGTTATCTCGCCATGGACTTCTGATACTCCCTACTGAGGCGGATAGAGTGTGGAGGTTTGTTGCGGGCTTACATACTGGCATTCAGGCCACTATGGCCCAAAAGGTTGAGATGGGTACTTCTTATGAGCTAGTCGTGGAGATAGCCCGCATGATTGAGGGTGTACGTCAGCGAAGCCGAGAGCAGGGTATGAGAGATAAGCGGTTTAGGTATTCTGGAGAGTTCAGAGGTGCTCCGTCTGGGGGCAGAGGTCAGTTCATGAGAGGGCAGTCCAGTAGGCCCCTATATCTAGCACCACCGCCTCCTCAGGGTGCTCCAGTACGACCTTATTTCAGTGCTATACCAGAGAGTTCTTATCGCCCACTAGCTATTCAGCGTTCTAACCGTGGGTAATCAGGTCCCCAGGGCCAGACCTCTAGTTAGCGGCTTATTGCACATTAGAGTTGTTACGAGTGCGGGGATCCCAGTCACATACAGAGATTTTCCCCCAAGTTTCGGGGTAAACTAGTGCAACAGGGTCAGCAACCTATGATTACCGGACCAGTTGCTCCACCAGTCGTCCGACCACCTAGAGGTGGAGGATAGGTGGGTAGAGGCCGTCCTAGAGGTGGAGGTCAGCCAGTTGGCGCTCCAACTCGATTCTATGCTTTTTCGGCCAGACCAGATATAGAGGCCTCAGATACCGTGATTATAGGTATTATTTCTGTTTGCGGCAAAGATTCCCTGGTATTATTTCGGTTTGGATCTACGTATTCATATGTGTCATCTCTATTTGCTCCATTCCTGGGTGTTTCTTTTGAGTCCTTGAGTACTCCCGTTTATGTGTCCACTCCTGTGGGTGATTCTGTTGTTGTGAACCGGATCTACCGGTCCTGTATTATTACATTCAGTGGTTATGAAACTAGAGCAGATCTCCAATTGCTTGAGATGACCGATTTTGAATTTATTTTGGGCATGGACTGGTTATCTCCATATCATGCTATTCTAGATTGCCATGCCAAGACTGTTACCTTGGCTATTCCAGCATTGCCTAAGCTGGAGTGGAATGTAGTTTATTTAATCGAGTTATTTCTTTTATAAAGGCTCAACACATGGTTGAGAAGGGTTGTTTGGCTTATCTAGCCTATGTTTGGGATACTACTGCAGAGACTCTGGCTATTGATTCAGTGCCTGTAGTTCGGGAGTTCTCTAATGTATTTCCTTTAGATCTTCCAGGTATTCCACCTGATCATGATATTGATTTTTGTATTAACTTGGCTCCAGATACCCAACCTATATCTATCCCACCATATCACATGGCTCCGAAATAATTAAAAGAACAACTTGAAGAGTTACTCGCCAAAGGGTTCGTCAGACCGAGTGTATCGCCTTGGGGTGCACCGGTATTATTTGCGAAAAAGAAGGATGGAACAATGCGAATGTGTATTGATTATCGCCAATTGAACAAAGTCACTATTAAGAACAAGTACCCGTTGCCGCGTATTGATGATCTATTTGACCAGTTGCATGGTGCTAGGGTGTTCTCTAAGATCAACTTGAGGTCGGGGTACCATCAGTTGAATATTCGGGATTCGGATGTTCCGAAGACTTCTTTTCGGACTAGATATGGTCATTATGAGTTTCTCGTGATGTCCTTCAGTTTAACTAACGCCCCGGCAACATTTATGGATTTGATGAATAGGGTATTCATGACATATATTGATTTGTTTGTCATCGTCTTCATTGATGACATCTTAATCTACTCACGCAGTAAGGAGGAGCATGAGCAGCATATGCGAGTAGTGCTTCAGACATTGCGGGAATAAAAGCTATATGCTAAGTTCTCTAAATGTGAGTTTTGGCTTGAGTCTGTAGCATTTTTGGGACATATTGTATCGGGTGAGGGTATTAAAGGTTGTCCCATAAAGATTGAGGCAGTTCAGAATTGGCATCGTCCTACTTCGGCGACTGAGATCAGGGGTTTTCTTTTGGCAGGTTATTTAACGTCAATTCGTGGAAGGTTTTTCATCTATTGCACCACCTTTGACCAAATTAACCTAGAAGGGTGCTCCGTTCTGATGGTCCGATGATTGTGAGATGAGCTTTTAGAAGCTCAAGACAACATTGACTACATCACCAGTGTTAGTGTTGCCTTCCGGTTCGGGGATGTATACAGTGTATTGTGATGCTTCACGCATCGGCTTGGGTTGTGTATTGATGCAGGAAGGGCAAGTTATTGCATATGCTTCACGTCAGTTGAAGCCCCACGAAAAGAATTATCCGGTACATGATTTGGAGTTAGCTGCGATTGTTCACGCTCTTAAGATTTGGAGGCATTATCTTTATGGGATGTCTTGTAAAGTTTACACTAATCATCGCAGTTTGCAGCATTTGTTCAAGCAAAGGGACCTAAATTTGAGGCAGTGCAAATGGCTGGAGTTACTAAAAGATTATGTTATTATTATCCTGTACCATCCGGGCAAAGCAAATGTGGTTGCAGATGCCTTGAGCAGAAAGGCAAAGAGTATGGGTAGTTTGGCTTTTATTTTAGCAGAGGAAAGGCCATTAGCCTCGGATATTCAGTCCTTGGCTAATGAACTTGTGAGGCTGGATATTTCAGAGCCCATCCGAGTTCTTGCATGTGTTATGGACCAATCTTCACTATTTGAGCAGATCAAGGCTCGCCAGTATGATGACCCACTCTTGATGGTTCTTTGTGAAACGGTACTACGAGGTGGTGCCAAGGAAGTTACTATTGGTGCGAATGGTGTTTTGTGAATCCAGGGTCGTCTATGTGTTCCTAATGTGGATGGAATGAGGAAAAAGATCCTAGAGGAGGCACACAATTCTCGATATTCTATTCATCCAGGTGCTACGAAGATGTATAGTGACCTGAGGCAGCATTATTCGTGGCGACGAATGAAAAAGTACATTGTTGAGCATGTAGCTAGGTGTCTAAATTGTCAGCAAGTTAAATATGAGCACTAGAGGCCAGGTGGCCTACTTCAGCAGATGACTATACCGGAGTGGAAATGTGAATGCATCACTATGGACTTTGTAGTTGGGTTGCCGCAGACCTTGCGGAAGTTTGATGCAGTTTGGGTCATTGTCGATAGGTTGACCAAGTCAACACATTTCATTCTGGTTGTGACTACGCATACTTCAGAGAGGTTGGCCCAAATTTATATTCAGGAGATAGTTCGGTTGCACGGTGTGCCGATTTCTATCATATCAGATTGAGGTCCTCAGTTTACTTCACATTTATGGAGAGCAGTACAGAGTGAGTTGGGGACACGTGTAGAGCTCAGCACAACTTTTCATCCGCAGACCGACGGGTAGTCAGAGCGGACAATTCAGATTTTGGAGGATATGCTCAGGGCATGTGTGATTGACTTTGGAGGTCAGTGGGATCATTTCTTGCCTTTGGCCGAGTTTTCTTATAACAACAGTTACCAATCCAGCATTGAGATGGCTCCATTTGAGGCTTTGTATGGTCGGCGATGTCGTTCGCCCATCGGGTGGTTTGAGCCCTGTGAGTCTAAGTTATATGGTACCGATTTGGTGAAATATGCCTTGGAAAAGGTAAATTTGATTCAGAAGCAACTTCGTACAACACAATCCAGACAGAAGAGTTACGCATATCAGAAAGCGCGCAATTTATCCTTTATGATAGGTGAAAAAGTTCTCCTGGAAGTTTTGCCGATGAAGGGAATCATGAGATTTGGGAAAAAGGGAAAATTGAGCCCAAGGTTTATAGGCCCATTTGAGGTGTTAAAACGAGTTGGGGAGGTTTCTTATGAGCTTGCATTGCCTCCCTGCCTATTGGGAGTTCATTCGGTTTTCCATGTATCTATGCTCCGGAAGTATCATGCTGACCTATCACATGTGTTAGACTTCATCACAGTTCAGCTAGATAATAGCTTGGGTTATGAAGAGGATCCAATTGCCATTATTGATAAACAGGTTCGCCAGTTGAGGTCCAAGAGGATTTCTGCAGTTAGAGTCCGGTGAAGGGGCCAACCAGTTGAGGAATCGACTTCGGAGGCCGAGGAAAACATGCGAAGTAGATATCCACACTTATTCAGCACTTCAGGTATAATTCTAAACCCGTTCGAGGATGAACATTTGTTTTAGAGGTGGAGAATGTGATGATCCAAAATGTCATCTTTAAATTTAATAATTAATTATGTATTCTAAGACCTCGAAAAGCACTATTTATCATTCCTCGACTTGCGTGCGCGGTCCGTAAAATCTTCTGGAAAGTTTGTATGTGAAATGTGGATCAGTATTTTGACAGTTCCGGTAGGTCCGTATCATGATTTGGGACTTGGGCGTATGCCCGGAATCAAATTCTGAGGTCCCTATCCCGAGATATGAAATTTTGATGAAAAATTAAAAGTTTAAGTTCAAATAGTGACCGGATGTCGAATTATGTGCAAATGACCCCGGAATATAATTTGATGATTCCAACAGCTCCGTATGATGATTTTGGACTTAGTAGCGTGATCGAAATTTTATTTGGAAGTCCATAGTGAAATTAGGCTTGAAATGACTAAAATGGGAATTTAAAGTTTGAAAGTTTGACCGGGGAGTTGACTTTTTGATATCGGGGTCGGAATCCAGTTCTAAAAATTTTCACAGCTCCGTTATATCATTTATGTCTTGTGTGCAAAATGTGAGGTCAATCGGACTTGATTTGATAGGTTCCGGCATCGAATGTAGAAGTTGAAAATTCTTAGTTTCATTAAGCTTGAATTGGGGTATGATTCGTGGTTTTAGCGTTGTTTGATGTGATTTAGAGGTTCGACTAAGTTCGTATGATGTTTTAGGACTTGTTGGTATATTTGATTGAGGTCCCAAAGGCCTCGGGTGAGTTTCAGATGGTTAACGAATCAAAAATTAGACTTAAACAGCTGCAACAATTTTTCTCTTCTGCTGGAAATTCTAGGCTGTGATCGAGCCCAAAATCGAGCTCCCAAGATCGAGCTCTAATGATCGAACTCCCTGATTGATCTCCCAAGATCAAGGTCCCATGATCGAACTCCCTGATCGGGCTCCCCTGATCGAGCTCCCTGATCGGACTCCCTGATCGAGCTCCCTGATCGGACTGGACAGATTTGTAAGTTAAAAAAACAGAGACATTCGACCCATTTGCCACTTTTGACAAACTTCAGCTTGAGTAGAGGCGACTTTTGACAGATTTTCAAGGAAAGACATTTGGGGTAAGTGATTCCAACTCGTATTTGGTCTATATACACAAATATATCATTGTTTTCACCATTTAATTAGTGTTTTGAGATTGAAATTTGTAAAATTTTAGAAATCTCATAGAAACGAATTTTTGAGATTTCGGTATCGATTCGGAGTCGGATTTGAGTGAAACTGGTATGGTTGGACTCGTAATTGAATGAATTATCGGATTTCATAACTTTCGCCGAATTCAAAGATGTGGGCCCCACAGACGAATTTTTAATTAATTTCGGGATTTTTATTGAAGATGTAGTATTTCTTATAGAATTGATTCCTATAAATTTTAGTGATTGTATAGAATTGTTTATGGTTAGATTCGAGCCAATCAAAGTTGGATAATCGAGGAAAGAGCCTTCTAGTGGATTAAATTGGAGCAAATTGAGGTAAGTCTCTTGTCTAATCTTGTGAGGGAGAAATTTACCCCATAGGTGATTAAATTAAATAATTGTTGCTAATTGCGGGGGCTACGTACGCACGAGGTGACGAGAGTCCGTACGTAGCTACTATTAATGCTAAAGTCCAGGTAGTTTAGGACTCAAAGCATGAATTACTAGTGTAAATTGTATTCTTTATTAATTAAAATATTTGATGTATATATTGTGAATTGTTATGAAAGGTAGAAAAAATATGAAATTTTAATATGCTTAATTTTTGTTTAGATTAATTAATTATTGAAATAAATTATTATCCTCTCGAATAAAGTTTACAATAAATACTCTTATTCCGGAGGTACATAAGAAAATGTCCTCCTTTTTTATGGATCGGGCCGAACGCCTCGGCAGGATAGATGCATCTATGGATCGTGCCGCACGTCCCTCGGTAGTGTACACAATATTCTGGATTGGGCCGAACGACCTCGACAGAAATCGTACTTAATCATAATAATTACACGATACTTTGATAGTTTATTGTAGCTTGTGAAGCTAATTGATAAATTTGGAAATCTTTAGAATTTAAGGATTATTATCCCTTTTAGCTAAGGAATTATTGCTATTCCTGTAAATGAGATTAATTGATAAACTGGAATTTTATTGGAATTGAATAAATTTAGTTAATATACTGAGAATTATTGCATTTGAAGGAATTTAATTATTTCTGTTGGTTAAATAAATTATTGTTATATTCTGTGAATCATGCTGAATTATATATTCTAGTTTTATTTCAATTATTATTATTGACCCGTAGTGAGTGTCAAAGTCGGCCATCTCATCTTTACCACTTCGAGATTAGGCTTGATACTTACTGGGTACACGTTGTTTACGTACGCATACTACACTTGCTGCACTTTTTGTGCAGGACTTGAGGCATGTACTAGTGGGGAACCTACCATCTTATACCCACGTTATCCAGGGGCATAGTGGTGAGCTACCTTTCTGAGTCGTTCTGCAGCTACCAGTGTCTGTCATTGTATTTTTTTTCATTCTGTCTATTTTTATTTCAGACAGTATTTGAGGTTTTGTATAATCTACTAGATGCTCATACACTTGTGACACCGGGTCTTGGCACACACATTGGTAGAATTTGGTATTTTATTATTTTCTTGGATTAAAAGTTCAAACAATGTACGTTTAATTTATCAGTTGGCTTGCCTAGCTGTAGTGTTGGGCGCCATCACGACCTATAGGTGAAATTGGGTAGTGACATTCAAATCTTAAATTTTTGTTTTTGGAAAGTTTTACAAAAATTCCAATTTATTCCATCTAAATCCAAAATAAACGATGAATATAATCATAGATTCATGAAATATTATAAACACTTTAGGATATAGAACACTTACCCCAATCCATATGGTGAAAATCGCCTAACAAATCGCTTCAATCCGAGCTCCATAGCTCCAAATATGTTAAAAATGGCTGAAACCTCGAAATATAGCTACTGCCCAGGTATTTGCTCTTCGCGATTGCGAAGAACAAGTGCCCAGCTCTTCCAGACAGCCTCTAGTATAATGGTCATAACGTTTTGTACAAAACTCCAAATTGCAAATGGTTTAAATTTATGAAAACTAGACACCAAGGTAACTTTCATTTGTTGTTCATCTCCCAATTACTTATAGATTGTGAGATATAAGCTTCCAAAATCGGCCCTATGCAAAAGAGATTTCCAAACTCTTCCCAGACAGCCTATAGTGTATCTACCATAACATTTTGTTCAGAACTCCAAATGACAAATAATTTACTTTTATGAAAACTAGACACAAAGGGCTACAACTTTCAATTTTTAGATCATCTCGAAATTCCTTATAGATGGTGAGATATAAGCTTCTAAATTCAAGTTAGTGCAGCAGGATTTTCCTCTTCGCGATCGCGACCGTTTGTCCGCGATCGTGATGCATACCTCTGTGGCCAAAAACCATCAACTAAAAATGACCTAGAAATGGTCTGAAACCACCCCGAAACTCACCCGAGCCACTCGGGACCCCGTCCCAACATACCAGCAAGTCTCAAAACATATTGCGGACTTAGTCGAAATCTCAAATCACATCAAACAACGCTAAAACCACGAATCATACCCCAATTCAAGCTTAATGAAACTAAGAAATTTCAACTTCTACACACTAGTCCAATTGACATCAAATTTTGCACACTAGTCATAAATGACATAACAGACCTACTCTAACTTCCAGAATCGGAATCCAACCCAGATATCAAAAAGTCAAATCCGTGGTCAAAATTTAAAAATCCTTAGCCTTTAAATTTTTAGTTTCCGTCAAATGGTCATAACTTGAGCTAAGGACCTCCAATTTAAATTCCGGGCATACGCCCAAGTCCCAAATTACGATACGGACCTATCAAAACTGTAAAAACATGGATCCGAGTTTGTTTGATCAAAATGTTGACCGAAGTCAACTCAGTTGAGTTTTAAAACTCTATTTCACATTTTAATCCATTTTTCACATAAAAACTTTCCGGGAAATTATACGGACTGCACACACAAGTCGAGGGATGATAAATAGTGCTTTTCAAGGTCTTAGAACACCGAATTAACTATTAAATTTAAAGATGACCTTTTGGGTCATCACATTCTCCGCCTCTAAAACAAACGTTCGTCCTCGAACGGAATTAGAAAAGTACATGAGCTGGTGAAAAGGTGTGGATATTTACTCCGCATGTCCGACTCGGACTCCCAGATAGTTGCTTCTACCGGCTGACCCCTCCTTTGCACCCGAACCGAAGGATAACTCTTAGACCTCCACTGTCGAACCTACCGGGCTAGAATAGCTATCGGCTCCTCTTCGTAAGTCAAATCCTTGTCCAATTGGACTGAGCTGAAATCTAACACATGGGACTGGTCCCCATGATATTTCTGGAGCGTAGATACATGGAACACAGGATGAACCGCTGCTAAACTAGGTGTTAATGTACGCCTGTAAGCTACTTCGTCCATCCTTTCAAGAATTTCAAAGGGTCCTATATACCTAGGGCTCAACTTGCCCTTCTTTCCGAACCTCATTACACCTTTCATAGGTGAAACCCGAAGTAATATTCTTTCTCCAACCATGAATGCAATATCATGAACCTTACGGCCGGAATAACTCTTTTGCATAGACTGAGCTATGCGAAGTCGATCCTGAATAATTTTGACCTTATCCAAGGCATCCTGTATCAAATCGGTACCCAACAACTGAGCCTCTCCCGGTTCAAACCAGCCAACTGGCGATCGACATCACGCCATCGCCTTCCGCATAATGCCTCATATGGAGCCATCTGAATGCTCGACTGGTAGCTATTATTATAAGCAAACTTAGCAAGTGGCAAGAATTGATCCCAAGAACCTCCAAAGTCTATAACACAAGCGCGAAGAATATCTTCCAATATCTGAATAGTGCATTCTAACTGTGCGTCTGTCTGTGGATGAAATGTTGTACTTAACTCAACCCACGTGCCTAACTCACGCTGTACATCCCTCTAAAAGTGTGAGGTGAACTGCATACCTCGATCAGAAATGATAGACATGGGCACACCGTGAAGAGGGACAATCTCACGAATGTAAATTTCAGCTAACCGCTCTGTAGAATAGGTAACTACCACTGGAATGAAATGTGCCGACTTGGTCAACCTGTCCACAATAACCCATACTGCGTCAAATTTTCTCTGAGTCTGTGGAAGCCCAACAACAAAATCCATAGTGATACGCTCCCACTTCCACTCAGGAATTTCTAACTTCTGACGCCAACCACCAGGTCTCTAATGCTCGTACTTGATTTGCTTGCAATTTAGACACCGAGCTACAAAATGCAACTATATCCTTCTTCATTCTCCTCCACTAATAACATTGCCGAAAATCTTTATACATTTTGGCGGTACCTGGATGAATAGAATACCGGGAACTGTGGGCCTATTCAAGAATTAATTCACGAAGCCCATCCATATTAGGAACACATATATGACCTTGCATCTGCAAAACTCCATCAACAACCTTCTTGGCACCACCGTGCCGCACCGTATCCTTGAGGTCAAACAAATGAAGATCATCATGCTGTCGCTCTCTGATATGCTCATATAAAGAAGACCGAGCGACTTTACAATCTAGAACCCGACTGGGCTCTGAAACATCCAACCTCACAAACTGATTGGCCAAAGTCTGAACATCTGCCACTAGCAGCCTCTCACCAACTAGAATATACGCAAGGCTGCCCATACTCACACCCTTTCTACTCAAAGCATCGGCCACCACATTGGCCTTTCCAGGGTGATACAAAATGGTGATATCATAATATTTCAACACCTCCAACCATCTTCTCTACCTCAAATAAAGATCTTTTTGTCTGAATAGATACTGTAGACTACGATGATCTGTGAATACTTCACATGACACGCCGTAGAGGTAGTGTCTCAAAATCTTCAGCACATGAACAATGGATGCCAATTCTAAGTCATGAACCGGATAATTCTTCTCATGAACTTTCAACTGCCACGATGCATAAGCAATCACTCTACCATCTTGCATTAATATTTCACCAAGTCCAATACGAGATGCATCACAATACACCGTGTAAGATCCTGAACCTATGGGTAATACCAACACTAGCGTTGTAGTCAAAGCGGTCCTGAGCTTCTGAAAGCTCTCCTCACACTCTTCGGTCCACCTTAACGGAGCACCCTTCTGGTCAATCTAGTCTTAATAGTTGTTCATAATCAATTACAGAATCGTCAATTAACTTTATGTTAAAAAAATCTCATTTCAAACCCTTACAATACTGATAATGAGATGCGAGGCATGAAGACCTCATAATTATTTACCCGAATTAACGAGTCACATTTAATGCCACCTTGGCGGGCACCTACCTCATAGGTTAAAACTCAATAATTACAACACGAATTTGGCAAGTATGCACATAGAATTTCATAAAACAATTTTCAAATAAGCCTAACAGGCATGACTCCCTATTATTACTATAGTACAAATTAATTTCACAAGGGAGAACTTAGACACAAGAATTTTCCTCACAAAGATCTCGTCCTTATATAACTTCCACCGCAACTCGTAGCCCGGTTTAAACGTATCAATTTATATTAAAATGTGAGGATCTCGTCCTTAGTTCTGAATCACAAGTAATATGCACATCGTGCCAATCGAAAATTTCCATTTTCTCCTTTTAAATAATTTTGGTTACACCAAATCACAACACATAATGAACCCCACACTAGTAGGGCATACAAATTCACAATTTGTAATTAATTATCCGTAAATTACATCAAAACTTACCGAAATGAGTAACAGAAAGCCATCTTTAGCCTCACAGCTCTTATTAGTGACCAATATGGAATGATAGGCGTAGTTATCTCCATAGAATCTCCCAACATGAGTAAACACATAAGTAGATTATAAAATTACGAAGCTCACTCATAAGTGGAGCACAATAGAAGGACTCGTTTCGATACTCAAAACCGAATCAAGTTAAGGAAATTATTCCTTTATATTAAATTGAGGTCGTTCCTGTAATGACACCATCTGATGTAGCGACCTCCGCCATACCATAAAACAAATATATCAACGGTTGGGTCTCCACCTCTAGGACGCCTTCTACTCGCCTGTCCTCCACCCCTAACTGGTCGTGTGGGTGGTGCAATAACTGTAATAGGGTATGTAGCCTGAGTTCTTTGATGAAATATGTCTCTCCCAAGTTTGGGATAATTTTCTCATGATGTGCCTAGTATCACTGTATTTATAACAACCCTTTTGCGAGTTTGGCTACTCATATTAAGCCTGTGCCAGATAACTGGAATAACCATTGTAGGAAACTCATATCGGTGGTGCATTAAAAGACCTTACTGGAGCACCCCGAGTAATGTGATGTATGGACTGGGCTAGCCGACTGACCGAGCCCCCGCCATAATGATTTATACTTGCAGAGTAGAATCCACTGAATCCCCCAGAACCTTGAGACGTCTTGGTCTCCTTAGTTTTCTTTTTCCTCATCCCGAACACGTTCTAATATCTTGACAATTTCTACCACTAGGGGAAATGAAGTATCAGCCTGTAGCTCCCAAGTCGTACAAAATTTTACGATTATAATTAAGTCCTTTAATGAGTCTGTGGACTCGCTCTCTGGCTGTAGGAAGCTAAGTAGGAATATGATGGGATAACTTATTGAACCTGATGGCATATTATGACACCGCCATGGTGACTTGACGCAACCTTTCAAACCATATGCACCACGTATTACGGAGAGTCCGGGAACAAACTCTTTCAAAAGCGTTTATGAGAATTGAGCCAAGTGGGCGGTGTTGCATTGGCTGGTCTGCCCTCTTCATAGGCTTGCCACGGACACCTGTGGAGAATTACCTCTCCCAAGGCCAATTTCTTCTTTTGTTATACTAACTCAACACTGTTGAGCTGACCCATTTCTTAACATACTCTTCGATTCTTCTCAGAGGTAACCCTTACCCCTATTTATACACAACGATCACAAAATTAGAGCTCCATACAGACAAATCTTGGCACGAAACACATAGTCCAGAATCTCGTCAACCATTGTACTTCCTCCGAAGCACCCCAAAATCCGCAACCATGACGTCCATGCTGAGTAGACCTTCTGTAAATTTAAAGTTATTTCTCTAACTCCTTTGGTACTGAAGTATAGGATTATTAAGTAGGCGGACATACCGCAATTCCCAACCTTATCCTCTACAAAATCTCAGGCCTTAAACATGTGTAAATTTTGGGGGACCTTTCAGTACCACATATATACATTTCAAGCCAAAATTGATATAACACATGACCCCACAATCCATCCATTGATAGTGAACTCTCCCACTTGGCGCGAAGTTATAGTTCACCACGTCCGATGATCCACAATATTAACCTTCACAACTCGTATTAGTCAACCAGATGCCAAGGTCCATTGCACCCCCCCCACATGATTCACTATGTGATCTCTCAATACGTTTGCATCTTTAGTTGGAACCACACATTGAGGCAATGTTTGAGCATCTCTGGCTTACTCGTAGTCTATCTGAGGCATCACAAAACATCGACGCACAACTGATACCGAGTGCGCAATGTCATACACGAGTGGATACAAAGGAATATGTGGTATATGTTTCAAACTCCATTAATGTCGCACAATAAGGGATGAAAGAAGTGGGATTATTCCTAAACTCTATAGCCTCTGGAAGATAAGTACAGACATTTCCGTACCGATCCTTCAGACTCTACTAAGCTTCCTCGTGACTCGTGAGACCTATGTAACCTAGGGCTCTAATACCAACTGTCACAACCCGAAATTCTCACCTTTGGGACCGTGATGGCGCCTAACATTTCACTTGCTAGGCAAGCCAACGTTAGAATATAATTAGCCATTTTAACAAAATTTTAACTTAATTAATAACAAGAATACAAATGCGGAAATAAAGTCTGAAATAAAGTGAATAATCCATAATAATCACGATATCTAAATACCATCCCAGAACTGGAGTCACAAGTGCACGAGCTTCTAGATTAATACAAATAGAGGTTTGAATAAAATTCAAACTGTTTGAAATATAATACACAGCTGAGATCAGATAGAAGGAGACTTCAGAACTGCGAACGCTATGCAGTTATACCTCAAGCCTCCACTGGTAGCTGTATTCGGACAAATCTACAGTACGCCGATGTCACGACCCCAAATTCCCTTTGTAGGAGGTCGTGATGGCACCTAGTCCCTAAGACTAGGTAAGCCTATCAATGCGGAATAATAATAGATATTTGAAATAAATAAATTATAATTCAAATAATTACAACTCCCAAAACTCGGTAGAAATAAGTCACAAGCTTCTAAGAATTTATTTTCTATGTCTCTATATATCAGAGTTTAAATCAAATAAGGAAGACAATATAGTAAGATAGAAGGGGACTCCGGAGTCTGCGGACGCTGGCAGATATACCTCGAAGTCTCCTCGTACAGCTAGTTTACTGATGCCTGGTCTGATAAGATATACATGGATTTGCATAAAAAGACATGCAGAAGCGTAGTATGAGTACACCATAACGGTACCCAGTAAATGCCAAGCCTAACCTCGGTAGAGTAGTGATGAGGTCAGGTCAGGCCCTATTGGAAAATAAATAATAACATGGTAAAATGTTTAACAATATTATAAGATAAAATGACAATGAAAATGAATCAAGTAGTATATCACCATTTAATTACATCAAATAATGGAAATTAATACCTTGTGAAAGCAAAACAGAATTATTTTCAACTTTAAGAAAATCACAACAATAATCAAAGGCAACTGCGGCCATAAATCAATATCCACAAGGACACTCCCGAGGTATCGCCTCGTAGTCCCAAATCATAAATAAATTCACAATATCTCATTTCCTTATATCACCGCGGGAGCCTTCATAATTTATTTTAAAGAAAACATTTTTCTCGAAAATAGCATCCCGCGTTTTAGCCATCCTTATCACACCGCATGACTTCTAGTAGTTCCCCTACTAGCCACGCGTATCAAGCCACCCTTATCTCACCGCATGCATTTCAACACCCAAACCTTATACCACCACATGCGTATCAATATCACAATATATCACAATTTGCACCTCAAGTACCCAATAATTCAGCTTGCCAAAATAAATCAACAATAGTATTTTTTTACAATAAAGAGCTCACGGCTTCATCACAATGAGTACGAAAAGCTCACAAAATATTCAGCAAAACTAATTGTGATGACCCAAAAGGTCATCTTATGTTTTAGAACTCGAATCTGCGCTCTTAAGCCTTAAAAATCTCATTTTTACCCTCCTCAATTTACGTGCACAGTCCGAGCAGATTTCCGAAAAACTTTTATGTTGAAAACTAATGAAAATAAGAATTTTTGCCTTAAAAGTTGATTTTAGTTGACTTTGGTCAACATTTTTTATAAACGGGCTCGGATCTGTGTTTTGATGGTCCCGGTGGGTCCGTATCAAATTATGGGACTTGGGCGTATGCCCGGAATCGAATTCGGAGGTTCCTAGCTCAAATTATGGGACCTGGGCGTATGCCCGGAATAAATTCTTAAAAACAATTAATTTTCAGAAAATCTTAGATTTTTGCTTCAGCAGCTGTTCTGGTGTGCCCTTCTTCGCGTACGCATAGGTAGTGTCGCGAATGCGAAAGGTAAAATAGGGGCAGGGGAAATTTCTTCTTCGCGAATGGGAAGCGTTGGGAGTGGTACCCTTCGTGAATGCAATAGTTTAAGGGACGTGAGGGAGGGGGTCATATTCGTCCATGCGAACGCGTCCACTGGGTCGTGAACGCGAAGGCTTGGGAGGAGCTGCCTTACGCGAATGTGTAGAAAGACTCGCGAAGGAGTTAGGCCGATGTGCATCGCGATCGCGACAGGCCTCTCGCGAACGCGATGAAGGCCTGTCTAGTGACTTAAAACAGACTCTAAACACGAGTTTAAGCCATTTCTTCAACAATTTTCAAGAACCAAACGGGTGGAGGTGATTTACAAGGGTCATTTTCTTCCCCAAAGTGTTAGTAAGTGATTCTAAACCATTTTCTTTCAATTACCCATTACATTTCTTGAATTATCAACCAAAAATCTAGAGTTTTCATGGTAGAATTAGGGGTTAGGGTAGAAACTAGGGATTCCAAAAATTTGGGGATTTAGACCTCAATTTGAGGTCGCATTCCAAAACCAATTATATATTTGGACTCGGGGGTGAATGGGTAAATGGATTTTGGTCCGAACCTCGGGTTTTGACTGAGCGGGCACGAGGTCGATTTTTCGACTTTTTGGAGGAAAATTTGGGAAATTTAATTTATGCAATATAATTGATTCCTTTAGCAATATTTGATATTATTGAGTCATTTTTGAATAGATACGAGTGGTTTGGAGGTGAATTTCAAAGGAAAAGCTGTGATTGAGAATTAAGTGACCTTCGGAGCGAGGTAAGTGTTGTGTCTAACCCTGACTTGAGAGAATTAGGAACCTTAGATTATTTGCTAAGTGAAATTCATGTGAGTGGCGTATATGTGAGGTGACGAGTACTTATGTGCCGCCAATTTACCTGTTTTCCATGTATCTCTGTTTTTCTTATATTGTCTCATTCCTATGCCAAATTGCTACATGTTATACTAGTGTTGTTCAATTTATCGTTCTTATCATGTTTACGGATTTTTTGGTGATAATTAAGTTTTTATTTCAAAGTTGAGATTGATATTATGGAACCAAATGTTGAAGTAAGGTTTGTACTTGTTATTCTATCTCCCTGTTGTTATTTATGCATTGCATTATGGTAAGGGAGAGTGTTAATGCACGAAGGGTGATGTCATGCCATATTGTGAGTGTTAATGCACGAAGGGTGATGCCGTGCCATATTGTGAGTATTGATGCTGTGCCATATTGTGAGTGTTAATGCACGAAGGGTGATGCCGTGCCATATTGTGAGTGTTAATGCACGAAGGATGATGTCGTGCCATATTGTGAGTGTTAATGCACGAAGGGTGATGCTGTGCCATGATATGAGAGTTAATGCACGAAGGGTGATGCTGTGCCATGATATGAGAGTTAATGCACGAAGGGTGATGCCGTGCATTTTTCCTTATTGTATTCACTATTCCTGTTGATTCATGGTATATTGACTGCTCCGGTGATCATTCTGTTGTAGTTCTTTATCTTGTATTCCCCTCAGTATGTTCCCCTCCCGACATTTCCTGTTTAGTTCTTCATCTCTGTTATTTGTATATACACTGTTAAATTGTACAGGTTGATTTGTAGGTGCCTTGCCTTAGCCTCGTCACTACTTCGTCGAGGTTAGGCTCGACACTTACCAGTACATGGGGTCGGTTGTACTGATGCTGCACTCTGCACTTTCTGTGCAGATTTTGATACCGGCTCGGGTTGATCGAGATTTTGCTATTGGTCCGCTGTCCGGAGACTCAAGGTAGATCTGTCGGCGTTCACAGACCTGATGTCCCCATCTATCTTTTCTGTTCTACTGTTTCTTTCATTCAGACAGTTGTATTTCTTTCAGACTATTTTTTGTAGTAAACTCTAGAATGCTCGTGAATTGTGACTCAATATCCGGGGGTAGTAATTAATAGAGTTTTATAACATTCCGTACATATTATATTTCATCTTAGTTAATTATTGTTATTTACTAAATGGAAATAAGGAATTGGTTTAACGATTTTCTAACGTTGGCTTGCCTAGCAAGTGAAATGTTAGGTGCCATCACGGTCCCGTCGGTGGGAAAATTCGAGTCGTGACAGTTGGTATCATAGCATTAGGTTGCCTAGGTCTCACGATTCACGAGCAAGCATAGTAGAGTCTGGAGGATCGGTACGGAGACGTCTGTGCTTATCTTCCAGAGGCTATGAAGTTTAGGAACAAGTTTCACTTCTTTTCTTCTCTGTCGTGCGATTTTGCTTTCTCAATGCTGATTGAACTCTTCTACTCTTATTCTCTCGTAGATGGCAAGAACACGTACCGCTTCCTCAGCTGAGCAGCATCCAGAGCCTCCAGTGGCAGCTCCTACGCGGGGCAAAGGTCGAGGCCGAGGCCGTGCCAGAGACCGAGGCAGGGGCACGGCGCAACCTAGAGCTCGAGCAGCAGCCCCAATAGTGGAGTCTCAGATAGAGCTTAACGAGGAGGTTCCAGCCCAGATTGTTCCTGCCGGACCAACTCAGGTTCCGCAGGGGTTCATTGCTACCCTAGTACTTCAGGATGCTTTGATCCGTTTGGTGGGCCTTATGGAGAGTGTGACCCAGACTGACGCATTTCCCATGGCACCAGCAGTCTCTCAGGCTAGAGGAGGAACCCAGACTCCCACCACTCCTGCTCCGGAGTAGATAACTCCCCAGTATCAGGCTCCAGCAGTTCAGCAGTCAGATTAGTTCAGTGGGTTATTGCGGCACAGGTCGGAGATGGGCCAACTATGTCTTCTGAGGCTTTATGGAAATTGGACAGGTTTACCAAGCACTTTCTTGTTCACTTCAGTGGTGCTCCTTCAGAGGACCCCCAGGAGTATCTTGACAGCTGTCACGAGGTTTTACAAAACATGGGTATAGTGGAGACCAATGGGATCGATTTTGCTGCATTTCAGATGATTGGTTCTACCAAGAAATGGTGGAGAGATTACTTGTTTATCAGACCAGCTGGGTCGCCTGCTCTGCCTATCACATTGAGAGAGGAGCGTCGCCATCAGTTTGAGCGTCTTCAGTAGGGCAGTATGACTGTTACTCAGTATGAGACCCGTTTTGTGGATTTGTCCCGTCATGCTATTCTTCTGCTTCCCACAGAGAGAGAGGGTGAGGAGGTTTATTGATGGACTTGCTCAGCCTATCAGATTGCAGATGGCTAAGGAGACTAGGAGTGAGATTTCTTTTTAGGCGGCTGCTAATGTCGCCAGAAGAGTCGAAATGGTTCTTACTCAGGGAGATCAGGGGTTTGACAAAAGACCTCGTCATTCCGGTGAGTTCAGCGGTGCCTCATCTAGACGCAAGATTACTTTTGGTAGAGGCCATCCTCCCAGGTCGTTTCATTCAGTGCTCCAGGCATCCCACGGTGCCTCAGGTGGTCGTGTCCCTCAGATGCATTATTCTGACCAGCTAGCCTACGGTGCACCACCAGCTCCTATTAGTGCACCTCTACTCCAGAGTTATCAGGGTGGTTATTCAGGTCGACATGTTCAGTTTCAGGGTCAGCATCACAACAGCCGAGGTTGTGTTATACTTGTGGTGATCCGAGGCACATTGCTAGATTTTGCCCTCAGGCAACGGGCAGCTCACAGCATCAGAGTTCTCATGCCATGGTTCCGGCACCAGTTGCTGCACCACCTGCTCAGCCAGCCAGAGGCAGGGGTCAGGCAGCTAGAGGTAGGGGCCAGACAGTTAGAGGTGGAGGTCAGGCCGTTAGAGATGGAGACCAGCCAGCTAGAGGCCGTCCCAGGGATGTAGTTTAGGGTGGTGGGGCCCAGCCCAGGTGTTATGCTTTCCCAGCCAGGCCTGAGGCTGAGTCATCTAACGTTGTTATCACAGGTACTGTTTCAGTTTGAAGTAGAGATGCTTCAGTCCTATTTGATACGGGATCTACTTACTCCTATATGTCATCCTATTTTGCTTCCTATTTGGTTGTGCCCCGTGATTCTTTGAGTTCTCCTGTGTATGTGTCCACACCAGTCGGAGATGCTATTGTTGTAGATCATGTTTATCGTTCATGTGTGGTCACCATTGGGAGTCTTGAGACTCGTGTAGATCTTCTACTTCTTGACATAGTTGATTTTGATGTCATATTGGGTATGGATTGGCTGTCACCTTATCATGCTATATTAGATTGTCACGCCAAGACGGTGACCTTAGCCTTGCAGGGGTTGCCTCGATTAGAGTGGAGAGGGAATCTTGGCCATTCTGCCAGCAAGGTTATCTCTTATGTGAAGGCTCAACATATGGTGGAAAAGGGGTGTCTATCTTATTTGGCTTATATCCGCGATACTAGTGCGGAGGTTCCTTCCATAGATTCGGTCCCGGTTGTTCGTGAGTTTCCAGAGGTGTTTCCTGCAGACCTACCGGGGATGCCACCCGATAAGGATATTGATTTCTGCATTGATTTGGCTCCGGGCACTCAGCCTATTTCCATTCTGCCATATCGCATGACCCCGCCAGAGTTGAAAGAATTGAAGGAGCAGTTGCAAGATTTGCTTGATAAGGGCTTCATTAGACCTAGTGTCTCTCCCTGGGGTGCACCTGTGTTGTTTGTGAAGAAGAAAGATGGATCGATAATGATGTGTATAGATTATCGACAATTGAACAAAGTCACCATCAAGAACAAGTATCCATTGCCGAGGATTGATGATTTATTTGATCAGCTTCAGGGTGCCATGGTGTTTTCAAAGATTGATTTGAGATCTGGCTACCATCAGTTGAGGATTAGGGCATCCGATGTTCCTAAGACAGCTTTTCGGACTCGGTATGGGCATTATGAGTTTCTAGTAATATCATTTGGGCTGACAAATGCCCCAACAACATTCATGGATTTGATGAACCGGGTGTTCAAACCCTACTTAGATTTCTTTATGGTTGTGTTTATTGGTGATATATTGATCGACTCCCATAGTCGAGAGGAGCATAAGCAGCACCTTCGGATCGTTCTTCAGACTCTGAAAGATAGCCAGTTATATGCTAAGTTCTCAAAATGCGAGTTTTGGTTGAGTTCAGTTGCTTTCTTGGGTCACGTTGTATCAGCAGAGGGTATTCAGGTGGATCCTAAGAAGATTGAGGCAGTCCAGAACTGGCCTAGACCCACATCGGCTACAAATATCCGTAGTTTCCTGGGTTTGGCGGGCTATTACCATCGATTTGTGGAAGGGTTATCATCCATAACAGCCCCGTTGACCAGATTAACCCAGAAGGGTGCCCCGTTCAGGTGGTCATACGAGTGTGAAGCGAGCTTTTAGAAGCTCAAGACTGCTTTGACCACGGCATCGGTATTGGTGCTACCCACAAGTTCAGGATCGTATACAGTATATTGTGATGCATCTCGTATTTGTCTGGGTGCGGTATTGATGTAGGGTGGCAAGGTTATTGTATATGCTTCACGGCAGCTGAAGGTTCACGAGAAGAATTACTCTATTCATGATCTAGAGCTAACAACCATTGTTCACGCTCTGAATATTTGGAGGCACTATCTTTACGGCGTGCCATGTGAGGTACTCACTGATCATCAGAGCTTTCAGTATTTGTTCAAGCAGAAGAAACTAAATTTGAGGCAGAGAAGGTGGCTGGAGCTATTGAAAGATTATGATATCACCATATTGTATCATCCCGGGAAGGCCAATGTGGTGGCCGATGCTTTAAGTAGAAAGTCAGTCAGTATGGGTAGCCTTACATATATTCCAGTTGGCGAGAGACCGCTTTCATTGGAGGTTCAGGCCCTGGCCAACCAGTTCGTGAGGTTAGATGTTTTTGAGCCCAGTCGTGTTCTAGCTTGTACAGTTGTCCGGTCTTCTTTGTTTGAACGCATTAGAGATCGGCAGGATGACGATCCTCATTTACTTGTACTTAGAGATACAGTGCGGCACGGTGGTGCTAAGCAGGTTACTGTTGGAGATGACAGAGTTTTGAGGTTGCAGGGTCGTATTTGTATGCCTAATGTGGATGGACTTCGTGAGTTGATCTTTGAGGAGTCCCACAGTTCCCGGTATTCTATTCATCCGGTCGCCGCCAAGATATATCAGGACTTGAGGCAGCATTATTGGTGGAGGCGAATGAAGAAAGACATAGTTGCCTATGTAGCTCGGTGCCTAAATTGCCAGCGGGTAAAGTGTGAGCATTAGAGGCCTGGTGGGTTACTTCAGAGGTTAGATATCCCTGAGTGGAAGTGGGAGTGTATCACTATAGATTTTGTTGTTGGACTCCCACGGACTCAGAGGAAGTTCGATGCAGTTTGGGTTATTGTGGACAGGCTGACTAAGTCAGCGCATTTCATTCCTATGGCAGTTACCTATTCCTCAGAGCGGTTGGCAGAGATTTACATCCGGGAGATCGTCCGTCTTCACGGTGTGCCCGTGTCTATCATTTCTGATCTAGGTACGCAGTTTACCTTGCACTTTTGGAGGGCAGTTCAGCGTGAGTTGGGTACGCGGGTTGAGTTGAGCACAACATTTCATCCTCAGATGGACGGGCAGTCCGAGCGTACTATTCAGATCTTCGAGGATATGCTCCGCGCTTGTGTTATAGACTTCGAAGGATCGTGGGATCAGTTCTTGCCCCTTGCAGAGTTCGCCTACAATAACAGCTACCAGTCGAGCATTCAGATGGCTCCCTATGAGGCATTATATGGTAGGCGGTGTCGATCTCCAGTTGGGTAATTCGAGCCGGGAGAGGCTCAGTTGTTGGGCACAGACTTAGTACAGGATGCCTTGGATAAGGTCAAGGTTATTCAGGATCGACTTCGCACAGCTCAGTCCAGGCAGAAGAGATATGCCGACCGTAGAGTTCGTGATGTTGCATTCATGGCTGGAGAGAGAGTGTTACTTCGGGTATCACCCATGAAGGGTATAATGAGGTTCGGAAAGAATGGCAAGTTGAGCCCTAGGTATATCGGACCTTTGGAGATTCTGGAGAGAGTGGGAGAGGTGGCTTACAGGCTTGCGTTACCACCTAGTTTAGAAGTTGTTCATCCGATATTCCATGTGTCTATACTTCGAAAGTATCACGGTGATCCGCCCCATATGTTAGATTTCAGCTCTGTCCAGTTGGACAAGGAATTGACTTACGTGGAGGAGCCGGTGGCAATTCTAGCCCGACAACTTCGCCAATTGAGATCAAAGAGTTACCCTTCAGTTCGAGTGCATTGGAGAGGCCAGCCTATTGAGGCAGCTACTTGGGAGTCCGAGTCCGATATGCGGAGTAGATATCCCCACCTTTTTACCAGCCCAGGAACTTTTCTATGTCCGTTCGAGGACGAAGGGTTGTTTTAGAGGTGGAGATTGTGATGACCCAAAAGGTCATCTTATGTTTTAGAACTCGAATCTGCGCTTTTAAGCCTTAAAATCTCATTTTTATCCTCCTTGATTTGTGTGCGCAGTCCGGACAGGTTTCCGGAAAGCTTTTATGTTGAAAACTAATGAAAATAAAAATTTTTGCCTTAAAAGTTAATTTTAGTTGACTTCGGTCAACATTTTTGGTAAACGGGCCCGGATCCGTATTTTGACCATCCCGGTGGGTCCGTATCGAATTATGGGACCTGGACGTATGCCCGGAATCGAATTCGGAGGTCCCTAGCTCAAGTTATGAATTTATGATGAAAATTAAAAGTGTGAAAATTAATTATTTTTAAGAATTGATTGATGTTTGGAATTGTTAGTACCGGGTCCGTATTTTAGTTCCGGAGTCCGGTACAGGTTCATGAGAATTTCATTTGATTGGGGTGCTAAATTTAGAGTTCTAGATGTTATTTTGGCGATTTGATCGGGCGAGTAGGTCCATATGATGTTTTTAGACTTGTGTGCATGTTTGGTTTGGAGCCCCGAGGGCTCGGGTGAGTTTCGGATAGGCTACGGAGTGATTTGCACTTAGAAAATCTAAGCCTTTTGCTGCAGCAGCTGTTCTGGTGTGCCCTTCTTTGCGTTCGCGTAGGTAGTGTCGCAAACGCGAAAGGTAAAATGGGGCAGGGGAAATGTTTTCTTTGCGAACGCGAAGCGTTGGGGGTAGTACCCTTCGCGAACGCGATCTATCTCATGCGAACGCGATAGTTTAAGGGACCTGGGGAGGGGGTCATGTTCTTCAATGCGAATGCATCCACTGGGTCGCGAATGCGAAGGATTTGGGGGAGCTGCCTTACGCGAACGCTTAGAAAGACTCGCGAACGCGAAGGCCTTAGGCCTCTGTGCATCGCGATCGCGACAGGCCTCTCGCGAACGCGATAAAGGCATGTCCAGTGACTTAAAACAGACTCTAAACACGGGTTTAAGCCATTTCTTCAACATTTTTCAAGAACCAAACGGGTAGAGGCAATTTTCAAGGGTCATTTTCTTCCCCCAAAGTGTTGGTAAGTGATTCTAAACCATTTTATTTCAATTGCCCATTACATTTCTTGAATTATCAACCAAAAATCTAGAGTTTTCATGGTAGAATTATGGGGTTAGGGTAGAAACTAGGGATTTCGGAAATTTGGGGATTTATACCTCAATTTGAGGTCGCATTCCAAAACCAATTATATATTCGGGCTCGGGGGTGAATGGGTAAATGGATTTTGGTCCGAACCTCGGGTTTCGACTAAGCGGGCACGGGGTCGATTTTTTGACTTTTTGGAGGAAAATTTGGGAAATTTAATTTATGCAATATAATTGATTCCTTTAGCAATATTTGATATTATTGAGTCATTTTTGAATAGATACGAGTGGTTTGGAGGTGAATTCCAAAGAAAAAGTTGTGATTGAGAATTAAGTGGCCTTCAGAGCGAGGTAAGTGTTGTGTCTAACCCTAACTTGAGGGAATTAGGAACCTTAGATTATTTGCTAAGTGAAATTCATGTGAGCGGCCTATATGTGAGGTGACAAGTACTTATGCTCCACCAATTTACCTGTTTTCCATGTTTCTCAGTTTTTCTTATATTGTCTCATTCCTATGCCAAATTGCTACGTGTTATACTAGTGTTGTTCAATTTATCGTTCTTATCATGTTTACGGATTTTCTGGTGATAATTGAGTTTTTATTTCAAAGTTGAGATTGATATTGTGGAACCAAATGTTGAAGTAAGGTTTGTACTTGTTATTCTATCTCCCTGTTGTTATTTATGCATTGCATTATGGTAAGGGAGAGTGTTAATGCACGAAGGGTGATGCCGTGCCATATTGTGAGTGTTAATGCGCGAAGGGTGATGCTGTGCCATATTGTGAGTGTTAATGCACGAAGGGTGATATCGTTCCATATCGTGAGTGTTAATGCACGAAGGGTGATGCTGTGCCATATTGTGCACGAAGGGTGATGTTGTTCCATGATATGAGAGTTAATGCACGAAAGGTGATGTCGTGTCGTTTCTATTAATTTTATGGTGAGATTGAGAGTAAAAGCACGAAGGGTGATTCCGTGTATTTTTCCTTATTGTATTCACTATTCCTGTTGGTTCATGGTATATTGACTGCTCCGGTGATAGTGCACTCTGCACTTTCTGTGCAGATTTTGATACCGGCTCGGGTTGATCGAGATTTTGCTATTGGTCCGCTGTCCGGAGACTCAAGGTAGATCTATCGGCGTTCACAGACCTTGAAGTCCCCATCTATCTTTTCTGTTCTACTATTACTTTCATTCAGACAGTTGTATTTTTTTCACACTATTTCTTGTAGTAAATTCTAGAATGCTCGTGAATTGTGACTCTAGATCCGGGGGTAGTAATTAATACAGTTTTATAATATTCTGTACTTATTATATTTCATCTTAGTTAATTATTATTATTTACTAAATGGAAATAAGGAATTGGTTTAACGATTTTCTAACGTTGGCTTGCCTAGCAAGTGAAATGTTAGGGGCCATCACGGTCCCATCAGTGGGAAATTTCGGGTCGTGACAATAATATTTCACAAATTTAACACCTTGTCTAAATATCAAATTTTTAAATGTAAAATACTTCATTTTTTTTAATAATATTTAAATTTAAGAAGTTCCACCTTCAAATAATGCACAGAATAAAAAAAGCCAAGTTTCAGCTAAACAGGTAAAATAATTAGCAGGAAAAGGTCAAGCAAATTTAAAGTATAAACATTTAAATCAATGATGAAGAATATAACAAGGTAAAATTATTTAATTAATATGCAACAGCGATCTACACAATTTACAGACATAATCTTTCACATTTAGCTTGTATACACACTCGTCACCTCGTGTACACGACTTTCAACACATTTCAATTTATCACTTTAATACCAATCCTAGGGAAAATTTTTCCCACACAAGGTTAGACAAGTCACTTACCTCGACTTGCTCCAATTTAACCAAGTAGTATGCCTTTTCCTCGATTTTCCGACTCTGATCGACTCGTATCTAGTCATAATTAATTCGATACAGTCAACAAAAATTATAGAATCAATTCCATAAGAAAATACTACATTTTTAAATAAAATCCAAAATTAACTCAAAAAATTGCCCGTGGGGCCCACGCCTCGGAATCCGACGAAAGTTATGAAATATGAACGCCCATTCAACCACGAGTCTAACCATACCAAAATGACCAAATTCCGATAACAATTCGACCCTCAAATCCTCAAATCTATCCAAATAGGGTTTTCAAAATTTTCCAACTTAAATCACCAATTAACTGATAAAAACAGTGATGGATTTAGGTAATCTAACCAAAATTGAGTTAAGAACACTTACCAAGATATTTTCTCTGAAAATCTCCCAAAACTCGCCTCAATCCGAGCTCGAAATCGTAAAAAATGGAAAATGGGACGAAGTCCCATTTTCAGAACTTAAACATTCTGCCCAGGCTTTTACTCATCGCGATCGCGAACATCCACACGCGATCGCCTACCCCATATACCACTGCCTAAATTAACTCTACGCGATCACGTATATCCTTACACGATAGCAAAGCACAGAGTGCCCAGCTCTACGCGATCACAGTCCTCTTCACGCGATCACATAGAGCAAATGCGTGACCTCCACTCCTGCTCTGTTACTCTACACGAACGCGACCGTCTTCATGCATTCGCGAGTCACAAGGTCTCAAAGCTACGCGATCGCATCCCGCTTCACGCGATCGTGAAGCACAAAACTTAGCAGCCCTCAATTAACCTTACGCGATCGCAAACAATGCCACGCGATCGTGATGCACAGACTAGCCCAACCTACACGATTGCGGTTGACCTCACGCGATCGCGAAGAACAAAATTAACACTACCTCAACTAAGCCTATGCGATCGCGTCCCAATCTTCGCGATCGTGAAGAAGGTTTAAAATACCAGAAATCAACAGCTACCAGCAGTGCCAAAATGAAGGAAATTACTCAGAATACCATATGAAACACGCCCGAGCCCCTCGGGACCTCAACCAAATATACCAACAAGTCCTAAAACATCATACAGACTTAGTCGAGTCTTCAAATCACATCCAACAACACTAAAAATACGAATCACACATAGATTCAAGCCTAATGAACTTTGAAACTTTCAATTTCTACAAACGACACCGGAACCTATCAAATCAAGTCCGATTGACCTCAAATTTTGCATGCAAATCATAAATGACATAACAGATCTATGAAAATTTTCGAAACTGGATTCCGACCCCGATATCAAAAAGTCAACTCCCCGGCCAAACTTCCAAACTTAAATTCCGAACTTTAGCCATTTCAAACCTAATTTAATTACGGACTTTCAAATAAAATTTTGAACACGCTCCTAAGTCCAAAATCACCATACTGAGCTGTTGGAATCATCAAAATTCTATTCTGGGGTCGTTTTCTCAAAATGTTGACCGAAGTAAAACTTAGCATTTTAAGGCCAACTTAAGGAACCAAGTGTTCCGATTTCAACCCGAACACTTTCAAATCCTGAACCAACCATCCCCGTAAGTCATAACTTTATAAAAGCACATACGGGGAGTTTTATTTAGGAGAACGGGTTCTAAAAGTAAAAATGACTGGTTGGGTCATTACAGCCGCTGGGACCAACTCCAAAATCTGAACAAGAAGTGCAGAGTGTAGTATCAGTACAACCGACCCCATGTACTGGTAAGTGCCGAGCCTAACCTCGACTAAGTAGTGACGAGCCTAAGTAGGTCACTTACATTAATGTGTACACAATAATAGTAATAACAACAATAATAGAAATAAATCAGGTAACTCATTTTAACAGTTGAAGCCAACTCAGCAGTCATAACCAATTATTATTTCCATCAATTTTCGTTGCGGCGTGCAACCCGATCCCACAATATATTCATATTCAATTCTGTTGCGGCGTGCAGCCCGCTCCTCCAATATATTCATTTCAATCAGTTCTATTGCACCGTGCAACCCGCTCCCCCAATATAAACTTTAAATAAGTCTGTTGCGGCGTGCAACCCGATCCCCCAATATATTTACTTTCATTTCCGTTGCGGCGTGCAACCCGATCCCCCAATATATTTACTTTCATTTTCGTTGCAGCGTGCAACCCTATCCCCCAATATATTTTAACAACTCATAAATGTAATAAAAATTACTCCAATAAATACCACGTACAATGAGAAACTATTAAGCATCAATGCACACAATAAGTATAATTTACTTATGAACAAACAATGACAATTAGCAATTAATTATGGAAATTATGGAGAAAATAGACAGTTTAATATTTAGTATGCTAAATGTCAAATAGCAATTAAGACATATAAGTCAAATAAGCATGTAACAATTATTGCAAGAATTCAATTAATTCATGATTTAAAGCGATTTATGATTTTTAAGTAATTATGCAAATAATTAATTTGACGACGTATAGACACTCGTCACCTTGCCTATACGGCATTCACATGCATCTCACATAACAAATAATTTAAGGGTTCTATTCCCTCAAGTCAAGGTTAACCACGACACTTACCTCGCTTTGCATCCAAGTTCAAGAATCCAATAAACCTTTGCCTCGCAAATTCATGTCCGAAATCCTCAAATCTAGTCATAACAATTCAATATACTCAATACAAACAGCAGGAATTAATTCCATATGAATTTACTAATTTTTCGAATTAAAATCCGAAACTCATCTAAAAAATTGACAGTGGGGCCCACGTCTCGAATCTCGAAAAAACTTACGAAATCCGAATACCCGTTCCGATATGAGTTCAACCATACAAAAATTATCAAATTCCGATGTCAAATGGACCTTCAAATCTTAAATTTTTATTTTTGTAAAGTTTTACAAAAATTCCTATTTCTTCCATCTAAATCCAAAATAAACGATAAATATAATCATAGATTCATGAAATATTATAAACACTTTAGGATATAGAGCACTTACCCCAATCCATATGGTGAAAATCACACAAAAATCGTTTCAATCCAAGCTCCATAGCTCCAAATATATTAAAAATGGTTGAAACCTCGAAATATAGCTAATGCCCAGCTATTTGCTCTTCGCGATCGCGGAAAATGCTTCGCGATCGCGAAGCACAACTTTTCTCAGCCCAAAATTTGCCTTTCGCGATCGCGAAGAACAAGTGCCCAGCTCTTCCAGACAGCCAATAGTATAATGGTCATAACGTTTTGTACAAAACTCCAAATTGCAAATGACTTAACTTTATGAAAACTAGACACCAAGGTCTATACCTTTCATTTGTTGTTCATCTACCAATTACTTATAAATTGCGAGATATAAGCTTCCAAAATCGGCTCTATGAAAAAGAGATTTCCAAACTCTTCCCAGACAGCCTATAGTGTATCTACCATAACGTTTTGTACACAACTCCAAATGACAAATACTTTACCTTTCTAAAAACTAGACACAAAGGGCTACAACTTTCAATTTTAAATCATCTCCAAATTCCTTGTACATGGCGAGATATAAGCTTCCAAATTCAAGTCAGTGCAATAGGATTTTCCTCTACACGATCGCGACAAAGCTTCCGCGATCACGATTCACAGTGTCCAAACAGCAAAATTGCTCTTCGCGATCGCGACCGTTTGTCCGCGATCGCCATGCATACCTCTGTGGCCAAAAACCAACAACTAAAAATGGCCTAGAAATGGTCCGAAACCAGCCCGAAAATCACCCGAGCCACTCGAGACCCCGTCCCAACATACCAACAAGTCTCAAAACATATTACGAACTTAGTTGAAACCTCAAATCACATCAAACAATGCTAAAACCACGAACCATACCCCAATTCAAGCTTAATGAAACTAAGAAATTTCAACTTCTACATTCAACGCCGAAACCTATCAAATCAAGTCCGATTGACCTCAAATTTTGCACACTAGCCATAAATGACATAACGGACCTACTCCAACTTCCAGAATCAGAATCCGACACTGATATCAAAAAGTCAAGTCCGTGGTCAAATTTTGAAAATCCTTAGCCTTTAAATTTCTAGTTTCCGTCAAATGGCCATAACTTGAGCTAAGGACCTCCAATTTAAATTCCAGGCATACGCCCAAGTCCCAAATTATGATACGGACCTATCGGTACTATAAAAATACTGATCCGGGTTCGTTTGCTCAAAATGTTGACCGAAGTCAACTCAGTTGAGTTTTAAAGCTTTATTTCACATTTTAATCTATTTTTCACATAAAAACTTTTCGAAAAATTATACGGACTATGCACGCAAGTCGAGGGATGATAAATAGTGCTTTTTAAGGTCTTAGAACACCGAATTAACTATTAAATTTAAAGATGACCTTTTGGGTCATTACAAGTTAGTATTTTGTATGGATTTTCCTTCGTATTAGAACGATACAATGATGAGATGTGGAAAACTCACAACTGATTGTGTGATCATCTTTTGATGGGTGTTATGATATTGGAATTGTCTGGCAATGAGGCTTATTAAGCAACCTCTTGGCATGTATTCCACTAGGAATTAAACCGAAAATATTTGTGTCGATGAATTGTGCTTTCCAAGGTGCAACCGCCATTATAAGAAAATGAATATTTCAATGAGAAATGGTAGATATATTCTCTTGAGACATAATATGATTAAGTGATTGCTTAGAAATTAGATTTTTTTAATAAATATTGTGTGTAGTCAAAAGAGGATTTAGTTGATCCTTTGACTTATAAGTGAAACATTGAGGGGGTGACCCCCAAAGTCAATGAAACAAGCACGCAACATGTCCTCCAATATCTGAATAGTGCGCTCGGACTGCCCGTCCATCTGAGGGTGAAAAGCTGGGATCAACTCTACTTGAGTACCCAACTGTCGCTGCACGGCCCTCCAAAACTGCGATGTGAACTGAGTACCCCGATCTGAAATGATGGAACTTGGGACACCATGCAGGCGAACGATATCTCGGATGTAAATCTCAACCAACCGCTCTGATGAGTAAGTAGTACCAACTGGAATGAAGTGCACGGACTTAGTCAGCCGATCCACAATAACCCAAATAGCATCGAACTTCCTCGAAGTCCGTGGGAGCCCAACTACAAAGTCCATAGTGATCCAGCCCCTTTCCACGCTGGGATCTCTAATCTCTGAAGCAAGCCATCCGGTCTCTGATGCTCATACTTAACCTGCTGACAGTTGAGACACCGAGCCACAAACCCAACTATATCCTTCTTCATCCGCCTCCACCAATAGTGCTGCCTCAAATCCTAGTATATCTTCGCGGCACCCGAATGGATGGAATACCGAGAGCTATGGGCCTCCTCAAGAATCAACTCCCAAAGCCCATCTACATTAGGCACACATATCCGGCCCTACATTCTCAGCACGTCATCATCACCAATAGTCACATCCCTAACATCACCTCTCCGAACCCTATCTCGAAGGATGTGCAAGTGGGGGTCATCATAGTGACGCTCCCTGATACGGTCATAAAGAGAAGACCTGGAGACCACACAAGCCAATACCCGACTAGGCTCCGAAATATCCAATCTGACAAGCTGGCCTACTAAGGTCTGAACATCTAATGCCAAAGGTCTCTCTGCTGCTGGAAGATATGCTAAACTCCCCAAACTCTCTGCCCGGCGACTCAAAGCATCGGCCACCACATTGGCCTTCCCTGGATGGTACAAAATAGTGATATCATAGTCCTTAAGAAGCTCCAACCATCTCCGCTGACGCAAATTAAGATCCTTCTACTTTAACAAATACTGCAGACTCCGGTGATCTATACAGATCTCACAATGAACCCCATACAAATAATGACGCCAAATCTTCAAGGCGTGAACAATGGCTGCTAACTCAAGATCATGGACATGATAGTTCTTCTCATGGGTCTTAAACTGGCATGAGACATAGGCAATCAACCTACCCTCCTGCACCAAAACACAACCAATGCCTATCCTCGAGGTATCACAATACACGGTGTAAGAACCTGAAGCTGATGGTAGAACTAACACTGAAGTTGTGGTCAAAGCAGTCTTGAGCTTCTGAAAGCTCTCCTCACACTCATTCGACCACCTGAATGGAGCACCCTTTTGGGTCAATTTGGTCAAGGGAGATGCAATAGATGAAATTCCCTCCACAAAGCGAAGGTAGTAACCCGCCAAACCAAGAAAGCTCCTAATCTCCGTGGCTGAGGATAATCTAGGCTAACTATTCACCGCCTCTATCTTCTTCGGATCCACCTGAATACCCTTGCTGGACATCACATGTCCCAAGAATGCTACTGAACTGAGCCAAAACTCACACTTGAAAAACTTTTCATAAAGCTTCTCCTCCCTCAATCACTGTAATACAATCCTCAAATGTTGAGCGTGCTCCTCCTGGCTACGAGAGTACACCAGGATGTCATCAATGAATACAACGACGAATGAGTCCAAATAGGGATGGAATACACTGTTCATCAAATGCATGAACTCTACTAGGGCATTGGTCAGCCCAAAAGACATCACCAAGAACTCATAATGGTCATATCGGGTCCTAAAAGTTGTCTTACGAATATCTGAATCCCGAATCTTCAGCTGATGATAACCGGACCTCAAATCAATCTTAGAGAACACCCTCGCTCTCTGAAGCTGGTCGAATAAATCATCAATACGAGGCAAAGGATACTTGTTCTTAACTGTGACCTTGTTCAACTGCCTGTAATCAATACACATTCTCACAAAACCATCCTTCCTTTTCACAAACAGAACTGGTGCACCTCAAGGTGACACACTAGGCCGAATAAACCCCTTATCAAGGAGTTCCTGAAGTTGCTCTTTCAATTCCTTCAACTCTGCCGGTGCCATACGATACGGTGGAATAGAAATGGGTTGAGTGCCCGGCACCAAATCAATACCAAAGTCAATATCCCTGTCAGGCGGCACGCCCGACATGTCTGCAGGAAACACATCCGGAAAATCATATAACACCGGAACAGAATCAATGACAGGAGTTTCTGCACTAACATCCCTCACAAAAGCCAAATAAGATAGGCAACCCTTCTCAACCATGCGCTGAGCCTTCAAATATAAAATCACCCTACTTGGTACATAATCTACAGAACCGCTCCACTCAACCCTCGAAATTCCTGGCATAGTCACCGTCACCATCTTAGCGTGATAATCTAGAAAAACATGACATGGAGATAACCAATCCATACCCAATATCACATCAAAGTCAACCATACTTAGCAATAATAGATCCACTCGGGTCTCCAGACCCCCAATAGTCATCACATATGACCGATTTACACGGTCCACAATAATAGTATTGCCCAAAGGAGTAGATACATGTACAGATAAAACTAAGGACTCACGGGGCATATCCAGAAAATGGGCAAAATACGAGAAAACATATGAATACATGGAACCAGGGTCAAATAATACTAAGGCATCTCGGTGACAAACTGAGACAATACCTGTAATCACAGCATCTGAAGCAATAGTGTCTGGTATGGCAGGGAGAGCATAGAAACGGGCCTGACTAGCCCCTGATCTGCCTCCCCCTCTAGGGCGACCCCTAGCTGACTGACCTCCACCCCGGGCTAACTGGGCGGGTGGTGAGGTAACTGGTTCTGTAGTCAGAGAATGACTCCTCTGCTTAGATAGACCTCCATGAAGACGAGGACACTACCTCCACATATGCCCAAGCTCCCCATACTCAAAACAACTTCCTGGTGCTGGCAGCGGAAACTGAAGGGAACCCCTAGCACCGGGATGACTGGTAGGAGAATTTGGCATGGAAGAGCCCTGAACAGGTGGAGCACGGGATGAACTCTGAACTGGAAGGGCACCAAGTGATGAGTGTACCTGATTAGAACTGTGAGAACCATGGCCAGATGATGCACCCCGATGAAATGGCCGAGCTGACTGAGCCTGCCTGAAATGAAGACCTCTACCGTGCTGGAACTGACCCCCAAAAGGAGCACCGCTGAATCCACCCTGACCACAAGGCTCTTGGCCTCCCTCTCAAACCTCTCCTGACTGCGAACCATCTCAATCTGCCGAGCAATGTCGACAACCTCATCAAAGGTAGCACTCGAAACCCGCTCCCTGGTCATGAGCAACTGTAACTGATAAGTGAGGCCATCAATAAACCTCATGATCCTCTCTTTGTCCGTGGGAACCAACCAGATAGCATGATGGGCCAACTCAGAGAATCGTATCTCATACTGTGTCACACACATATCACCCTGGCGAAGCTACTCAAACTGTATGTGCAACTCCTCTCTGCGGGATCGAGGCACGAACTTATCCAAAAAGACTACGGAGAACTGCTGCCAAGTAAGGGGTGCTGCGCCAATAGGCCTACGCCTCTCGTAAGTCTCCCACCATCTGAGTGCAACCCTAGAAAATTAAAAGGTAGTGAATGAAACCCCACAAGTCTCCAAACTACCAGCAGTACGGAGTATCCTCTGGCACCTGTCCAAACGGTCCTGAGCATCCTCTCTTTCTCTTTGCCACTGAAAGGTGGTGGCTGAAGTGTCCCAAACCTATCCAACCTACGTTGATCATCCTCAGGCATAGCAGGAACCACATAATCCTGAGCAATAGCAACCGGCTGGGTTGGTGGTGCCTTCGGTGTCTGAAGTCCCTAAATAACCTGCTCGGGTGTGCGAACGACGGGATTCTGAGTGCCTCCCCTGGCCTGAGAAGTGGATACAGTCGTTGAGATAGAGACCGCCTGAGCAAGGCTAGTACACGCTGTCAGAATCTGAGCTAGGGCCTCCTGAAGGCCTGGAATCACAATAGGCACAGGTGGTGCCTGAGCTAGTGCATCAACAATTGGAACCCGGTCCTGACCTGTCACAACCGGTGGATCTACAGGTACTGCCTCAGCTATTGTACGGGCTGCACCTCTGCCCCTACCACGGCCTCTCGCGGCCCTGGCTGGTGGTACTAGTGGCTGGCCCTCCTGACCGGTAGTACGAGTCCTTACCATCTGTAAGAGAATGAAACAACAGATGTTTAGTTACTAGAATCAACAGATTTGCATGACAAGAATTCAAGAATATGGAGATTCCTAAAGGTTCTGCAGCCTCTTGAAGATAAGTACAGACGTCTCCGTACCGATCCGCAAGACTCTACTAAACCCGCTCATGACTCGTGAGACCTATGTAACCTAGGCTTTGATACCAATCTGTCACGACCCAAAAACCTAATCTGTCGTGATGGCGCCTATCGTGGAACTAGGCAAGCCGACTCATTTCCAAACAAATTGATATTTAATTTCAAAAATAATTCCAATACTATTTAACATAAAACCTTCATTTAAGGAGTTCAAATCAAAGAAAACAGAAGTGCGGAAAAGAAAAGCCCGACATCGGGGTGTCACTAGTCATGAGAATCTACTACAATCTGTCTAACAATATCAAGGCTAACTCATCCTGGAAAATAGCTAAATACAACTAGAGGAAGATAAGAAGGAAAAGAGTAGGGGCTGCGATCGCCAACCAGCTACCTTGCTATCTCCAAGAAAATCTGCAATCAGAACACTCAATAACCGCTATCGTGTCGAGCTACATCTGAATCTGCACACAAGGTGCAGGGAGTAACATGAGTACGCCAACTCAGTAAGTAACAACAATAAATAAAGACTGAGCAGTAGTGACGAGCAATAAAGCATATAACATTCATATCGGGAAATCTCAGTAAAAATACCACATGCCTTTAAAAATCAGGATTTGAATCAAAACATCTCGTTTAATCCAGTTCCAGTAAAAAAAATTAAAGATATTTTTCAACAGTTTTTAGACAGAGGAAAAATGCAAAGGTGAGTAAAAATGATGAAATCATAAACAGCCCCTCGGGCAAAACATCACTCATAAAAAGCCCGGGCAAACTTCACAGTTACTCGTGTCACTCGGGAATACCTCACAATAACTTTTGCCACTCGGGCATACCTCACAATCACTCATGCCTCCCAGTCACTTAGAACTCGGCACTTGCACTCAGCAGGTACCTGCGCACACTTGGGGTGTGTACAGACTCCGGAGGAGCTCCTTCAGCCCAAGCGCTATAATCTACACGGACAACTCACGTGCTGCACGGATAACTCACGTGCCATAATAATAAAGTATGCTGCAGGCGGGCATCCCCGATCTACACTTATCCTCATAAATCAGGCCCTCGGCCTCACTCGGTCATAAACCTCTCAAGCATTTCGGGCATTTCAGTAAAACAGGGCATTCAGCATCAAAATAGAGTCATAAAACTGAGTTATGCGGTAAACAAGTATAAACATGACTGAGTATAGATTTTCAATCAAAAACAATGAGAGGATGGTAAGAAACATCCCCTAAGAGTTCAAACAGCATTGGCGCAAGGCCCAAACATGGCATTCAGCCCAATTTATAGAAATTCTTTCTAAAACATATAAGTATCATATAGTTTCAACAAAGTATGCAACTTTACAGTTGCTACGGGGAGGACCAAGTCAGAAATTCCCAACAGTGTACGCCCACACGCCCGTCACCTAGCATGTGCGTCACTAAAAATAGTAGAATGATACAAAATCCGGGGTTTCATACCCTCAGGACTAGATTTACAATCGTTGCTTACCTCAAACCGGTCAAATCTCTACCCCGCAATGCTCTTGCCTCTGGACTCAGCCTCCATATGCTCCAAATCTATTCACAATCAGTACAATACCATCAATATACGCTAATGGAATAAATTCGACAAGAAAAGCTTCAAAATTAGACCAAAACCCGAAATTGGCTCAAACCCGGCCCCCGGGCCCATGTCTCAAAATCCAACAAAATTTATAAAACTAGAAAGCTCATTCACTCACGAGTCTAACCATACCAAATTCATCAAAATCCGACATCGTTTGGTCCTTCAAATCCTTAAATTACTTTCCAAATATTCCAAGCCCTAACCCCTCATTTTCACTAATTACCATGATTAAACAACAGAAAATCATAATATATACAAGTATTAGGGCTCAAGTAACTTACCTCAATAAAACTCCCTTGATTCCCTCTTCAAATCTCTCCCAAAAGCTCCAAAAACCGAATAGAAATGGTGAAGAATGCACCAAAATTGCGAAGGGTTCTATTTATGGTTTCTACCCAGATTTTTCGCACCTTCGGCCATTTTTTCGCACATGCGGTCCAAGGAGCCGCACCTGTGCAACTCACTTACGTGCCCAGGCTCCACATCTGCAGCAACATTGTCGCACCTGCGAAGGCGCATCTGCGCGTTTTCCGCTTCTGCGAAGCCTGCCCAGCATTCCCCTTTTCGCATCTGCGCCCCAGGTTTCGTACCTGCGGGCTCGCAGATGCGACCTCCAACTCGCACCTGCGAAACCTGCCTAGTCCAGCATTGCCCGCACCTGCGCACTACCCACATGCACCAGCGGCCTCGCACCTGCGAGGCTTTCTTCCGCCGGTGCGAAAATAGCAGTAGCAGCAGCTCCAGCTGCAAATTCCAACTTCGGCAAATCCGTTAATCACCCGGAATCACCCCGAGGCTCTCGGAACCTCAACAAAAAATACCAACAAGTCATATATCAATATACAAACTTAGTCGAACCTTCGAATAACTCAAAACAACATCCAAACACCAAATTACCCTCGGATTCAAACCTAAGAACTTCTAAATTTTCAAATTCGACAACCGATGCCGAAACCAACCAAACCACGTACGAATGACCTCAAATTTTGCACACACGTCAAAAATGACACCATGAACCTACTCCATCTTCCGGAATTCCATTTCGGCCCTGATATCAAGTTTTTCACTGCCGACCAAAATCACCAAATTTCCAATTTCGCCAATTCAAGTCTATTTCTACCACGGACCTCCAAATCACATTCCGGACGTACTCCTGAGTCCAAAATCACCTAACGGAACCATCGAGCTCTGAACCTGAAAATCGACAGATACCGAGTCCTGTCAGGATCGAGCTCATAGACAAGAGCCGTTACAACCGCACTAAGGGAAATAATCTGAGCGGGAATTAAGAAAAAGTTGATTTATCATGGGTTCCCCACTATGTATTTTTAATTATATTTAAAGTAGGATCTCTCTACTATAAGAGGGATGGCTATATTTTTGTAAAGGGAAAAGTATTGCATACATTGTAACTTAGATATCATACACTCCCATATTAAAGAATTATCCCTTTTTAGCTTTATAAGATTGATTCATCTTGCTTAATCCATAAATTATCTTCTTTTCAACTTTGCTTATTTTTCATCCTTACAGTCAATATTCGATATTTTTATTTACTCTTACGATTTGTATCGAGTTATACCACATACCCTTAGAACTACGTACAAATTCAATTCTATCCGTTTTTCGGGTAAACAGCATGGTATGACATACGCAAGGCAAAAAAGATGAACATTCAAATAACCAAAAGTCAATAACTACTCTTAACAATTTGAGGAACACGTGTTGGAGGAAGAAAAGACGGGTTATTATATTATAACTGACCATAATTTCTGAAAAAGGAAAAGGTTATGTGAGATTTGAATATTTTAACATGTAATGCACCTTCAAATAGCAAAACACATAAAAGAGTGAATACAAATTTATAGAAACAAATGAAACAAATATAGATGTGCTAGAGAAGAATGTACTACTATAAATCTAACTAAATAACTGAATATACTGTTAACCAACTCTTTTGAACCTAGTATTATTTAATTTGCTAAAAGTTGACATAATTCCCCTAGAAATCTATTGTAGTTTGCCCTTGGTTTTCTTAATGTGTCCCACCTGAACAAACAAAATACAACAGTAAATTATTCATTACAAAAAAAAAGACACAACTAAATAATCTTACCTGAAGCAAGATAGTCACTATCACCTAGAATCTCATACAGATATAATGCTTACATTAGAGCATTGTTCCAACAGCTTTAAATCCAGCAAGGGCCAATGTATAGTTCTCTAAAAACTTGGACGTTTATATAACCAAATCTTAGATTAATCAAAACATGGTATTAAATTTGAGAAGGATGCAAATAACACGATATAAGCAGATATAAAATGTGTCGTTGAAGACTATAGATGCTCAATTTATTGACAATCGCCAATATTTTGCGGATATTATTGTATTTTAAAGTTTTTTCATTCCTTTATATATATTTTATAGCCTTAGTCATAAAAGTATTGTCTAAAATTCACTTTTAAATGTGAAAATAGTTTAAAGAAAATCCCGTTTTGCAAAAATGGCTATATTTAGGACAGAAAAAAGTGTGAAACTATTTGTTTTCTTCTTCTGAACCAAATTGCAGGGCAAAAAGAAGGGTGGAGTTGTGTTAATAGATGGAAATAGAATTTGTGTGTAAATCAAAAGGAGCATATTCATCAAAAAAGGTCATGTAGTAAAAGAGATAGAGTCACATAAAAAATTATGGCAAAACTCATGTCACAACATCAACTCATAGTTTTGGTCAAAAAAAGGCAAACTATACCAATAAAGTAAAATATTGACATGAGTAGAAGAAAAAGAAAATCAAAAGAAAGAACTAAAAATGTACCGCTATTGTCGTTCTCAAAGCTTTTTAAAATACCAAAAGATAAGCAACGGTTCCTCAAGAAAACCATTAAAAATAGCGAACAGAGTTGAGAGGGACAGAGAAAGATAACGCGAGCCAACAGTAGGTATAGAGACAGGATAGTGAAAAACATGAGGGAAGTGAGAACCAAAAGCAGAAGAAAGAAGAATGCGGTTTGTTTCGCTGGAACGGAGAGAAAAGAAGAAGAAATAGAGGCCAATTAAGAGACGTGACTCTTCAATATTATTTTTTAACGCACATCACATAAATAGGGGAAATACCCTAAAGAATAAGAAAAAAGATAAATCCAAATCCTGTATTATAGAAGGTGCCACGTAATAATTTTATGGCCCTCATATATATATATATATATTACTTCAACTTCTCTCGCAAATCTTTCTGAATCCCATAACTCAACTTTTTAGCCATTGTTCAACATTATTTCTCAAACAAGAGGTTCTAATAACAGCTATAACAACTTATGTTGAAGGTCTCTTATTTTCTTATTGCTAGTTTTCTCTGTTAGTAGCCAGTTAAGAATCTTAAGACTTGCATCTACGACAACAGATTTAGGCATCATTTGTTTGCATTTAAAGGAGGTTTAAGGTGAATTTAGAATTTGAATAGGAATCGAGTTACCGATTCTACCATATTATTAGTAATCACACAATTAGGTCCACTATATGATACAAGCATTGCATTTTTATTGTACTATTTAGTATTAAAGATTGATAATAATATCTAAATGTTAATTGAAACATGATAAAATTCCCTGACTATAATAAAATTTACAATTTACTTTTGTTCTTTTAATTGACATAGTAGTTCTCTAAAATGAGGATATCGATTGGTTAAATCATATGGTTCTGTTGGAATTTGTGGGTATCTCAAAAGGAAGTGTCCTTTATTTTTATCAACTTTCTTGCATCTTGAAATAGTCAACTAGCCGTTAACTAGTCGTTGGAGTAACACCTATATAAACATGGTCTTGGAGAGCTAAAGACACAAATTTCTGATACAACTTTCTGAATCTTCTTCTTCCTCCTATATGTTAGGTTTCTTTATTGAATTTTCTATTAGTTCTGTTCCCATTTTAATAACTGGAAGAGCTTGTTGAATCATGGGGAATACGCCTAATTTATTCTTTATTGTGTATGCGAAATATCCTTAAGGACAATGGTCTTGACATGCCTCAAGCTTTGATAAATCCTATTCTCCATAACCAATTTTTCCAACAATCTTAAAGATATTTCTTACATTGTTCTTATAGAGAATATCAAGTCCAATAGTTTCGCTACCTGCTACTCAAACTTGCAAACACGAAAGAAATACAAATAAATCAACTTTTTCAGTAATTTTAGAATTTTGAGAGTAATAGATGACAAACAAATTGATATTATTACTATTATTATTATTATTGGTGTCGCTGGTGCATTCATGGTTTCAGAAAACTTCTCTAGTGGACTCTAAAGGCGCTAATCTCTTCCACTTGACATATTTTTGTGGTATATATTATTTAAGTATCAGATACGCATAATTGGATGATACCTCCTAAGTTTTTATTTTTTCCTGCTTATTATCGAGAATATAAATAATAGGCTCAAGATATGATACATATAATGTCCTCCATTTTTGGAAGTGTTTATGATTGATATTGGAGTATTAGGTGAAGTGAATAATTATGAGTTGTGAAAAGAGTATTTGATTAACCTGAAAGTTTTGATAGTGTGGGGGCCGGAGTATCTTTTCCGAGTTATATAGCCTGATCCAAAGAAGATAAAAAGTGAAAAAAATATTTATTAAAATTATAATGATGAAGCCTTACAAAATTAATTTTTTTTGTGGCGAAAATTTGTATTGGAAAATAACAAATATACGTTTTCTTAGAAGTTATTTTATTTTGGGCCTCTTAGTTATTTGGGTAAAGAAATTATTGAATTATGACATGTTTCCTACTTGAGATATTTCTATAGGAATTAAAGTTGCTTCAATGTTTGAAAATATTTATTTTAGTATTTGAATATGGAAGATACCAAAAGAAAATAAATTCTTATATGTGTTAAAGATGTTTCCAAAGGCACTTGTATAGAAGTCAAGCTTAATTTCATTTGAGATGATTTTGTGCTTTACTCGAGAAATACTATGAGTTATGTCACGACCCGAAATTCTCACCTTCGGGACCGTGATGACGCCTAACATTTTATTTTGCTAGGCAAGCCAACGTTAGAATATAATTAGCCATTTTAACAAAATTTTAAATTAATTAATAACAAGAAAATAAATGCGAAAATAAAGTCTGAAATAAAGTGAATAATCCATAATAATCGCGATATCTAAATACCATCCCAGAACTGGAGGAGTCACATGTGCACGAGCTTCTCGATGTTGACTTGGGGGGCAAGTATTAGGCCGGTATTGGTTGGCCTTTGGCCCTTAAGCTCGATTCCACCGTTTCTCATCATAGTTTGATTTGGACCCGAGCTCGATAATGACTTCGAGCTCAGTATTTGACCTGTCCCTAAAACTCGAAGCTCGTTTGTGCCCTCTTCGGATCCTATCTCGATATTATGAAGACAATCTTCGGTCCATTATGTTCCCATCTCGATCAGTCGTACGAAGGCCGAAATCAGTTTCGGTTGTATACAGATAGTCCCCTCGTTTCTCGGGAAGGATATGGCGAGAAATGAAATGATTCCCCAATGGCTCGATTGGATGCACACTGACGTTTGCATCGAGCCCGGCCATGACGTACGTGATATTTATCCCGTCGGTTCAGTTTACCAAGGCATTTAATATGTGTCAGACGGTGATTGGCCACCGCTGATATTGAACTGTCATTGCTCAGTCTATAAATAGACCCTCATTTTACCATTTATCACTTTTACATCTTCAATCTTCAATCTCCAAATTTTTCAAGTTCTTTCTCGCATCTTCTGAGTTCATCTGTGATTTTTCTGCAAATATCTTTCTTCTGTGATTTTTACTGCAAAATCTTTCTTCAAAATACCACATCTTTGTCATCTCCTCCTATTTTCCATCTCTAAATTAAAAAATTACGAAAATATCTAAAATCGTTCCTCAAAAAGAAAAAGTTTCTTCTTCACAGCCTGCCGTCGATAAAACACCGGTGGAGCCACGGCCTGAGGAGTGTGTTCCCGGGGCATGTGTTCTTACCTCCGATTTTAAGGTCGATAAAGGCTCGTCTGTTCCCGGCCAATGCGAGCCAGTATCGAGGTATATGTGTTCGATAACCGAAGGGCATCTCGAACATACAAGTAAAGATTGCAACTGGGAGAATAAAGAAGTGGTAATCCCATCTCCCGAAGAAGATATTACTACTCACGTGAAAGGGTTTTTAGGAATGTATACTTACCCTTTCACGTTAGATTCTCTCGACCTTGTTATCATTGACTTTTGCCGTCAATACCAAATAACCCTAGGCCAAATCTATCCTTCTTCTTGGCGGATCGTTATTTTGATTCGTTTCTTTGTGAATAAAATCGAGGGGATGCCTTTCACCCTCGACCACTTTATTCGATTGTACAGCCCCCGCCTCTTTCGAGGCGGGTTAATAAAACTTCAGCATCGGGCAATCAAGGTTCTGTTCTCGAGTATAGACGATGACAAGGATCGAGATTGGATGGGTAGGTTCGTACGAGTGAAGACTTCGGACCTAATACCGGCCGAGAAGATGCCATTTCACGAGGAGTGGAACATGAAGCGTAAGTGTAACACTATTGTTATCTCCTATTATTTTATTCCTTCATTTCTTTCTCACTAATATCCCCTTTTGTGATGCAGCGGTTCCTTGGATGCTCGGTGTAGTTCCTGACCTCAAGAACTTGGTACGAGACCTGGCTTCGACCTCCTCTTATGCCGAGCACTCATGACGTGATTTGTCAAAGGGCTGATGGGAGGCCAAAAATCATGGTAAGCTTCTTCCTCGTGTCTTTGATAGTTCAAACGAAGCATTTTCCATATACTTAATCAATTTTCTTGTGTGTAGGCTTGTGCAAAGATGCGTCTTTGAGGCCCCTGTCCGGCGAGGAAGAGGCTTCAGCCTTTATTCCAAAACCGGTGAAGGATAATAAGAGAAAAAGGGCCTCTACTTCCGAAGATCCAAAATCGAATATGAGGACGGCTCGTAAGCCGAGGAAGAATACCATCCCTTTGACCGAAGAATCAGTTTATCATCTAAGGGATGAAGACGAGGAAGAAGAAGACGATGGGTCCGTACTGGTGGCCCGAGTGAAGAAAACCATTGATGCCTCAAAGGAAGCTGGATCGATAGTGGTTTGTGTGTCTCTGCCTCGAACTAAGGTGGTATCGGAGAAAGATTTAGGCCGAGTCCCCAAATCGTTAAAGATCGAGGATGCTTCCCACCGAAGTCGACAAACAGTGGATATATCTGAAGGGGGCGGTCCTGAAGCTTTCCGAACTGAGGAGGACGCCCCAAGCGAGTCGCTTGGGGCAATAACAATCGGAGACTCGCCCACTCTCCCTGCTTTTTCTGAAGGGGCGATTTGGGAAGCCTAAGCTTTGGGGGCCCTCGAGATAAACCGGTCTCATGAAGGGGAGGACCCCTTCTGTGATTTGTTTACTGGTGTCGAGGATGTTGCTGGCCCTAGTGATGTGTCGGTCCTTTTATGTGAAATGCAACAAGCTCTGAATTGGGTAAGCTCTAACTCCTTTTGTTGATACCACTTTTATGTTTGCTATTCTTTTCTAACTTCTTTTCTTCTTTCTTCGTAGGCCGCAGCAGCTCTTTGAGAATCATGTTCCCGATCTCGAGCTGAGCTGCGTCGGTACGAGGCCGACCTTCGACGGGTTATATAGGAGAGGAACGTCCTTAGACTCCTCTTCGGGCAAAGGGAAGAAGAAATCAAGGACATCCAAGTTGAATTGGCCGAGGCGCATCAAGACCAGGCCGACCTAACCGAGCAGGTAATGATAATCTTAAAAACCTATAGGCTCGATCCTGGAATGGTGGCTAATATTTCGATATCATAGCTACAGTAGAAGCTTGAGGTGATCGGCAAGCTTCGTGAAGAGGTAGATATGATAAGGGCAGAGACCTTGGGATGGAAAGATGGTATGGACCGTCTTGCCACAGAAAAAGAAACTGCTCGAGCCCAATTATCATCGACCAAAAACCAAATTCAAGGCATAAAGGAGAAGAGCTCAGTCCAAGCAAGAAAAATAGAGGAGCTTGAGGCTCGGTTGGCCTCCGAACTTGCTAAGGCCAAATCTGACATTGAAAAAGCAAAGGCCAAAGCAGATGCATTCGTGGCCGTCTATCGGGCCAACGCTGAAGCCGCTCAGGTACAAGCAAGAGAGGCAGTCGAGACCGCTGAAGTTCGAGCACATTGGGTTGCTGAACTTGCCAAATGCCGATCTCGGAGGGAGACCCTCGAGGAAATCCATTCTCGAGGTTTCGATCTCACCGAAGAGATAAAAAGGGCCAAAGAGCTCGAAGCCGATGCTGAAGCATTGGCTTCCGATGATGACGATGGTGATGATGGGAGCAAGAGTGGGTCTGAGAGCGGGGAGGAGCCCGATGGAGAAGAGACCACCCTCGGAGATAACCAGGAGCCTTAGAGTTTTTTTTATTTTTTGTGTAGGGTCATGCTCGGACGTTATAAACATTTTTGTATATATAAAGATCTTTTCCTTTCCTGATTTGTCTGTCTTATTTTCTGCCTTGTGAAGGCCTTGTTTCATTAATGCCCTATGAAAGTTTTCATAAGTTCGAGGCTTCAGGCAATTTGATCGAATTCGAACTTTGTAGTCTTGATAACCGAGTGAGTGCTTGCTCGAACTCGAAGTAATTTAGCCCGTAGGCTTAATGATCGAGTGAGTTGATTGCTCTAACTCGAAGTAATGTAGCCCGTTGGCTTAATGGTCGAGTGAGTTGATTGCTCGAACTCGAAGTAATGTAGCGTGTAGGCTTCAATAGAGTGATTTCTCGAACTTGAAGTAAGGTAGCCCGTAGGCTTAATGGTTGAGTGAGTTGATTGCTCGAAATAATGTAGCCCGTAGGTTTAATGGTCGAGTGGGTTGATTGCTCGAACTCGAAGTAATGTAGCCAGTAGGCTTAATAGTCGAGTGAGTTGATTGCTCGAACTCGAAGTAATATAGCCCGTAGGCTTTAATAGTCGAGTGAGTTGATTGCTCAAACTCGAAGTAATGTAGCATGTAGGCTTAATAGTCGAGTGAATTGATTGCTTGAACTCGAAGTAATGTAGCCCGTAGGCTTTAATAGTCGAGTGAGTGATTGCTCGAACTCGAAGTAAGGTAGCCCGTAAGTGAGTTGATTGGTCAAACTCGAAGTAATGTAGCCCGTAGGCTTAATGGTCGATCCTCGAGCCTGTTTGCATAATAGATCATGAAATAGAGGATGGGTTTTGAGACATGGGATATCGGCAAAGAAGTTTCTTTTTATTTCGTTATATATGTGTTCATATTTTGTACCAGGGATTGAGCAAACTATACGAGCATGGTTCGATTTGACCATTTGGCTCTTACAATTTTTCCTATCGAAACTCTGTTGTTATGAAGTAACTTCCTTGCATTGAACTTGGCATATGAACTTGATATATTTGCGGGTAACGCCCTCCAGTATTCGAGGTCGATTGTAAAGAGGCCTCGGATATTGTTCAATTGTTCTAAGCTAGCACGATCAATGGTTGCCTCATTAAAAACCTTGCCAAAAGACCCATTTGGGATAAAACTGGTCTAAGGGGAAAAGAGTGCAATGCGTGCTTTCAGACCTAAGGCTTCGTGTTGAATAGTCCATCCTTGTTCCTGATCGAACCCTTGCAAGGGTTAGTTTCGAAATATAAACGAACATAGGAGGGTCATACCTTAGTAGCAGTATCGTTTTAGGTGCGACATGTTCCAATTTCTTGGTAGTCGTTTGCCGTTTATAATACCGAGCTTGTAGGATCCTTTACCGACGTTTTTGAGTACCTAATACGACCCCTCCCAATTTGGACCCAGTTTTCCTTTATTCGGATTTCGGGTGCTGAGGGTGACTTTCCTTAGAACTAAACTCCCCGATTTTAAAATGGCGAAGATTGGTTCTTCGATTATAGTATCTTTCAATCCGCTGCTTTTGGGTGGCCAATTGGACGAGAGCGGCTTCTCGTTTTTCATCAAATAATTCGAGGCTATTATTCATAACCTCGTGATTTGACTCTTTTATTGTATATCGAAACCTGGCACTGGGTTCCCCGACTTCGACTGGAATCAAAGCTTCGGATCCATATACTAAGGAGAACGGGTTTTCCCCCGTACTGGATTTTGATGTTGTTCGATATGCCCAAAGAACTTCGGGTAGAATTTCTCTCCATTTTCCCTTAGCGTCGTTCAACCTTTTCTTTAGGTTTTGAATGATAGTCTTGTTCGTTGATTCGGTTTGTCCGTTCCCACTAGGGTGATACTGTGTTGATAATATCCTTTTTATTTTGTGGTCTTCGAGAAATTTTGTCACTTTGTTGCCGATAAATTGTTTCCCATTGTCACCCACTATTTCGGGGGGTATCCCAAATCGACATACGATATGATCCCAGATGAAGTCTATAACCTCTTTCTCTCTTACTTTTTTGAATGCATGTGCTTCAACCCATTTAGAGAAATAGTCAGTCATAAATAAAATAAACTTAGCTTTACCTGGGGTCGATGGCAGAGGGCCGACGATATCCATTCCCCACTTCATGAATGGCCATGGGGATAGGACTGAGTGAAGTTGCTCTCCGGGCTGATTGATCATTGGTGCAAAACTTTGACATTTATCACATTTTCGAACAACTCCTTTGTATCTTTGTCCATATCGATTCAATACTATCCTGCTCTGATTATTTTTCGGACTAATGAATGGGTACCAGAATGATTTAAACAAGTGCCTTCGTGAATCTCACGTAGGATGTAGTCGGTATCTCCTGGTCCTAAACATACTGCCAATGGTCCATCGAATGTCCTTCGATATAATGTTCCATTTGCAGTCAATGTGAATCGAGCAACTTTGGTTCGTAGGGTCCTCGAATTTTTAGGGTCCGATGGGAGCTTTCCGTTCTCCAAGAATTCAATATACTTATTCCTCCAATCCTAGGTTAAGCTTGTAGAGTTTATCTCGGCATAACCTTCCTCGATCACGTGTCTTGAGAGTTGAACGACAGCCCCCGAGCAGATCTCATCTTCCTCGATCGATGACCCAAAATTTGCAAGTGCATCGGCCTCACTATTTTGTTCTCGGGGTACATGTCGTAAAGTCCATTCTTTGAAACGGTGAATAGTTACATGTAGTTTGTCCAAATACCTTTACATTCTATCCTCTCAAACTTCGAAGGTTTTGTTTACTTGATTTACCACCAGTAAAGAGTCACACTTGACTTCAATGACTTCTGCTCCCAAGCTTTTAGCTAGTTCGAGACCTGCAATCATGGCCTCATACTCGGCCTCGTTTTTAGTCAACCTAGTAGTTTTGATAGATTTCCTAATAGTGCTACCCGTGGGCGGCTTTAAAATGATACCTAGCCCGGACCCCTTCGCGTTCGAAGCCTCGTCTGTGAAAAGGGTCCATATCCCCGATGATGTACCCGATTTTAATAAGAGTTCTTTTTCAACTTCAGGTACGAGGGTAGGCGTGAAATCGGCCACGAAGTCCGCTAAAATTTGAGACTTGATGGTCGTCCAGGGTTGATATTTGATATCGTACCCACTGAGTTCGATGACCCATTTGGTCAACGGCCTAATAGTTCGTGCTTGTGCAAAATATTACGAAATGGGTAAGTGGTTAATACGCATATGGGGTGACATTGAAAGTATGGTCTTAACTTTCTAGAGGCATTTATCAGAGCAAGTGCCAATTTATCTAAGTGTGGATATCCGGTTTCTGCTTCCCCTAAGGTTCAACTTACATAATAAACGGAAAATTGCGTACCTTGCTCTTCTCTAACTAGGACACCACTTACCGATATTTTCGATACCGCCAAGTACAAGTAAAGTTTCTCATCTGCCTTTGGAGTTTGAAGCAGCGGTGGGCTCGATAGGTATCGCTTCAATTCATCTAATGCTTGTTGGCAATTCGGGGTGCAGAGAAAATCGTTCTTCTTTTTGAGTAGAGAGAAAAATCGATGGCTTCGATCCGACAACTTCGAAATAAATCGGCCTAAGGCAGCTATCCTTCCGGTTAGCCTCTGCATGGCTTTTACACTGTCTACGATGGTGATGTCTTTGATGCCCTTGATTTTATCGGGGTTGATCTCGATTCCCCGATTTCATACCATGACGCCAAGGAACTTGCCCGAACCGACCCCGAAAGCACATTTCTCAGGGTTGAGCTTCATGTTGTATTTTCTTAAAATTTCGAACGTTTCCTGCAAATTAGCCAAATGGTCCTCTGCGCGCAGGGACTTAACTAGCATGTCATCAATATAAACTTTCATAGATTTACCTATTTGTTCCTTGAACATTTTATTTACTAGGCGTTGGTAAGTAGCTCCTGCATTTTTTAGCCCGAAGGGCATTATATTATAACAATATGTTCTATACTTGGTGATAAATGAAGTTTTTTCTCGATCCTCCGGGATCATTTGGATTTGATTATACCCGGAATAGGCATCGAGAAAATTAAGGATCTCGTGGTCGGTCATGGCATCGATCATGCGATCAATGTTAGGCAGCGGAAAAGAATCTTTGGGGCACGCCTTGTTTATATCCTTATAATCTACAAACATTCTAAGTTTGTTCCCTTTTTTAGGGACTACAACTACATTGGCTAACCATTCGGGATATTTCACTTCCCGAATGGACCCTATTCTGAGAAATTTAGTTACCTTATTCTTTATGAATGAGTGTTTTATCTCGAACTGGGGTCTTCTCTTTTGCTTCACTGGTTTGAACCTAGGGTTCAGGCTTAACCGATGCGTCTTTATCTCTGGTGGTATCCCTGTCATGTCTAAATGGGACAAAGCAAAATAATCTATGTTATTAATAAGGAATTGAATAAGCCTTTTCCTGAGTTTGGGGGTTAATCCTATTCCAAGGTATACCTTTTGCTCGGGCCGGTACTCCATTAATATAACCTGTTTCAGCTCTTCGACCGCTAATTTGGTGGCGTCGGAATCTTCGGGAACAATAAAAGTTCGAGGGGTCAAAAAGTCCGCTTCTTCTTCTTCTTCTATCTCCTGCTTCCCCGATTCGGTCGAGGTTGATAGTTGTGATTGCTATTTGACTTCCTCTTTTCCTTTGATGCTTGGCCTTTCGAAGGTTGATAGTGTCAATATCGGTGTTACCTCATCGACCGCAAACATTTACTTTGCAGCATGATATTCCCCGTATATTGTTTTACAACGTCCGGCGTCGGGAATTTCATCACTTGGTGGAAGGTCGAAGGGATTGCCCTTATATTATGGATCCAAGGTCTTCCGAGCAGGGTATTGTATCTCATGTCACCCTCGATTATGTGGAATTTGGTGTCTTGAATCGTTCAGGCCACGTTCACCGGTAGAATAATCTCCCCTTTAGTTGTTTCACTAGCCATATTGAAGCCATTTAAAACCCGAGATGCGGGTACGATTTGATTTTGTAGGTCGAGCTGTTCCACGACCCCTCGATCGGATGATATTCGTCGAACTACCTGGATCCATTAAAACACGCTTAATTTGAACTTTAGTTAATAAGATAGAAATTACCAGAGCATCGTTGTGGGGCTGAGAAATGCCTTCTGCTTCTTCGTTGTTGAATGAAAAAGTGCCTTCGGGCACATAGTCTTGGGTTCGTTTTTCCCTAGTGGTTGATACCTTAGTGTGTTTGAACATGGGTCCCTGTGGAACGTCGACCCTACCGACAATCATATGAATGACATGTTGGGGTTCCTCCTGTTCATTTTTCCTGTTGGCGTCTATTTCTCTGAAATGATTCTTGGCTCGATTACTGAGGAACTCTCGAAGGTGGCCATCGTTGAATAAACGGGCTACATCCTCCCTTAATTGTCTGTAATCCTCGGTCTTGTGACCATGCGTGCCGTGATACTTGCACATCAAATTTAGGTTTTTTTGGGAAGGATCGGTTTGTATGGGTCTGGGCCACCTAGTATCATTGATTCTTCCGATTGCCGATACAATGCCCGATGCATCGATGCTAAAGTTATATTTCGATAACCGAGGTGCCTCTGTGGGATCGACATACTTGTCAAAACCACTTTTGCTCATAAGTCCTCGAGAACTCTGTCCTTGATCACTTCTTCGATTGTTCCGGGCGAAATTGCGTCTTGGACCATTGTTCCTTCGATCTGCAGTATATGGTTGATATCGGTCTCTGTTCGACCTTCGCTCCCTGTCAATGTCCCTCTGGTTCTTAACTACCGACATGTTTGGATGTACTGAACCGGAGGGGGCTCTTAGTTGATCATCATCGACCCTGATCTTTGACTGATATCGATTGTGCACATCTACCCAGGTCACGGCCGGATACTCAATCACACTTTGTTTCAACAGACGTGATGCTATCGAACTTCGCTCATTCAACCCTTAGGTGAAAACTTGAATGGCCCAATCATTTGTGACCGGTGGCAATTCCATGCGTTCTATTTGAAACAGGGACACGAACTCCCTCAACATTTCATTATCCCTTTATCTTACCTTAAAAAGGTCTGATTTCCTCGTTGCGACCTTTATGGCCCTTGCGTGTGCCTTTACGAAAGAATCTGCTAATATGGCAAATGAGTCGATGGAATTTGGTGGCAAGTTGTGATACCAAATCATTGCTCCATTCGAAAGGGTCTCTCCGAATCTTTTCAACAGCACAAATTCGATTTCGTCATCTTCTAAATAGTTACCCTTTATGGCACACGTGTAAGAGGTGACGTGTTCGTTAGGGTCGGTCATCCCATTATATTTAGGAATCTCGGGCATGCAGAATTTTTTGGGGATCGGTTTTGGAGCTGCACTCGGAGGGAAAAGGCTTTTGCACGAAATTTTTGGAATCCAATCCTTTCAACACTGGTGGTGCCCCCGGGATCTGATCGACCCTCGAGTTATATGTTTTCATTTTTTTATCGTTTGCTTCGATCTGTTTTGTGAGTTCCTCGAGTATCTTAGCAATTTGGGGATTAGTCCCCGATTCTTGCTCAATTGACCTTACTATAGCTGGCTCTGTTCTGTGGGTGATTTCTCGGGGTGGACTGGGCTCCGGTCTGCTCGGTACCTGGGTTTGACTCTGCAACTGAGCTATCGCTATATGTTGAGCTTGCAACATTTCAAAAATCATACGCAAGCTGATTCCGTTTTCCTCAACGTTATGGGTTTCTCGAGTTGCAGATCGATTACCACCACGAATGCTATTTTCAGGTTCAGAACGTAGGTTTACCTCAATGGCTACATGCGAATTAACGTCTAATGGTACTTCGACTCAAGCTCCAACAACGTCGACAAGTGGAATTCCGGCCCTGGGCGTCAAGTTGTTGTTCTCACCTTGAAGTCCAGCTTCGTTGTCGATAGGTAAGGCCATTTATTTGAGAACTCATCATTGCTAATCCGAAATCAAAGATACTTCCGAAAACAAGTGTAAAATGGTGTGTTTTTGCAGATTCGCATCAAATAATCACTAGTATCCTTAGCTCCACGGTGGGCGCCAAATTGTTTATCCAAAAAATAGATAGAGTTGAATGTGTACGTAGTTCTAAGGGTATGTGGTATAACTCGACACAAATCGTAAGAGTAAATAAGAATGTCGAATATTGACTGTAAGGATGAAAAATAAACAAAGTTAAAAAGAGGATGATTTATGGATTAAGCAAGATGAATTAATCTTATGAAGCTAAAAAAGATAATTCTTTAATATGGGAGTGTATGATATCTGAGTTACAATGTATGCAAAACTTGCCCCTTTACAGAAATATAGCCATCCCTCTTATAGTGGAGAGATCCTACTTTAGATATAATTAAAAATACATAGTGGGGAACCCATGATAAATCAGATTTTTCTTAATTCCCGCTGAGATTCTTTCCCTTAGTGTGGTTGTAACAACTCTTGTCTATGAGCTCGATCCTGATCGGACTCGGTATCTGTCGGTTTCCAGGTTTAGAGCTCGATGTGAGTTTGAGCTAGATGTTGACTCGGGGCCCAGTATTAGGCCGGTATTGGTTGGCCTTTGGCCCTTAAGCTCGATTCCACCGTTTTTCATCATAGTTTGATTTGGACCCGAGCTCGATAATGACTTCGAGCTCGGTATTTGACCTGTCCCTGAAACTCGAAACTCGTTTGTGCCCTCTTCGGATCCTATCTCGATATTATGAAGACAATCTTCGGTCCATTATATTCCCATCTCGATCAGTCGTACGAAGGCCGAAATCAGTTTCGACCGTATACATAGGCATCTTTAGGATTTGCATTCATATGAACTACCACTCTTATTTACCGGAAATTTTCAACTTTTATTGTAATATTTATTGTTGTGGTCATCCAGAACGCCAAAACTATCTTGGCGTGTATTTGATGGTATACTATCTCGCAGGCTCTTTAACCTTTAAGACTGCATTTGTTTATAAAATTGCGTAAGTTAATTATTTCTTAGATTTACCCACTGATTATACGTGTGTCAATTTGGTTTGTATCTGTTGTATTTGTGTACAATGTGTCACCAGTATGTAATATCACTAATTGTATGCAAGTGATAGACTAATATGGGTGTATTTTGCTTTTATCTTGCGCAAGTAACAGTCCTCTAATAAACATGTACTCTTTATGGATGGATCGGTTGGTTATACCACATAACATGTTTATTTTTTTGACTTCAACTAGCTATATCTAATAAAACTTAAAATGTTTAATTTATGAAGGTTAGTAAGTAATGTACCGGTGCTGATTGCTGAAACTTTTAACACTACTACTTGCTCGAGGTAAATTTCCTCTTATGTTTTTGAATTTTTTACTATCATTCCTATATTTGGTTAGTGTTTCATGTATCTTTTATATCCTGAATTCTTGACAGTGAAGTGAAGAAGTTATTTGACATGATAACTAACAAAGGAAAAGAAGGCAACAATCTGAGGTTTCAGATGGATTTACAAGTGGGTTTTGAAGAAATTGGAAGGGTTAATTTCACTGATGGTCATTGAACTATCTTTCAATTTTATTAAAGTTATTTAATTATTTTTTGTCACTTAAAAGTAATTAAACTTTATCATTGTCACTTAAAAGTCAATTTGCCTCAAACCCCTACCATAAATATGATATGGCATTAAATTTTATGATAAAAATCCAAAAATAAATGCCACATAAGTTAATATGGGTCATACCCATTTTAGATCCATTTATCCTTTAATGCGATTTGACCCATAATCCAAATGAGTTTCGATAAAAAAAAAATATTAAGTTCTACATTAGTTTATAATGATTATCCTATAATACAAAGTTTTACCTTTTCTGTTACATAATGCACATTCATAATTATTCTATACTAAAATAATCTATGCTAGAAAATTCTTATTTTGTTTGTATGCCCCATCCGAGTCATTTTAAAATACTATTGTATACAATAGTATTTTAGCTTCAGTAGAGTTATAATATACAATAGTATTTTAGCTTCAGTAGAGTTATAAAATGACTCGGATGGGGCATACAAACAAAATAAGAATTTTCTAGCATAGATTATTTTAGTATAGAATAATTATGAATGACTCAGACGGGGCATACAAACAAAATAAGAATTTTCTAGCATAGATTATTTTAGTATAGAATAATTATGAATGACTCGGATGGGGCATACAAACAAAATAAGAATTTTCTAGCACATTAGTTTGGATACAATAGTATTTTAGCTTCAGCAGAGTTATAAAATGACTCGGATGGGGCATACAAACAAAATAAAAATTTTCTATCATAGATTATTTTAGTATAGAATAATTATGAATGTGCATTATGCAACAGAAAAGGCAAAACTTTATAGTATAGGATAATCATTTTAAACTAATGTGGAACTTAATATTTTTTTTAGCATCGAAATTCATTTGGATTATGGGTCAAATCACATTAAAGGATAAATGGATCTAAAATGTGTATGACCCATATTAGCTTATGTGACATTTATTTTTGGATTTTTATCATAAAATTTAATGCCATGTCATATTTATGGTAGGAGTTTGAGGCAAAATGACTTTTAAGTGACAATGATAAAGTTTAGTTACTTTTAAGTGACAAAAAATAGTTAAATGACTTTAGTGAAATTAAAAGATAGTTCAATAACCAATAGTGAAATTAACCCGAAATAGGAAGTATGGAGAGGAAAGTTTTGGAAGAGTGTTGATCTGCTTCTGTAGAAACCTAGAGGGGTAGGAAAATGAAACTAAAAATGAGAAGAGAGATGAAGTTATTGAAATAGTTAGAAACGAGGAAAGCAGGGGAGCATAAGAAGGGTAATATATTGTAACGACCCGACCAATCGTTTTGAGAATTTGAGCCCTGATCCCCTAATATCTGCTTTCTCCATATTTGTTTCTGCTTTTGGGATTTGTCGGAGTGTTTGGTTATGGAATTCAGAGAGTTTTGGGACACTTAGTCCCTAGTTGAGAGTTTAAGCCTTAGAGTTTGGACCGTAGTCGGAACTGTGTGAAAACGGATCCGGAATGGAATTCTGTCGACTTCGTTAACTCTGTTGAGTGATTTTGGGGTTAGGAGCACGTCCGTAATGTGTTTTGGAGGTCTGTAGTAGATTTAGGCTTGAATTGGCGAAAGTTAATTTTTCGGCGATTTCGTCCAATAGCAGGTGTGCTTGAGAGTTTGCAGATGCGGAAATGGACAGGGCATGCTGGGCTCGCAGGTGCGGCTGGTCGTCCGCAAAAGCGGAGCTGCAGATGCGGACCCAGCCCAATAAGTGACTTCCGCACCTGCGTTGATTTTTCCGCAGGTGCGAGACCGCAGATGCGGCCCCATGAGCGCAGATGCGGAAATCGCTGGGAAGAAAAGGGGATTTCAAGGGTTTGAAATTTCATAACACAAAATTTGATTTGGAGCTCGGTGGGAGACGATTTCTCGAGGGATTTTGAAGGAGAACTATTGGGTAACGAATTCTAACTCTATTTTGATCATAATACAATAATCTATTGTTGTTTTCCTAGTCTAATTAAGGAATTTGAGGGTAAAAGTTTGGAAATGGGGGAAAAGATTCCCCAATTGAAAATCTGAGATTTGAATGGGAATTTGACGTCGGTTTTAGATGATTTTTGTTCGAGTGAAATCGTGAGTGAATGAGTGTTTATAAATTGTAATTTTTACCCGATTCCGAGACGTGGGCCCGGGGATGACTTTTTGGCCGTTTTTCCTAATTTCACGCTTTAGCTTCGAATTAATTAGCTAAATTAGTTACTTGTAGTTATATTTACATTATGCAATTTATTTGAATAGATTCGGTCCATTTGGAGTCGGATACTCGTGGCAAGAACGTGTTATCGAGGTAATTTGAGCGGTTCGAGGTAAGTGGCTTGCCTAACCTTGTGTTGGGGACTTTCCCCTTAGGATATTTCGATATTGTTTGGTGTGTGAGCGCCGTGTATGTGAGGTGACGAGTACGTACACGGGCTGTTATTGCAAAAATCTCGTTTATCCTTTTTTTTAAATCATAAATTGTTCCTCTTAATAAATTATACTAATATACTTAATTGTTTAGTTTAGACTAGAAAAGCATGCTTACGTGTTTTAACTGCCTACTTGACATTCTGTGCGCCATGCTTAGTTAAATCCCTATTTTCCTTGTCTGTGTTTAGTATAAACTGTATAACTCGATGTCGTACCTGCCATTTCATCTTGCGTTGCATATTTAAATTGGGACTAGAGACGTATTCCGGGAGATCCCCCTGTCTTGCATATTTAAATTGGGACTACAGACGTATTCCGGGAGATCCCCCTGTCTTGCATATTTACTTTGGGACTACGGACGTATTCCGGGAGATCCCCCTGTACTGCATATGCATTCGGAACTACGGGATGGTATCCCGGGAGATTTTCCATTGTGTTTACTTTGTTCTGAGCCGAGGGCTCCCTTAACTGTTAAATTTTCGAGAATTTCTTTAACTGCGTTACCGTAAATTTTGCTTATATCTTTTACTCTTTAATTTATTATATTTACTCCGGTAGGGCCTTGACCTGACCTCGTCACTACTCGACCGAGGTTAGGCTTGGCACTTATTGGGTAACATTGTGGTGTACTCATTCCCTTTCCTGCACATGTTTTCGTGTGCAGATCCAGGTACGAGCTATCAGCCTTGGGGTTAGTGCGTGCTGCTGATTCTAGGAGACTTCAAGGTACTTCTGCTTACGTCCGCAGATCTTCGGAGTCCCCTTCTACTCCCTCGCCTATAGACTTTCTTTATTATCTTCAGACTTTTGTATAAAGCTACATAGATTATAGCAGCTTGTGACTTAGTGATATTCCGGGTCTTGGGAGAATTATTTTGTATATGCCGAGTGGTACTACTCTTGGTTATTCATAATATGTTATTTATCTTTAAGATGTTGTGTTTTCTTTATATTTTTCATAATATTAAGCTTACCTAGTTGTAAAGATTAGGTGCCATCACGACACCGTACATAGGGTTAATTTGGGTCGTGACATATATATGGTGGAAGGTTCCCTTAGAATTTTTGAAGTTTTATATTTTCAGCATTAGTCCTATTTAAAGCTTCTTTATCGCCGCTGATATGATGCCCTTTATTATTTTGATTCGTGGAATGCAGTAGATGAAGAAAAAGACAAAGGATTTGGAGCTGAAAATACTACTGTGGATGGCAAGCTTGCTCCTTTCTCCATGTTGTTCCATTTCAAGATTGGTGTGCGTCAAACTTTAGTACAACAACTTAACAAAGAATTAAACTTCAACCTTTATATATTTGAATCTTAGTGCGGTGCTTTCTTATTACCTTTATGTTGAGAATATATATTTATTATATGTAATTAATTTATGATATTCTCTTGGTTCTATTCATATGCCTAACAGTTTGTTCTTATTTTATAATTAAATCGGATAATTAGTTGTATTAATGTCTATGCTTCTTCATTTTCTTTAATATATTTATTTGTATACAATATAGAGTTTGAAGTGTATATTGAGCTTCCTTTAACTTGCTTTTTGTTGGAGCAATAGGGCAACCAACTGGTGTTAAAGAATCTAATAGCAGGCTAGAGTACTAAAGTCCAAGAAAGCATATGAGTGTTACCCAATATTCGCGTGATTCACAATTGATCTATGTAAGTTTCTTGCTACCTAAAACAGGATGAATGGATAGTAATTTAGAGATAAAGTTTATAGGATGTGAAACTCTATTAATGTGAAGGAAAAAATAAATTTAGTCGCATTTCTTTAGGGATGAGAGTTGTGCCGTTATAAATATATGAAGTACGTGATACTTTTATTTTGATGTTTTTTTGTATGTATTTGTTTGTTTGTATATTTTTGTTTCAAATTTTACATTTGTATGTATTATATATTTATTTTTTGTTTACTTTTGATTAATTTAATTTTTTTCCTCTCTTTTATGTCAACTGAATTTATAAAAAGATTACCTGACTGCACGAAACACGGTTAATTTAATTAGTTGGCTAAAAAATGGGATAATATTGTGGAACAATGGCTAATCATTATCCATCCAAACACTGAATAATTATTCATAAAATATTTTTCCCAACGAAGAAGTACTTTCACATACAATATTTGTTATGGAAAATATTTTCAATTGCATTTTGAAAGGCAAAAAGAAACAGTTTAAAGTTAGAATAAATCACTGGACTGAAACCCCACCCCAACCCCAACCCGACCCGATAAATATAAAACCCAAATCGAACAAGATTAGAAGTTAACGGCTCTCTCTTTGCTTCCATGGCAGCAATGAGCGCAGTGGCAATGGCTTCACCCTCCCCCCACCTACTTATCCACTCTCCAGTAAGGGCAACCAAAATACTCTTAGCTTTTATTGTTTTTCTTCATCTTCTTCTTCAAATGCATCAATTCTCTTAAAAAATTTCAATACTTGTAATGTTACTATTTAGTTTATTTTCAACATTGTATTTGTTCTTTAAGATTCCAAATGCGTTTCAACATATTAGTATTTTTTGTTTACTGCTTACATTTTGGGCTGGATCTGCAACCGACTAGTTCATTGGGTTCTTTTCCGATTTTTATTTTATCACTTTAGCCTTTTTCAGATAATTTAAAGCTCTTTATATTTTTTTTAAAAAAACAATGGCCTTCTTGTATATAGAAAGCCCACTCAACTAAGGGGTGTTGTTTAGCAGCAAATAGATGGACGGGACGGGGTAAATAGTAGGCTTTGTAACAAACAAACAACTAGGCTGAATTGCTTGTGTGTTTTTCTATTTGAATTATTACAAGTGTGTGTTTTCTTCGAAGAAAATATTATGACTTATCATTTGTTGGTCATCATACAGTATTCCCGTTTGAGCTGATTACTAGTGCATTATTGGTCTCTTTGTGCTTTATTTTCACAGCACACTGGTGTCAGGGTTATCTCCAAGAATGTCTTGTCCAGCTATGCTGCAATTTATCCGGCAACAGCAGTTACATATCAGGGGTAAACAACTTCTCTACCACCTTTGATTAAGTGGCTTTTCCTTTGAAGTCTTGTCTACCGCATGCTTCACTCTCCGCTTATAATTTCCTGGTTTCCTTCTTTCGTAATGTTTATCTATCATCGTCTAGCCCAGATAATGGAAAACCGCTCTCTTTAACCGCTCTTCCTATAATGGCATGATTAAGCAATTCCTGTAATTTTATTAGTAAATCGGAGTATAAAACTTCATAAGGATTTCAGCTTTATGGTGCAGGATATTGGTTTTCATATCTTTATAGACATTTATTTTTAAAGTTTTCAACTGCATCATGTACTCAAGTAAAATTGCTGTAGAAATGCAATAACACGATAATACACATGCGATGACAACTGGAATTCATTATTACGCCTGAACTCTAACATTCCGCATGCTTGGTGACAAACATATGAATCTTAATATCATGATAATTTAGTTCATTAGTTTAGCGAGAAAATTTTTGTGGAATTCTACTCGACAAACTATAAGATTGATAATTGGAAAGGTTAAGGTTTTAAGATACAAACATAGTGTTAGAAAGTGGCTAAAATGTCTAATCGTAGTGTTACTGTAAGAAATAGATATGCTAGAAGGAAATCAGACAGAAGAATAACAGAGAAAATGTGGCAAGGTAATAAGTTATAGAAAGAATTAACCAAGAACTGTCACTTCTTATCTTATCAACAACCATTATCTTGAACTCTAAGTTTTGCGGATTCTTTTTATCTATTTATCATAATTTTCCGATCAGCTTGTTCAGAAAGTTATCTCACCAAGTAAATCAGTCAATACCTAAACTAGTTGAGGTAGGGTATATGAATCCTTTGTTTACCGAAATATACGCAAGAAATTTGACCAGCTCTGCTCCATATCACAAAATGAACCTCTGACTTTTTAGTTGTCATCCGATTTGCTTTGGTACAACTTGGACAAATTGTGCAGCTTATAAACTCATTCTGTTTTAATTTTTCATACGTCATGCTACTGCAGAGGGGTTATGTAACAGGGAACTGATATTCAACTAAAAAGGGAGAAATTACAGAACTGTAATTTTCAACTTAGGTAATATAAAGCAAAACAAAGCAAAAAACAAAAAAGGGAGGTTCCAGATTGCTAAACTTAGCTAAGAAAATTAAAAAGCAACTTCTTCCATGCCTTCTACTAGGTGGGTCCTCTGCTATATATGCTTCTCGGTACTAGGAATATCCTTATCCCTTCTCTAACGGTTTTGGCAGAGGCAATGTTCCTTTTGAATTGGGGACCACATATTGGTCCAGGTGTTTTGGCAATTGACTCTCTTGGACTACGCTTGGGTATAGCTGAAGTGTCCTGCTGATCTGTTACAGGTTATGATGTAGTATTTGTGAGGTGTAGTATTTCTGAGACTGTTCAAGGAAATTGACGAGACTAAAAAGTGACTCTGTGATGGATAATGCATTAAAATAGTGTGTTTATCTGAAAGTGGGAGAAAAGAAACTCGAGGATTCTCTTTTAGAAGTTGCAAGGGACGTTCCTACAATTTGTTAAATTAGGAACCTTGCTAACAAAGAAAGACACGATATCCGAACTTGTCTTATTTTCCTCCACGGTAGAATTTTGATAGCTCGTATACTGAAAAGACAACACGATGAAGACTTGGAATTCTTGATGGATAAAGAACCTTAGAGATTAACACTTGGCCTGCTAACTGCTGTATTTCTTAAGAACCTTAGGCCTGTAGAACTTTTTAATCTCACATAAGAACTTCAGGTATCCATTCTTATTCTGGTACAGCTATGGTAATTTATCTATCTTATTTCAGTAGGATTTCTCATCTCAATAACTGCATTTAGAGAGTTATCACTTAATGCAAGATGGTGGTTCCAGGTTATTAAATTACTGTATCTTCTCACGAGGATGCCTAAGATCTTTGGTCAAGCCAGTATTTGCTGCTGGTTCAGGTGATTATAGTCAAGCCTCGGTTCTTTTTGTTTATGGAAAAATTGGTCTTTTCTGCGGTTGTGTCTGCAACTAGTCTATTAGAGTCATGGTCTTCTCTGTTATGACAGGGCTAGAGGCATCTGTTGCTGATGATGAGGCTTTGATAAGCGTTAAAAATGCCAAGATAGCCGTGGAATCCCAAGATGCTGAAAAGATACATGTATTCTCGCAAAACTGCTTTCTTTTCATCAACTTTAGTTCATCTAAATTTATTATCTCATTTTGAAGCACCCTTTGTTTATTCTTGAGAGTATATTTGAGGTGTACAGCTCATGTACTTGTTCATACGATGGAATTGGGAACACGTTTACGTGCCTTTGATTAGCTTATAATTGGCCATTGTATAAAATATATCAAAGATGAGGAAAATGTCAAAAAAGAAAAGGACACTTTATGGTATTGACACAAACAATACCTCCATTTTTTATAGTGGTCTACTTTTTCCTCAGGCCATCTCCTAAAAAAGGAAAAGATTTTTGCCTTACACATTAGTAACGAAAGCTACATACAACCTACTTTTACTCTTCTTGCCATTTTCTATTACTACTAATCTATATTATTATAAAAGCATGAATATAATGTCGGTTTACAAAAATAACATTATGATATTAAGCATAATAACTCATAATAAAAGGACATAACCGGATTCTAGATATTAGCCTTATAATCCTATTAGTTGTAGGACATAATACTACACGTTAGGAATCCTACATGATTACCTTTAGGAATCCTATTAGTATAATTACTTTCGGGATGTCTAATTCATATAAAATTAAACAAGTAAATATCTTTAGTCATGTAATCCTATTACTTTTAGGATATACTTCTTAAAAATTCCTATTACTAATTTAATTTAAAAACGTATTATAATGTCCTATTACTAATTTAATTTGAGAATGCATTATATCGTCCAAATTCATTTAGAAAAAGGAGAGACTATATTATTATAAAAGCATAAATACAATATTAATATACCAAAATAGCCCTAAAATATTAAGCGAAAGAACTCATAGGAAAAGAACATAACTTTAATAACCTATTTTTTGGACTACAATATCTTCTATGCTAATTTTTAATATTTAAAATTTTAAAATTAATAAAATTTTGTCTATTAAATTATTATTAAAAATATGTTGGCAAGTTTAATAAAATTAATTTTATAAGAATCCTCTGTATTGGCAGTACATTACCACTTTATAATGTTCAATACCAATAAAAAATAAAAGTAATATTAAATGGATTGTATAAAGAGTTGAAATTGAGAAAAAGATACCCCACGTTAATATATTTTTATTTTATATTTAAACTATTTTCCTACTCAAATAATTTTTTTTTATCAATTTTTCGTGTAATATTTAAAAATACCCAATTATTAAACAACAACTAATAAAATATTTAAGAATATAAATGTGTGATAAAGAGAAAAAAATGGTTGGTAAGAGTCAATACCAGTAATGATTCTACAAACATAACGATCTAAAAGTGAAATGTCATATCTATCTTTTACTCTTTGAAAATAAAATTTATGGTGAATAAAATTATAATTAAGATTAAATATTCAAAACAAAAGATAAACTAATATTAAGATCTGAATCAACATAAAATAAATTATTTTTATGTTAAAACTAAATAATTAAAATTTTAAATTAATTATTTAGCAAGAGAGCCCAATTCAATTATTTTTTAAATTCATCATATGAGTAAAATTCTTATTCGAGTTAAAACAAATCTTAGGGTACATAAATTTATTTCATAAAAAGAGCGTTAGAACACAAAGTAAAAAGGATAGTATATTATTAAGAATCAAAATGCTACACAAGTGTTTGAGGAAGCACAACAACAAGAACAACAACATACCCAGTATAATCCCACAAGTGGGGTCTGGGGAGGGTAATGTGTACGCAGACCTTACCCATACCTGGCGAGGGAGATACCGAGATAGGCTGTTTCCAATAGACCCTCAGCTCAAGAAAATGTGAAAAGAGAAAAGAAGAAGACGAAGAAAGAGGAAGAAGAGAGAAAGAATAGGGGGACAAAGGACGATAAGGAAAAAGGGAGAAAGACAACTATAGTAACAACAATAACAATAACAACAACAACAACAACAACGAAACCAATAACAGAAAATAGCATCAAACAGTAACAAATTGGAACATACGATACACATAGCGAATGAAAAAAAGGGAGCTACTAATACTACTAAAAAAGAACGGGAAACTCTCGACTACCTACTAGCCAACTACCCTAATCTTCGACCTTAACACCCTTCTATCCTGGATCATGTCCTCAGTGAGCTGAAGTAGCGCCATATCCTGCCTAATCACCTCTCCCCAATACTTCTTCGGCCTTACTCTACCCCTTCTCAGCCCCGCCACGGTCATCCTCTCACACCTCCTAATAGGAGCATCCGTACTCCTCCTCTGCACGTGCCCGAACCATTTCAGCCTCAACTCCCGCATCTTGTCCTCCACGGGGGCCACTCCCACTTTGTCCCGAATAACTTCATTCCTAATCTTATCTCTCCTGGTATGCCCACACATCCATCTCAGCATCCTCATTTCTGCTACTTTCATCCTCTGAACATGGGAGTTCTTGACTGGCCAACACTCAGCCCCATACAACATAGTAGATCTAACCACCACTCTGTAGAACTTACCCTTAAGTCTTGGTGGCACCTTCTTATTACACAAAACACCGGATGCGAGCCTCCATTTCATCCACCCCGCACCGATACGGTGGGAGACCTCATCATCAATCTCCTCGTTACCTTGGATTATAGACCCGAGATACTTGAAACTACCCCTCATCGGGATGACTTGGGTATCAAGCTTCACCTCCACGTCCACTTCATGAGTCCCGTCACTGAACTTACACTCCAAGTATTCCGTTTTGGTCCTGCTCAACTTGAAACCTTTAGACTCTAGGGTCTGCCTCCAGACCTCCAGCCTCGCATTGACCCCGCTCCTTGTCTCGTCAATCAGCACTATGTCATCGACAAATAACATGCACCATGGCACCTCCCCTTGAATGTGCCGCGTCAGCACATCCATCGCCAGAGCAAATAAGAATGGGCTAAGAGCCGATCCCTGGTGCAACCCCATCACTACTGGAAAGTGATCTGAGTCACCTCCCATTGTCCTCACCCGAGTCTTAGCACTATCATACATGTCCTTGATTACCCTAGTGTAAGCTACCGGAACGCCGCTAACCTCCAAACATCTCCACAGAACCTCCCTCGGAACTTTATCGTACGCTTTTTCTAGGTCTATAAACACCATGTGTAGATCCTTCTTTCTCTCCCTATACTGCTCTACCAATCTCCTCACCAGATGAATGGCTTCCGTAGTCGATCGCCCCGGCTTAAATCCAAACTGATTCTCGGAAAAAGACACACCCACCCTCTCCCAAATTTTTATAGTATGACTCAACAGCTTGATACCCCTATAGTTATTGCAGTTTTGGATATCACCCTTGTTCTTGTACAAAGGAATCATCGTACTCCACCTCCAGAATTCTACCGGGATCTCGTCTGGCCTAGTCGCTCTTCCCCTGCTCATCTTACACATCACTCCCATAATGTCACGACCCAATTTCACCTATGGGTCGTGATGGCACCCAACATTACAGCTAGGCAAGCCAATAAATAAATTAAACATATATCAATTATTTTCAGAATAATTTTATTATTTTTCTAGAAATATTAAAGAAATTTGAAAAGATACTGATTAACTTAAATCCAAGAAAATAATACAATTCCAAATTCTACCAATGTATGTGCCAAGACCTGGTGTCACAAGTGTATGAGCATCTAGTAGATTATACAAAACTCCAAATATTGTCTGAAATAAAATAGACGGAATGTAAATGCAAGAATGAGACACTGGTAGCTGCAGAATGGCAGCTCACCACTACGCCTCTGGATAACGTGGATGTAAGATGATAGGTCCTCCACTAGTACTAGCCTCAGGTCCTGCACAAAAAGTGCATCAAGTGTAGTATGAGTACGTAAACAACGTGTATCCAGTAAGTAGCAAGCCTAATCTCGAAGTGGTAGAGACGAGATGGTCGAATTTGACACTCACTAAAGGTCAATAATAATAAATAAAATAAAAATAGCAATATCTAGATCAACATGATTTATAGAATTTACAATGATTTTCTTTAACCAGCAGAAATAATTAAATTCCTTCAAATGCAACAATTCTCAATATATTAATTAAATTCCTTCAATTCCAATAAATTTTCAATTTATCAATTAACTTTACAAGCTGCAATAAACCATCAATGTATCGTGTAATTATTATTATTAGGCACGATTTCTGCCTAGGTCGTACGGCCCTATCCAGAGTGTCGTGTACACTGCCGAGGGACGTGCGGCGCGATCCATAGATGCATCTATCCTGCCGAGGCGTTCTGCCGGCTCCACAAGAAAGAAGGACATTTTTTTATGTACCTCCGGAAGGACAGTATATTTATTATAAGATAAATTCGGGAGGATGAATAATTTCTTTTAACAGTTAATTAATTTAAACAGAAAATTAATCATATGTGATTTTCATCTTTTAATATTTTTATCTAACAATTCACAATACATATATATATATATATATATCAAATAATATTAATTAAACAAAGAATACAATTTGCACAAGTAATTCATGCTTTGAGTCCTAAACTACCCGGACTTTAGCATTAACAGTAGCTACGCACGGACTCTCGTTACCTCGTGCGTACGTAGCCCCCACAATTAGCAACAATTATTACTTTAATTACCTATGGGGTAATTTCCCCCTCACAAGATTAGACAAGAGACTTACCTCGTCTTGCTCCAATCTAATCCACTAGTAGGCCTTTTCCTCGAATATCCAACTTTGATTGGCTCGAATCTAACCAAAAACAATTCGATACAATCACTAAAAATTATAGGAATCAATTGCATAAGAAAATACTACATTTTTCAATAAAAATCCGAAATTAATTAAAAATTCGTCTGTGGGGCCCACGTCTCGGAATCCGGCGAAAGTTACGAAATCCGACAACCCATTCAATTACAAGTCCAACCATACCAGTTTCACTCAATTCCGACTCCGAATCGATACCCAAATCTCAAAAATTCGTTTCTATGAGATTTTTAAAATTTTCCAAATTTCAATCTCAAAACACTAATTAAATGGTGAAAACAATGATATATTCGTGTATATTGACCAAATCCGAGTTAGAATCACTTACCCCAATGTCTTTCCTTGAAAATCTATCAAAAGTCGCCTCTACTCAAGCTCCAATTTGTTAAAAATGGCGAATGGGACGAATGACCTCTTTTATAATTCTGCCCAGGTATCCCTCGATCATGACCTCGATCCTCGGCCTTGATCGTGGTTCGATCATGGCCCTCGAGCCTGGGTCTTCGATCATGACCCTCAAGCCTTGCTTTCGATCATGACCCTCGATCTTGGGTCTCGATCACAGCCCAGAATTTCCAACAGAAGAGAAAAATTGCAGCAGCTGTTTTAAGTCCAACTTTTGATCCGTTAATCATCCGAAACTCACCCGAGGCCCTCGGGACCTCAACCAAATATACCAACAAGTCCTAAAACATCATACGAGCTTATTTGAAACCTCAAATCACATAAAACGTCGCTAAAACCACGAATTATGCTCCAATTCAAGCTTAATGAAAGTTAAAATTTTCAACTTCTACATTCGATGTCGAAACCTATCAAATCAAGTCCGATTGACCTCAAATTTTGCACACAAGTCATAAATTATATAACGGAGCTATGAAAATTTTTGGAACTTGATTTCGACCTCGATATCAAAAAGTCAACTCCCCGGTCAAACTTCCAAACTTAAATTCCTATTTTAGTCATTTCAAGCCTAATTTAACTACGGACTTTCAAATAAAATTCCGAACACGTTCTTAAGTCCAAAATCACCATACGGAGCTGTTGGAATCATCAAAATTCTATTTCGGGGTCGTTTTCTCAAAATGTTGGCCGAAGTCAAACTTGGCCTTTTAAAGCCAACTTAAGGAACCAAGTGTTCCGATTTCAACCCAAACACTTCCAAATCCCGAACCAACCATCCCCGTAAGTCATAAATCATTAAAAGCACATACGGGAAGTTTTATTTTAGGGAACGGAGTTCTAAAAGTCAAAATGACCGGTTGGGTCATTACACATAACCTCTTCGACCTTAATACGCCTACAATAGCCAAAATCACGCAGACTCTCGGAGTGCTCCAACTCGCCCAGCACAATCAAAGCTAAATCCTGATCAAGAACAAACTTTCAAGACTATATTATAAAGAGTCGACTCTGGTATAACGGGATTATTCCTTGTAGATGCCTCCGGTGGAATCGAAATAATATTCCTATGTCATGCATTACTTGCAAATATCATATTAAGAGGCATGCCACTATTAGCAATAATAGCAAGTGGTCTACCAATAACAATTTTATTGCGAGGCCACCCACTTTAGATTTGATATACCTCTTCAAACAACTTAAATAATTATCACAAATATATCAAAGCAGAGCAATGGTGCTAAATTTATAAGGAAAATAAAATTGATAATATGGGATGAAGTACTTATGGCTAAGTGTCAAACGATTGAAATAATTGCCCGGAGTTCTAGAATCGACAAAAGCTGAGACTGTAAAAGCTATCTTGCCAAAGTTCTACTTCTGGCCTCAAATGAAAAAAGATTCAACTGGCAAGAAATATAAAGTAAGAACAGATCCAGTATTCAGTGTCTTCTTGCTTCGTGTTGGAAACAAAGAAGAGCATCCAATAAAAGATGATTTGGTTCTTCTTGAACACTTGGTTATCAATCCCAATGGTAATGGTACTGCATTTAATAAGAGAAATATTTCTATCGTTAGATTAAAACACAATTTGTGTAAATCACACGATAGAATTAAAAAGATGTCTTAGCTAGCAGAAATTAATATATTGATCAACTAAATAAAAGGTTGATTGCAAAATTTTATAGTAAAAATAAAATAGTTTTCAGCTTTTGACTCAGCAGAAAATGATACCAATAATTACTAGCAAGAAGAATACTTAAATACTTTAATACCAAATGGCCTTCTATCATACATGTTTGTTGTCAAGTTTATTATTTCTTACGTATGTTAGTGTCACCGTATATATAATAGACTAAGTTAAAATTGATCTTCTATTGTATATAGGTTAATTTTGAAGAAAAATATGCTTATCATGCTACTGAAAAACTTACATACGTCGAATAGTTTATGTAATAGCACGCATATGGTATATAGAAGTTTTGACAATAATGTCATACATGCAAAAATTATGATACCGGTTAATGTGCTTCTAAGTAACAAGAGTTCTGGTTAAGACAGAGCAACCAAAGCATTAGGAGGAAACATACACAAAAAAAAATATCCACAAAGAAGTGTTCGTTAAGATATCATCACATTAAATACTTTTAAACTATAATACATAATTACTAACTAAGATGACAAAATTGATCATTTGTGTAAGTTTTGATGATGTTCTTTTATTTTAAATTCATGTATTATGCTAATGTAATAATATTTTTCGGCATTTAGATGATTGTTGTATTATTAAACATAAAATTTCTCTCATTAATTAAATTTTATTGTTCCTTTATATAAATATATATTTAAATCATCACGTGTCATTATTAACGTGTAACGCACGTTCATAGATACTAGTTATTAGAAAAAGGAAGGTACCTTGTAGCGAGATTTTCCCTTTTTGACCTGCAGAATTTGATATTTCATGTTTTTTTAAAAGAAAAATTATGGTTGTGGCGAGTGAAATATGTTCAAATTGGGACCTGGAAAAAGTATTTATTAGATTTGACATTCAAGGCATGTTTCTCTGACTCAGAACATGGGCAAAGATCATTGCTTCACGAGACAGACTAGTATTCTCTCTGCAGCTTTAGAGTGTATTGGTAATAACTTATAGTATTCAATAATAATCCGATATCCTTGAATGAACTCCAGCTCTGAGGTTTAACCTTGTGATATATAAAGGTACATGACAAACCAAAATAGGATGATAATGTAAGAGCGAACTGCGCCTCTTCTCTCTTCTCCCCTTTTCCTCATCATTAGTTTACCTGTACTGTTTGGTATCCTTGTCATTTTTTCAGCATGGAAAACTTACATAGAAGGATACTGTTTGGTATCCTTGTCATTTTTTCAGCATGGAAAACTTACATAGAAACAGAGCTGAAAGGTCTGAACCAAACTGCTTAAGGACCTTCTTGTTAATTATTATTTCATCATTTTAATCACAGTTAAAGCCCTCCCTGTCCCCAGCTGTCCCTTCTAACCCAATGCCGCCTAATATTTATAAGAAGCCAAAATTATATGAACTGAGCATCTTTTTTCTTGTCTGTATTAGTGAAAAAAGGTTGTTCCATAATGGAAGTGTTTTTTTATAAGAATCCTATAATGGAAGTGTCTAATACATTTAAAAATGCCTGTCTGATTTGTGATATTTCCACTATATTCTTCACTCCATACAATGAGAGCACACAAGGTATCAGATCACTTGACTTCTAAATTGGTTGCCTGGTATAAGGAGAAACAAGCTGTACACATTTGGATAACGAACCATAGCTCAGTAGCATTTTTCGGGAGCAACTCCCACAGACTTCATGGCTTTATCTTGATCCTGTTGGTATCCAATTAGAATATATTATATGAATATAGCCAGTGTATCGTACCTAAACTCCTTAATTACTCCAATGCAGTGGTTAATTGTAGCTTGATTGTTACTTATAAAATAGTTATCTGTTTTACGAGAAGGAAATTGTAAACTTGTTTTGCAAGTTTTGATATATAGATTGGCCTATTAGACCGATTCACTTTCATATATATAGGTAATATACATACAAAAACCGAGCCAGGCATATACATATACACCAAGTTTAATTAATTCTAAACAAATATGGTATTTTTTTGTTTAACATTATGTGGAACACAAAATTTAATTTAACCCATGATTAAGTGATAGCAGCTTGAGCAGAAAAATAACATGTATCATGCATTTAACGGTTCGGTCTATACAGTTATTTGCATAAAGTAGGTGTATTCAATTTAATTTGCTTGCTTTCAATGTTGCGGTTGCCGAGGATCTTCCAGAAACAACATCTCTGCCTTATTAAAGGTAGGGGTAAAGTCTGCGTACACACTACCCTCCCCAGACCCCACTTGTGGGATTACACTGGGTCTGTTGTTGTTGTTGTATATGAATATAAGCCTGTAGGGATTTCTATTAACAATAACTAAAACTGGTATACATGCATGTATATTTTTTGTATTTCTCGTCTTAATAAGGTGTTGATATGTTAGTCACTCTTATGTATTGAAGATGCATATTGTTCTCCCATGTGTTTGGTGGTATTTTGCAAATTCCTTGATTTTATTTTCTTAGGTCAGAGTAGATGTGGACAAGGAGGACACAAGAATAGTTTTTGAGAAAGTTTTGGCAAATTTAGCACGTTCTGCACCACCTGTTCCAGGCTTCCGCAGGGAAAAAGGAGGTACTATTTTTATTTAATGATTTTGATCAAGGAGACATTACTACAACTTTCAATCTCCTAATGGCCGCAAATATTATCACTGAGTATTTCCTCAACCTTATCGATATTTTCTTTCCTTCTTACATCTGACTTGCTTTTGGCAGTCTATTCCATTTAATCATATAAAGTACCTAACCTGATTCGACTTTGGCATTCCAAAAGTATCCTTTATTCATGTCATGTTACTATTTGTGTTTTGTAAGAGTTCTCAATTCTTCGAGGTACGCGCTACTTGGCCCGGACACAGCGTCTTTAAAAAATATAGAGTTCTCAATTCTTCTCCTGTTTGTTTCAACAGTCAACTTTGTCCTTGGCCAGGAAAATCTTTGGAAATGTCAGAAACTAGCATTTGCACTGGGTAACATGAAAGTTGGCAAGTGAGATCAGTGTGACAAGCGATGTTGTTCTCGCACAAGTCATAACCAGAATAGACAACTAATTTTCAATGATTTTTGCAAGAATGACTCCGGGGATATATCACAATATTCTCTTTTCGCAGAATATGAGTTGGATAAACTTGATAAGCAAGAAATGAACATAGTGGTTTTGGGAGTGAAAACTATTCCTGTTTTGCGTAATATGCTATTGACCGGTGCTTTTGCGTTTTTTCTTTCAATTTTAATTCTGGGGGGCCTTGGTAGATAGAGAGTGGAGGCCGTCAAAGTTTGGTCAGGTCTTATCCTATCTCTCTTTCCTATATCCCTCTCACTTTCGCAGTGATCACATACAACTTCAGGTCTTCAGCTAATATGCCATGTTCCGTTTTTAATATTTTGTGAATTTACAGTCGTTCAATCTCTAATGCGTGAATCTAACTTATTGTAATGTTGTGTGCATGGTTGCTGCTCCAGGGAAAACATCTAAGGTATGTACATTGCGGTGCTCAGCCCAATATATCTTACCTTGTTTGATAGCACCAAGACCAGAAAAGTTTGTATATATTATTTTCTGGCGTTAGCTGGAGAGTATCTAAAACAGTAGTTGTATTTTTTTAAACTTCTAAAGGATTTTTTTTTTTCCAGATGTTAAATATCAATATGAAACAAAGTACTATTATTTCATGTCAATTTGACTGGAGAAGAATGATTTTTCCATATAGGGGAGGGGTTAAATAAATGAGATGAATGGAGTTTTAAATGGAGAAAGATGATTTTTCAAGGATGACAAAAGACATCTTAATTAAAATGTCCTGGAATAAGAAGTGTCCTGAAGTCAGTGTGGCTCGTTTGAAGTACTTGTGCTTATTATTTTGCAGATTGGTCCTCATTATTGTGATTGTTCTTCTTGCTCTTAATTGCCTCTTTAAGAAATACGGAGAATAATATTCTTAATATGTTTTACTGGAAACGGGAAATGATATCCTAGTTGTAGTGCATTTCTCTACTTTACTCTTGATAGCTGATTGACGACTTCCACAGGTTCCTAGGGACTTTCTACTGCAGATACTTGGTGAAGATCGAGTTACCAATTTTGTAATCCGGGAAATTGTTACCTCAACCCTCGCTGATTATGTGAAGAAGGTAAGTTAATCAATATTATTTCAAACTTTATTGAATTCCAATTAGATCTTCTCTAAACTTTGAAGTTCTGCAGGAGAACTTGTCAGTGAAGGATAACAAGATTAGCACCACCCAAACTGCCGATGAACTCAAATCATCGTTTACTATTGGAGCTGAATTCGGATTCAACGCCACCTTAGAGCTTGAAGATGCAAAAACTGAAGCCACCACATAGACTGATAGAAGATGTGAACACTTGTTTTGCGTAAACGTCAATCTCATTATCTAATCTGTTAGAATCAGTAATTCTTGAGGCCAGTAGATTGAAGATCTTCAAAGAGCTACTCCTATTAATTTGTAAAATGTGAGAAGTGATGGCTTAGGTTGCATGCATGATATATACATTATATAATGTTATGGTGTAACATTCTCTTTATGGCTTTGTTGGGTTGTCACTTGTGGTGGTAGAAAATGTCTGTCTCTAATAATGTTTGTGGCATTGGGCAACTATCAGCTTTGAATTGGAAAAGAAATCCAATAAAAGTTAGTACTAATTGCAGTCGTCGATTCTCTCGAGAGATCATAATTGTCACGAGCAAAGATAAACGAGGAAGGCTCTTTTGTTATGCTACTATTACTTGCTCTGTTATTCTGCCCAAGCCTGTTCAAGGAAGAGTTATGGACGTAAAATAAAAAAGATATATTGGTCGGGCCCATTCATGATACATAATAAATAATAAATAAAAAGATAAAAAGAAAAGTGATCACGCCCAACTATACCTTATAAAAAGGACTAAGCGGTCGTTGCAAATATAATTCAGTTTATAAGTCCGTCGAATCCCATAAAGAATTAAGGTTTAACTACAGTTGTTCAATATTGCTAAGAAACACAAGTCCAAACAATTTTCTAAATTATAAAGATTGAGATTTATATTTCTAACTAATTAACTAACAAATATTATAAAGCATTAAAATTATCAACTAACAGGGATGAAATTGGAGACAAGCCTAAGGAGGTCTAGAGTTATGATTTCCCCAATTGTCGGAATCCTTCCCGCTATGCCTTCTATAATTTCGCCTAAGTATTCCCTACCGATCGTGAGTACTTTGGGTGTCGTAGCTCTCTCTCGAGCAACTACCACAATTTACTATATGTATTCTCTCGAACTACGCTAACTGGCACTAATTCACTGCTCACTATGATCGCACCAATGTTTCGTTATCTCTAATCCCACCTTTAAACCCTCTGTATTGATCTCTCACATGTGTTAGGAGTGATGTTGTTCAACAACTACCTAAATGTGTACTCTCTCTCGAGCAATATACACACTAAATAGTCACAGTTAATTGATGGTCATTCAATCAACAACAATAAACACGTAGTTGAACAAGTAGAGGAATCCAACGGCTCAATTATATAAAAACATAACAAGAATTTATCCTATAAAAGGTTCTATCAAAACTCTAGATAATAAATTAGCTATTCATAATAGTATGCAAAACTACAATACTAAAATTCATAACCATTAACGAAAATAGGAAGAAGGAAGTGAAAAACTCATAGAAGAATTCACCTTCTTGCTCCTAGCGTGTTCTTGCATCCTTAGGCCGAATCTCATCTCTAAAAATGCCCTCTTTAGTTGAATCTACCCTAAAATCGGCTCATCTTGTGCTTGGCAGCCTTTTTTTTCCTCCAAAATCGTGCCCCACCCTAGAATAACTCATTTGGGGAGTATTTATTTCAATCCCCAGACCAAATCCAGGTTGGGGGTTTTTAACCCGTGACTTTTAATTACCGTGCTATAAACCTCGCAAAGCCTGGTCTATAGCGCGGTGGACCTAGCTTAGACCTCGCGAAGCCTGGTCTATAGCGCAGTGGACCTGGCTATAGACCTCACGAAGCCTGGTCTATAGCGCGGTGGACCTGGCTATAGACCTCGCGAAGCCTGGTCTATAGTGCGGTGGACCTGGCTATAGACCTCGCGAAGCCTGGTCTGTAGCACGGTTTGGATACTTGATGCTTTTGTACTTTTTTCTTGTATTTTTATCCTCTTTTTGTGCAACTTTTGTTCGACGATTCCTTCTGATGTTCCTATACATAAAACAATCTAATTTAGCTCAAATGTCGCACAATAACTCATTAGAACAACAAAATATAAGGTGAGTAATGTGCTAAAAGTATAACATTTTGGTCTCACATCAAAAAGCCATTCCATTTTGATAAAAGACCCACACTCATATTCCATATTTTTTGGTTATAAGAAGAGCGATCTAAAAATAGAAATAAGAGTAGTGGGGACGATATTATGAAATCATATTCTCGTCCATCTTTTTCAATGATTATCCTCTCCAATTCTAGCTCTTTTTTCTTTTAGGGACAAGTTCATTTTCATTCACTCGATATGCCAATTGCCAAGTGTGAAGCAACTTTACGATCCAATGACTTCCTAAGAATCAGATAACAAAATGCAAATTAGAATAAGCTGATGGATCCAAGTAGCGACATGTTCCAATCGAAAGGAATTGCATGTATGCTAGAAAGACGTATAGGCAAACCTTTTTTTGTGATCATACAAATTGCTTTTCATAACTTTTCTTTCCACATGCATAGATTGCAATCTAACCAACATTCTAACTTTATCGAACCGAGAATCAGTCTTTTGATCCTCCTTGAACCTACTCTTGTCTTTGAATTAAGCTTTGGTTGATGCAGACCGCAGATGTTGAAAGATCAGTTGACACTAGATAAGAAAGGTTTTCAATTGAAGATCTCGAACGTGTTCTGAAGTTACTTTAGGATTTGGTTTTTGATCTAGTCGATGTTTTGGCATCTTAAATCAAGGTGACTCTAAATTTAAGTTTGCCTACCTCTCAAGTTACAGAGATATGAGAGGGGCTTCAGAACCGTAATTCAAGCTAGAAACCACGCATATCAATTTAGGTAAGTGGTGACAATAAAAAGTCTTTTAAGCGTGAGGGGCAATGAGTGAGATAGGATAAAATAGTATTCGAATTAGGATGGATTGAGGAGGCCCTATGTACTCTGCCATTTTATTGGTGGTGGTCAGAGAAAAAAACCATTCATTAAACCTTTTGGAGCTGGATACAAGTGTTGTTTGAAAATATTTTCAAAAATTATTTGTAGAGGGTATATATCACGCTAAATATACATAGAGCAATAATGTTATGATATATATATATATATATACTGAACTACATTATCACATGACGCCTACACTGCTTCATGAAAGTGAAACCAATAAGTAATAGTCTTATATACCCAGCCTTTGTAGAATTTCGAAACTGTATGTTATTTCTTTGCATGTTAAGAGATAATATTGTAATCCAAGAACATAGCAAAACAAATAAGCAATCACAATTAAATTTGAAGAAGCATCACTAAGAACAATTCATAAACAATAATGCCATGTAATTAAGTGCCTGCAAATTCACCTCACACACTATAAATTAGTAGTATGAGAAGCACACATGAATTAATAAACTAATATTTAGAGCATAGATAATAATATCAAGATAAATTAAAGAGCACCCACTATGCTCTTGGATTCAATGTGATATGAACGTAACTCATCTTCTATAAGAGAAATATGAGTATAAGAAGCAATAGGGGATACAAAGTAGTGTTGGGATTGGAAGTTGGTGTAGGGAAATGGAGGAAAAAAATGTGAAGGGAAAGTGAGTTGTTCCCTTATGCTTTGGAAAGAGCAATTGTCCCGCATTGGTAGTGGAAAAAAAGGGGAATGTGCTTATATTAAGAAGAAAAACAAATTAGTGTTAAATGGGTTGGAAAGAAGGTAAGCATTGCGCCGTCGTCGCTGCTCGGCTCCACTTCGGGTATCGGATTTGGTTAACGCTTGATTGATTAATTTTTTTGGACAAAATTTCTTTCAATTATTTAATTAATTAAATGTTCGCCTGTTCCAACAACCATGGCTGTTTCTGAAAGGTTGTAAATTTTCAGAAAATGGCTATAAATTCGCTATTGATCCCAGAATTTTTCCTTACGAAATTTTCTGAACTTCTTCTTCTTCTGCACTAGTAAAATCCAGTGTGATTTACAACCATTAAGTGGTTCGCAGTTCACCAACGTTTTAGGTACCGATACTCTGGTGAGTTAAATCGTTCTATCCTGGGAGGATAATATTCCAACACCTCGGGTACTTGAGGGGAATAATTTTCTTAAGGACACACTATGCATTCAGTGAGCTCGATTTCATTTCGAAAATTATTTTCTCATTCTGGTTTCTTACTATTTTCAGTTTCTGCCTTATTTCTGCTTTTCTTGTTTCTGTTTTATGTTACAAAAATTTACCGTTTCATAATATTATAGTTTAATACAGATTGAATAACAATCTTAAGAAAATTACTTTTATACTTTAATCTGTATTTTGTTTTCTGGAGATTAAAATATTTGTGATTTTTTACTGCTTCTGAATTTTCTATTTCTGATTTGAACATATAAAAACTTCATCGGAGTATTAAAATTCAGAAACGATTTGAAGAACATAAAAACTTCATCGTTTTCTTGTGAAACGGTATATAAAAACTTTGATTTTTATTTATTAAAATGTACTGTTTATTATTAATTACAATATTGTTTACTATTTTTAATTTCTGCCATTAATTGAATTGTTCTGTTGTTGACAGTGAGAAATGGTAGTTGCAAATAGAAATCCTTTTGCGACTGTTGCGGCAACGACAATAGCCTCGTCAAGCCGAACTGTTGTGTCACCGGCCGAAAAATCAAAAAACAATTCTAGAGCTAACTTCAAAGGATGGCAGCAAAGGGTGTTCTTTTGGCTTACCACACTTGGTATGCAGAAATTTACCAGTGAAGACCCTCCAGCGCCTGCCGCCGACATGCCAGACAATGAAAAACTTATGATTGATGAGGCGTGAAAACATGCAGATTTTCTTTGCAAAGGCTACATCCTAAATGCTTTGGAGGATGATTTGTACAATATCTGCAGTGCTATGAAAATGAGCCTCAAACATTCTTGCTTGAAAATGAGCCTCAAACGTTCAAAGCAGCTATGTCATTTTCTGATTCAGCATTTTGAAAAAAGGCAGACAATAGTGAGGTTCAATCAATTTTGGATAATTATATATGGGAATTGGTTGATCTTTCTCCAGAAAATAAGCCTTTAGATTCGAAATGAATTTTTAAGAGGAAAATGAAAGTTGATGGCACTATTGACAATATAAGGCAAGACTTGTTATCAAAGGTTATAGACAAAAGGAAGGCCTTGATTACTTTAGCACTTACTCGCCAGTAACGAGGATAACACTATTAGGGTGTTAGTGGCACTGAAAGCTGTGTATGGTCTTGAAATTCATCAAATGGATGTTAAAACAACTTTCTTAAATGGAAAATTAGAGGAAAGTTTTTACATGGAACAACCTGAGAGTTTTTGTGGTTCCTGGTAAAGAAAAGAAAGCGCGCAAACTTGTTAAGTCGCTTTATGGACTTAAACAAGCACCCAAACAATAGCATGCTAAATTTGACCAAACAATGCTTTCAAATGGTTTTAAAATCAACGAGTGTGACAAATGTGTTTACATTAAAAACACTCCAGGTCATGAAGTCATTGTTTGTTTATATGTTGATGACATATTTATAATGAGCAAAGATATGGGAGATATAAATGCTACTAAGCGCATATTGGCTAGAAAATTTGACATGAAAGACTTAGGAGTTGCTGAGGTGATCTTAGGAATTAGAATTCACAAGACTCCACAATGTCTAGCATTATCACAGTTTCACTACATTGAAAACGTACTTGACAAGTTCAAATATTTAGATTTCAAGATTGCCAAGATTCCAATTGATGTGAGTTATGCACTTCAAAAAAATGAAGGTGAAAATGAGTCACAACTGGATTATGCAAGAGTATTGGAAAGTTTGATGTATATCATGAATTGTACGCGCCCAGATATAGCAAGTGCTATTAGAAAACTGAGCTAGTTTACAAGTAATCCCAATCAAATACATTGAATGGCAATGAAACGAGTTTTAGGGTATCTGAAACATACCCAAGACTATGCTCAGCATTATAACAAATATCCCTCCGTGATTGAGGGATGTAGTGATGCAAATTGGATCACCGGATCATCTGAAGTTAAATTCATGAATGGATATGTTTTCACAATTGGGGGTGGAGCAGTGTCTTGAAAATCATCCAAAGAAACGTACATCGCCTGTTCTATGATGGAATCTGAATTCATAACTTTAGACAAGGTCGGTGAAGAATCTGAATGGCTCCGAAATTTCTTGGACGATATTCAATTTTGGCCCAAACCTTTAGCACCCATACGTATAAATTGTGATAGTCAAGTGGCAATAGGTAGGCCAGGAAGAATTATGTATAACGAAAAATCTCGTCACATACGACGGAGACACAATACCATTAGATAACTACTCTCTAGTGGTGTTATTACGATTGACTACGTGAAGTCAGGAGATAACGTGTCATATCCACTTACAAAAGGCCTATCTAGAGAGACAGTTGAAAGATCATCGAAGGGAATAGGGTTGAAGCCTAAGACAAGTCATCACGATGGTAATTCTACCTAGCAGATTGGAGATCCCAAGAGTTAGGTTCAAAGAGATCAAACAAATTTATGAATGACGATTCAACATTGTCAAATAACTCAACTCATTCTTGTGATGAAGACAATGTTTAGGAATCACGGTAAAACAGTAAGGTTTTTTGATGAGTCAATAAAGCTTAAAGTTTTTTATTGATTTGCTAAGTCTTGCAGGAAATGACCAGATAATGTGTCTGTAGGACTACACGTTTAGAAATCAGCTATCTGGATGTGAAGTGTAAGCTGCCTCAAGGGGAATGAAAGTAAAGGCCTATTCCCTAAGCACTCATGAAATCAGACGGTGTTCATATCTGAAACGAATATAACCGTGAGAATCATAGATGGTTAAGGGTTGATTGTGTGACTTATGTTGTCTAGGTATACAACAAATCTTGACGGTTCAAAGATATCAAATCTATCGATTGACCGCGTATATCCGATATAAGTTCACTATGAAAAGTTCAAAGGAAAACCTACTTATCCAGATGCAATTAATCCTTGCTTGCAAATTACACATTCGTCTGTGCATTCATTTATCTTATAGCCATTCCCCATTTTATGTGGGGGATTGTTGGGATGGAAAGTTGGTAAATGGGAAATGGAGGAAAGAAATGTGAAGGGAAAGTGAGTTGTTCACTTATACTTTGAAAAGAGCAATTGTCCCTAATTGGTAGTGGAAAAAAAGAGAATGTGCTTATATTAAGAAAATACTTTTCTTGGTGTTAAATGGGTTGGAAAGAAGGTAAGCCTCGCGCCGCCATCGTCGTCGCTCAGCTCGGCTCGGCTTCGGCTTCGGATTTGGTCAAAGATCGATTGATTGATTCATCTTTTTAGACAAAATTTCTTTCAATTATTTAATTAATTCCCGAAATATTTTAAATGTTTCCGCCTGTTCCAACAACCATGGCTGTTTCTGAAAGGTTGCAAATTTTCAAAAGCAGCGCCAGAAAATGGCTATAAATTCACTACTGATCCCAGAATTTTTCCTTACGAAATTTTCTGAACTTCTTCTTCTTCTTCTTCTTCTGCACAAGTAAAATCTAGTGTGGTTTACCACCATTAAGTGGTTCGCAGTTCACCAACTTTTTAGGTACCGATACTCCGGTGAGTTAAATCGTTCTATCACGAGAGGATAATATTCCAACACCTCGGGTACCTGAGAGGAATAATTTTTTTAAGAACACGCTGTGCATTCAGTGGGTACAATTTCATTCCGAAAATTATTTTCTGATTCTAGTTTTTAACTATTTTCAGTTTCTGCCTTATTTCTATTTTTCTTGTTTCTGTTTTATGTCGCAGAAATTTACTGTTTCATAATATTATAGTTTAATACGGATTGAATAACAAGTGGCTTGTTGGTGCGCAGGTGAAACTTAAGAAACATGTGAGAATATATTTATATTGAGATAAATCATGAGATGAGAGAACAACTTGAATTTTCATGCTATACGTACATTACACTACTCTTAAGTAGAAATTTATTCTAACTAGTGTTCATACCGAACATATTAACTTACAATGGTTAAGTGACTTAATTAGGCGAGAATACATACTAGGCAACCATTATTATGTGAAAGAAGTCCATGTACAAGCATATATAATATATTGATTGATTGATTTGGTGTGATTATTGGGGATTGATTGATTTGGTGTGATTATTGGGTGAAGGAAAATTTTTATTGCGTAAAATACATTACACCTACAAAAAATCATAAAAGCACTTTCGAAAAATACATTTTTTTAAAAAAAATTAAAATTACTCATTTCATCTATCGTCATTTAAGATGAGAATTGCAATTTTATGTTATATGAAAGGGTTTTCTATTTATTTAATGAACGTGAATACTAGAAACATTATTATTTTTATTTGACATCTTTAAAATAAAATACCAAAAAAAATTGAATTGATTCGACACCACAAATAAATCGATAATAATGATGGACCACGATGACTATTAGTGATGAAAGTGGATAGTGTAATGCAAAATGCCATATTTGTAAAAATTCTTAAATGGATAACAATAAATATAATATTTAAATGATATTAATACTTTATTATAAATTTTAATTATTCAGATTTATAAGTGGTTGTAAACTAAAAAAATAAATATACTTTAAGGATTGAAAAATAAATTTTAGACCTTCATTCATTGAGCGCAAATAAATGATTCCTATAACTTCCATCCCATAAAGTTCAAATGGTCTTTTTGAAAATCAAGACTAGTTTAGGGGTATTTATGTAAACTCTTAAAAAGGTCAAAATAATAGATATGCATTACGTACATTCATATATCCGGATATGCACTATCTATAAGTTTCAAAAAGTGTATAGAATCCTACTAACTTCCTATCTAACGGCTGCAAAAATCCACTAAAGGACCACTACCTTCATCTACACCGTCAAAAGCAAAAAATATCAAAAAGAAAGCAGAAAAGAATTTAATTCAGAAAAAAGAAAAATAATCTCAATTTTCTCGAATCCAAAAACCTCTCTCAAAATTCTCTATGGAGCCGAATCATGAAACTAGTGGACTCAGCTCTTACTTCCACCACCACCAACCACCACCACAACCACCGCAAAACCCTAACCCCACCACCAATGGAATTGTGCAAAACAACTCCACTAACAATTCCGCCGCCGCTACCACCGCCGCTGCTTCTCACATGGTGTACACTGGTTCACTGCCGTCCGCCGCCGTGTCGCCGCCGATGGAAAGCGTGAAGAGAAAGCGAGGGAGGCCCAGAAAATATAGCACACCGGAGCAAGCTGCCGCTGCTAAACGGCTCTCTTCGGCTTCGGCTCCGCCCAAAAAGCGGGATCATGCTTTGAGCCGTTGTGCTGGAGCTGACGCCGCTGGTGGTTCTTCTAAGAAATCCCAATTGGCCGCTCTGGGTGAGTCCCGCTGTCTATCACGCTCCTGCACGCGCCGCCACGGAATTTTAAAAATCTGTTCTTTGGCGTTTATATTCATCTGTTAGAATTTAGAATGTGTTTGAAAGTAATATAGTAGTATACCGCATTATATGCGGGAGGGGCATATGGGCACATGCTTATATCCGTATCTATGCTTTTCTATTTTTTATTTTCTGCCATAGTTTATTGGATACTTTATTCTTGTGTTGGACCTCCTACTTCTCCACCTTTTTTTCCCATTCCTTAAACTAAGGTTTTTAAAAAGAGATGTTTGCATGGTTTGTATGCAGTAGAAAATATTTTACCTTGTCCATGTTACCCCCTTCTTATCAATAGCTTTGCTGGTTAATAGAGGAAAAAATTAGTAATATTTAAATAAAAAATCAAGTGTAGAGGCAGAATACGGGGCTGTCTGCAGCCACCAGTGAAGTAGTAAACAAAGAGTCAATCTAAGAGATTTGCAAAGCATTACAAGTTTGTTGCCTTTTGTTTTATATGGGCTCGTGCTCTGGGGGGGGGAGGCTGTGTAATTGGAAGAGCTTAAATTAGTTTTTGCTTCATATATTATATTGAGCTAGTTGACTCTGTTGCCCAATGTTTAAAAGTCCTAATTACGATTGATAAAAGAAGAGGGCCAGTTTTACTCTAATTTCTCCTATTGGTTTATGCAGGTAATGCTGGACAAGGTTTTTCACCTCATATCATTAATGTGTCTACTGGAGAAGTATGTTCAGAATTTTTCTTCCAGATTCTCTATTAGCTCCTCTGATTATGCAAAGTTTACTGTGCTTGAATCAGCGATAAATGATTCCTCTCATATACTTTATCTGTTTTTGATAGATAGTTTCACTTTACGTATCTAGTTAATTCTCAAATAGATAGTTAATTCCTTGAAGGAAAAGCAGTTTTTCTTTTTGATCAAATAAATTGGATAGGGATCAAATAAATTGGAATGGATAAAAAGGACAGTAATCCATAAATTGTACTGGGTGAAGTTATAGGTGTTGGGACATTGGATTTCTGGAAGATTGGAGCTATTATTTGAATATCCAACTGATGATACTTCTATTACACTAACTAAAGCACCTCCTATAATCTAGATGGTCTAGCTTGCTTATGTCCACTTCTTTTTTATGACGTGCTTACGCCTTTCCTTTATTTAGCTTGCCCTCATTTCATTTTGCTGTGGTAACTTGTAGACATCATAATTGATGTTTTTAGGCTATATAAATTGGTTCCACTTAAGTCCATTTATTGTACCTCTTTGGGAAGGGAAGAAGTTTATGTTGAAAGGTTATCCTTTATGCTCAACGTTTCCTCTTTTACTGATGCGTGGAGCGTGTTACTCTTCTCATTTATGATTTTTTGACACTACGGCTTTGTTACTTCTTTTCCTCTTTTATTCGAGCAGGGTTGTTCTCTTTTTATTTCCTTTTGCATTTAAGAACTGAACTACATAGCTTGATTCGCTAATTCATTTCTTCTCCCTATACAGAAACAATTATGGAATATGGATTATTTTCTCTAAACAGTTAATATTGGATGGATATTTTATATGATAGAACACTTGCTTATACAATTATTTGTGTGCAAACCTTTCGCATTTCTTATATGGTTAAAACTTATTAAGTGTGAACAAGATACAAACCCAAGAGGAAGTTAATGATACCATGTATAAGGGTCATATGATTAAAACCATATATAATGGATATCAATTGTTGGTTCCTGCCTGAGCATTATTTGTTTAAACATATTTAAACTCCTTGTTGGTATATCTTTGTACTGATGACAATAATATTGTCCTAGGTTTATTAGAAGTTTGGTTTTAATTGGAAAACTGAATTAGGTTTATTTTTTCTAGGATCAGTTCTAATGTGTACATCGATATTTTTTAAAAGAAAATTCCCTGATGTGACAAAAGCTCGAGCTTAAAATTTCTCCGATGTAATGTTGTTATAGCATATAACTCAGATAAAATTGCCTGTGGGAAATTCAGCATCTCCTGCTAATTATGCCAACATTCAAAAAATTTGGCAAATTCTGGATCTTGTGGCTACCAACTTAGATATAGAAAATTCAGCTAGGAACATACCTATAACCTATCTAAAGTACTAGTTTCACTCTTTTTATTTTTAAATCAAGAAAGTACTAGCTTCTCTTTTTTAGGATTCTTGGTGAAAATTGAATATGAGCTATGGTGCACAGCCTCAGAAGGGAGAAAGGATAAATTGATTTTTCTGGTCTTCTACTCTATTGATAGTCTGTGAAAGATGGAAAAGCATTATCTTATTATAATTATCACATAGCACAAAGTGAAGATAGGAAAACAGCTAGCCTTATAATCATCTGTTCCTTTTGTTATTAAAGGGAATTTCTGGTTTGTTCTCCTTTTCACTTGCTAATTGTATATGTTATAAAGAAGAGAGAGACCCATAAAAGAAGGTAATAGAGAAGAGAGATTGATACTTTAAGAGAATATTGTTTTTTCTTCTCATGCTAAATCAAATATAATTGCAGTTTAAGTGCCTTTTGATTTGGTTTAGTTGCTACCTCTCATGTTCTCTTCTTTTCTCTTGCTTCACTTGTCATTACTTATGCCAATAGCAAAGATCTTTTTGAAGATATCCCCATCTCCAAAATCTTTGTAGTACTATGAGTTCTCAGATATTCGCCTTTTCCAGAGTCTTTGTGTTCCATGTTACTCTTGCAGTTCAACTGGAATGCTTTTGGTTTATGTTCCTTCTGACCTCAGTAACTGGTTGTAATAAGAAATGTTTGCGTTCCATTTTCCTCTTCGGGTTTTATCAATTGATATTAAGTCAAGAGTGATGTTCCATTACAGTGTTTGCATGGCATCTGATCTATGTAGAAGTACTGTCCATGGTTAATTTCTTGTTGCACCAACTTAAATGTGCCTTTAGTATCATCTCTTTCTGTATGCTGAGCATATCAAACTGATTTCTGTCTCTTTTTTATCAAACCCGTGATGTTGATGATTAGTTGTCACAGATATATGATTCAGGGTTTTTAGTCCTTTACTATCCATTCATTGTTCATCAGAATATGTAGTAATAGTTTTTCCTTAACATGCATGGCAGTTTCAATGGTACATCACCTTTCCTAATTATCTTCACTGCATTGGAGGTGTACTTACTGACTACGTTTGTATTTGTCTGCCATTTTATGCTTATGCTTTTTCCATAATTCACTTAACAGGATGTCGGTCAGAAAATCATGATGTTCATGCAACAAAGCAAATACGAACTATGCGTATTATCAGCATCTGGCTCAATCTCTAATGCCTCTCTGCGTCAGCCAGCAACATCTGGAGGAAGTATTACATATGAGGTAGAAAATTTCTTACTGATGTGGTTGGCAATGGGAAGCACTGAGTTTGCAGACAGACATAGGTCTAGAGCAGAATAAAGAAGATACAAGAATTAATCATATAGTGAAGGAAATTTGCTGCTTTTCTGTTCTGCATGCTTTCAACTCTAATTCTATTGTTTTGGTTGTGCGTCATTGTTGTTGATTGAATTTATCCAAAAAATTAACTGTTGTTGATTGGAATCAGGATGACTTGCAAAAATATACTGAGAATAGGACACATCAAATCAAGAGTGATATTGTTAAGAGTCCCCATACCGTCCCTGAATTTCGTAAATTCCCATGGGGTTCTTAATTGACTTCTACACATGTTTCACACACAGCTTAAATTTTCGTAATCTTACTGGAATCTAAGCCATTGTGAAGCTTTACATTTTATGTTGTGGTTTTTGATTAAAAATGAGAGAGGGGAAGGTTCTTCTAGAAGTGTAAAGTCTCGTCCCCCCCCCCCCCAAACCCCCAACCCCCAAGAATGATCAAACAATGCTATCACCCCTAATACAAGCAAAGTAGTAGTACATCTACTATGTGTTTTATTTTTCTTTCTTTGGAGGTGAAACTTAGTTTAATATTAGTCCAACTTTCTTACCCTGTAACTCTTTTGCCTTACTTTTTTTCTTTTCTTTTAGTAGTGTGAAACCTCTTTTGCGTTACTTTAACTCTTTGTTCCTTCTTTTCGAGGAAGTAAGACTTAACTATTTGTTCCTATATAGCCCTATTTTCTCTTTTGTTGTTCAAGCACAATTATGTAGTCTTATGGCAACGGTCATAACTTAGTTATGACCAAATACTTTGTACTTATATTGAGATGCCACAATGAAAAATATATCAAGCATACCAGATATTCCAATAAAGAACATAGGGCTAGCATTCTCTGGTCATTTTTCTGTTTTAGAGATAGTGGTCGGTCTTACTTCTAGGACCATAATATCTTCACAATGCTCACCAAACAAATAAGAGGAAGAGGATTTAATATTTGAAATGTTTAATTTATATCAGAGATATGTCAATTGACACTTGAACACATCTACTATTTGCCCAATGTCCAAGAAAGACCAGCTTAATATTTGGTCTTAGTCTTTAGCATGTAAACAACACATTTTTGAGATGCCTAAATAGTATCCATGCTTTATCAGTAGGATGTAGAACAGCCTAGCAGGGTCTCCCGTTACCCTTTTCCGTTTTACAGTTATAGTAAGCTGCCATTAACATCATTCTATGCCAGAGGATCACCACTCCAGCCTGTCATAAGAGAACATATTCAAAATTCAATGGTCTTTTGTTGCATTTTTCCTGTCAATGAGGTATACAGCACAGTTATACAACTTTGTATTACTTCATGCCAGGGGCGATTTGACATTCTCACTCTTTCTGGATCTTATGTACGCACTGAGATTGGAGGCAGAACCGGTGGGCTTAGTGTGTGTCTGGCAAGTACAGACGGTCAAATTATTGGAGGTGGAGTAGGTGGTCCCTTGATAGCTGGAGGCCCAATTCAGGTTTTCTACTTTCAAGAATATTATAAGTTCTTATTATGATCTTAGATATCAACAAAATTAATTAAGATATTGATCTTCAGATTATCTTATCTGAGATTAGAGAAAAAAAATCTGTTAATGGGACCAAGCTGACTGAACAGTTGGCATGCTTTCTTACTGATAACTGCGTACCTAACTTGAGACTCATTCTGTTTCTTCATTTCTTCTTGTTTTTATTACCTTTTGCTTTGTCCACGAATGAAGTAGTTGGTGAAGCATCTGTCCGTGTAAAAGGTTGAAGTTTTCTCGTGGTAAACAAGTCACAACTAATATACTTTAAAAAAAAAACAGTTAAAAATCACAACTAATATGTACAAGTCCAAATGACCGAAATGTATCCTTGACTATCTCGCAATAAAGGAAAGACTCATTTAAAAACAAGAAGTGGTGATACTTACCAAAGAAGGACAACAAGCAGTGATCAATCTATTTAATTTGCTTGTGAAATATCAGATCTTTTCTTTTCTTTTGTCACTTTAAGTTCCTACTTTCTGACAGCTTGTTATTGACTGTGTTGGTAGGTGATTGTTGGCTCATTTTCAGTTGACTCAAAAACTGGGGGAGTAAAGAATGATATTTCCCAGCAAATTGGTGGGTCACCAATGTCAAATGTAGGCTTTCGCTCGGTGGTCGATTCTTCTCATCAAAATATGGGCGGAGGTCAGTTTATGATGCAGTCTCGTGGTATGCAACCATCGCCTTTACATTCAACTGAATGGAGGGTTAGCACCGGTCAGGGCATGCACCAGTCTCCAGAAAATGGGGACTATGACCACCTTCAAGACTAGGCAAAACGTATCGTGTTAGGAGTAGTGTGAAAAACTTTCCTAAGTTATAGGTTCTGTTGGAAGAGAATATACAAACTCTTTACATTGTACAGGTTAGCAACACCTCCTCTAGTGTCTTTTTTTTCGCAGATGAAAACTGCTTCCAAATGCACTGATGTATGGACCTCAAGAATTTTTCCTACATTGCTCTGGATTACCTTGCTGTCTTTGTGCTTTAGGGTTATCTAAACTTTTTGTTCATTGGGGATGTATATCACTATGATTTACTGACTTGTGTATACTGGTTAAAAAAGAGGTTGATTAGGTCTGAGTTACCTAGTTGCCTTAAACCTATATATCATACCAAGTCTGTACTTATTCTCACAAGGGAGTAGTGGGTATGTCTCTTAACATAGCCACTTGGTTACTTATCTGTCTACTAGTGAGTTTAGATAGTTGTATTATGCCCTTTGCTTGGACGGCTTGCTTTTATTCGGGCTTTATTAGCAGTTGGATTGAGCTAGCTTGCACGCACTCTTACTACCATCTCTGATCTCACTAGCACAGTTAGATCAAACTGTAGACTTTAGCTATTATTTATACAATCCACACTTGGGAATCTCCGGATCTAGGGGTGCCAATGGATATTTAAAAATTGACAAAACCGACTGAACTGTATTGTACCGTACCGAATCAATTTTCCGGTTTCTTCTAATAAAGTTGTAGGTTTTAAATATAAATTTATAACCGTACCGATAATTAGGGTAAGTTTTTTATTTTATGTAAATAAACTGAATAAATATCGAACGGTATCGAATAAATTTACATGTGAAAATATATTTATATATTAAGTTAAAAAATAATTAAGCATTAAATTTTTTTTTTTGGGCCTTTGAATTATGAAAAAGATTACAAGTCAACAAGTAACTAAACTCAAAATTCTAATTCTCAAATATATCATGCACTCCTATTGAAGTAAAATTATTTTCAGTATATTCACTAGCAAGGCACAAGGTATTCAAGCGACTATGAGTAGCAAACTACAATGTATTGGATATGTTTCATTTCGTATAATTTAGATTTATTTTTTTGAATATTTAATTTTCTATAGACTTTATTTGGTACCGATATTAAAAAATAATCGAAAATTAACCGAACCGTACGATGGCGAAGAGAAACCGGCATGATTGGGACAATTTCGATAAGTCTAATTTTGAATATACACAATAGAATAACCAAAAAATTAATTTAAAATAAATTTTATAAAATAATAAACTGAATCGAACAAGTTGTACCTATGCTTAGATTTCGGATGAGCTTTGTTGTGTGACAGTAGAGGCCGCTGATCTCATGTGGCAACTGGCTGGAAAATTCTCCTGAGGCCATTGGAATGAGGACCACACTTTTACTAAGCCCCCTAGTTTATATTGTTTATTACACACGTCTCAATGTGTATATTTAAGTTTTTACATTTCCATATTACCCTTGTACTTTTGTCAATTGTTACAAATGTTTAAAGGACAATTTAATTGGAAAATATCAATTATCAGTTTTAAAAATCCCAGTTGGTAATAAATTCATTTGAAGTTTTGATTTTGTAATTAGTATTCCTTTGACATAAGAAAAGAGTATTTTGGGAAATATGAACAAGAGAAAGGAGTATGCCTACAAAAGTTTTTGACGAAAAAATTAAGGGGATTTAATATATATTATATATATATAATAAAAAAGTTTATTAGCTATATAGTGTATTTTTTTAGTAAAGGGATATAAGGTGGCTCCGCCACTGATTTCGGAACCAAAATAATGAATTTGGGATTCAAGACACAAAAATAGGTGGAAAAAAACTTAGTGACCAAAATAAAGCGGATTAAGTGGGGTAGGGGATATCGACGAGGATGTCACACACCGTATTGGGGTAGGATGGATGAAGTGGAGGTTAGCATCTGGAGTCCTGTGTGACAAGAGAGTCACACCGATACTCAAAAGTAAGTTTTATAAAGCGGTGGTTAGACCGGCCATGATGTATGGGGCTGAGTGTTGGCCCGTCAAGAACTCACATATCCAGAAGATGAAAGTGGCAGAAATGAGGATGTTGCGGTGGATGTGCGGGCACACTAGGATAGATAAGATCAGGAATGATGATATCCGGGAGAAGGTGCATGTGACTCCCATTGATGACAAGATGCGGGAAGCGAGGTTTAGATGGTTCGGACATGTTCAGAGGAGAAGTCCAGATGCTCTGGTACGGAGGTGTGAGCAGCTGGTTGTGGATGACACAAGAAGAGGTAGAGGGCGACCTAAAAAGTATTGGGGAGAGGTGATCAGGCAGGATATGGCGAGGCTCCAGATTTCCGGGGACATGACACTTGATAGGAAGATGTGGAGGTCGAGTATTAGGGTTGTAGGTTAGGAGGTAGTTGAGTCGTGCCTTACTCGTACCATTGTGGGACTAGCCATTTAGGGTTTTTGTCTAAGATAGCTATTGGCAATGTTGTGGCTTACTATTTCGCTTTTCAGTGCATGTCCTATTTACTAACTATCGCTTTTGCTTTGCATCTTTCTTCTAGATTTTATGGTGTTCCTATTTTTCTTATGATTGTTGTGGTGATACTAATATTTACTAATATTGTCTCCCTTTGCTTTGCATCTTTCTTCTGGATTTCATGGTGTTCCTATTTATCCTATGATTGTTGTGATACTAATATTGTTTTCTTTTTGTCTTTTTATTTTTTTTTAGCCGAGGGTCTTTCGGAAACAGCCTCTCTACTCCTTCGGGGTAGGGGTAAGGTCTGCGTACACACTGCCCTCCACAGACCCCATTAGTGGGATTTTACTGGGTTGTTGTTGTTGTTGTTAAAGGGCGTTATACCTTAACAGTCGTTTGTCCGTTAAGGTATAGCGCCATTTAAAAGGGTGTTATACGTGAATATGAAAAGACGAGTAAGTATAGCGTCGTTTATTAAGGCGCTATACATATTTTGTGGGCCCACCAATAATTATTTTGCGCTTAAATGACATAACAATAATTCAAATGGGTATAACACCCTTATTTAAGGCGCTATACCTCAAAAAATTCGACCTCCCGGATTGGGCATTGCCTTATTTAAATACGTTAAAAATCCATTCAGAAAAAATCTCAAGTCTTGTTAAATTTTTCTTCGTTAAGTTATTTTTGTATTTTTTCATAATGTCCGAAGAGCGAAAAATTAGAGTTTCATTATATTTGTGGGTGAGGTTGTGGTGGCGAATAACTCAGTAAGCTATAGTTTATCTCCATAGTGTCATGTTAAGTTGCCACTTATAATAGAGTATGATAGATTGGTATTGTTGTTATGTAAAAAAATAAGTGTGAGCAAACGTACGGTGAACCTTAAAATAACCGGAAGATATCTGTATTCTGTCACTCCGCAAGAGGTTGCTTGTTATATTGAGTTTAACATCGAGGATGATGAAACTCTGAGTGATTTCTTTAGGACTCCGGATGAATACCAAGAATTTCTTTTGATAAAAATGTTGGAAATGTACGTCAAGGCTGAAGACGTTCGCAATAATGAGGTTGCGCAAAGCAGGGATATCCCTCAGTCATCGGGTGGTTATTTTGGAGCAGTTTTAGCCAAACAGGTTCCGACTGAAAGAGTTTGGCCTGATCTAAACTTATCTCCACGGGCCAATGAGGAGCGAGAAAATAATTTCTCTCCTACTTTACATGATCCACAAGACGAGTGGTAAACTTCAACTTTTCTTTGTGCTACGATGTTTATTTTTGTTGTATTGAATTTGTATTAACACTCATATATTCCACAGTGGGTACCGGTCATATATGAATTTTACTAGTTATGAACCAACGCCCAATTGGAATATGCGTAGTTCTGGTGTGTTGGATCATGGTGGTCCATCCGGGAGTCATCACCAACAGGATGATGTCCATCATGGGATGTCAACACATTACAATTTGTAAGTGAAGTGATATAGATATATGTAAAGTATTTATCAATTTGAGTAACTCACTATTTTGTTGGTTGTGCAGTGAAAACGAGCAACTTGGATGTCTTATCCTGACTCAATTGCCCGAAGACGACATATTTAATCGGGATCTGGCAGATGCACAGAGTCGGGAAGAGAACAGTGATTATGACAACAATGACGATGAGTCTGGAGATGACACACCCTTCCCTGATGATTATGATGATGAAGAGGAAGAGAATGTTGGACCTGATTTGACGAGGGAGCATGCTCCACCCCCGTTAGAATAAGAGTGTACGAGTCCCACGTGCCGTTTCATTCAAGGGAGACTCCCTACCTTGATCATTTGCCAAGTATGCCAGATGTGGATTCCCTCACAAGGGACACTAACGAAATTCGGACAACAATGTGGGATGAGTCTAGACCAATGGTGCTGTCAAAGGGCATGCTTTTTTCCGATAAAGCGCACCTAATCAGGGCAGTAAAAATGTACAGCGTAAAAGAGTGTTGTGAGATGGCGGTATGGGAGTAAACTCTGGATGTATACAAGGTTGTTTGCCGTAGATGGTTTACGGGTTGTATTTGGATGTTGCGTGCGAAGAAGAAGAAGAAAACAAATATGTGGGTTGTGGGTAAATACATTGGCACCCACAATTGTAAAATGGACACATTCAGTGAGAATCACTTCAACTTGATGTTGACTTGATTTCTCTTATCTTGATTCCACACATTGAAGCGTCCATAAGGTACAAGATCAAAGAGTGTATTACATCCGTCCACCAGGAATATGGGTGCACCATTACCAAAAGAAAGGCATTTCTCGGGCGCAAACGTGCGTTTGAAATTGTTTATGGTAACTAGGATAAGTCATTTGCATATCTACCCAGGTATATGGCCGCATTGCAATACTTTAAACCCGAGACTGTAGTTGAATGGAAGCTTGAGCAGAGTCCGGGAATACCAAATTATATATTCAGATATGTGTTCTAAGCATTTAAACTAGCAATTGATGGTTTTGTGCATTGCCGACCGGTAATATCTATAAACGACACTTATGTCTATGGAAAGTATGATATCAAGTTGTTGATCGTCGTTGCAGTAGATGCTAATGGAAGTATATTTCCCTTAGCTTTTTCTATTTGTGCCAATGAAAGCCAAGAGACGTGGACATTATTTTTGAACCACTTGAAAGAGCACGTTATCAAACAACGTTCAGGTATTTGTCTAATATCTTATCGGCATGGTGGTATTTTAAGTTCTGTACAGAATTTGCGTGCATGGCAGGAACCGTATGCCTACCACTGTTACTGTGTGAGACACCTGAAGGACAATTTCCAAAAGGCATATCCCAACAAAGATTTGCATGATTTAATATGGATTGCTGCAATAGATCACCAAGAGTGTAAATTCAGGAGGCGCATGGAATCTATCACGCAGGAAGACGAGGGAGCCTATCGTTGGTTGATGCGACATGATATTGACAAGTGGACTTTGCATGTGGATGGTGGCAGAAGATGGGGAATTATGACTACAAATGTGTTAGAGTCTTTCAACGGGTTATTAAAGTCTGCACGAGGATTGCCTGTCACTGCCATGGTGCGGATGTCATTCAAGCTGATGGCAGAGAGGTTTGTTGAAAGGGCTACAAGTGCATCGTCATTGATGAAAAATGGTGTTAAATTTATGCCAATACCAATGAAAATATTTGAGAAATACAGGAAGGGAGCACATTGGCATTCATTTTTGCACTATTACAACGAGCGAAATATTTTTTAAGTTCGCACCGCTATCCATCACAATCGGGGGAATAATACACATACCGTAAATGGATTCAGAAGGTTATGCTCTTGTGGGAAATGGTCTATCTACCACATGTCATGCTCACATGCCATCAAGTGCTTTCAACATACAAGTTTGGGGCTAACCAACTACGTTGATAAAGAATATAGTGTTGTCGCATACTTAAACACCTATAGTGAGCAGTTGCAGCCAGTGAGTGCTGAGCATTATTGGCCGCCGGAACCATTTAAAATGGTGTGTAACAAGGAGTTTTTGCGTCAGCGACAAGTGCAAAAAGAGCGTGTATACGGAACCACGTGGATGTTGGTGATACCGTTTAGGCACGCAAATATGGCATATGCTCGCAAATAGGACATGCCCGTCGTAAATGTCCTTCAGCTGGTTTGGATGGCGGTGGTAATCCAGCTCCTGGTAAAAGTTCATCTAATATGCCCAACTATCAAAGATACACGTAGTGTTTTGTTTCCGTAATGTGATTGTAATAAGTGTATGTACTTGGTTATCTTGATGGATGTATGAAATAAAATTATGTTTCCATTGCTGTTAAATCTTATTGATATTTAACATTAATACTTCAGTACAACAATCTAACATAAACCCTTCTTTTTTTTAAACAATTGTCTTGTCGACCTGAAAAAGTTGCTCGCCTGCAAAAGCTATCTTGTGGAAAAGCTGTATTGTACCCGAAAGAATCTTTAACACGCGAAGCATAGCGCGGTTAAATACTACGTTATGTGTGTTGTCATGTCGACCTAAAAAAGCTGCTCGCCTGCAAAAGCTATCTTCTAGAAAAGTTGTATTGTACCCGAAAGAATCTTTAACACGCGAAGCATAGCGCGGTTAAATACTACGTTATGTGTGTTGTCATGTCGACCTGAAAAATTTGCTCGCCTGCAAAAGCTATCTTCTGTAAAAGTTGTATTGTACCCGAAAGAATCTTTAACATGCGAAGCATAGCGCGGTTAAATACTACGTTATGTATGTTGTCATGTCAACCTGAAAAGGCTGCTCGCCTGCAAAAGCTATCTTCTGGAAAAGTTATATTGTACCTAAAAAAATCTTTAACACGCGAAGCATAGAGCAGTTAAATACTATGTTATGTGTGTTCTCTTGCCTATACATAACTAGCACAATTTAGTTATTACCCGCACTTAACCAAAACAAATAGCAAAACTTTCCATACATTTTTTATTTTTCTTGCATTAACAAATGTCTAGACGCAATGACCAACCAAGGTGCTATTGTGGCAAACGTGCGATTATGAAGGCATATTGGTCTGATGGTAATGTTGGGCACAAATACTGATGTGTCTATACAGGTTTGGAGGCAATGACAGAAATCATTGTATTTTTTAGGAATGGTATGATGAACCCATTAACCAAGAATACTACAAATCAATTTTGCAGTGTGTTTGGAATATGAACGTTGAATACCAACGCCAGATCTCTGAAATGCAACGAGAAATTGCGGCATTGCAGGAGAAAATAAAAGAGGCGGAAGAAGAAAAAAATAAAATGGAAGAGAAATTTAAGTGGTTGGAGCAGAGAATAATAGGCGGTAATGACTAAACAAACACATGTATGTGTTGAGTGTAGTATTTTATCTTTATGTATTTCGTGTCATGTATTTTTATTAGTTGTACTAAATTTAAATTATGTTAAGTTGCTATATTTGTGTTTGTGTTGTAGTATTAAAATAACGAAGAACCGGAGAAATAAAAACATAATACGCATATAATGTAAATAATAAATATTATTTCAATTATTTACTGAATGTCATATGTAGATAAAATACAAAAAAAAATCAATGCATCCCACATCCAGTATGCCTTAATGCAGCCGTTGGCCTGAGGCGCATCCCATCTCGCCCGGCTACGCTATCAGGATCATCCTCATCACGTCACCTCTTTATCGGAGGATGCGTTGCAGCATGATCGTCAGTAGAGCTGGCATGCTCGATAGAAAGGAAAGTCTGTCCAGCAGTAACCTACAGAATAATAAGATATTTCAGTGTATGAAAATATATATTTGTAATGTACGTGTTAAGTCATAAAAATTTAAATTGCCTTACCATCTCGTCGACTCCTGAATATAATTTAAATTGTCTTACCATCTGAAGGGCATTAGCGTAGAATTCTCGCACTTATTCCTTGTTCCCCTTTGTTGGGATGTGACTTAAGCTTACCCAGTCCTTATTAGTTGGTATGAATCCGTTGCTTTTTATTTATTCCATAAAATTTTTACTTGTCTTAATTAGAACTTCTTAACTTCTCTAGTTATATAACCGCCTATGTGACCATAATGCATCAAATCAGACTTCAGATGTAAGTGAGTGATTTTACGTTTGCAAAATTTGTGGTGGCGTTGATGGGGTAATTGTAGAAATGGCAGTGAGGGTGAATGTGCGCATAATCGATGATAAGCCAGGTCAGTATCGCACAAAGTGGCCTCCGTGACGGGCGATGATGAAGCCTTAATAAAAAAAACATAAAGATATTTATGGCTAATCAATGAGATAAAAACAAATTTAAATGTAATAGTAATACAAACATACTTGCGCATGTGAAAGATCCCCAGCATCCCTCGAAAATGAGCCATAACTCAGCGGGCGCCCACTATCCACATCTCGTGTCGACCGATCATCAGCAACGGTCGATGGGCCGGGAAGATCAGGAAAATATTGATCCCAATCCTCTCACGTAATGCTCGTGCCCGTGATCAACAATGGAGATGACGGGGTCACATGCGAAGTCCCTGGAGTGAGCTGAAGCTAAAGGCTGAATGACGGTATGCTGCTGTGAGAGTGGTCTGGATCATGGAGGTCACCTGGCTGATCAACTCCAACATCCTCAACATGTGCCTCAACGCCCCCTAGCTAGGGACCACCTCCTCGGCGACCCCCATAACCTCGTGGGACACCCCTACCTCGTGGGGCATTCCTGCCACATCGACCATGTTCCGGCCCCACTGGTGGCCCATGATGGTACTGCTCTGGCGCTACATACTCAGCCTCGTATCCTAATCGCTCATCATCTCGGGCGCGCCTCAACGTCCGGGAAGCCAGATCGGTAACATGTCTGCCATACTCGTGCAAAGCGGCTGCTCCCTCGCCGGTATATTGTTGCATCTGCAGTCCCAGCTAGTGGGATAGATATAGGCCAATAGCCTACACAACATGTAAAATATAAATTACGGAATGCTAGGTTAACGTTATAATCATGCTTAGTCTTTTTTCAGTCAGGTGGAGGGGGGGAATCAGATCATGTCGTTGGTCTCAAGTATAGATTTGCGCCTCTATCCATGCCATATATGTATGGTCCACCCTAGAACGATCATCATGCTGGTAATGTGTGATATGCCGGGCGGGCGGTGGCGGTACAAACTGCGGGCGACCAAACTAGCGAAGTACTCGCTCGGTGGCATGATGCTCCACAATATCAAGGCACATCAACGACCCGAAAGAGCTTTACATAATTCGGTCGGCCGAGCAATAATCGGTCAAGCCAGCTATTAGCTTGTCGTTGTATGGCCTCCAAATGAACTATTAAGTAACAATAGAAAACGTGAGTATACACAACACATATGAAGCCAGGCCAAGTAAACTTAGGTATACATTTACTTGTGCGCCCTCCAGCAAATCTAACAAATCCCTACATAAGAGGAGATTATGTCGAGCCTCGTACTCTCGTCTATATCCCCTCATATCAACCCACCTCCTAGCTAGAGGGAGAAACAGAGGTGGTGTACCCGTAGCTAATGGTGGTAGAGGTGGCTGCAACTGCAGGAACCACTCTCAGGCCCAAACCTAACATACAAAGTGGACGTAAAATTTACGGTATATTTTTACTGGGTATGTTATAATGAATAGAGTATTCGAATATGTTTTCACCTGTAGCAACGGCAAAAATCCAGCAACGTCTCGTTGGGTGCCCATGCTCACCCGACACATCAGCCTGTATAAGTAGCCGAGAACAATAACACCCTAGTTGTACTGGGGTAAATCATCTAGCCGCTCAAGATGATGAAGAAATCTCAAGCTTACTAGGTTCCCCGAAGTGTTTGGGAACAAAACCCCTCCAAACATAAGGAGTAACAACAACCTCGTGTACTGGTGAATATGAAGCTACAATGTATCGTCTGTGATGTCAGGGTGTAGTGCCTCCAAATGTTGTCGGACAGTCGTCAACTGCAGACGACTGGCCCCAACCAGTGCAACCTCCTCCGGTGGCTGTAAAACAGTGAGCTACTGCAGCATGTCCAAGTACTGCAAACTTGTCTGCTCTCTCATGGCATACGGTAGAGCAACAGGGTGTCCATCAACGAGCAGCCCATGCATGACCTCCATGTCCTGCAGCGTGATGGTGGCCTCGCCAATGGGCAAATGGAATGTGTGCGTCTTCGGTCACCACCTCTCTATCAGGGCCGTGATCAACGACCAATCGAGCTACATCCGGCCGATCTCCACAATCCTATAAAAGCATGTATCCTGGAGGCGTCTGACTATACGGGGATGGAGAGCGCGGTCCCTAAGAAAGCCCCATATATCTTCTACTCTCCTGGCCGGGAATGTCTGGGTCACTAACTATCCCTCCCATATATGGGACGACCTATGATCGCTATGTAACAACAGTAGCTCCAGGCTGGCAGGTCCAGGATGCAAAGGCGGAACCTCCATGTCGTCTACTGTAAATTAAACAAGATTAATTACATTATTTTACTTTAATATGTTAGTTTTATTATTTTACATGTTAGTTTTATTATTTTATATGTTTGTTTGTAAATTAAATAATTAATTTTCATAATTATACAAGATTTAATTATTAAATATTCACATATGGGTTTCGGGCTCGATATTTGAGGCCCAGTAGCACCGAGATATCTTGATTTTTTGTTATTTTCTCATGTTATTTTCTTACAATCGTTGACTAGAATTTGACAGAGTTTGTGTTTGAACTATCAGCTATTTTGACGTATTTTTGGGTATAATAGATAATATGTTAGTTTTATTATTTTACATGTTAGTTTTATTATTTTATATGTTTGTACATTAAATAATTAATTTTCATAATTATACAAGATTTAATTATTAAATATTCACATGTGGGTTCCGGGCTCTGCCCAGTAGCACCAAGATATCCTGAATTCTTGTGTTCGTGATGAAAAATATTTCTCAATTTATCACTCAACATGTCTGTTATTTTAAATGTTAGTTTATTATTTTTATGTTAGTAGTTTTATTAATTTATATATTAGTTTTATTATTATATATTTTTATTTATGACTCACTTATTTTTTACTATAATAAAATTAAATAATTAATTTTTATAATTATACAAAATTTAATTATTAAATATTCACATGTGGGTTCTATGCACGATATTTGAGGCCTAGTAGCACCAAGATATTTTGAATTCTTGTGTTTATGATGAGAAATTTTTCTCCATTTATCACTCAACATGTCTGTTATTTTAAATGTTAGTTTATTATTTATATGTTAGTAGTTTTATTAATTTATATGTTAGATTTATTATTATATATTTTTATTTATGACTCACTTATTTTTTACTACAATAAAATTAAATAATTTATTTTCATAATGATATAAGATTTAATTATTAAATATTTACATATGGGTTCCGGGCTCGATATTTGAGGCCCAGTAGCACTAAGATATCCTGAATTTTTGTTGTTTTCTCATGTTATTTTCTTACTATCGTTTACTAGAATTGGACAGAGTTTGTGTTTGAATTATCATCTATTTTGACGTATTTTTGGGTATAATAGATACTTAAATGATTAATTTCAATAACTACAAGGATACTACGCTAAAGGACACTACATTTTATTACACTAAAAGGGCACTACATTACAAATATAAGCACTACATTAGGCCACAAGATACCATTAGAGGGAACTAAAGTAATAATTTATCTATTTTATTAGTCTTTAAACAAATAAATAATCTAAACCAGATAAAAATAACAAATAAATTTAATCATAAAACATTCACGAAAATACATATACCACAGTAAAAAGTAACTTTTTAACATTTTTTTAACAATTAATAATAATTTCTCTAGTTTTAATAAAATTTTAGCACACTAATATCATAGTTCGGATAAAAATAACAAAATAGTTAAATCGTAAAACAATCACAAAACAACATAGAACACATTAAAAATAAGTAATATGCATTTTTATATGAGTTTCAACAAAAACTAAGTTGGAATACCTCGATTTAAGGTTTTATTGAAGATTTGGCGATTTAGAGCCGAAACGAGCAACCCACAATGAGAGAACGCCTTAGCTAGGGTGAGGTCCACTCGAAGTTTTTTGGTCGTTAATGGGGGGGGGGGAGGGGGGGGATCATGGGCGGCTCAATAAATATGGAGGCCTAAAGCAAAATTTCAATGAGGGCCCTTTTTTATATATAAAAAGAAAAATTCATATATAATTTCATTTAAATTCTGTATTTCTAGTTTTTCATATGCAAAGTTATTAATAATTTTATCTAATCCATTTAGTTTCTCTTGAGATATATACGCTGTGGGACTGTATTAAGGTTTTAACCTTTTTTGAGTTATGAATTAATAATCGAATCCTTTCTCAATTTATGGTCCAGAGAGTGCTTCCCAAAAAAGACTTTTTTTCTCAATTTATGTTCAATAATTTAATCCTACTTTTTTACTATGAAAAATTATATTTTCTCATTTAAAACACTAAATATTCTTCTAAAAATAAATTAATATATAGCCTATTAGAAAATTTTGGGGCCCCAAAAATTATGAGACCCAAAGCAACTGCTTTAGCAGCCTTACCCTTGGCCCGACACTGGGGGACCGACTGTTTTTCAAATTTTAATGGCTGGGGGGGGAGGGGAATGGGATGATTTATTATGTAGGTATATCACAGTTTATTAAGGCGCTATACTATAACGCCTTAATAAACGGCGTTATACTATAGCGCCTTAATAAACGACGCTATACTTACCCGTCTTTTCATATTCACGTATAATGCCCTTTTAAAGGGCGCTATACCTTAACGGGCAAACGGTCGTTAAGGTACAACGCCATTTAAAAGGGCACTATATGTATTTTGGTCACTAAGTATTCTTTTTACCTATTTTTGTGTTTTGAGTCCAAAAACTCATTATTTTGGTTTCAGACTCTCTTAGTTGTAGTATTGTATTTTTGAATTTCTAACTCCACAACTACTAGCAAGTGTCATGTTCTAGACTTGATGGCTCTTGGACCCGAGACCTAGTTGTCTTGGGTTTTTCTTTTAAAATTATTTTTATCACATCAGGTATGGGTGTCAATGAATATTTAAAAATCGACTAAGTCGATCGAATCGTACCTTAACGAACCGATTTTTAGGTTTCTTTTAATAAACCACAGATTTTTATATAAATCTATAACCGTACCGATAATTAGGATAAGTTTTTTATTTTATGAATATAAATCGGAAAAATACCGAACCGTACCGAATAAATTTATATGTAAAAAATATATTTATATATTAAGTTTAAAAATAATAAAGCATTTATTATTTCCTTGGGCCTTGAAATTATGAAAACTATTACAAGGCAACAAGTAATTTGTCACGACTCCAAATTCCCTCCATAAGATGTCGTGATGGCACCTAGTCTCTAAGACTAGGTAAGCCTATCAATACAGAATAAAATAGAAATTTTGAATAAATAAATCTGAAACCTTACATAATTACAACTCCCAAAACCAGGTAGAAATAAGTCACAAGCTTCTAAGAATTTATCCCCAATGTCTCTATACATCAGAGTCTAAAGTAAATAAGGAATATAACATAGTAAGATAGAAGGGGACTCCGGAGTCTGCGAACGCTGGTAGATATACCTCGAAACCTCCTTGTACAGCTAGTTTACTGATGCCTGGTCTGATAAGATGTACCTGGATCTGCACAAAAAGATGTGCAGAAGCGTAGTATGAGTACACCACAGCGGTACCCAGTAAGTGCCAAGCCTAACCTCGGTAGAGTAGTGACGAGGTCAGGTCAGGCCCTACTGGAAAATAAATAATGGCATGAAAAAATATTTAACAATATAATAAGATAAAAATTACAATGGAAATGAGTCAAGTAGTATGTCTCCATTTAATTACACCAAATAATGGCAATTAATAATCAGTGGAAAACATAACAGAATTCTCTCCAACTTTAAGAAAATCACAACAATAATCAAAGGCAATTGCGGCCATAAATCAATATCAACAAGGGCATTCCCGAGGTACCGCCTCGCAGTCCCAAATCATAAAAAGATTCACAATATCTTATTTTCTTATCTCACCGTGTGAGCCTTCACAATTTATTTTAAAGAAAATATTTTTTCCGAAATAGCCTCCCGCATTTTAGCCATCCTTATCACACTACATGACTTCTAGTAGTTCTCCCTACTAGCCACTCGTATCAAGCCACCCTTATCTCACTGGATGCATTTCAATACCCATACCTTATACCACCGCATGCGTATCAATATCACAATTTGCACCTCAAGTGCGCAAATAATTTAACTTGCCAACATAATTCAACAACAATATTTTTCCACAATAAAGAGCTCACTTCTCATGCCAAAATAAATCATCAATAATATTTTCCCACAATAAAGAGCTCACGGCTCATGACAAAATAAATCATCAATAATATTTTTCCACAATAAAGAGCTCACGACTCCATCACAATGAGTACGAAAATCTTACAAAAATATTCAGGAATAAATAATTTAGCAAAATAATATTTTAAAATCTTTAATACGTTGCTTCAATACCAAATTAAAAAATGTCAAATACTTCATATTAACAATATTTAGTTTAAAGAAAATCAACCTTCAAATAATGCACAAAATAAAAGAAACCAAGTTCCAACTAAACATGTAAACCAATTAGCACGAAAAGGTCAAGCAGATTTAAAGTATATAACTCAGATCAATGATGAATAATATAACAAGATGAAATAATTTAATTAATGCACAATAGTGATCTACACAATTTAAAGACATAATCTTTCACATTTAGCCCATGTACACACTACACGACTTTTCACACATTACAATTATCAATCCTATGGAGAATTTCTTACACGCAAAATTAGACAAGTCACTTACCTCGACTTGCTCTAATTTAATCACGTAGTATGCCCTTTCCTCGATTTTTTTGACTCCAGTCGACTCCAATCTAGTCATAATTAATTCGATACAATCAACAAAAATTATAGAATCAATCCATAAGAAAATACTATATTTTTCAATAAAATCCGAAATTAACTCAGAAATCACCCGTGAGGCCCATTTATTGGAATCCGACAAAAGTTACGAAATATGAAAGTTCATCCAACCACGAGTCTAACCATACCAAAATAACTAAATTCCGATAACAATTCGACCCTCAAATCCTCAAATTTATCCAAGAGGGGTTTCAACTTTTTCCAACTTGATTCACCAATTAAATATTAAAAACAGTGATAGATTCGGGTAATCTAACCAAGATTGAGTTAAGAACACTTACCCCAATATTTTCTCTGAAAATCTCCCAAAAATTGCCTCAATACGAGCTCCAATTCGTTAAAAATGAACTTAAAGTCTTAAACTCTCTACCCAGGCTTTTACTCTTCGTGATCGCGAACATTCATACGCGATCGCGAAGCACAAATTTACACTGCCCGAATTTAACTCAACGCGATCGCGGAAAATCTCACGCGATCGCGAAGCACAGTCTCTGCAAGCCTACGCGACTGCAAGCCTTCTCACGCGATCGCGAAGCATTAAGTGCGTGGCCTAGCTTCTGGCTCGTTACTATACGCGACCGCAACCATAGCTACGCGTTCGCGAGTCACAACTTCTCAGAGCTACGCGATCACATCCCTCTTCACGCGATTGCGTAGAATAAAAACTCATCAGCCCCCAATTAACTATACGCGATCGCAGACACATTCACGCGATCGCGTAGAAGGAAAAAAAGATCCTATATTAGAAAATTCGAGCAGTTGTTCAAGTCCAAATTTTTGATATGTTAACCATCCGAAACTCAACCGAACCCCTCGGGACCTCAACAAAATATACCAATAAGTCATAAAAAATCATATGGACTTAGTCTAGTTTTCAAATCACATCCAATAGTACTAAAATACGAATCACACATAGATTTAAGTCTAATTTGAAACTTCCAATTTCTACAAACGACGCCGAAACATATCAAATCAAGTCCGATTGACCTCAAATTTTGCATGCAAGTCATAAATGACATAACTGATCTATGAAAATTCGAAACTGGATTCCGACCCCGATATCAAAAAGTCAACTCCCGGGTCAAACTTCCAAACTTAAATTCCTATTTTAGCCATTTCAAACCCAAATTCACAACGGACTTCCAAATAAAATTTGATCACGCTCCTAAGTCCAAAATCACCATACGGAGCTGTTGGAATCATCAAAATTCTATTGCAGGGTCATTTGCACATAATTCAACATCCGGATACTATTTAAACTTAAACTTTTAATTTTTCATCAAAAATCATATCTCGGGTTAGGGACCTCGGAATTTGATTCCGGGCATACGCCCAAGTCCCAACTTACGATACGGACTTGCCGGAACTATCAAAATACTGATCCGAATCCGTTTGCTCAAAATATTGACCAAAGTCAACTTATTTGAGTTTTAAAGCTCTAATTCATATTTTTAATCCATTTTTCACATAAAAACTTTTTGGAAAATTTTACGAATTGTGCACACAAGTCGAGGAATGATAAATAGTGATTTCGAGGTCATGGAATACAGAATTAATTATTAAATTTAAAAGATGACATTTTGGGTCATCACATAATTAAACTCAAAATCCTAATTGTCAAACCTACTATACTACTCCTATTGAAACTAAACTGTTTCCAACATATTCACTAGCAAGATAGAAGGTATTCTAGCCATTATGAGTAGCAAACTATAATGTATTGAATATGTTTCATTTCGTATGATTTAAATTTAAATTTTCGAATATTTAATCTTCTATACACTTTATTCTTGAGTCTCAACTTGCTTAATATCTTTCCGCTCATGTGATTTTATATTTTTTTTGTATTTGCTTAATTTCTTTTATACTTGATGGATCTATACTTTGGCCTTCTTTCATGTTTTCTTAATTCATCACCATTTAAATAGTAAAAATGTTTAAAAAGTTTTGCTAAGTTCTATAAAAGTACGTATGTTATTGCATTTTACTTCTACTAGTGACTTTTAAATGACATTTAAAAAAAATACCGAAAATTAATCGAACTGTACTGATACCGAAGAGAAACTAACATGATTAGTACGATTTCTAAAAGTTTAATTTTGATTATACATAATAAAATAACTGAAAAATTGGTATGATATAAATTTTATAAAATAACCCGTCGAACCGAACCATTAACAACCCTGAGGCCCTAAAATCAGGAAAGGGAGAGGGGAAATGAAATATTACGCTGCTAATGGAATTTGAACCCTCTAGCTTAACTCCACTGTCTTGGGCTTAGGCTCTTGCGCCAAAAGTTATTAGAAAAATTATGCGAGTCAGCAAACATATTCTGTATATTTACTATTCGTAACTATTCTTTCATAAAATTACTACTTATAGCATATTTGAATTTTATAGCAAATTCACTTGTAGTACTAAAATAAAAGATCAATTATTTTGAACTGAAACAAAAGAGCAGCAAGTTCTCGTAGCTCAATTGATTAGAACGCCAACTTAATAAGCGGAGGTTTTGAGTTCGACTCTCAATAAGAATATTTTATTCTTCTGTATTCTTATATTATTTATTGCGCGAACTTATATAAGTAATACAAGTTCGTAACAATAATTATGAATACTAATTAGCTAAATTATAGTAATATATAATAATTAATCTCTAAACTGTAGTGCATTATGAAAATTCCTCCAGATTAATTATGCGGAAATTAATAGTGGGGAGATATACATGGACCAAAAATTGACGCAACATGTAGAGTTATTATGAAATAATAAATAAATGGTGTTTGTCACTGTCGAAGTTTCTATTCTTGGCTTACTCTTTCTCTTCTAAAATTCACGTGCTCAACCAAAACCCTCATTGGCCACCGCTTGTGATTTTACAAACTCAAAGTTATATAAAGCGTTTGATCTGAAGATATCTTTAATTGGGAAGAAAAGGACAATATTGATATTGTAGTTCCAACAGTACTTTTCCTAATTTGTAGTATGTCTTTTCCACCTTGGTCTACGACTACGTGATATTTTTGTATGTCAACTAGAATAGAACTATGTAGAATATAAGCTTTTTTTCCAAATTAAGGAATAGGGGCAGGTTAAAAATGAATTAGATAAAAATAAATAAAATATTCGATACGATCATATTTAATACATATAAAAAAATAAGTTAACCGACTGATTCGTTAGGGATGAGCGTTCGGACAGTTCAGATTGCATATGAAAATTTCGGTTTGGATTTTCGGTTTTCGGATTGAAGAAATGACAATCCTAATCCAATCCAAATTAGATTTTTTAAGTTTGGATTAATAGGTTTGAATATTTTGAATTTTCGGTTTTGAACTTATAAGTTGAGATGTTTCTTCTTTTTATAAAAAATGAATATCCAAATGAAGTACTCATGTTAAATTGCTTGAAAAGTTCCTTATTTTTACCGCAATCATCCAAATGAAGTATTCAAGTAATGAGATTATTATTAAAAAAAATAAAATAGAGACATTAATACGACGATAAGAAGTAGAAATAGTAAAATCATGTCCAAATAGAAAGTATTCTCACAATAATTTAGTAATTAATATTGAATATATGAGATAATATCTTGGGTAGTGTATTGAACTTATTATTATTGACATATGTATAATGGACTAAATATAAAGTATAAGAATTTCAGATATCCAAAAATTCAAAGTACCAAATCCAATATCCAATTCAAAATCTAAAAATTTTAAAAATTAAATCCAAAACCCAATTCGTAATCCAAAAATTCAAACCAAAAATCTAAAAAATTCGGATTTCGGGTTTACTCCTACTTGAAGCTCTATGAGACTTCTCCATTGTTTGCCGAATAAAAAAAAGTTTTATATGACTTTAGATAAACGAAAAAGATTCTTATGCTAACTGTAAATACAAAATAGCGTTCTCGAGTAAAAAGATAAATAAACACTAAGACTCAACTGCTTTTAAAAATGAATTAGTACTTACTTCTTAGTGTAGGAGAAGTTTGATATTAGTAATTTTGAAGAAAGATTTCTACTTATTTAAAGTAAAATAATATATTTGTTCAGCTACTCAACTATTTTATTATGAGAAAAGGCACGATTTTTGTAAAATCACTTTTCGGCGACATTTGATTTGTTGCTACTATTTAGAAAGAAGGTGGAAAATGATATTGCTGTGCATTAAAATGGAATATGATTTGAAAAAATATCGGTAGTTCGTTTTCAAAACGACATCTATAACTAAGATAAGAAATCATAATTTGAATCGCGTAGAACTAGTTAAATTAGCTGTGAAACGACTACTATCGAGTTGATTTTTTTAAACTAATGTAAGATACTTATTAATAAAGAAAATTCACATAAGTTTTTTTGTACTTAAAATTAAAAATAGGCACTGGTTGCTAATTGAACAAGAACGCTCGAATTATTCACCTCATTTTCTCACCTAACAAAGTAGATTAGGCAAATAATATGTGGTAAAGCATTGATTAATACCAAGAATTTAGAAAGGTGAATTGATCTTGTCAAATAAGCGAATGATATATTTTTTTGACCTTGACTAATTACCCCCACTTTTAGATAGTGCAGTAGACATAAATTAACGTTATTAATTTCACAGGGTGTCGGTAAATTTTTGTCATCATTTTAAAAATCTTGATTCAACGCCTCCTCCTCCTCCTCCGATTTTTCTATGTGATTTAGCTCAAACTTTGTTTTATTTTACGTGAGCATTTTTTATGTACACCATATAGAGTTAATTACACTAAACACGATCCTATAATATAATTTAGTTTCGACACTCTTTATATTTTGAAATCAAACACTTAGATCATTATACTATGAAAATCCTACGCACACCCAGGTAGTGAGATCCGGAACTGAATACATTAAAATATGATTATAAAATTTACTTCTGTTTCAAAATTATCTTAAATTTACTTATTTATGTGAAGTTTTATTTGTGTAGAATTTTCATTATATAATAGGTTTAAATATTTTTAGAAAAATAACGATAATATCATCATATTTAAGAGTTTCGAAAGATAAAAATATTTTGCCAAATAAGTACAAATTCTAGTTATCTTAGTTATATAATTTTGGTTATTTTTCTATCTAATATTTTTTAAAGAATATATTTCAAAGAATATTTATTTTCTTTTTAATCAAAGGCATGAACAAGATTTTCAACAAAAATGTTTATCCTTTTTTCAAATTTCATAAAAATAAATACATAAAGCTTTTTATTTACAATTTATCTTTTAAGTATATTTTAACATGCATTACTCATAGGGAGTGTAAGTGTAGATTTGTTTATTATTAGGGGTGCAAGTGTTTGATTTTATAATATATAGGATGTATTCGAAACTAAGTCATATTACAAGAACGTTTAGTGTAATTAACCTTATCATATATTCTCGTTTCTTACTCCTCACTCCATCTTCTCTTGATTCCTGTCTCTATTTTTTGCTGCATATTTGTCGTGTTGATTTTTCTTCTTCTTATTGTCGAGTGTTTTAGATTCTAACTTTTTTCCTATTTTTTGCTCAAATCCGGTGTTGATTTCTAATACATCGTGCTTGAACTAGATAGATGTAGTTATTTAGTGTAGATGATGAAATTAACGTTGCTAGACTGATAATAAGTATTGAATGATCTAAATAGTTTAATAAAAAATATGAATAATTGAACAATATAGACAAATTCTGTAAATAGAACAAAGTTATGCACGATCGTCTTAACTTGTGAAATAAGTCAAGTTTTACCTAAACGTTAAATCTTGAAAATAATTTGTACCAAACTAGTGCTTCGTCTAACATAACTTGTGAACAAGACTAAGTTTTATAAATCCGGCAAAAACTTGTACACCAAAATTATAACCCGAGGCCATTTTTATACAAACTTATTAAATTGGACAAAAGTTTAACAATAGTGCGGAATAGTCCTATTTGTGTAAATCACGTGGAAAGTATACACTCTATCTCAATCATCATTGCATGATTTTAAGATGATTTTAATGAGGCAAAAACATAATTAATTCAACTGAGTTAGTTCATTGATTAAGCTAAAAGGGTGCAACGAGATGATAAAATTTCTTTACTTCTACTTGAGCTACGAAAATTTGAGTCAGCTCAACTAACTAGTTCACTAATCAAATTATTGGGGGCTCAATGAAATGATAAATTTTTTTTATCATTAATCGAACAACGAAATTATAGAACTTTTGATAGGGAGCGACTTACTTCAAATACTATTTTTTTTTTTAAATTACTATAAATTTTATGTCCAAACGCTACTTACTCATTTAACGGATCTTTTTTATTCGCAAAATTAAATTAATCAGACCAATAAATTGTGGGAGTTGATAGCTCAAAAATAATGAGGCAAAAGTGATCAACCGTTACAAGCCACAGCATACTGCCTTAACGGTCAAGATTGCGACGTCGTTGCATACGATTTTTAATTTTTAAACACAAATTGCTAGGCAAATTAGTACATTAAATTAATGCCGTCAGATTAACCCCAGTAAGTATGGTGTCCACATAACTGTACATATACACCCAAAAAATAGGAGATAACTTCAGAAAAGAACTGCACATAAAAAAATGTGATTTTGCAAAAAGCACTTTTTAGTTTACTCTATTTTAGAGCCTTGTTGTGATTGACAGACAGTGACATGGATTGAGAACGTCTAGGTTCTCTTCATGTAAGCTTTGTGGACCCTAAAAAACTTAAATTAATATAAGTATGCAAATAAATAAATAAAGAAATTTATTGGAATTTTCCTCTTTTCTTGATCTTGCTTTACTCATTCTTTTTTCTTCAAAACGAGTAGACCAATTTTCCTCATTGAAAAAGGGGTAAAGGTGGTGTCTTTTTTCTTCAACAATGAGTCAAAGAATCTAATTAGTACTGGGGTTTTAGTCTTAGCTGAAATAGTAATAAGGGGGTCAATTTTTTGGGTTTTCTTGATTTTGTGTGTTGTAGGTTTAACTAACCTTGGTGGCTTTGACAAAGTGTTTTTAGGTGTTTGCCATTTCAAAAGGTGGCATTTTGGTAAGAGGGATTGCGTCCTTTTGTTTTGTTGGTATCATTTTGAGATCAAAGTTACCTACTTTTCACCTTCCTACTTTCATTTCTATGCAATTAAGTTCCTTTTAAGATATTTTTTTTGGGTTTTCTTGTATTGAGGAAATTGGTTAAAGATTCTTGAAAACAGTACCAACTTTTCTGTTATACAAAGAATTTCCTGTGGAGCTTAAATCTCCAGAGGAAGGTGCTTTTTTTTTTTTCTTCAACATCATTTTTTTCTCTCCAGATTTTAGCTCAAGATTAGAACTTTGATGCTCTTTTACTAGTTTTTCAAAAAAATACTTGGGGTTTCATTTTGCTTAGTGTACAGAAGAAAATCTAGGAAAGAACTTACTGAGAGAAGAATAGTTTGATGAATTTTAATTTAATTGAAAATTTGGGGACTTGGGTCAAAAGGGTGTGCTAGATCTTTAAGCATGTATGTAGGTTAGATCTAGACATGTGACAGATCATTTTTATTATTTTTATATTGGGGGCTTATATTATCTGAGAATAAGGCTTTGAGCCAATGAGATCTCATTCTAGGAACTTGGTCATTAGTCCAATGGTTGTTCTGCTCTCATCTTAATTCAGTTGATATTTCAAGATTGCCTAGCGGATGGACTGAAAGAGGGATTAAGATGTTGGCAATGTTAAGGTGGTTGTTTTTGGGACTGTTGATTTCTTTGGTCATTATATCTGTTTCAGCTAATGATAACGAACTCTTTGGTTGCTGTGATGAAGATGGTTTTTGGAGCATAAGTACCATTTTAGAGTGCCAAAAAGTGAGTGACTTCTTTATTGCTGTTGCTTACTTTTCAATCCCTCTTGAGTTGCTTTACTTCATTAGCCGCTCCAATCTTCCTTTTAAATGGGTTCTAGTCGAATTCGTGTTGTTTATAGTTCTTTGTGGATTGACACATTTGCTCAATGGATGGACTTATGGTCCTCACCCTTCATTTCAATTGATATTGTCCCTAACAGTTGCCAAAATCCTTACTGCCCTTGTCTCTTGTGCAACTGCAATTACCCTTTTGACTCTGTTCCCTCTTCTCCTTAAGATAAAAGTCAGAGAATTGTTCTTGGCACAGAATGTTTTAGAGCTAGATCAAGAGGTTGTTATTATGAAGAAACAAACTGAGGCAAGCATGCACGTCCGTATGTTGACACAAGAAATTAGGAAGTCACTTGATAAGCACACAATATTGTACACTACTCTGGTTGAACTTTCGAAAACATTGAAGCTGCAGAATTGTGCAGTTTGGATGCCAAATGAAAGTAGGTCACAAATGAACTTGACACATGAGTTAAGCCCTAGTTCTGCAGCAGAATCTCATCGTTCGCTCCCAATTAATGATCCGGATGTGTTAGAGATAACAAAGAACAAGGGGGTAAGGATACTGAGGCAAGATTCGGTTCTTGCAGTTTCGAGCAGTGGAGGATCTGGTGAACCATGTGCTGTTGCAGTAATTCGGATGCCATTGCTTCGTGCATCGGACTTCAAAGGTGGGACTCCAGAGTTGGTTGACACTCGTTACGCCATTTTAGTGTTGGTACTTTCGAGTGCTGACGGTAGAGTCTGGAGCTATAATGAGATGGAGATAGTAGAAGTAGTTGCTGATCAGGTGGCCGTGGCATTATCACATGCCACTGTGCTTGAAGAGTCTCAGACAATGAGGGAGAAGCTAGAAATGAGGAATCGTGTGCTGCAGAAGGCTAAAGAGAACGCTATGAAGGCAAGCCAGGCAAGAGCTTCGTTTCAGAAGGTGATGAACAATGGGATGAGGCGGCCGATGCACTCAATTTTGGGTTTGCTCTCCATATTTCAAGATGAGAAATCAAGCGCTGACCAGAAGATTATTGTTGAGACAATGGTGAAAACAAGCACTGTTCTCTCGACGTTAATAAATGATGCGATGGAGATATCGGCCAAAGATGACGGACGGTTCCCAGTAGAAATGAGGCCGTTTCAGTTGCATTTACTGGTCAGGGAGGCCTCTTGTCTTGTTAAGTGCTTGTGCGTTTACAAGGGGTTTGGGTTTTCTACGGATGTTCCGACTTCTTTGCCTAATCAGGTGATGGGCGATGAAAAGAGAACGTTTCAAGTTTTGCTGCATATGGTTGGACATTTATTAAACGTCAGTGTCGGAAAAGGCTCTGTTGTGTTCAGAGTGGTTATAGAGACTGGAGCAGATGGTGGGAATGACAAAGTTTGGGGAACAAGAAGAGCAAACGCGACAGATGAATATGTGACTATAAAATTTGAAATTGAGGTTAGTCTTGAAGGCACTCAATCAGATAGCTCAATCTCCACCATTCACTTTGGTGGAAGTAGGCATAATAGCAAGGAGGTAACAGAGGGTTTGAGTTTCAGCATGTGCAAAAAGCTTGTCCAGGTTAGAATACATGTTGTTTTCTTGATTTAGTTAGTAGTTATCTGTAGATAATTATAGTTCTTGAACATCTATAAGAAGTAATGTTCATGGCCTGTAGTGAATTCGTACATGCTGGAATGTGTGTCTGTGTTTAGGTATTGAATTTGAATTTGCTTGGAGATTTAGGGGCAACTCTGAGTTGCATACTATATTTATCGTGGTAGAGGAACATAGTATAGTCAGTACGTGTGGAAGTAATCTAATGTTAAAAAATACAAATCACACTCTTAACTTTAGATTGTTTAATAAAATTTGAGACTTGTGAATGGTGCATAAAATGTGGCGATTGATAGAAGTGTGCTAAACATTTAAAACATCCTAAAGTGGGAAATGCATAAAATAAGATGGTCGGAGGAGTTGACCATTTCAAAAAATTTCCATAAAATGGTCAGAGGAGGACTGATGTCTTCTGAAGCAACAACAACAACAAACCCAGTTTGATCCCATAAATGGGGTCTGGGGAGGACTGATGTCTTCCGAAGGTTGCCAACAAATGCCAAACTGTCTTCTTAAAAAAAGGTTGAATGTGAAGGATCTGATATGAGTTGAGCTAAATGAAAGGAATGAGGATTCATATTGCCGACCCCAACTTGTTTGGTATTGATGCGTAGAATGTGAAGGATCGGTCTGCTCCCTTGAGGTTCAAGTTTTTGTTAAGATCACCCACTTAGTAACCCAGAAAGAAAATTCTTTTAAGGAGGAACTCGAGTTAATGATTATAAATGGATGGCTAACAAGGCTTCCAACTCAGACTTTTTTGCTAAACTATTTGATAGAATGATTTAATGAAAATGTAGGTCCCCTTTTTTCTTATTGACCACCGGGTTGCTGAAATCTCAGAGAACAAGATGCAGCTTGAGGACTTCTTCTTGTGTGGAAGATGGTTCTTTAAGTACTCTTCATTTGTAAAAGGATTAGCTTAAGAGGTTTCTAGGCCGCAATATGCTGGAGAGATGTCAAGTGTACATATTAACTGCCAAATGTTCCATATGTTCATATTATGCTGGCATTCAACCTCTTTGTGCTTATCTTCTAATGGAAGTATTTTGTAGGGAGAAAGTTTATGCAGTTGTCGAAGCCTCATCACTCGAGAATACTAGATTTTTTTGAAGTTTCTTCTGAAATTTGTTTTACCTCTAAATAAAATTGAAATAGCCAAATAGGAGAGATCTAGAACCGACTACCAAAAATACCATGTAAGCCATTCTTATCCTGATAAGAATAGAGAATAGTAGTGAGTTCTCTTAAATAGGTAACATTTAAGTTAGCTTCACTTTAGTTCCTAATGCGAAACTACACACAAGCATCTTTATTCAGATAATAACCTAAATAGATATGTAAAACTGCACATCTTCATGCAACAGATTTTTGTGTGTGAGAGGGTGGGAGGGAGGTTTTTTTTTTTTTTTTTTTTGGGGGGGGGGGGGGATATGAGAAGAAAGATGTGTGCTTAAGCATCCAGATAAAGAAGTTGGCTTCAATTTAGTTGAGTCCAAGGGGGTTGGCTTTTGCTGGTTTGTGGCCTTGACCTCATGTCTCCTAAGTCCTAACTAATTCCAAAATGAGCAGGGAAAGTTCTGGATTTCTTCTATTGATGAAAATATTGGCAGAACTTATCAGAAGTTCCAGCAAATGCATTGAGTAAATGCTACCTGCCCAGGGGCGGAGCTAGTGTGTAGGTTATGGGTTCGGCCAAACCCAGTAACTTTGGTCCAAGCCCTGTATTTGTCGACATTCATTGGTGTGTAGAAATTATTAATGAACCCAGTAATTTAAATTTGACTGGAATCCTGAACCCATAAACTTTAAATCCTGGCTCTATCAAGTTGCTTTAGAGCCTTAATGGGTGAGATAGATTGGGACTCCTTACTTGTATTTGTTTATGTTTAATCAGCCAAATAGGAATATTGAAGAAGAATATTCACTAGTTGAGCTTCCGGGCTGAATTTTTCGATGTTTAGGTGTAATGTGAGAAGTAGCCTATGACTTTGAAATGGTGTATACTACCGTTTAATACTCACACGATAAATTACTCATCCTGACTGGGGTTTAAGATATACCTTCATTGTCTTTGTATCTTAACTTCTAGCGCAATTGGTACTCCTTTCAACCTCGGGCTTCTGCAGACAACATCGGTACATATTGCCGTTTACCTTTAATTTTAGTATTGGAAGTTTGGAAATTTAGTGTTTCGGATGTCATAAGATCGAGGAGTGCTTTCAGTGACCTTGTAGAAATATCTGAATCAACTGATTGTTCAAGTTGATTTTTGCCGGTGTGACTACAGATCATGTGATTTTGAGATTATGACATCTATGTTTTTCAATTTTAAAGTTGTGAAATGTCATTGTAGTGTGCTTTTGTTACTTTTAACAATCGCCCACCATGGCTGAAACTAGTCTGAACACGGCCTTTTCTCCTTTGGTATGAGGTTTCATCCTTCGAATTGATTATATTCTCTTGTTTTTTTTTTTCATTGCATATAAGTTTCTAGATGCTGCATATGATACTAATAAATAATCCAGGCAAGAAATTTTTTGTTCTTTTCTTTCTGGATCTTACCTCTGCTATCTGAAGCAGTAAGTTGCTCATGAATGTGATTAAGTAATATCTGGATCACCACATTGCTTACTCTGACCTGCATGTTTTTTTGCATAAAATTTCCAGATGATGCAGGGAAATATATGGATGTCTTCGAACGCGCAGGGCCACGCACAAGGGATGACTCTTATCCTCAGATTTCAAAAACAGTCGTCTTTTAGGAAACGCATGTTTGAATATAGAAATCCTTTGGAGCAACCAATTTCCAGCACAATGTTCAGAGGCCTAAATGTACTCCTCGCGGACGACGATGATGTAAATAGACTGGTAACAAGAAAGCTGCTAGAAAAACTAGGTTGCCAAGTAACTGCTGTTTCAACTGGTTTTCAATGCCTAAATGCTCTAGGTCCTCCATTAACAACCTTTCAAGTTGTCGTTTTGGATCTTCAAATGCCAGAAATGGATGGATTTGAAGTGGCATTGAGAGTGCGCAAATTTCGCAGCCGTAGTTGGCCGTTGATCATAGCCTTAACTGCAAGTTCAGAGGAACATGTATGGGAAAGGTGCCTACAGGTTGGAATGAATGGTCTAATAAGGAAACCTGTTCTCTTACAAGGCTTGGCTGATGAACTTCAAAGAGTCCTTCAACGGGGTGGTGTCGATGGCTTGTGAGGTAATAGTACTACTAATGGTGAAAACAAACCTAAAAAATGGTCCTGGAAAACAGCAGGAGCCGGAGATCGGACAGCGTTAATCATACCAATATAGAGAGATAGAGCATTACATTACATCTTTGTTAAGATGAAACCAGCTTCTTCCTAACCATGTAGTTTCCACTATGTAACTATATAGGTCAGCCTGCAAATTTTCAGTTCTTGGCTTATGTTGAAGTGGGATATGTAAGATGTATGGATTCCATCATTTTTTTCCAAAGAAACAAGGAGAATGTTACTGATTTGAAGAGGACTTGTAAGCTTATACTTATTCCTCACACATGATCTCTTCTGATCTCAATTAATCCATATGACAGGCTTATGCTTGAAAATTGTCTCCTGGCACTTTGTTTAGTTTTGGTTTCCAATTTTATTACCTTTTACTAAAGTTTTTAGAAGTTTTATTCGATAAAAAAGATGATTCTTTTTCAACCAAATGCATTTCCTTGTTCATTCCTTCTAAAAGGAATGCCACATTTATATAATTTAACTTTAAACTGTCTCTTTTACTCTTAATGAGAAATTTTTATTGTCACAAATGTTAATGGCATATTTAAGACTACAAGTTTCTTTTAATTCACTTCTTTTATGGTCCCTTATCACACACCCTATCACCCTCCACTCAGTAAAGGAGTGGCAAACGGGCGGGTCTGGTTAGATATAGGCGGGTCGAAAACGGATAATGCAAAAATGAATAAAATATTTGACATGCCCATATTTAATAAGGATAAAAAAAAAGGGTTAACCGATGGTCGCTTCTTGAATGTGATCACTTTCGAGAGAATTTTTAGTCTCTCAAATTTGAGTCTTTGCAAAGGTAAAAGTTAAACCTATTGGTTATCCATTAAGTATCTATTTTTAAGTAGATAATATGGATCATATCTATATTTTAACCCATTTTTAAAAAATTTATTATCCGACCCATTTTCAGAATAATATGGATGGATAATTATTTTTTCTATCCATTTTGCCACAACTACCTTAATGTGTTACTCTTTATTTGGACTTTTATAAGTATATAGGTATTGAAAGAGTAAAGAAGAAAAACAAAAAAGACTTAGAGGGTGTTTGGCTAAGCTTATAAGCTGGTCAAACTAGCTTATAAGTACTTTTCGGCTTATCTACGCGTTTGCTAAAGTTAAAAGTGCTTATAAGCCAAAAGCCATAAGTTGGTCACCCCTAACTTATTGATTTTTAGCTTATAAGCACTTTAAGTTTGGCCAAAATTTTTACTATTTTATCCTTAAAATATTCCTTTTCAAAACAAAACTCCTACATCGATACTCATTGCCTCACTTATTTTTTCAACCTAAACCCCACATCTCTTCAAGTTTGCAATTCTCATTGACTATTTGAGGTAAGCAAATTCTCTATTCCTTTGCATATTTATATCTATGTGATTTTGTATTAATCTTTGAACTGTATGTAATAAATGAGGACATATCAAATTTTTGGTGTATTGGTTTCAAAGTGTTGTGGTGATGAAGACATTGTTTCTCTTCAAATATATTATCCTATTTAGGTTTATTTTTTTTTACTGAGAAACTTTTGTCAATTTATTAATTATTATAACTTATGATTATATGCTTATCATAAAATAAATTATATTTATCATAAAAATTATCTTATTTAATTACAATTGTATTTAAAATAAAATGATAAATATAATATTTTGTATTTGAATCGATCTGGAATCTAAAATTTTGAAGAAATTACACCCTTATAAGCAGGGGCAGATCTATGTAGGGGCTTGGGGGTGGTACGCCGCCCGATCGCTCGAGTAAAATCGTATATATGTACTAGTATTTTCCTCAAATTATTGAACATATATAAAGAGTGGCACCCCAAGTAACAAAATGACGGTATGTGCCATGGTTAAAGCACTGAAACTATACATTGAAGTCCTAGCTGTTTTGCTGTTATCTTCTTTCTTTTAAATTCTTTTAATTTCTTCACCTCTGTTATTTACTCTATTTTGTACAATCTCCTTTTTATTATTTATTTAAATTGTATATTTGCTTTCTTTTTCTTTTTCTAGATCTTTATTTTATTTGAATGTGATTTTAATCATTTCCTCTTTTTATCCATCTAATGTTATTTTATTAATTTTAGAAACTAGAGTGATACATCAAAGACATAATATTAATCGAGCTATACGTAGATTGAAGTGATGTATTTCCTAATTTAAAATTTTATTTTTTAAATATTTTTTAATCATATTAATCGAATTTGAACCTAGAGAATTAGACCGAATTGGATAGAACTTATTCGATTTTATGATCACATATTCATTTATGCATAAAACAATCTTTTAAATTGAATTGAATTAATTCAAAATGGACAGAACCGAACCGAATCGAATTAATCAAAAATGGATCGAACCGACCAAAATGTATACCCGAGTTCAATCTCTTCACTATGGCCGGTTTGCATTAAAAGCAGTGGCACCATGGACATTCACCGATTTTTTATAAGCGATGTCAAAATTTATAAAAGAACGGGAATAATAACTTTAATTATCATACTTCTAGACAAGAAATAACTTTAGTCTATTGGTTTTGTTGAGCCTTAAGTCAGAAAAGTACTGAATTAAATTCTACTTCATCACAATTTTTAACCGCATAGATTCTCTCAAATATTTACATAAAGAAAAAAGAGAGGTGCTAGTTGAGGTTTGAACCTCTAACCTCTTAGAGCAAAATCAAGCACATAATCGATATACCAAGAGACAAATTATGGCAAGTGATGTCATTTTTTTCTACTTTTCCGCTTCCTCGCAGTATTAATACATATATTTAGCAAAAGAATTCACGAAGCGGTATCGCCTGACACCGCTTCGATAAATATGCATTCGCCCCTGAGTGGCACCTGTAACCATCAAATTATGGATCCGTCTCTGCTTATAAGTGTAAACAGTTCTAAGGTTATTCAAGTCATTTTAACAGAAAACGAGTTTATCAACATTTTTTTATCAAATACTGCAGCAAATTATTATCAATTTCAGCACTTGTATCCAAACACGTAACTGCTTATTTATTAAATCAATTTCAGCACTTAAAAATATTTTTCAGCACCTAATGCTTATCAGCTACTTCAAATCAGTTAATCCAAACGGGCTCTTAAATACAATTCACACCTAATCCATAAGCCATTGATAAAGATTTAAATCACATTGATGTCACACCTAGTCAATTATCATCTTACAAAAAAATAATAAATACAGAATATATGTCATGAAATATATTTTCATCACTTAATTATAGTTGATTAACATGTATTTTAACTTATTACTTAATAATCACAAATGAATGTGATTTGGTGTACACGAAAAAATTTATTTTTTATCTCACACAACTGACATTAGTTGTGTGATACCCAGATCTTATCCCTACCCTAGGGTAGAGAGACTGTTTCCAAATGACCCTCGGTATCCTTCCCTCTAAGAACTCCCCACCTTGCTCTTGGGGTGACTCAAACTCACAACCTCTTGGTTGAAAGTGGAGGGTGCTTACCATCATAACAACCCATCTTGTCATAATGAGTACACGAATATGTGAGATAAAAAGAAGCCTCATACATGATACAACTAATGTCAGTTGTGTGAGGCACACCGTAAAATCAGTGGGTGTACACAAGCACCTTGGACCAAAGTAACACCCTTAACAAAACTTTTGGGTCGTTGTAAGTTTTAACCAAAGAGTGGGGTGGAAGTTGAGTAGCGCAGCCATATTTCTGAAACAAGGAAGAGTCAAGAGAGAGAGACAGAGGAGAAACAAGGGGAGATTAATGGAACCAAGAGAGGAAGGAGAAATTACTAAGGCAGGAGCAGAAAACTACTATAGCAAAGACTTTGAATGGGACCAACTTCGGCACGAGATCGAAAACGATCCTTCTCTTGTCCACCACTTGCTTCCTTTTCCCCAAAATCAACATACCCTTTCTACTTCAGAAGATTCTGAAGCATGGAACAACTTCCACAATCTCCAGAATTCCACTGGCAAATTCTTCAAGGTAACTAATATTCACTGTTTCTGTTTATAGTATCCTGAGCTTGCATTTGTATATTTTGTTTCTTAACTTGGTTAAATTTGTAAACATTATTAATGTGGTTGTTTTTCTTGCGTTGGAGAAGTGGCAGAAAGCCATGATTTTCCTGAAAGTTTTTAACTTTATAATTTTTATGGAAATTGGTTGCTGTTGATAGTGTACTGATCTTGCATTTGCATATTTTGTTTCTTAACTTGGTTAAATTTGTAAACTTTGTTAATGTGGTTGTTTGTCTTGAGTTAGGGAAGTGACAGAAAGCCGAGATTTTATTTAATGATTTGAACTTTAGTAATTTTAATTGGAAAATGATTGCTTGTTAAAGATCAAAATAGTTAAATTTGTACACTTAATTAATGGGGTTGCTTCTCTTGCGTAAGAGAAGTGGCAGAAAGCCGAGATTTTCCTGAAATATTTGAAGTTTAGTAATTCTAAGAGAAAAGTGATTGCTTGTCACAGATCATTAGTTAAATGTGCAATAATAGCCATAGACGTGGGAACCGAGTTGGTGCATTTGCCAAAAGTGTTTGTCAGTGGTAAAGAAAGTTTGGAATTTGAACCTCATAATTTGAGCTATAGTAGGATTGTAGGAATGTTCTTCTAGAGATAGATAAACACCTGTCCCTAGGATGATGCTCATAGTAAGCTCTGTGAGCTAAAGTCTAATCAACCCAAAAGTTAAGGGGAGTTGGCTTATGATTTTGAGCCCACAAGTGGACCAACCATACTTAACTATAAACTCCGCTACTAACTGATGCAACCACTTTCATATCCAAAAAGAAGTTTCTAAATTTGAGTCCACAAGTGGACCAACCATACTTAACTATAAACTCCGCTACTAGCTGATGCAACCACTTTCATATCCAAAAAGAAGTTTCTAAATTTGGAAGTAGTTTTGAAGTTGATTGTTGAAACACAGTGACTAAAGTCGACCACGGAGCTCCAAGCTCCATGATTTTCATTTTCTCCCGACTATGCACCCCACCGACTATACCAACCTTTTACAACCATCTTTCTTTGCTCCTTTCTCTCTTTGGTGTGCATCCATAGCCGAGCTCATCTCCAGAGCTTTGAGCTCCATTTTTCTTCTATCTTAAACAGATTCACCCCATACAAATCTCATCCCAATATCTGAACCTCTTAGCTCACTGAAAGCACCTTTACCTATAATGTTGAGAACCTTGCAAATTCTAATTTCCTTCTACCATGTCTAACTTTAACGTTGCATAAACTACGATGAATTGGTACTGGTATGAGGAACTATGACTTGAGAAATATGATACAAGGGGCTGCGATATGAGAGGAATGGTATGAGGAGGAATGACATGAAAGGTATGATTTGAGGAGCTATAAAATAGAGGTATTACATAACACCAATGACAAAGAGGTATAGTAGGAAGCTAATACTAAAAGCTAAAATATGGACACAACAACAAGGAAGCTAAGGTATGGGACCTGCATACTAGGCTGAGGAAGTGAAACACTAGAAGGGGAAGCGTCATACTTCAAAGGAATAATTAAGAGCTCATTCCCATGACCTCTAGGGGTTGTGTGAATGACCGAACTAGTGCCTTTTTTCTCACTCTTAAAAGGGTTTAGGATTGTGGGCGCCAACTTAACTCAGTGATGTAAATCTAAAGTTTTAGACCATATAAAAGACCTAGTCCACAAAACGAAGTATGTGTACAAATCAAGGGTTTGATGTTGCCTATCTTGGCCAACAAGCTACACTTGAATGGTTGACTTTGTATCTCTTGTAGAACATTTCTTTCACAGCCAAATCTCTCTACAACAGACTTCAAATGAAAGCATGCTCTCCGCTCACATGGTTAGCAATATGCTAAAGTCCTCTCAGAAAGCTCTCTATTTCGCCCTTCTCTTACTAGAGCCTCTTTGGACTTGAGCAATGAAAATTAATCCATGAGGCCTCCTGCGGTGTCTTGCGAGTTACACACATTAGGTCCAAGGTCTATAGGATTGGAAGCAAGCTTTTGTAGCTAAGTTACCAGGGTTTCAATCTCAAGTCCTTAGGTGCGAAGCCCAAGACATCTAATTTTGAGGTTCGAGTTTAGTGCTATTTTATGGGACTAGGAGTTTTGATGTATTAGATAATTGACAAAGAATTGAACTTAGTAGATATCTTTCGGAATCCTTACTTCAATAGTGGTGAGAAACTAAATGGTGGCTAAGGGGAAAAAGAATGTTGCTCTTTCCGAAGTCAATCTAAATAGAACACATGAGTGTGGTTTAAAAAAATTGGCTTCTTCTGTCACCACTACCGCTGTTCAACTACTAGAACTTGGTACAAAAATGTATTCTATGCTTTTGTACCATAAGAACTTATAGCGAGTTCCTTATCAAAAAGAACATATAGCGAGTTTAAACTGATAATTTCTTGTTCAAAAAGAAAAAGAAAATAAAAGGACTATTTTTCTCATCTCAACTAGAATGAGAGCTGGGGCATTCTCTAACTGCTACTGCTTTGGCTATTCTTCTCTGCTTCTAATTTCTAAACTCATTTATTTTGCTTCAAATGACATCTTCATGTTATTATCTTTCAAGACAAGTAGTCATCATCTGCTTGTTTTGGTTGCATATGTAGGTACTCTTGTGTTGACCTGATCGGCAGTTGCAGCAAGAACAAGCGTTTCTGTTAACTGTTTGAAAAACCTATATTCCGCTTCATGTCTTTTCTTAAACATAATTTCTTCCATGTAGGAGCGGCGGTACTTGCTTAAGGAATTCCCTGAGCTAGCCTGTTGCGGGGAATGCTCGACAGTTTTGGAGGTCGGATGTGGAAATGGTAGTACAGCTCTGCCAATATTACGGTGAGGAAGAATTTTACTTGCTTTGAGTGACTTAATTGTTTAAGCATTTTTTGGCTGAGGAAGTGGCAAAACTCTCTTTGTTTAAGGTGCATAATTATAAGCCACTAGTTCTATGATAGTTTCTTGTTCATTGATATTTTGATATCCCATAATTGATTATCTAGAGTGGAGCTATTCCTAAGTTGGCCATCTTATTCCTTTTTTAAACTTGGAAGTAGCCACAAAATTTAGGTTCAAACACGATATATGAGGCATCCATTCTCAAATGGATGAGTATAGAGTAGAGTCTTCACTTCCTATTCAATCTCACCTAGAAACAACAGTGCTGACTAGAAATAAGTAACATGAAATCAGATTTGTTTTCGTTTGGTGATGATGTATTTACTTTACCTTATTTAAGAGCAATGTTGAAGAATCTTTTTTCTTTCTCTAAATTAAGATTAGATTTATTCAATTTCATCTTGCTTCATCTCTTCGCGATAGTAAGGCTTACCTGCTTGTTCATTTGTTAATATTGAATTTCAATGTTCTATGCGAAGATTGAGAATCACATTATCCTGATCTCATTGCTGAAACTTTGCTTATCTCTTGCAGTGGAAACAAGAGCATCTCTCTGTATGCCTGTGACTGCAGCAAAGAGGCTCTTGAGAGGGCTAAAGAGAATATTGAAGCTGCTAATATAATCTTGGCTAAAGAACGGTTTTATCCATTCCAATGTGATTTCTCTGTGAGTGGATTTCCAAACTGGTTAGTCTGCACTTCTTGCCGTGAAAGTTTCTCTCAGAAGCAGAATATGTGCTCCTTAGGTTAGCAAATGTACCAATTCTTCTGCATTTTATTAGATATGATCTATCATTCTCTGCTGGTATAGCAAAGAGGTGGGTTTTCAAATGAACGTGTTTTGCTCATGCAGATGCAAGAAGATGCAGTAAGCAAGATTTCCCTGATCCACCGATATCTGCCAAGAACGATAGCTGCACTGGGGGAATAGATTTTGTTACCCTCGTATGTACATTCTTAATTATGTCTATGATTTGGGCTTTTTTTTTTTCAATTTCATTATTAAAAAAAGGCTCTCTTTTATTCACAACTGTATTGATTTCAACAAAAGTCAAATGTCTAAGTAGATGGTTATTTCATTTGTAATTTCCAGATATTTACGCTATCAGCAATGCCACTTCACAGGATGTCAAGAGCAATCGCAGAATGCTTTTCTGTTCTAAAGCCCGGAGGCCTGTTGTTATTCAGGGATTACGGTAATAACCTGACCTGAATATTAGACATTACTTGCGGAACATTGGCAATGTATCTCTTGCTAATTTGTAAAATTTGTATCTTTTGAATGATGAGGTCTGTTTAGTTTTCTCCTAGTATCTGAATTCGGGATGTGTGAAACTCAGGTCTTTATGATATGACCATGCTTCGGTTCGAGCCGGAACAAAGAGTAGGATACAGAGAGTACATGCGTTCTGATGGAACAAGGTCTTATTTCTTTTGCTTGGATAGTGTAAGAGATCTCTTCTGTGGCACAGGATTCACTGAGGTATTACTTCCCGTTGGCTACTTTGTGGAACTACAGACAGGAATTTTGGTTCCATTACCAATAAACTTTAACATATTTATGAACCTTTTTGCAGCTTGAGCTTGAGTATTGCTGTGTCCAGTCAGTGAATCGACGGAATGGGAAGATCATGCGAAGAGTGTGGATTCATGGGAAGTTCCAGAAGCCACATGTCTATGTAGGTTCATAACCCTGTGGTTTTAATGGGAAAAATGAACTTGCAAGCAGCCACATTAATGTTCCATGAGCTTAAGAAACTGAAAAAGAGATAAACATGGGTTGTTTTTGACTCTTAAATCGCGTCCTCCAACGAGCTAAATCAATGATGAGTAGAAGTAGAATACTTAAGTGTACAATGTCAGTGCCTGAGATTCCTTTGATGAATGAAAGTTTCAGTCCTTTCTAGCTATGCATGCAGAGAGGCACTTTCTCTCGTGAAACATATGAAGTGGTGCTGCGGTTGTAAGATGAGATATAGAAAAGGATGAGCAAAAGTTTAACAAGATGGTGATATTGTTTTTGTTGACTTCGGCTGTTTGTTATCTTAAGATTGGGGCTGTTTTAAGGCCAGGTTACACTATGGTGCAGTTTGGTTTGAGAAGCTTCCCAAGGGCGAACTATTGTTGTTCATGTCCTGGAGAATTTGATTGTGAAAAGTAAGTCAACATGAAGGCTGGAAGTAAAAGATGTGTTTTGTCAAATACAGCACCTTATCATTATCAGACATTCAGACCTGGGATATAGAGGATATTGACATGCTATTTTTATGGTATGAATGTATCTGCCGAGCTCTTTTTTTTTTGGCATTATGTCATGCCATCAATTCAACTGGTCGCGGTAAAAGTTTTGAGGATTCATATAGCTGATCCAACTAGTTTAAGGCGTAGTAATTTGTATGCCGTGTCATTATTCACTGCATAACAACTTTTTTAGAACTAATACATAACTTGCTAAGTTCTGGCTTTGCAGAACCATAATTGGTAAGTGAGAATGTGTAGCAAGCTCTTGTGAGCCATCTCATTTTTTCTGAAGAATCTTGTTCTTCATTTCTTCTATGAATTGGTTGAGATTCTTCTTTGAAGATCCCTCATCAGACAGTGCATTGTGAAGGACCATCTTTGTTCTCTCTATATTCTTCCTCAAATCATCTGATTTACTCATTATCCTTCCAATATTCTCCGCTACTTCCTCCCTCCTGATTAATCTTCCAGTGCAAAGATTCACACCAATCCTCCAATCATTGACCACTAATTTCCTATTAGTAAATTGATCTGTTAAAATAGGAACACACACCATTGGAACTTTACACCATATGCTTTCCAAGATTGAATTCCAACCACAATGAGTCAAAAACCCTCCAACTGCTGGATGTGATAGTACTGCTAGTTGAGAGCACCACGGCACAACCAGTCCTCTACCTACTGTTTCTTCCTCAAATCTACGAGGCAAAATGTTTCTTTCACCAGAACCTAGGATATTGTGACGTAGCACCCATATGAAACTCACCTTACTTATTAAAATGCCCTGTGCTATTTCCAGAATATCCCGTTTACTCATATTAGCAAGACTACCAAATGAGATGTATAACACTGTACCATCTTGTTTGCTATTGAGCCAGTCGGTGTAATCTGACTCTGGCAGCAGGCCTGTTGAAATTGTTCTCTTGGTAAAGCTTGCAGGGAAGACCGGCCCAATTGCATAGAATGGCTGCTTCTCTTGTATGACTGAGATAGCTGAGGACTCTAGCTCTTGCACTGTGTTGCAGATGACAAAATCTGCTTTCTGCGCATCTTCAAGACACTTGAACACAAAACGGGGCATCACGGTGCTTGAATCAGGATCTTGACAATATGAAGGTAAATCTGCTGGTTCAATGGCTTGAACTCCTGGTATGTATCTAATTGTGTCTTCACACTTACCTGGACAAAATGATTACTTATTAGCTAATTGATAATGTAATGTAGCCAAGGGTGTGGCGTAGTGGTCAATGAAGTGGGTTGAGAACCATGAGGTCTCAGGTTCAAATCCTGTAGAAACAAAAACACTAGATGATTTCTTCCTATCTGTCCAAGCCTTGGTGAACAGAGTTGCCTGATACATGATGTTGGTAGAAGGTAACAGGTATCCAATGGAATTAGTTGAGGTGAGCGTAAGCTGCCCGGACACCACGGTTATAAAAAATAAATTGATTATGTAATGTAGTCACTGATTAGACAGTACTAATAGCTTCAAGATATGGAGTTCTTACCATGACATCCGAAATGGCCTTTACTCTTGAGCAGGTCCATGTGATAGTAGATAGTAAGCACTGTTGCTGGTTCAGTCCAGAATGAAACGTTGAAAAGATTATATTTTTTGGCAATCGTTGATGCCCATACGTGGAAACTGTCAGCTATTATACACGAAACGGGCGGGTCTGGTTTCGAAAGGATTAGTTTTTCAATGAAGTCATCCACATGAGCTTCGAAAACATGAATAAGACCTTCCACAAACTGGTCTGCTTTGGCCCTCCTTTCAAAACTTAGTGGGAAACCATCACTAATTTTGGCATAACGAATGTCAAGACCGGATTTCTGTGCATGGGAGAAAGGGTTGTCGTGTTCATCTTTAAGTGACTGAGCTCTAGTTATGTGCTGGTGAGTTGATTCTGTGTTGACAAAGGTGATGGTAAAACCTTTTGAAGCAAGCTTCATTGCAAGATGGGTGAATGGATTTATATGGCCTTGAAGAGGAAGTGGTATCATTACTGCATGCAGCTTTGGGTGTTCTTCTACCCTCATTTTGGTATAGGAGATGGTTGCCTTGTTTGAGAAAGGTAAGTGTTTTATTAATATAGCACCAAAGGAGGTGCAGGCATATAGGAGCTGGTTTCCTTGTATGTTTATATAAGAGCTTGGACGGAGATGGTCGCTTTATATTTTGTGTTAGTGGGAAGTAACAGGTACCCATAGAATTAGTTTAGGCGCGCTTAAGCTGGTCTGCACACTATGGTTATTTAAAAAGAAGATTGTGGCTTATGTTCTTTGTTGCAAAAGGGTTGAATATTAATTGTCTAAGTTGGTCTTTGGCTATACCTATAGCTGCATTTATGTGAATTTGGAGCCTCTCCTAGGTTATCTCTTAGGAATTTAAAGATATGAGATGGGCCATTGTGCCACAACCAAGAGGTACTTATATATGTTTATACGCAAAAAAACATGTCTTGCATTCGTTTGTTTGGTATAAACACCGGATGCGAATAAATATTTTCCATAGATCTGTCAGGCTATCTAGAAGCTACTTGATGTATGGCCAGCATTCATTGTGCAAGAATGTAGAGAAATTGGACACGTTAGTGGCAGCTAGGTCATCCTTGAAGCTGCATTCATTTTCAATAATTGCCTGTGCATTGCATATGTGATGCCCCTTTCTTTCATAATCAAACTTTTGCTCTTTTCGCTTTTGATTGTGTCGGGTTGTGAATAATTGGTTAATAAACAGTATGGACTTGCTACTTTTTCTTTTAATTTTTAGGATGTGTTTGAACTCGAAATTTTTTATTTTGTGCCACACAACTAAATGATACTAGTTGTGCGAGGTTTCTTTTGTCTTACAATTTTGTGGACCCATAATTCTATGGATGTTTACCCGTGATACAGTTGAATTTATTTCGTGGTTTATAGACAAGCGAATCGATTTGATCCCAAAATGATAATTAAATTAAATTAAATGCAAGATTTAGCGTTGAAATCGAGATAAAACAGTAGATAGCATGGTTCCGGGAGCAGGGCTTCTGAAGGCATCAATATGAATCTTAATAAGCAAGAAATGAAATGTTGCTACCATTGAATAATGTGTAACGACATGCTACGAAGGCCATATTCTTTGTAACAGACTATGTAATTAATACTACTGAATATTTTTCATTGAATGCTATCAGGTGGCAGACATTCATTTGTACTCATGAGCAACATTCCCTTCGGGGGCTTCCCGGTGCCAACCGAAACTGCTGCCCCCGGTCTTGATTTCCACCTATGTTGCTTTTCATCTGTCTCCGGTTCCACGTGTTGCTCTATTATATGAGTATTTAATATGAACTAATTTGACCTTAGACAGTGGACCCAAAAGTGTAAGATATTGGTCTACAAATTTGTGAGATAAAAAAATATCAGTTGTGCGAGGCAAACCATAAAACTTTTCGTTTGAACTCCAAATCAATATGTCAATCCGGTAATTTTTTTTGGTTTTCCTAAGCTTTTTATTATTTTCTTTTACTTTCTAAAAAAAATGATGAAACTCTAAAGTGGAATTTTGAGATAAATTTTCTTAATGTAATTTTGGGTTTACTTTGTTCCCTTTTAACACCTTCAATCATTATATTGTTGTACTTGTGGACTATTTCATTTGGAGATCTATATAGGATATGATCAAACCATTTCGGATAACATTTTCTTATTTTATCTTATCTGTGTGCTTCTTGCGCCCTATGTTTGAGTTTGACGCGGTTATTTCTCTATCTTACTCTATATAATCATACATCCATATCAACATTCAAATTTCCATCGCATTCACTTTCGTGGATATGTTGGATCTAACAGTTATTTTCTAGAGTACATTTTCATAGTTTCATTTGAAAATAAAAGGGATTTTCACATTCATATACACTATTTAAAACCTTATTACCCTCCCTACTCAAGTTTCAATTTAATTACATGGTCATATACAATTTACTAATTATACACAAATAAGTTTTAAATGAGTATCCCTTTATATTAGGAACTGAATAAGGAATATCAGTTATTTCTTTATCCCTTTATACTTGCCCTCTTTCTCTCTCCGTCTCTCTCTCTCTCTACTCTCTCTCTCTATACTCTCATTCTCTATTTTTTTTTCCAATTTTTCTTCATTTGGTGTTCTCTATTTTTTTATGCTTTCTTGTTGTATATAGTTTTAATGAAATTTATCAATGGATTTCAATCGTTTTAACTTAGCAATTTTCTTTCATGTTGCACAATTGATGTTTAAATTGAAATTGTTAATCAATAAATTTTGAAGGTGTTTGACTCTCTACCATTGGTAACCATTAAAAAGCTTTGAAGCTTTGAAATCGAATTTGGGTTTTTAAAAATTATTATTTGTTTGGATTGAGTGTTGTCGCAAACAATTGGGAATATTGTTTGGAGTTTATATCTCAATCTTGAGGGTGTTTGGTGAAGATTAGACTTGATATTGGCTGAATTTCAGATTGAAACTCGAGATACTTATACATACAAGATACTTACGAGATTGTAGTAAAGTTGTAGTATAATTGTATGTAAATTGTATTCTGTTATAGTTATATATATATATATATATATATATATATATATATATATATATATATATATTTTTTATTTGAATGTTGTATGAAAGTTGAAAAATAGTTGTATAATGTATGAATCGTTGTATAAAATTTGTATTTAGGTTATCAATACTATCTTTTTACATAAAATTGTTGATATGTATCAAAATTGTATCAAGAGAGAGTTTTGATTGGAATTTTAGAGAGGAAGAAACACACACCACATACAAAATATATACAAATCAGATACAAAATATACAAAAGACATATTGTATAAAATTTGTATAAAAATTGTATTTAAGTTGTATGATATTATAGTTGTATTTAATTGGGTAGAAATAATGTATGAAAGTTGTAGATTTGTTGTAAATAAGTGTATACTGTATAGTTATTGGAAGAAATTTATTTTTAGTATGTATGAAAGTTGTAGATAAGTTATAAATAAGTTGAATATTGTATCATTAGTTGTATAAAATTTATTTTTAGTTTATATGATATTGTAGATGTATCAAATTTGTATTAAATTTTTACGAAATTTATTTTTTAATTTGTATGTTATTGTGCCATACAAATTTATCATATCTCTGTTCTGCTTACGCTTCAACTCCAACTAATCTCGAGATCATTGATAGATTTGTCCTGTTTGCGATATTCACCAATGTTACATAAGCTTTGAAAAAGGACATGGAGGATAACACAAATCTGTTCCGAATTTCTGGGATGTACTAGGTGAAAAGGAAAAAAGATAAGTGAGTTAAGAAAAGCAAGAATTCTACAATAAAAGAAACAATTTATATTCCTTAAGAAAAATCATGCTGGCAACTAAGGAATGCAAAATAATTCTACAATTAAAAGGAATAGTTGATATGCCAACTATGGAAACAACGCAAACATTCAGATGTGTACTTGGCAAGAAAGGATATTGCATTTAAAGTTCTGAATTATCTTCATATGAAGCGTTGCTTCATTGCCCACGAATTTTGACTCTCAATTACGGGAATTTTGGGTGGAGAGAGGTAGCAGAGAATAGGGAAATTGAGGGGAGGAGAAAAAAAGAGAGGAAAATAGTGTAACTAAATCCCCTAATTTAAGACACTAATAATGGATTGAGAGACTTTTAAGGTGTAATGTATATAATTTGTAAGTAATCCTTGTTTAGGGCGGATAATATACAAAATTAGAACAATTTTAATAAATAAATTTCAAATATTATATGAAAACGAAAAAATTCCAAAATAAAATGCACCATAGAATCTCATCCAATATAGCGTAGAGTCAGCTGAATCATAGCTACGTAAATATGTAAGTATGGACTTAACATTGAATCTATGTGCCAAAAAATGATGTTGACAAAATAATTTGACAAAAAAAATTTGAAAAGTTTTTCTGTTTTTTTTTTTCTTTTTTCCAAACACTTTTAGGAAACAAACGCCTGCTGTTATGTTGCTAGACTTCCAAGTGTCGTTAGACACCCAAAGTTTTGATGACCGGAGACGAGGCCATGTTATAAAATATGTATATTATACATTAACATATAAACAATATATATTTCTTCGGCTATTAATTTTGGGAAGACCACACTATATAAATTTCTCTTATATTTATATTATAAACTAATGGGCCAAGGTTCCATATTATAGGAGGAGATTGATAACAATAGGCTATTTTTGTAAAGATTCCCACGAAAGAAGAATTAATCTAAATAATCGTCCACCCAACCGCTTAAATAAAAACCAACTGACGGATGTACGATATATCTATGATTCATATGTCATATGTAAAAGTATATCTAATCAATATATGATATATATATACCAGTTAGAAAAAATAAATAATAAATCCGAGCGACTATTTGTACTAAAGAGGGAGACTTTCATTATTAGCAAGCTTTTAAAGATATATCACGGATGCTTAGCATGAACTAATGATTAACAAGTAGTAGCAGTAAAATATTTATACGTCTAGCAATTTCGTTTCAATTCAAATATGGAATAATATATATCCAACGTGAATCAAGCTCTTGTAAATAGACACGGTCGTAGCATATTTAATATATTTCCTATTTTTCCGTTGTGAATGAATCATTCTTCCATAACTTATTTAAATAGTAATATCTTCCTATTTTTTTGTTGGAAACCAATCCATTCCATAATGATTTTTTTCTTTCCATACATAGGCTCTTTTATACAATGTAATCCTAGCAAAATTATACTTATTATGTATAAAATCTGCTATTTTCTCTATTTTTGTGTAGGATATATTATACTATTTATAAATTTATTTATTTACCATATAAATCATGTATATCCAAAAAGTAAAATACATATATTTGGTGATAAATAATGTATATATGTGATATATATACATTATAGTTCATGTATTTTAAAAGACAAACCATGTATATACATGTAGATATATTTAGTATAATAGTCGTACATAAACAATTTATGTGACATATTTTGTTTCTATATTAATACAAAATTTATATTAATAATATACAAGGATAAATAAACCATTAAAAATGGAAAACGGTACCAACTATATTATACCAAGTATATATATAATTCGAATGTTATAATTGTATATCCGTACGTAATACCTTTAATAGCAAAATGATGATCAGGAAAATTGTAAGGAAAAAGTGAAATGATGTTCTTTTTCGAAGAACAAGAAGAATAAAACTGAGATACCATTCATAATTTGGCTGAGTAAAAATATGAAAAATGCTTTTTGATGTTCTAGTGACTCACTGGAAGAAGTCCAGGTCATAGAAAAATGAGATGTGAAGGAATAAGACTAACATATTTAGAAAGATAATCACAAGATACATGGAAAATAAGGACGCAACATATCGGAAAAATTCCCTTATTTAGTTAAAGCTTTAAATTAGTTGGAAGATAATACTGATCAAAACTATTCCTTAATTTGTGGGTCTGTTAAAATTTTAAACAACTACTTGATTTTTCAATGCTGCTAAAAAGGTAAAAAAAAGTTGTTGTTTTTGAAATAAACAAAAAATACTTTTATTTATGAGAAATTGTAAGCCCTGTACATCGATCTGATAAAGCAGGCCCATAGTCAAGTTTAGCGGGTCTGACTACTTGAAGTATTAAAGGACATACTTGAAAGAACATTCCCATATGTGAAATTTACCAAAACCTAGTTGAAAGAGACAAATTTTCTTGAGAAATGTATATATTTAATCGATCTCAAAAATAATAATATATATTATATATTTTTTGGCTAGCGAATAAATTTAATTTCGGCCGATCGATTAATTTTATATTTTTTCATATTTTCGTTTATGCTCAGTCAAAGAGGCTTTCTTTTCAAAATTGAAAGCCGTGCCTGTAGTAGAAATGACGCGGGATAATCACTTTTTAATATGGTATTTGGTTTTTATCTATTATTTTTAATGCTGACCAAAAATAGACACTACTTTATTAAAATTAATACGAAAAGACGTTGTTACCCTTTCTTCATGAGTGCTGTGTAAATATTATTGACATGATGTCCTTAACATTTACACTGCACACATAAAGTTAAGGACGCCGTGTTCTTAACATTTACACTGCACATATGAAGTTAAGGACATGATGTCCTAAAGTTTAACAACGGAAAGTGTAAATACAGGATATTTTTGTCCTTAATATTTACACAACGTTCATGAAGTTAAGGACACCATGTCCTTAATATTTACACAACACTCATAAAGTTAAAGACATTATGTCCTTGACATTTACACTGCACACATGAAGTAAAGGACATCATGTCCTTAACATTTAAACTGCACATATGAAGTTAAGGACATTAGGTCCTAAAGTTTAACAACAGAAGGTGTAAATACAAATTAAGTACATTATGTCCTTAACATTTACACTACACATTTGAAGTTAAGGTCATGATGTCCTAAAGTTTAACAACAGAAGGTGCAAATACATGACACTTTGTCCTTAATATTTACACAACATTTATGAAGTTAAGAACACCATGTCCTTAATATTTACACAACACCCATGTCTAGCACAGAGGTATTTTCGTCCGGGCGGGTAAAAATTTAATAAGCACTCGCTAAAGAGTAAATACATTTTAAACAGTTGCTAAAGAGTAAAGACATTTTTAATTAGTGGCTAATTATGCACTTCCTCGTGCATGTATGCTAATCAAGTTCATAAGTACTCGATATGACATGTATATTTTACACGGAATTGATTGTTTCTTACTAATGATTAACTATTATGTATTCTTCCTTTAATATCATCACCTAATTTTAATAAATTCTAATATGATGTGATATATGGATTGAATCCGAGCAAGTTTTGTCGTGTTTGTTACCTTGCATCTCAAGCTTTGTTGCTTTTTAGTTATACGTTACAAATATATTCTATTGTCCACTAATAGGGGAAGCGTTGTCGACTTGTCGCAATGTTTAAGGGGGTACGTTGTCTTCACTCAAAATAAGGATGAAAGAAATTATTAGCTCGAAAATATTGTTCAACGTAACGATATTTTGTCAACTAACTCAGCGTACCATTGCCTCTATAATTCATACTATCAGTTCTATATCAAAAAACCTAAAATCAATTCTAATCTCATTTAATAGTACCACCTAAGTTTCAATTACCATTAAGTAAAATTAACCTATACTAACAGTTACATTATCTACTTTCTACAAGATTTTTTTTGTAATAGTTCTTGTGGAGGGTTGTTAGGATCGGGAATCCGGGTAGTGCGAAATTTAGCCAAACAACGGTATAATGACAATAATAAAGACTATGAAGGTTGATAATAACGGCAATTAAAGAATATAAAGAAGACACAAATTTAACGTGGTTCGGTCAAGGTGACCTACGTTCACAAGCGGAGATGAGCAATTTCACTATACCAACAAGAGTACAAAATAGAGTACAAAATTAGAGTAAATATTCTAATTAATCCCAAATACCCCAAGAGAATAACCTCACAAGATCACTCCAAAGAAAGGGTTCACACTTCACACAAGTATTTTCCAACACTCACTCTCTTACAAAATACTCTATAATGAAATAAATGAGGAGAAAGAAAGACAAGAGTGAAAAGCTCTTGAATTGGTGTGTTTACAAATGAGGAGAAACTCCTCTATTTATAGAAAGAAATACTTGGCTTAATAATGGATATTATGTCATGGCAAATGTCATGATCCACAAATTTGTTATAATGGATATTATGTCATGGCAAATGTCATGCACCACAAATTTGTTATAATGGATATTATGTCATTGCAAATGTCATGAAAATTTGGTCATATTACAAATCTCCACCTTGGTCTAATTTCGGCTTATATATAGTAAATTTGCGCCACCTTCTCCGTAAAAACCCCAATGGGCAAAATCATTCTTCATAAATGCCAATCAAGTTCAGGCAAAGCTTGAACTTGGACACTGGAAGAGGTTTTGTGAACATGTCACCAAGATTGTCTCTAGTGTTGATCTTCTGAACAGAGACTTTTCTTTCAGGAATGGTTTCTCGGATGAAATGATACTTTATATCGATGTGCTTCGTTCTCTCATGATACATTTGATCTTTAGTCAAGTGAATGGCACTTTGACTATCACAAAAAATGGTAATACCACTTTGGTATAAACTGAATTCCGCAAATAGACCCTTCAACCATAAAGCTTCTTTGGTCGCCTCAGACACTGCCATATATTCTGTTTCGGTAGTAGATAAAGCTACTACATGTTGTCATGCAGCTTTTCAACTAATAGCGCAACCACCGATACAAAATACATAGCCTGTCAGTGATCTTCTTTTGTCAAGATCACCTGCATAATCTGTCTACAAAACCAACCAAAGTGTTAGTATTCCTCCCAAACACCAAACATGTGTTTGAAGTACCTCGCAAGTATCTGAGAATCCATTTCACAGAATGCCAATGTGTTTTATCAGTCCAAGCCATATACCGGCTTACCAAGCTCACTACTTGTGAAATATCTAGACGTGTACAAACCATTGCATACATAATACTGTCGACTGCACTGGAATAAGGAACATGTGCCATGTACCTCTCTTCTTCCTCTAACTGCGGGGACTGAGCAGCTGATAACTTAAAATGAGCAGCAAGAGGGGTACTAACTGGTTTAGCATCTTTCATGCCAAACATCTCCAAGACTTTCTCCAAGTATGTCTTTTGGGTCAGAAATAGCCTGTTGGCTTTTCGATCTCTTTTGATCTCCATGCCAAGGATTTTCTTAGCTGCTCCCAAATATTTCATCTCAAATTCACTTTTCAGCTGACTTTTCAAGTTGTGAATTTCTGTTAAATCCTTAGCAGCAATGAGCATGTCATCAACATATAATAATAGGTACACAAATGAACCATCATTTAACTTTCGGAAGTAAACACAACTATCATACATGCTCCTCGAATAACCATGACCCAACATAAATGAATCAAACCTTTTACACCATTGTCTTGGAGAATGCTTTAATCCGTACAAGGATTTCTTCAACAAGCAAACATGATCTTGTTTTCCTTCAATTTCAAATCCTTCGGGTTGATGCATGTATATTTGTTCCTCAAGTTCGTCATGTAAGAAATTCGTCTTAACATTGGCGGCTTCACAAGAGACCAAGTACCATTCTTGTGGAGAGACTCAATTTCTTCATTCATTGCAATCAGCGACTTGGCTGAGTCAGAACCAGAAACTGCTTCTAAATATTTTGATGGTTCTCCAATTTCTTCAGTTTCCTGTGCAACTGAAAAAGCAAATGCAACATAATCTCCAAATCTTAATGATTGTTCACCTTGTCTTTTTGGTCTATGTTTGGCTATAGAATACTCCTCTTCTTCTAGTTCAACTTCAGGAGTCTCAACTTCAGGAATTTCAGTTTTTGTCTCAACTTCAGGAGTTTCAACTGTATTTTTCTCCAAAGTTGATGAGCTTGTCTCAGAAGGAATTCCAATCTCAATCTCCACCTCATTCTGTGTACTCTTTCCTTTATCTGTATTACAAGAATTAGAAGACTCTTTTCTATAATGTAACATAGAGGATTCATCAAAGGTTACATCTTTGCTAATTATAAATTTTGGTGTCGTGGGATCATGATACCATAGTCGGTATCCTTTCACCCCAGATGCATACCCAAGGAAAATGTACTTTTTAGCCCTTGGCTCTAATTTTCCATCATTTACAATTTTACATGCATATATGCAGGGCAACCAAATATCTTTAAATCAGAATAATTAGCAGGAGTACGTGACCAAATTTCCTCTAGAGTCTTAAAGTTCAAAGGTGCAGAAGGAGCTCGGTTGACAATATAACAAGTTGTATATATAGCTTCTGCCCAAAAGGCGTTTGTCAACCCAACATTTGAAATCATACAACGAGCCTTTTCCAAAAGAGTTTTATTCATCCTTTCTTCCACACCATTTTGCTGAGGTGTCATTCTCACAGTGCGATGTCGAGCAATTCCTTCATTCTTACAAAATTCGTTGAATTCATCATTACAAAATTTCAAGCCATTATCTGTTCTAAGCCGCTTAACATGTTTTTCTGTTTGCTTCTCAATCAAAACTTTCCATTGTTTGAAATTTAAGAAAATATCACTTTTATTTTTCAGGAAATAAACTCAAACTTTCCTTGAATAATCATCAATGAAAGTTAACATATACTTGGCACCACCTTTTGATAGGGTACGTGAAGGACCCCAAAGATCTGAATAAATGAAATCCAAAGTACCTTTTGTTCTATGAATCATTGGAGATTTGAAGTTGACTCTTTTCTGCTTCCCGAACACACAATGTTCACAGAACTCCATATTTTTGGTACTTTGGCCACATAAGAGACCTCTTTTGTTGAGGATGAAAAGACTTTTTTCACTCATATGCCCCAATCGCATATGCCACAATTTGGTGATGTCAGAATCTGATTTTTCTGATATTGAAACTCCAGCAGCACCTGTAACAGTAGATCCCAAAAGAGTATACAACGTACCAGATCTGCGTGCTTTCATGATCACAAGAGCACCATGAGAAATTTTGAGAACTCTACTTTCACTTGTGTACTTGCACCTAAGAGATTCTAGAGTGCCCAAAGAGATGAAATTTTTCTTCAAGTCAGGAAAATGTCTAACATCGGTGAGAGTTCGCACCACACCATCGTGCATTTTGATTCGGACTATACCTTTTTCAATAACTTTGCAGGCAGCATTGTTGCCCATCAAGACAACTCCACCTCCAATAGATTCATATGTGGTAAATAAATCTCGACTGTGACACATATGATAAGAACAACCCGAATCTAAAATCCACTCATTGTTAGATTTGAAACTATTATTAGTTGCTAAAAAGATAGTTCCCTTAGTCTCATTAGCAGCTACACTTACTTCTGCAGTGTCAGTATTTTTGTGCTCATTTTTCTTTTCTGTATGCTTTTCTTTATTTTTCAATTTAAAGCATTCAGAAATAATGTGATATTTCTTGTGACAATATTTGCACATAAAATTTATGTATCTGGATTTTGACATTGATTTAGGTTTCTCACTACTTGAATCTTTCTTATTGGATCTACCTCTTATGAATAAGCCTTCCCATTGGTTCCCACTAGTATCCCCAGTAATATCTCTATCTATTTGTTCTTTTGATTTCAAAATAGATTTGATATCTTTATAAGAGATATTATCCTTTTCATAAAGCATAGTATCTCTTATATGTTTAAACGACTAGGGTAAGAAAACAAGTAATAACACAGCTTGATCCTCATCTTTGATTTCAGCATCTATGTTACTTAAATCCATAAGAAGAGAATCAAAAGTATCAAGATTAGTAAGTATAGAGGTGCCTTCAACCATATGAAAAGTGTAGAGTTTTTGCTTTAGGTAAAGCCTGTTTTCTATTGTTCTTTTCATATATAGGGTTTTAAGTTTTTCCCATATGCCTTTGGCTGAGCTTTCTGCTGCAACTTCACGCAAAACCTCATTTGAAAGATTTAAAATAATACATGTTTTTGCCTTTTTGTCTATGACAGCAAATTCCTCGTCTGTCATTTTATCCGGCATCTTCTCCTTTCCTTGTAGTGCCAAATCTAAGCCATCCTAAATTAGGATTGCTTCCATCTTTAATTTCCACATTCCGAAGTTTGAACTTCGGTCAAATTTTTCAACATAAGACTTTGTTAGAGTCATTTTGGCTATTTAAACTAACCCGGTTAGATCTGGCTCTGATACCAATTTGTTAGGATCGGTAACCCGGGTAGTGCGGAATTTAGTCAAACAATGGTATAATGACAATAACAAAGACAATGAAGGTTGATAATACCGGCAATTAAAGAATATAAAGAAGACACAAATTTAACGTGGTTCGGTCAAGGTGACCTACGTTTACATGTGGAGATGAGCAATTTTACTATACCAACAAGAGTACAAAAGAGAGTACAAAATTAGAGTAAATATTCTAATTAATCCCAAATACCCCAAGAGAATAACCTCACAAGATCACTCTAAAGAAATGGTTCACACTTCACACAAGTGTTTTCCAACACTCACTCTCTTACAAAATACTCTATAATGAAATAAAGGAGGAGAAAGAAAGACAAGAGTGAAAAACTCTTGAATTAGTGTGTTTACAAATGAGGAGAAACTCCTCTATTTATAGCAAGAAATACTTGACTTAATAATGGATATTATGTCATGGCAAATGTCATGATCCACAAATTTGTTATAATGGATATTATGTCATGACAAATGTCATGAACCACAAATTTGTTATAATGGATATTATGTCATGACAAATGTCATGAAAATTTGGTCATATTACGAGGGTGATCAAAATATTTGAGAATGATAGATGTAGATAAATTGTTACAATGGTTCTTTGAATTCTATATATCATAGGGTGTATCAATTTCTGCTTTCTTAATAGGCTATATATAATCCTAAAATCATTTCTATTTGGGATAGACATGTCCATGTCCCCAAACTAAGACACAATTTCTACTACTAATTAATTGATATAATTCAATATTTAGAGCATGTACGTATAAAATTATCTGATTCAGACGTGATTGACAAGCATCAATTGATGAAAAGTACTTTTTAATATCGAAACTAGAATTTGCAAATAAGAATAAAAGTATATTTAGAACTGACAAGTAGCAGTTCGAGTGGGGTTTTTGTTATAAAAAAGTGTTGTTAATCACTTTCTTTCTTTAAATAATTGAAATGCCCATAAACCTATTTACCCAAAAAACAAAAAAAACAAAAAAACAAAAAAAGTTCTGAACATAGAAAAGAGGATACAGGAATGGAATGAAGAGGGAGTTAGTGTCTTTTTCCCCCTATGTTTTTAGGTGTTATGTTTTGAGAAGGATAGTTCAGAGATTACAAAGAATATTAGGAATAACATATCAACAATTTTCGTCAAAACAAAAATTAATGAAAAGCCATAAGTTTGGGGTGATTAACTTTTTACTTTTGACAAATTTTGGCTAATAAATTCTTTTTGTGTTAACCGACGTAAATCCAAAAAGTGTTTTATAAACCAAAATAATAATAAACGAACTTATCCAAAAATCCTCTTAAATTGACAAGTTGATTTCAGTAGCTACATCTTTGTTAAATGTAAGAACGAGTTTTGAAGGTAAAAATTCAACTAAATCAAATTAAAGCATATCATTGACTTTGAATGAAATGTGCCAGCATATTAATCTAAGTTAAGCAAGCCAGCCTTCTCAAAACAAGTGTTATAAGTGCTTCCCCAAAATGCATGTACACAAATACATATACATATAGTAATTTTTTTTTTATACATATAGTAATTAAAATCATATAATAGCTCATTGTCTATTATATTATTTCCTTAAGAAACAAGGCCCACCTTCATAAGGTGACATTAAAAGATTGTCGCGAATTTTGTCCTTTAATTTTTTTTTATTTTTTGTTCGATGTCCGGTACCCGTATTGGAATCTTACTATATCCGGATCCGCGCCGCGTAAGGCCCCATTCGAGTGAAAGCTCTTCTTACCAAGAATTTTTTCATATTCAGAACTCGAACCCGAGACCTCTGGTTAAAGGAAGAGCAACCCATTTGTTGCGCCACATCCTTTGGTGGTAAGTTTCTCCTTTCCGAAACTTGTAGTTTCACTATATTCTTTAGTTTTGTCTAATTATACTCTTGAACTTGATATTTCTATTAGATTTTACATTTTATCTTCCTGTTGTACCATCTTTGTAACTAGATCAAGAAAGAATTTTCGGATAGCACACCTTGAAAATTTAATAACACATTTGAAGAATTGAATTCGCCCATAATTGAGCCCATTTCCCTTTTTGCTTTTTCGATTGGTGTTTGGTAAAAATAATCTCGATTAATTTTGATTCGTATTGTGTAAAGACTTTAATGAAACGATTTTCTTGTTGAACTATATATTACGATTTTTTTCACTTCGATCATCGGAAACAAAAGTTGAATCCTTCCTACTTTGATTAATCAGTCAATGGCTAATTCACTAAAGTTTTGAAAATCAAACAATTTTCAAGGCCTAACAATCAAACATAAGAGATCTTGATGATTCGTGTGTTTACCCGAAAAACGGATAACAATTGAATTTATACGCAGTTATAAGGATACGTGATATAACTTGGCACAAATTGAGAAAATGTATATGTATATTAATGTTGAAATTGACTGTAAAAGAAATGAACGCAAACCAAACGAATCGAATAGCCTTGGCCCACGAGTTCGATCACCCTCAAACCAAACGCTCCTTGATTTCCGCTGTGATTTTCGCCGTGATTCTCGCCTAATTGCGGATATTTTGGCTTTTCGTTATTTGGCTCGGTAAGCTTCACTCGATCTTGCTCGGTCCCGATCTTGGCCAGTATCGATCTTGGCCGACCTCGATATTGCTCGGTCTCGATCTTGGCCGACCTCGATCTTAATCGTTCTTTGATTCGCGAGCTCTGCAATCTGCCTTCGCACCATGGTTTGATATAACACGAGTTTGAACTTTGCACTATCATGTTCTACTCTCGATAAGTCATGCAAAAGGCAAGCCCGGTTTTGACCGTATACATATAGTCCTCTCGTTTTTCGGAGAGAAGATGACGAGAAACGATATGAATTTCCGAGCTCCGTCTCGACGGGCAATGATATAAGCGACGAACGTCACTTGTATACCCGATCATGACGTAAGCAACAACTCGAAATGTCCCGTCGGTCCAGTTATCAAGGCATTAAATTTCTGTCAGTCGCTGGTCGGCCACTACCGGTTCTGAACTGTCACCGGCAAGCTATAAGTACCCTAGTTTTTTCCTCATTCAAAACGTTTCACGCTCAAAAGCTCTTCCTGGTCTTGCTCTTTCTCAAAAAGTCCCTTTGTTTTACAACTTCTGCACCAAAATTTCTTGAATTCTCATCAATCCGTATAATATCTTAATTCTCTTTCTCTTGTTCTTTAATGGCGAAAACTTCTAAGACAGTACCGCAAAAGGAGGCTGCTTCTTTATCACGGCCCGCCGACGGTGAGGCTACGACGGAACCCCGCCCTGAGGAATTCGTTCTGGTAGGGTTCCCGACTATTACTGATTTTAGGGTCGAAAAGGCCTCCTTGGTAGCGGGCCGATGTGAACCGGTCTCGAGATACATATCCACAATTATCGAAAAACTCCTCCCTAAGGTTAAACAGGACTGCGACTGGGTCGATAAGCATGTGGTGGTTCATTCGCCTGAGGACTCGATCACTACCTACGTGGAGGGGTTTCTAAGTGTTTACACTTACCCCTTTACGTTGGGTCCCTTAGAGCCCATCATTATTACCTTTTGCAAGAGGTATGATGTGACCCTCGGCCAAATCCACCTCTCCTTATGGAGAATGGTGATTCTCTTCCGATTTTTGTGAGCAAAATCGAGGGATGTCCCTTTACCCTCGGCCACCTTATGCGCCTATGCAGTCCCCGACTTTATCGAGGGGGGTTGATCAAGCTTGCTCGCCGAGACAATGAGACTCCGTTCTCGAGCATAGATGAAGGTCGGGACCGAGGTTGGATGGGCCGATTTGTTCGAATAAGGACTTTAGACTTGATCCATGCTGAATACATGCCATTTCCCGAGAAATGGAATATGAAACGTAAGTAGCACTTCGCTTAGAAGGTTTAATCTCGTTGTTTTTCTTCTTATTTCTTTTGTTATTGATATTTTTCGGCGTTGCAATTGTGGCCCAGATGCCGGACCCAATTTCGAATCTTAGAAAATGGGTCGAAGGCCTCGTGTTACATAGGCTATACTCAGAACGTACTTGGATGGAATTGTCGAAGGGTCAATGGGAGGCCCGTAATCATGGTAAGTTTCCTTTTTAGAATGGTGATCATTCAAACTTTTCTTCGAGCTTACTCATCTTTTTTCTTTTACAGGCCTCAGAAAGGATATTGCAATGAGGCCCCCCATCTGGTGACGAAGAAGTCCTTCCACCTGCTCCGAAGCATGCCAAAGAGAAGAAGAGAAAAGGGGCTCCGAGTTCCCCGGGCTCGGAAAAGAAAAAACTGGATAGGAAGTTTCGCAAGCCCAAGGGAGACATTGGTGCTATGACTTCGGAACTAATCAACCAATTAAGGAAGGAGCCTAAATAAGGAGAAGTGGAAGATAATTCCAAACTAGTGGCACGCGTGCAGGCTGGTACTTCGATACAAAAGTCCTCCGAACTGGCAGAGGTCGAAGAGGGAGCTTTGGCCGATGTTCCTGAACCAGTAAGAATGGAGGCCACTCCATCCCAAGTTGAGATGGTCAAAAGGGAGATCGGATATATCTCGAGGGATGAGCTCGGAGTGATTGATATTTCCGTATCCCCTTACATTTCGAACGATATGATCCGCAAGGCCAATATGTTGGAAGGTCGCTCTTACGAAGGTATTCAGGGGGCGATCGATATCCATGGCTTATTGGATGGGTTTGAGTCCCCTTCCTCGGAGGATGTCACCGGGTTTGGTAGTTTACCAGTACCGAAGAAAGTACCATCATCGGGCGCTACCAGTTCTTCATCGAGCCCAAATCTAGTGGACCGATTCCCAACCCAAAGTGTTAATCCCGACCGTAGGCGGAATATAGTGCTTTATATCCCGACGGATTCCCGGATTTTCTATCCTACTGTGGGAATTGCTAGCTACCTTCGATCCTTGGTGACCGAGGAAGACCAAGCCGGGATGAATGAGGTGGGAGTCGTTTGTATTTTTAATGAGGCCTAACAAGCTCTGAATCGGGTAACTTCGAAAGTTTCTCAATTATTTCTTTTAAACTCAGAGTTGTAGAAATATTCTAACATCTTCTCCCTTGTTTGCAGGCTCCGGTGTTGCATCACGAGGCTTTCCTCCAAATCCCGGAGGAGCACGAGGTTGAGGTTCAGAACCTCACTGATAAAAGTGATACCTACAAACTTCTTAGTGAGAAGCTTCATGTCGATTTAGTGATGGCTCGGGATGAGCATGCCGAGATGGCCAAGCAAGTATTCCGAGTGCTTCACGATAGTGAAGACAAATTGGAGATAACTACTAACGATCCGATTCTGCAGGTCCGACAGAGGCTCGAACAAATTGGACGGCTCAATTTGCAGGTGGATGCGATATAGGCCGATGTGGAAAAATTCAAAAGGAATATGGACATCTTAGCTTCGCAAAAGGAAATTGTCCAAGTGCAATTGGAGTCAGCTGAGACCCAGCTCCAAGCTGCAAAAACGAAGGCCTCGGTGCAGATCGAGAAAATCAACGATCTTCAGTCTCAGTTGGATTTGGCCGATTCTTATAAGGAAAACTTGGCCAACGAACTCGAAATGGCCAGATCTGATGTGACCATGGCCAGATTTGAGGTGGATGTGGCCAACACAAACGCTAATGCTAAAGTGGCCCAGTTTAGGGTCGACGTTGAGGCCATTCAGGCCAAGGGCATGGTGGATCATGCAAATGGCAAGCTCGAAGGGAAGCTCTCGAGGGAGTTAATACCTAGAGCTTCGATATTTTGGCCGAAATTTAAAATGCCAAAGCAGAGGAAGCCAGGGCCCGAAGGCTGTCTTTCCCTGAGGAAGACTCCGAGAGCTCAAGTGAATCCGAAGACGGAGAAGATCCTGAGGATGGAGATGCAACCTCCGATAAAGACCAAGCCACTTAGGACTTTAGGTTATTTGTTTTTCTTTTGCATTTTTTCTGAGGTTGTTTTTGGCCATTGTAAATTTTTGTTTAGACCGATTCGGCCTTTGTAAAAAAATATATAAATATAAGGATTTTCTTTCCCTTTCGGCTTTGATATCTTTCCTTTGCTTTATTATTTGTATTTGCAAAGGTTGAAATGCCTTAGCATGAAACAATAAGGTTGTGTTCGAGGGTTCGAACAAACCTTGCCTTTATTGCCTTTTTGGGTTAAAGCATTATTGGGGTTCGATGTTACCAAAGTTATTTTCCGAAAATATCTTAAGTTTGAGACTTTGCCGAGGGTAGCCTTTAGAACCGGTTTGTGAAAGAATTTTTTCTTTTTTCGAAGGCCTATATTTGTTACAGATTTCGAATGTCTTCGAGCCGTGTTAGATTGGTCGTAGCCTTTTAGTTCGGCCGCTATCTATTGGGCATATTTTCCCGTTTAATCCGGAGCTTGCCCGATATAATAGTCCTCGAGTAGGGTGGCCATGATCTTTAGAAGTCGAGGAGTTGCCTATTAGGTCTTTTTCTCCCAAGCCCCGAACACTTGAGCTATTTTAAGTCGGACGATAGTCCCCGAGTGAGGGAGAAATCGTTCATATTCCAGTTAAGTACTGCCCTTTGGGCTCATTATTAAAAACATAAGATTTTTATGAGGAAAGTATTTTTCTTTATTCTTGATCAAAATGGGGCTCGACCAATCTTTGTGGGTACGGTTCGTTTTGATCGTTTGACCCTTACAATAAATCCTATCAATCGAGACCCTCCCTTTATGAAGTAGTCTTCTCGTTATAGTTGATATTCGAAGCTAACACATATAAGAGGTTACCCCCTAGTATTCGAGGTTGATTGCAAAGGAACCTTGGATATTGTTGGATTGATATTTTGTGTCGATTCATAATCGGGCTTGGTTCTAAGTTAGCACAATTCATCGTCACCTCGTTAAAATTCTCGCCGAAAAAACACATTTGGGACTAAAATCGGTTAGAGGGAAAGTTTGGACCCTATTTTAAGGAACTTGGTTACCTCATTTTTTATAAAGGTGTTCTTGATTTCGGACTGGGGACTTCTTTTCTGCTTCATCGGATAGAACATCGAGTTCAAGCTTAGATTATGGGTGGTGATTTCCGGTGGGATCCCTTTCATGTCGAGATGGGACCAAGCGAAACAATCCATGTTAGCTATAAGAAATTGAATAAACTTTTTCCTGAGGCCGTGATTTCACCTCGTGCCCAGGTATACCTTTCGTTCGGGGAGACGTTCGATTAGCATGATTTGCTCCAACTCTTCAATCATCAATTTGGTAGCATCAGAATAATCGGGGATTATGAATGATCGAGGAACCCCGTAATTGTCATCTTCGTCAATCTTTTGTTTGTCCGATTGGGTTGAGACCGGTATCGATGATTGCATTTTGGCTTCATGTTTCGCTTTCGAACCTGAGTCCCTTGTTTATGAGAGTGTTGATATCGGAATTAACTCATTGACGGAAAACATCTCTGTTGCAGTGGGCTGCTCCCCATAAACCGTCTTTATTCCTTCTAGCATTGGAAATTTTAATATCTGGTGAAGGGTCGAGGGCACGACCCTCATGTTGTGGATCCATGATCTCCCGAACAAGGCATTGTATCTCATGTCCCCTTCGATCACATAAAACTTGGTCTCCCGGACGGTACCGGCCACGTTTACTGGCAATGTTATCTCTCCCTTAGTAGTTTCACAACCCATGTTGAATCCATTTAGCACTCGGGCCGCAGGCACAATTTGGTTCTGTAGGCTGAGTTGTTCTACGGCCCTCGATCGAATGATGCTGGCCGAACTACCTAGATCAATCAACACACGTTTAACTTGAGTTTTATTCATGAGTGCAGAAATTACCAGTGCATCATTATGGGGCTGCATGATTCCTTCTGTGTCTTTGTCGTTGAAGGATAAAGTTCCTTCTGGTATGTAATCTCGAGCCCGTTTTTCCCTTGTGATTGATACTTTGGTGCGTTTTATCATAGGACCTTGAGGAACATAGACCTCTCCGATGATCATATGAATGACGTATTGGGGCTCATCTTGTTTTCTCTGTTTATTGGAATCCCTGTTTCTGAAATGATTCTTAGCTCTGTCGCTCAAAAATTCTCAAAGATGCCCGTCATTGAATAATCGGGCTACTTCTTCTGTCAATTGCCAACAATCCTCCGTTTTGTGGCCATGTGTGCCATGATATTTGCATATTTGGTTGGGATCCCTTTGTGCAGTATCGGTTTGTATAGGTCGAGTCCATTTAGTATCTTTGATGTGTCCGATAGCTGATACAATGGCGGATGCATCGACATTGAAGTTATATTCTGACAATCGTGGTGCTTCTGTAGGTCCGGTATTCCTGTCGAAACCATTCTTGCTCATAAACCCTCGAGAACACTGGCGTCGATCATTTCTCCTTTCACTTCGCATAGGGTTGCGCCCAGGTTCGTTGCCCCTACGATCTCTATTATACAGATGATATCGATCCCTATTCGACCTTGGTTCTAGGTTGATATCCCTCTTAATTCTATAGATGGGTCTGATAGGATAAACTGACCCGGGTGGAGCCCCGAGTTGGTCATCTTCGACCTTGATCTTCGATTGATACTGATTATGGACATCGGCCCAAGTGACAACCGGGTATTCTATCAAATTTTGCTTCAACTGTTGTGAAGCCACCGAGTTTTGAAGATTGAGTCCTTAGGTGAAAGCTTGAACTGCCCAATCGTCAGCGACCGGTGTTAGGTCCATTCATTCTATTTGGAATCGGGACACGAATTCTCTGATCATTTCGTTGTCCTTTTGTCTTACCTTAAAAAGGTTCGAATTCCTGGTTTCGACCTTGATGGCTCCAGCATGTTCCTTTACGAAAGAATCTGCAAGCATAGCAAAAGAATCAATAGAGTTAGGTGGTAAATTGTGGTACCATATCATAACTCCCTTTGATAGGGTTTTCCCGAATTTCTTTAGTAACATGAATTTGATTTCGTCGTCCTCTAGACCATTCCTTTTAATTGCACATATGTAAGAGGTGACATGCTCGTTTGGGTCAGTAGTTCCGTTGTACTTAGGAATTTCGGGCATGCAAAATTTTTTGGGGATCGGCTTTGGAGCCACACTTGGAGGAAAAGGTTTTTGTACAAACTTCCTCGAATCCAGGCCCTTCAATATCGGAGGTGCTCCTGGGATTTGGTCTATCCTAGAATTGTAAGTTTCCACCTTTTTGTCGTTAGCATCGATCTCCTTCTCCCCTGATTCTATCTTTTTCGTCAGTTTCTCAAGCCTCTTTATAACTTCGGAGCTAGCCCTCATTTGATCTTTCTACGACCGATACATCCCTGGGGGCGGCTTCCCAGGGAGGATCGGGCTCTGCCCAGCTTGGGGCACGACTTTGGTTCTGTAACTGAGTTATTGCCGCATGTTAGGCATGTAGCATTTCGAAGATCATTCGTAGGTTGATCCCGTCTCCTTTAACGTTTTGAGCGTTCCGAATCACCGATCGGGCTCCACCACAAACGCTATTTTCGGGGTTGGTAGGCAAATTTGCATCGATAGCCACATGCGATTTAGCGTCGATCGGATCTGCGATCGGAATTCCTACGGGATCAGCAGGAGGTATCTCGTTACCAGGCGCTATGTTGTTATTTTCACCTTGGTGACCGGACTCGTTGTTAACACATAGAGGCGCTGATTGAGGGTTTGACAATTTTGTTTTTTAGCTTGGAACCAAAGATACTTATAAGAACAAGTGTAAAATAGTGTGTGTTATGAAAGGTAGTACTAGCCAATCACTATTATCCTTAGCCCCACGGTGGGCGCCAAACTGTTTACCCGAAAAACGGATAACAATTGAATTTATACGCAGTTTTAAGGATATGTGATATAGATTGAGGGTTTGACAATTTTGTTTTTTAGCTTGGAACCAAAGATACTTATAAAAACAAGTGTAAAATAGTGTGTGTTATGAAAGGTAGTACTAGCCAATCACTATTATCCTTAGCCCCACGGTGGGCGCCAAACTGTTTACTCGAAAAACGGATAGCAATTGAATTTATACGCAGTTTTAAGGATATGTGATATAGCTTGGCACAAATTGAGAAAATGTATATGTTTATTAATATTGAAATTGACTGTAAAAGAAATGAACGCAAACCAAACAAATCAAATAGCCTTGGCCCTCGAGTTCGATCTCGAGTTCGATCACTTTTTGGTGGTAAGTTTGTCCTTTCCGAAACTTGTAGTTTAACTATATTCTTTTGTTTTGTCTAATTATACTCTTGAACTTGATATTTCTATTAGATTTTACATTTTATCTTCATGTTGTCCCGTTTTTGTAGTTAGATCAAGAAAGAATCTTCGGATAGCACACCTTGAAAATTTAATATCACATTTGAAGAATTGAATTCGCCCATAATTGAACCCATTTCCCTTTTTGCTTTTCCGATTGATGTTTGGTAAAAATAATCTCCATTAATTCCGATTCGTGTTGTGTAAGAACTTTAATGAAACGATTTTCTTGTTGAACTATATATTACGATTTTTTCAGTTCGATCATCGGAAAAAAAGTTGAATCCTTCCTACTTTGATTAATCAGCCAATGGCCAATTCACTAAAGCTTTGAAAATCAAACAATTTTCAAGGCCTAACAATCAAACATAAGAGATCTTGATGATTTGTGTTACAGAGATGACCGATATTGATCTTAGCCTATAAGTTGTACGTAAACTCTACTTATAATTAACATTTTGTATATATAAATTCTCTTAAATTATTTCAGGGATTCTTCATTAATAAACGACAGATATATAATATTTTTAGTATCATTTAAAGTTAACCCATATAGCATACAGAAAAGTTTTTCTGTCGGCTCATGATATCACGACAAGTATAATATGCTCTAATAGTTTTGCAAAATGAATTTAAATTCTATGTACTAATGATATAAAATATGTATACACTGTACACACAATAAGATTATCAATTATGTATGGAATATAAAGTAACTATAAGTAAATTTCTATTATAAATGTAATTTGTAATTACTCGATAAAAATGGAAAATAATTAACCAAATTATATAGGTTATATTACACAGATCATGTAAAAATCTTTGCATGTCGATCAATATATAATAATAGTTAAATCCTTGCAAAATTACTGCATCAATTGATAAGTTCCTTATATACATGAATATGCCATCTAGTGTTTGAACACAAAGTTTAAAGTTTTGGCACATTCATATAAGGGAAGACCTCGGAAATGTATATGTTTGCAAATTCAAAGACTGACCACCTTGACTAAGTTTTATTTTAATTAATTAATGGGACAGGTTACCTGCTTCTTTAGCTAATTCTAAACAAGTAACATAATTTTCGAAAATTGACCTGCAAACTAATCTCTCTCATACGTACTCCATTTTCATTACAACATGCACTAGCAGTACTTTGGTTATTTAAATTAATGATTAATTATATTACATTAGCTTTAGTGAGCTACTAAAGGTCATCTGTTCACCAGCTAATTAATGGAGTATAATTGTTTCATTAATTAATCAGGAATCACTGACCACAACAAACACTGACCTAATTAATTATTAATTAATCCTCAAAGCACCAGTAATAAAGTGATAGAAACCCCTCAGTTTATTGTCTAATAAATATTCCATTATTGTGCCAACTGTAGCAGCACTCAAACAAACACTGATTTTTCCTTTTTTCAATCTCTTCATTTATTTAATCATTTTCATGTTCTACGGCATATGGAACCTTTTTCTGTATAGTTGGATTCGAAGTAGAAGTGAAGAATCTAATATTTTTAGTTATTGAATTATAAATTAATAATTTATATATATTTAATAATTTTCTTAAAACAAATACAGTCTAAACGATTGAGTTTGATGAACGTGTAACCTACACTCTAGGTCCACCTATATATCGCGGATGAAACATCATGATTTTATTATGGGGTATGAGAAAAGTGCCAATGGGATATGAGAAAAGTGCCACACCAAATAAGAAGAAACTCTTCTTCGATGGATGAAAATCTTCGAATAACGAATCCTCAATTTAACTACAGAATTTGTCTATCGCTAATTTCTTTATTTTAGTAGTGTATGTATCATTTCTTTTTAAAAATCGACGAGAATGGAGCTGAATATTTGACATGTCTCTTGCAGTTTTTTTTTCTTTTAAAAAGGAATTTAATGATTTATCTTTAACGAAATCGACGGATTTGCTCGAGCAATTAAAGGCTTTATTATTGTTATTTTAATATAGTTTATATTTTTCTGACCTAGTAGTTTAAAAGTCTTGATTGATGATGGCACCATGCATTTTCATATTTTCTTTTGGAAGAAAATATCTTCCTTGAATCTGTTGGAATTTCATTTTGACAAAATTAAAGTTTCCAATTTCTTTCACATAATATTCTACAGGCTGTTCATTAATTGAATATCTGACTATGTTTTAAAACCCAACTTTACACAGTTACCCAAAGTTTTTCTTCAAATATCATGGAGTTGACCATTATACACTTAATCCTAAGAATTTAACTTATTCTATGCAGTAAACTTGTGTAATAATTGTATACTATTAATGTATTTAACTTGCTGTAATAGCCTAACTAGCTGGTCATCTATCTGCCATGTTACTAATCTTACTTTACAATATTATCTTTAAAATAACTTGACAAATAAAGAATAAAAAGTAGTTTTACAATATCAGCCTGTAAAAATTAAACATGAATTCTGAATCACATGCAAATTAAAGTAAAACCGTTTGCCCAACATGAAGCTGATGAAATTAAGTAATTAAAATTGCAAGCTCTGTCAAATGCTCTTAGCTCAAAAGATATATTATGTGACTTCTTTTGCCTTTGAATACTCCACTGACTACCATCAACAAGATTTTGGATTTACACCATGTGACTAAAGAAACTCGGATAAGGAGAAATTCATATTAGTCTGATTTAATGGTGGCAAAATGGATAAAAAAAAATAATTATTCATCCATATTATCCATTAAAAAATGAATTGGATAATGAACTTTTAAAAAACGACTCAAATATAAATAAAAAACATATTATTCACTTACAAAATGAATAACTAATGAGTTTAACTTTTATATTTGTAAAGCCTCAGATTGGGGTTTACTCATGTTTGGGAGACTATGAATTATATTCTCCCAAAAGAGATCATGTTCAAGAACTCATAGATAATATGAATATCCATATTATCAGCCGGTTAACTCATTTTTTATCAATATTAAATATGGGCCGGATCGGATAATTTATCCATTCTTGCATTAGCCGTCCTGGACCCGACCCAACCCGCACTAGGATTAGTGAGTTCCAAGAATACCAGATGGTTTAAAAAATAGTCTACTAATTACTATTAAAGGCTAGGTTAAATTGAAGAGACATGAATGTACAAGAGTGAGTGTGTACATGCATGTATCAAGGATATGCATACAAAAAGCTGTGACCTTTATCTTTCACTTCAATCTTTTGTGTTCTAATCCTTAAACATGATAATGTCAATCCTATGAAAATATATTAATAAAAAAAAAAGGAACAGAATAATAGGATGATCTCTTATATAGATAGGTATAGCTATATGGGAGCCATTTATTGTCAAACTGACAAAAGAAGACAGGTTTTTGTCATAAGATCCAGAAATTCAGATCTAGAATAGGGAGAGAGAGAGCCACACTATACTCCACATTCTTCAACTTGATCTTGGTCCTGCTCCTCCTCCTACTGCTGCATCAAAAGCACCATCTCTCCATGAATTCAGCAAACTCTATTTCCTAAGATTCTGCTAGTAAAAATTACCATATCAAACACTTGGTTTCTTATAGAATAAGAAATTAAATGAATAATGGAGTTGCTACTTGCGCAGAGCCACATAGCTTGAGGGGGTATCAAAAAATTATTTTTTCAATGTATATATATTATGTATTGAATCTTCTTGACTTATTCGTGAATTACTTCTTGAAATTATTCACACCGCTCGTAAAAACTACACTATATCAAACACTAGACATTTTTTAATTTAATACAATAAGAAATTCAATACAGAAAATTCAACGTGAATAGTTAGTTGCAACTACGTACTTGCAGGAAAATAGACTTGTTACACAATGTTTCAGTACTAAAATGAGAAGGCAGGAATCTTGTTTGAATTTATTTAAAACACATCAATTAGATTAAGTAGTACCCTTATTGTACATTTTTTTATATATGAATTTTTTTATTGCAGTTAACTCGGTTGGCATGAGTGAGACTTTGAAATGATTGTTTTTAAGAATCTTTATCCTTTAAAAGTATATACTATTTTTTATATAGTAGATGTGAATAATATAATCTCATATACTTAGATTTAAACCTAAATTTAATACTTAGCTTTCAAATAAACAATAAAACAGAAGAGAAACACAGAACGAGTCAACAATTAAGCCGAACATCTATGATTGGTGAAGTATTAGGAGGAAAAAAGTACAACCAAAGAACAAAACATAGGGAAAAGGAAAGAAAAAGAGAGAAACCCTAAAATGTTATATATCGAGAGAAAAGGGCAATGGTGAGAACTATTTATTATGGATATTAATAAACCACAAAAGAAAAAAATATATAAAGGAGAAATAGTTTTAGCCATAGGTAGGTAAGGAATTAAACTTATGATTTGCTGTGTGAAGTTTACTCTAATCGTTTTCTCTATCAATAGAAAACACCAAGAATATGATGTGGAGAACTAGAACAAGAGAAGTATAGGGGAAAGCTAAATCATGTTGAAGAAGAAAAGTTCTTCTTTTACGAATGTTGAATCAAATTCAAGAAGAAAAATTTATACAACTAATAAAAACTCAAATTACTTTGTCCTTAACTATTTCTTTCTCCAAATTCTCCATTTTTTTCTGGAATTATTTGAGAAGGAAAACTTATTTATTGAGTTGCTGTGTGAATTTTCTCACAACTTTTGAGACTTTAAAGAGAAGAAAATCGAAGTAAGAGAAGCTATACCTCATGTAAAGTCGAACCAAAATTCAAGGAGAAAATATAGACAAATAATAAATACCTCAAATTACGTTTGCTTATCTTGTATGCGCCCTTCACCATTTTTACCATACAACATAATGAAAAGGAATTAACAGAAGTTCTAAGTTCTCACACTTTTTTTCTTATCTTGAATTATTGTTGTTATCATTACCTCTAATTAAAAAGGAGGACGGCCATGAGCCCAAGCAAATGCTTCATGGTTCAATTGTCCACCATTTGGTAGCAAATTTGGTGGCAAATTATACACTGACATATTTGAAGATGGATCTCCCATACCACCACCACCACCTTGTTGCTGTGCCCCTCCACCACCACTACCTCCCATTCCCGGCGGTGATCCACCTCCACCACCACCTCCAAGCTGCCCTTGTGCCGCCTGTCCGCTGCCTTCTTCCTCCTCCTCCAACGGCAGCCTCTCGTATGTAGCATTAGAAAACGTTGATGCAATCACCATAACAGGTCCTGATGCTACTAATGGCCCTACTACACTTCCTCCCACAACTTGTCCTTGTCCTCCGGCTAAGTATATAGTCAAACCTGTGTTAAACAGTTCAAATTTTTGGATGAAATCATCACATAATTCAATATAGTATCAAACAGACAAGAGGTGTACGAAGATAAAACGTAATTAGTATTGTAATTAAAAGTGTGTTCTCTCTAATAACTTAAATTTTTAGATAGATTATACAATTGAATATGATATTAGGGTAGACAAGAGACTTGAAGACATAAATTAATTTTTTAGAAGATGGTAACACAAGATAACAACCTGTTGATCCAGGAGGAGCTGGTCCAGGGAGGAAAGCGCCGGTCAATGATAAGATCTCGAAACGGCCGTGTAAGGCCATGACAGCACTACCAGGAGCAGAAGGTTGTCTTAGGGTTACATTAGTTACCGTTCCAGTAGCACTCAAAACACAAACACCTCTTTGTCTTTTTCTAGCAAACTGCGCTATGCTTTCAGCTACATCTGCACCATTTGCAACTTCCATAACGTGACTTCTTAGCGCGTTAGGGCTATCCCTAGTCACGAAAATGGGCGGTTTCGGCTTGTTTTTGGAGCCAGCTGGTCGACCTCTGGGTCGACGAGTGGCTCCTTCGACTGCACCCTCTTTAGGGTCGTCGCTATGATCTCTTTCTTCGTCGTGACTGCCACTTCCGCCGCTGTTGTCGTTCATAGAAACCCCCAGATCTGGTTTTTTATTGAGTGCCGGCGAGCCAGCTGAAGATGATGTATCAACTCCTGATAAACCTACTTGGCCTGTCCACCATGGGTTTGCCATATTGTTATAAGTTTGTTACAAGCTCAAAGATGGGGTTTTCAAGTGAAAAAAAAATACTAAAGTTCTAAAGAAAAACTTGGAATTTTCTATGTTATGTGAAATTTCAAGATTTTGAGACAAAGGGGGGTTTTGTTATATTTTATAGTATACTAAATGAGCAAGAGATAGGGATGAATAAGGAGATTGATAAATTCAACAAGGATCTAAGCAAAGAGCTAGAGAGATGATCATGAGAAAAAGAGAAGGGAGAGGGATGAGGAATACAGAGAGAGAAAGGAGAGAGTGATGATGATAATTAAGGAACAAGAAGAAAGAGTTAAGGTTTGTGGGTTCCTCTTTATATTTTTTTTAAGCTTTGATTTATAAGTATATTCATTTTATTCGGTGGCCAATACATGATTTTCGTTAAAGAAAATCAAAACAATACTACAAAATAATAAAAATATTAAAAAATTAAAAGAGATTGTGGCCAATGGAAAATGAACCAGAAACCTTATATATGTTTTGACCCCATCACTGAGCTATATTTTTGAGTTGTATTAAAGAGATTCAAAATATAAAATATAGAGGTATAAATCAGATTTTGGACGACATGTAGGGCGTAATTTTTCGATACTCCCCTAAATCCGCCCGAGTGGGGATAGGGTGGGTGGGAGCCGTCACAAGTCACAAACACACGAAAATACACAAATTAGAATTGTGTCAAAGGGTGAAATGGTAGTAGCTATAATTCTCAAAGGTAAAGTGTGATCTTGAGAAATGAGAAATGGGAAAGAGAGCTGAAGAGATAAGAGGTCTCTTGGAAATTAGGGTTGGTGCGTGGGGTCTTGTGCGCGTGAGGTAGTGGGTTGCACGTTCTTTCTTGCCCCCAAGACAGTATAAGCGTATTTGTTTGTACATAAGTTTATGTTTTGTGCATGTTGACCGTATAATTTTCTTTAACATTATGTTAAGTAAACTTATAATGTATAATCCATCGGTTCAATTATGTGACAAAGCTTAAGTAAATACGGAGTTTTGAGATAAAGGAATTTTATTGAAACTTGTACTCATAATTAATCTTGTCATGACATTTTTATTTTTATAAGACTTTTAAAATTAGTAATCTTAAAATATTTTATAATATTTGTGTACTATAAATATTTCTCATTAAAAATAATATAAAAAGCTTAAATTTAACTAAAAAGATGTTATTCTTTTTTAAACAAACTAAAAAATTATTACCACATAAATTGGAACAAATAATGTATTATAGGTACATTTTGCAGGTGAATTGCTTTTCTAGTAAAAGAATTTCTATTACGGTATATATACATATACCTTAAACATCATATTATATATAATCATATAGAAGTATGATGAGATGGTCGATCGTGATATGTCCTTCTATTATTAGCTAAAAGTATGTAATAAAAACAGACTTGTTTAACAAATGTTATTTTTTATAGTCAATAAAAAAAATATTAAAAAGTTTCAAATATATTTATGTTTAATATTAAGTTTTTTAAATGCTTTATCTATTAATATTATTTATTTAAAAGTATTAATCTGATGTGTCATTTTGCTAAATATAGGTATTTTATTTATTAAATTAATGGGTATGGCTTGACTAATAAATCAATGAACTTTGCTTTTTAAATTTTTATTAAACATATTTCGTTAATCATGATTAAGAATGTGGACTTGATATTTGTTCACGGTAATGTTAATGATAAATTTAATAATGCTACTTATATATCTTGAAAATTAATATTAAGAAAAAATTAAATGTACGAATATATTATATAAATGGGAGGATTTATAATGTCATGGGCATAATAAACTTTTCAGGTGAAACGTTTGTAAAATCAGGTCAAAGTGATTATTGTGATAACCACAGCATAGTAAAATATTTTTTGTGTAACAAAAGAAAAAAATAACTTTTGGGTAATGAACACACAATTGAATGGTAAAAATAGCACGGGCTAGCCAGTTTTTGGACTGGTAATTCAAAAATAGCAAGTGTTTGCAAAGTCATTAAAAATAACTATTATTTTGCTGCAACACGGACTGGTCCAGTATAATATACTGGAGATTGGTGCACATGTGTATAAACTTCCAGCATATTATGCTGGAACTCCAACACGCGGAAAGTTCGAGCATAATATACTGTAGATTGGAGCACCTATGTATGAACTTCCAGGATATTATGTTGGATCGATATATTATACTGGAACTCCAGTATAATATGCTGGAGTTCCAGTATATATAATACACTGGAACTCCAATATATCATTCTGGAATATTTTCCGGATTTTGAACAGTATTTTCGTTCAGATTTATCTTTATATGAAAAGTGGCTAAATTTCTATTACTTTTGAAACTGTGGCTATTTTTCAATTATCACTTGTAAAATTGGCTATTTTTGAATTTATCCTATTTGAATAACTTTTACGTATAAAAGAAAGAAAAATGACTTTTGAGTAATGAACAAAAAATTGAACGACCACCCATAAAATTTACTCATTGATAATCTTTCGGAAGAAAAATAAATAGCAACGAAACATTATAATTCTCATAAATTTATATCCATCCCTTCTATAAGAAAAATAAAACAATCAAGGGCGATAGTGATGTTATTGGAACTTTAAAAGAAATGCAAAAGGAACAAATAGTAAATCGGCAATTGTCCATGAATATATCATTATATCTGGATAAATTGCAGATATATCAGGTGATTTGCAATGCAATTACAGATAAATATTTATGATAATCATTAATTAATAACTTATAAAAATAGTAATTAACTACTATAAATAATCTTTTACACTATCAGTATATATAATTTAAATCTTATTGGATACTAGTCGAGCAGGAAATAACAAAATACTCACCTCAAAATAAAAACACTCAACAATCCCATCCATGTGGGAACGCTTAAATTTGTAGAAGGATTTTTGTAAGAATATCACTGGGTGTAACCAAATTTATGGTCTGAAAATGGAGGAATATCTAAGTAGCGAAATAAATACTATGCGAATTGAGAAAACAATATATTAATTATTTCTAGCAATATTGAGTAATATGTTAATTAGCGAGTTATTTTTGTTATTATTGGGATCAATTATGAGCCTTGAAATTTGTAAAGATGAATCTTGTCTAGCTTATATTCCTACCAAAGTGGAGGATGCACTATATTATGTGTGTCCCACATCACTTGGTCACTAGTAGTAGGGTGGTCTAATAAATAATAGTTAAATATTTACTTAATTTGGTATTCATGAAAAACTTTAGTCGAGTCAATTAAAGAGGTAATGCATCTTTGAGAGGCGTAGTAAAGAGGTAATGCATCCTTGAGAGGCGTAGAGTTCCGAAAACGGTCATATTTTTAATGTGGTATGATATAGACAGTCTATCATAATACAAGTATTATTGACTGATTTTGTGGTTTAAACTCGTGACTTATAAATCACACGTATACACCGTTACCGTTATTTCAAAACAACTTTAATTAAAGTGTTAACGCTCAATATTTGAATAGGCAAAGTAGTTAGGGGAGCACTAAATCTTGTTATGGTACATATTAATTATATATAATATGTTACTCGATCTTGCCTAAAAGGAAAGAAACACTTTATATAGTTGAGGCAAGTCCTATGTTATGAAGCTCTATCATGCATGGGTTCCACATTAAGGAATTATTTCCGTTTAATTATCTGTTGATAATTTTGCAAAAGGAATAAATCTCCTAGAGGAAAATGTATTTACATATATCCTCAGGAAAAGTTTTTCTGTTGATGGATAAGACATTATTGAAAAGGGAAAGAGAAAGGCATGATTTTTCTCTTTTAAAAAAAAGTTTCATTATTTTGGGTGATAGGAGTTAAATAAATAATTAGTGTGCATATATAGAACTACAACATGATCCATTTCAATAACTAGAGAATCGTGGATTTATGAGCTCCTCAAACTTGAATAGGCATCAATTAAATTCTGCTACAGTCGAATATTTTCCCCGTGGAATAATCTTTTAGACCTCGAATCCGCTGAAAGTCTCTAAAAGTTTTTTTTATTCCACTTCCAGATATGTTGATGCAGAGACATTTCTGAAATTCTGCTTGTAATATAAACTAATTAAAAAGGAAGTTCAGTGCATAAAATATTCTGCGTTCATGAGGTTCGAAAAATTTTCACTTCAATTCACTCACAAAACTTCAGAAATAACTCTAAATTGTGATATTCCAAACACAAACTCTAAAATTTAAATATTATTTTAACTCGAATATTTTTTATTTTTTTCGGAATACCCAAGCGCCCACTAAATTTCATGAAAATAGTGTAACTTTGTCAGTTTGTCTTATGCACAAGCACTAATAGGTAATATCACTTTAAGAGATTTAGGGTGCGTTTGGTATAACGGAAATTTTTTTTCGTGGAAAATGTTTTCCAAGAAAATATTTTCTTGGAAAACAAGTAGTAATTTTACTCATTTTTCGGTGTTTGGTACGCAAATTAAGGAAAATAACTTCTCAATAGTATTCATAAATAATCTAGATACAATAAACATGAAGACATAAACTTTCGAACCAACAACCTTCTGAACCCACAAATTTCATAAACTTCTGAACCGCTAAACTTTTGAACCCGCAAACTTTCGAACCCGTAAAATCTATAATTTCTAAACCTGCAAACTTTCAAATACATAAACCTCTGAACTCATAACTTTGGAACTCATAAAATTTCGAACTTGTAAACTCTGAAAAATGAAAAAAACATAACTGAAAATATAATATATAAAAAATTGCGCGCGGGGGGTGGGGGTGCAGAAAAATAAAAAATCAGATAACAGAAAATTGAAAATACAAAAAGGAAAAAATTACAGGGGTGGGGATGGGTGAGTGGCGCATAAAAACAAAAATAAAAAATAAAAAATTGAAGTTGTAGGAGTTTGGGATTATATGTGAGAGTAGGTGGAGTATTTTAAAAATGTTTTCCTAACTTTTTCTAGGGAAGTCATTTTCTTCCAATTTTAAGAAAATATGATATCTAGAAAAATATTTTCCAAACCATTTTGTGCAACCAAATAATAAAAAAATAGAAAAATATTTTCCGTTATACCAAACACATCCTTAGTTATTCATTTATTCATAGCAATTTTGAATAGAAATGAGAACACGTATGTATGGAGATACATGCGATACTCCTCTAGTTTGTGGTTCACACTAAGAAAATAAGAATTAGCGACGGACAAATTATGTAGCTAAACAAAAAAAATCATCACTTATCTGATTTAATAACGAATTAGCAACAAATTATCAAAATATTTAGTTAGCTACTAGCAATTGATCAATTCTTGCAAATGAGGTTCATTCCAAATTCTTTGAACAACTAGTTCTAGGTGTTAACTTTGGAAGTGGAAGCCGCTCAGGGTAGATGAGACGAGGAGTTTCCTATTCATTAATCGATACTTGTTTTGAAGCTCAATTAATTCAAATTTACGTAAAAATATCCCGACTTTAAAAGGTAAATAGCTTCATAAATAATAAATACTCTATGTTTACCACTCCACTATAACCTGTTGTGATGAGCAACTCAATTGCAAGGAATACATAAAACACACTGTCTTTTATCACATTTGTATTACTAGGATTTTGATGTAAGGGTATATCAATAAAAAACAATTTAGGGAAGAGATGAAAGATCAATTTCATTGATATTTGATTCTCCAATAAATACAGTTCTTGTGATGATTAAATGGATAATTGATATCCTCTTTTCTTTCAAAATAAGGCAATACATAATCGTGATAGTTTATTTTTCTTTCAAGCATATACTGGAGGAGTATATATATTCGCATAGTCAAATTAATGTTGAAATTCAATAATATCTGTAAAATGGTATAGTTGAATGTGTACGCGGTTTATAGACAAGCGAATCGATTTGATCCCAAAATGATGGGTAAATTAAATAAAAATGCAAGATTTAGCATTGAAATCGAGATAAGACGGAAATAACTTGGTTTCGGGAGCAGAGCTTCCAAGGGCAATAATAAGAATATCAATACACAAGAAATAAAATGCTATTGAGCTTAGAATAATGTGTAGCATAAGTCTTTCAGAAAATTTGTACCTTACAATGGGTGTTGAAATCACTATTTATAGTTGCACATAGGGAACAAGGTTTTAGGATCAAGTCTCACTTAAATGACAATTATGGGGGCCATTGAAGAATGTGTAACAGTAGGTTATGAATGTCAAAATTCTTTATAGCGGACTATGTATTTAATACTGTAGAATATTCTTCATTGAATGTTATCGAGTGACAAACATTCATTTGTCTTCATTAGCAATATTCCCTTCGGGGGGCTTCCAGGTGCCAACGAAAGTTGCTGCCCCCGATCTTGGTTTCTACATGTCTCGCTTTTCGTCTGTCTCTGTTTTCACGTGTCGCTATACTATATGAGTATTTAATACGAACTGATTTTACCCTATACAGAATAACAATTAGTTGCACAAAAAAATAAAAAATTGCATACTAATTTACTCTCTTCTTTCTTAGGCTTGAATTGGGGTATGATTCATATTTTTAGCATTGTTTAATATGATTTGAGACTTCGACTAAGTTCGTATGATATTTTAGGACTTGTTGGTGTATTTGGTTGAGGTCTCAGGGGGCTCGGGTATGTTTTGGGGTGAGTTTTGAATGAGTTTGGGCATTTCGGTACCGTGATGATGTTCTGGGAACAGTTGGAGTGCGGGGGCATATTTTGGAGTGCTGAGGAAAAGCCTCATGTGCGGACCTTAGAGGAAAATTACGGACCGTAGAGGAAATTTGGAGACCGCAGAAATCCTCTTACGGCCGCAGGAAGGAGTATCTGCAGGTTCGATAGTCTGACTTGGGCTTATATATTTTGATTTATAAGGAATTTGGAGATGATCCAATAATGAAATTTGTATCCCTTTGAGTCTAGTTTTGAGAAAGTTAAATCATTCATCATTTGGACATTTTACATAAAGTTATGGTCAATTTATCGAAACTTGGTAGTGCAGTCACTGCTGGACTGCGACCGCACAATTTGCGTTTCGGCCGCAGAGACCTTAAATGTGCGGACCGCACAAAAAAATATGCGGTCACTACATTGGGAGATCATATTGGTACCATACAAACGAGGGTTTCATCTCATTTATCATTTTTGGACTCTAGGCGTTTGTGGCGATTTTTCGGGAATTTTTCAAGAAATTCATCGGGGTAAGTGATTCTAACTCGGATTTGGTTAATATACATGAATATAGCATTGTTTTCATCATTTAATTAGTATTTTGAGATGGAAATTTGGAGAAAATTATAGAAATTTTATAAAACAGAAATTTAGGATCTAAAAGACAATCCGATGTCGGAATTCGATAATTTTAGTATAGTTGAACTAATATCGGAACGGGTGTCCGGATTCCGTGATTTCTTGCTGGGTTCAGAAAAGTGGTCCCCTTATTGACTTGTGGTTGACTTTCTAAAAAAATAATTTAAATTAAGTTTCTTTCGAATTATGAATAATTTCTAAAGCTCCAATTGAATTGTTGGCCAATAATTTGATAGATTTGATTGGTTTGGAGACTAATTCGAAAGGAAAAGTTGTGGTTGAGTGATTACATGAAATTGCGAAGCAAGGTAAATGTTGTGGTTAACCGTGACTTGAGGGAATAGAACCCTTGAATTATTTGTTACGTGAATTTCATGTGTTTCGACGTATAGGGGAGGTGACAAGTGCCTATACGTCGTCAAATTGGTTGTTTGCATATTTATCTAAAAATCATAAATTATTTTAATCATGAATTAATTATTGTATTAATTATTTGTCTCATATTCCTTGTTCAATATTATTTCTTGAATTCATGCTATAATTGCTATATGCTTATTTGACTTATGTGTCTTAATTGCTACTTGACATTTAGCATATTAAATATTAAATTATCTATTTTCTCCCTGATTTTCATAATTAATTGCTACTTGTCATTACTTATTTTCTAAATAAATCATAATTATTGTATGTCTTATTGCCTAATAACTTCTTATTAAATGTGGTATTTATTGGAGTAGTTTTACATTTAAGTGTTATTAAGTTATATTGTTGGATCGGGTTGCACGCCGCAACAGATTATATTTTATGTTTATATTGTTGGAGCGGGTTGCAAGGCGCAACGAAATTTAATTGGAAGATTATATTGTTGGATCGGATTGCACATCGCAACGGATTTTATTTTAAGTTTATATTGTTGGAGCGGGTTGCACACCGCAACGGAAATTAATTGAAGTATTATATTGTGGGAACGGCTTGCACTCCGCAACGGAATGATAAAAGAAAATAATTGGCTATGACTGTTGAATTGACTTCAGTTATTGATATGATTTAACGATTTTACCTCTATTCCTATTATTATTATTATTATTGCGTTCAACTTAATGTAAACGACCTATCTAAGCCTCATCACTACTCCGTCGAGGTTAGATTCGGTACTTACAGAGTACATGAGGTCGATTGTACTCATACTACACTCTGCACTTCTTGTGCAGATACTGGAGTTGGTCCCAATGGCGTACGGTAGATTTGTTCGGATTCAGCTATCAGAGGAGACTTGAGTTATAGATGCACGACGTTCGCAGCTCTGAAGTCCCCTTCTGCTTTATCTTAGCTGTGTGCTTTCTCTCATACAACTTTATTTTTATTCAGACCCTTGTCTGTATTATTCTAGAAGCTCGTGCACTTGTGACTCCAGTTCTGGGATGGTATTTAGACATCGTTATTATTTTGATTTGTTCATTTAAACTAAGATATTATTTCAGTTGTTGGGTTCATTACTAGTTAATAAAGATGAATTATTAAAAATGGTTAAATTATTCTAACGTTGGCTTGCCTAGCAAGTGAAATATTAGGCGCCATCACGGTCCCGAAGGTGGGAATTTTGGGTCGTGACAGTTGGTATCAGAGTACTAGGTTATTTAGGTCTCACGAGTCACGAGCAAGCTTAGTAGAGTCTGAAGGATCGTTACGGAGACGTCTGTATTTATCTTCCATAGGCTATGAAGTTTAGGAACAATATCGCTTCTTTCTTATTCTGTCGTGCGATTTTATTCTATCATCGATGATTGAACCATTATATTCTTGTTCTCTCCAATATGGCAAGAGCACGTACTACATCTACCTCCGGACAGGATCCAGAGCCCCCCGGTGGCAACTATGACCAGGGTTAGAGACCGAGGCCGAGGTTGCGCCAGAGGCAGAGGTAGAGCCAAGCCTCGAACTCGAGCAGCATCACCTGTTGTAGAACCTCAAGTGGACTTGGAAGCGGAGGTTCCAGCTCAGAAAATACCTGTTGGACCAGTTCAGGTCCCGGAAGGATTCATAGCTATTCCGTTCCTTCAAGACGCTCTAGTCCATTTGGTGAGCCTAATAGAGGGTGTGGTCCATAATGGTACATTTCCAGTGGCACCAGCCGTCTCACAATCTTGGGGAGGAGCACAAACTCTCACTACTCCCGCTTCGGAGCACATAGATCCCTAGTATCAGGCTCCAACAGTTCTACCAGTTGGGATAGTTCAGCCCGTTGTTGCGGCACAGGTCGGTGATAAGGCCGCCATGTCTTCTGAGGCTTTATTGAAACTGGATAAGTTTACTAATCACTTTCTAGTTCACTTCAGTGGTACCTCTTCTGAGGACCCATAGGATTATCTTGACCGCTCCCACGAGGTACTACGGAACATGGGAATAATTGAAAGCAATTGAGTCAATTTTGTTGTATTTCAGATGACTGGTTCTGCCAAGAGGTGGTGGAGAGATTATGTATTTACTAGACCAGCTGATTCGCCTGTAATTATCTCGGAGCAGTTCTCACAACTATTTATGGAGAAGTTTGTTCCTATTACGCTGAGAGAGGAATACCACATGCAATTTGAGCGTCTCCAGTAGGGTAGTATGACGGTTACCTAGTATGAGACCCGATTTGTGGATTTAGCACGTCATGCCATCGTCTTGCTTCCTACTGAAAAGGAGAGAGTGAGGAGATTAATTGATGGACTCACTTATACTGTCATGCTTCATATGGCCAAAGAGACATGGAGTGATATTTCCTTCTAGACAACCGTGAATATTGCTAGGCGGATCGAGTTAGTTCGTGCTCAGGAGAGAGGGCTAGTGTCAAATAAGAGGCCCCGTCATTCCGGTAATTTCAGAGGCACCTCATCTGGAGGCAAGGGTACTTATGGTATGGGTCATCCTCCCAGGCCATTTTATTCAGCACTTCAAGCATCTCACGGTGTTTAAGGGAGTCATGGTCTTATTATGCCTTACTCTAGGCAGCCAACATTTAGTGCACATTCAATTCCTATCAGTGCACCACCGCTCAAGAGTCACTACAGTGATTATCTGACCCGTTCGGGTCAGCTTCAGCTTCAGCAACCACAACAATAGAATGAGTGTTATGAGTGTTGGAATATTGGTCACATCATGATATATTGCCCTAGGTTGCCAAGCAACATATCTCAAGAGGACTTTCGTGTCATCATACCGGCACAGGTTGCTCCACCACCCGCCCAGCCAACTAGGGGCAGGGGTCAGATAACTAGAGGTGGAGGTCAGGTCGCTAGAGGTGAAGGTCAGGTCGTTAGAGGTGGATGGCAGCCAGTTAGAGGCCGCCCTAGAGATGTAGCTCCAAGTGGTGGGCCCAACCCCGATTTTATGTTTTTCCAGCTAGGCCTGAGGCCGAGTCATCTGATGTCGTGATCACATGTATTGTTCCAGTTTTCCATAGAGATGCTTTAGTTCTATTTGATCCAGTATCTACTTATTCTTATGTGTCCTCCTACTTTGCTTCATATTTGGTTGTGCCTCGTGATTCTTTGAGTGCTTTTGTGCACGTGTCCATGCCGGTGGGGGATTCTATCACTTTAGATTATGTCTATCGTCCGTGTGTGGTTACTATTGAGAGTCTTGAGACTACCATGGATCTTTTACTTCTTGATATGGTGGATTTTGATGTCATATTGAGTATGGATTAGTTGTCACCCTATCATGCTATATTGGACTGTCACGCCAAAATGTTGACCTTATTCATGCCAAGGTTACCTAGAGTAGAGTGGAAAGGGACTCATGGACATTCTACTAGCAAGGTTATCTCTTACGTGAAAGCTCGGCGTATGGTCGAGAAGGGGTGTTTAACTTATTTGGCTCATATTCGCGATACTAGTGCGGATGTTCCTTCTATGGATTCAGTCCCAGTTGTCCGTGAGTTTCCAAATATATTTCTTGTAGATTTTCTGGGGATGCCACCCGATAGGGATATTGACTTCTGTATTGATTTGGCTCCGGACACCCAGCCCATTTCTATTCCACCATACCGTATGGCCCCGCCGGAGCTAAAGGAATTGAAGGAGCAATTACAAGACTTTCTTGATTAGGGATTCATTAGATCTAGCGTCTCGCCCTAGGATGCACCAGTGTTATTTGTAAAGAATAAAGATGGTTCAATGCGGATGTGTATAGATTATCGGTTGTTGAACAAGGTTACTATCAAGAACAAGTATCTGTTACCAATTATTGATGACTTATTCGATCAGCTTCAAGGTGCCAAGGTGTTTTCAAAGATTGATTTGAGATCTGGTTACCATCAGTTGAATATTAGGGCATCCGATTCCCCTAAGCTAGCTTCTCGGACTCGGTATGGGCATTATGAATTCCTAGTAATGTCATTTGGGATGACAAATGCTTAGACAACATTTATGGATTTGATGAATCGGGTGTTCAAGCCCTATTTGGATTATTTTGTAGTTGTATTCATTAATGATATATTTATTTAATCCAGCAGTCGAAAGAGCATGAGAAGCATCTTCGTATTGTGCTTCAGACTTTGAAGAATAATTAGTTATTTGCCAAATTTTCAAAATGCGAATTTTGGTTAGACTCAGTTGCCTTTTTGGGGCATGTTGTATCGGCAGAAGGCATAAAAATGGATCCTAATAAGATTGAGGTCATTCAGAATTAGCCTAGACCTACTTGAGCTACAGAGATCCGGAGTTTCCCGGGTTTGGTAGGTTATTATCGCTTGTTCGTGGATGGGTTTTCATCCATAACATCCCCATTGACCAAATTGACCCAGAAGGGTGCCTCATTAAAATGGTTAGACGAGTGTGAGTTGAACTTTTAGAAGCTCAAGATTGCTTTGACTACGACGCCAGTGTTGGTATTGCACACAGGTTCAAGATCTTATACAGTGTATTGTGATGCATCTCGCATTGGTCTTGGTATAGTATTAATGCAAGATGGCAGAGTGATTGCATATGCTTCACGACAATTCAAAGTTCATGAGAAGAATTACCATGTTCATGACTTAGAATTGGTAGCCATTGTTCATGCGATGAAGATTTGGAGGCACTACTTTTACGGTGTCATGTGTGAGGTATTCACTGCTCATCGTAGTCTACAATATATGTTCAAACAAAAAATATCTCAATTTGAGGCAGAGAAGATGGTTGGATCTGTTGAAAGACTATGATAGCACCATTTTGTATCACCCTGTAAAGGCCAATATGGTGGTCGATGCTTTGAGTATAAAGGTTGTGAGTATGGGTAGCCTTGCGTATATTCCGGTGGTGAGAGGCTGTTAGTTGCAGATGTTCAGACTTTAGCCAATCAGTTCGTGAGGTTAGATGTTTCAGAGTCTAGTCGGATTTTAACGTGCACAGTTGCTCAGTTTTCTTTGTGTGGGCACATCAGAGAACGACAATATGATGAGCCTCATTTGCTTGTCCTTAAGGATACTGTGCGGCATGGTGGTGCCAAGCAGGTTGTTGTGGGGGATGATGGAGTTCTGCGAATGCAAGGTCGTATTTATGTGCCTAATGTGGATGGGCTTCGTGAATTAATTCTTGAAAAAGCCCACAGTTCCCGGTATTCTATTCATACGGGTACCGAAAAAATGTATCAAGATTTGCGGCAACATTATTGGTGGAGGAGAATGAAGAAGGATATCGTCGCATATGTAGCTCAGTGTCTAAATTGCTAGCAAGTACAATACGAGCATCAAAGACCTGGTGGTTTGCTTCAAATGATAGAAATTCCTGAGTGGAAATGGGAGTGTATCACTATGAATTTTGTTGATGGACTCCCAAGGACTCAGAGGAAGTTCGATGCAGTATGGGTCATTATGGATAGGCTGACCAAGTCAGCACATTTCATTCTAGTAGCAATTACCTATTCTTCAGAGCAGTTGGAGATTTACATCCGCGAGATTGTCCGTCTTCACGGTGTGCCCGTGTCTATTATTTAATTTCGAGGTACGCAATTCACCTCGCACTTCTGGAGGGTTGTACAACATGAGCTAGGCACGCAGGTTGAGTTGAGTACAACATTTCGTCCATAGACAGACGGACAGTCAGAGCGCACTATTAAGATATTGGAAGATATGTTTCACGCTTGTGTTATAGACTTTTGGAGGTTCTTGGGATCCATATTTTCCACTAATGAAGTTTGCCTATAATAACAGCTGATAGTCGAGCATTCAGATGGCTCCGTATGAAGCATTATACGGGAGGCGATTTCGTTCACCAGCTGGCTGGTTTGAACCGGGAAAGGCTCGGTTGTAGGGTACCGATTTGGTACAGGATGCCTTGGATAAGGTTAAGGTAATTCAGGATCGACTTCGCACAGCTCAGTCTAGGCAAAAGAGTTCTGTCGACCGTAATGTTCGTGACATTGCATTCATTGCAGGAGAAAGAGTATTGCTCCGGGTTTCACCTATGAAAGGTGTAATGAGATTCGAAAAAGGGCAAGTTGAGCCCTAGGTATATCGGACCCTTTGAAATTCTTGAAAAGGTGGGTGAAGTAGGCTACATGCTTGCACTACCACCTGGTTTATCAGCAGTTCATCCGATGTTCCACGTGTCTGTGCTTCGAAAATATCATGGTGATCTGTCCCATGTGTTAAATTTCAGCTCAGTCTAATTCGACCAGGCTTTGACTTACGAGGAGGAGCTGATAGCTATTCTACCCCGGCAGGTCCGACAGTTGAGGTATAAGAGTTATCTATCAGTTTGAATGCAATGGCGAGGTCAGCCGGTTGGAGCATCTACCTGGGAGTCTGAGTGAGACATGCGGAGTAGATATCCACGCCTTTTACCAGCCCAAGTACTTTTTCTAATTCCGTTCGAGGACGAACGTTTGTTTTAGAGGTGGAGAATGTGATGACCCGATAGGTCATCTTTAAATTTAACATTCGATTATGTGCTCTAAGACCTGGAATAGCACCATTTAGCATTCCTTAACTTGCGTGCGCAGTCCATAATTATTTTAGAAAAGTTTTTACGTGAAAAATGGATTAAAATGTGAAATAATGCTATAAAACTCACTTAAGTTGACTTCGGTCAACATTTTGAGCAAACAGACCTCGATCAGTGTTTTGACATTTCCGGTAGGTCTGTATCGTAATTTGGGACTCGGGCGTTTGCCCAAAATTTAATTTGGAGAACCCCAGCTTCAGTTATCGCAATTTATTAAAAATTGGAAGTTTGAAAGCTTAAATATTTCAAAGTTTGACCACAAATTGACTTTTATTGATAGCGGGGTCAGAATCCGATTCTGGAAATTTGAATAGGTCTGTATCGTTATTTATGACTTGTGTGCAAAATTTGAGGTTAATCGGACTTGATTTGGTAGGTTTCGGCATTAAATGTAGAAGTTGATTTTTTTTTAGTTTCATTAGGCTTGAATTGGGGTATGATTCGTCTTTTTAGTGTTGTTTGATGTGAATTGAGGCTTCGACTAAATTCGTATGATATTTTAGGACTTGTTGGTGTATTTGGTTGAGGTCCCAGGGGCCTCGGGTATGTTACGGGGTGAGTTTTGAACGAGTTTGGGCATTTCGGTACTCTGATGATGTTCTGGGAATAGTTGGAGTGCCGGGGGCACATTTTGGAGTGTTAAGGCAAAGCCTCATGTGCTGACCTTAGAGGAAATTTGCGGACTGCAGAAATCCTCTTGTGGCCGCAGAAAGGAGTATTTGCAGGTTCGATGGTCTAACTTCGGAAGCTTGTATTTTTTTTATCTATAAGGAATTTGGAGATAATATAAAAAAGAAAGTTGTATCCCATTGAGTCTAGTTTTTAGAAATTTAAAGCATTCATAGTTTGGACAATTGTACAGAAAAATGGATTAAACTATGAAATAGTGCTTTAAAACTCACTTAAGTTGACTTCGGTCAATATTTTAAGCAAACGGACCCGGATCAGTATTTTGATAGTTACGGTAGGTACGTAATGTAATTTGGGACTTGGGCGTATGCCCGAAATTTAATTTGGAGGTCCCCAACTTCAGTTAGCGCCATTTATTAAAAAATGGAGGTTTGAAAGTTTAAAGATTTCAAAGTTTGACCACAAATTGACTTTTATTGATATCAGGGTCAGAATCCAATTCTAGAAATTTGAATAGGTCTGTTTCGTCATTTATGACTTGTGTACAAAATTTGAGGTTAATCGGACTTGATTTGATAGGTTTCGGCATTGAATGTAGAAATTGAGAATTTTTAGTTTCATTAGGCTTGAATTGGGGTATGATTCGTGTTTTTAGCATTGTTTAATATGATTTGAGACTTCGACTAAGTTCGTATAATATTTTAGGACATGTTAGTGTATTTGGTTGAGGTCCTGTGGGCCTCGGGTATGTTTTTGGGTGAGTTTTGAACGAGTTTGGGCATTTCGGTACCGTGATGATGTTCTAGGAACAGTTGGAGTGCGGGGGCACATTTTGGAGTGCTGAGGAAAAGCCTCATGTGCGGACCTTAGAGGAAAATTGCGGACCGTAGATGAAATTTGGGGACCGCAGAAATCCTCTTACGGCCGCAGAAAGGAGTATCTGTAGGTTCGATGGTCTAACTTCTGCTTATATATTTTGATCTATAAGGAATTTGGAGATGATCCAATAATGAAAGTTGTATCCCTTTGAGTCTCGTTTTGAGAAAGTTAAACTATTCATCATTTGGACATTTTACAGAAAGTTATGATCAATTTACCGAAACCTGATAGTGCAGTCACTGCTCGACTGCGACTGCACAATTTGGGTTGCGGCCGTAGAGACCTTAAATGTGCGGTCACCACATTGGGAGATTAGATTGGTACCATATAAACGAGGGTTTCATCTCTCTTTTTTATTTTGGGACTTTGGGAGCTCGGTTTGTGGCGATTTTTTGAGATCTTTTCAAGAAATTCACCGGGGTAAGTGATTCTAACTCGGATTTGGTTAATATACATGAATATATCTTTATTTTCATCATTTAATTAGTATTTTAAGATGGAAATTTGTGGAAAATTATAGAAATTTCATAAAACAAAAATTTAGGATCTGAAAGACAATCCGATGTCCGAATTCGATAATTTTAGTATGGTTGAACTCGTATCGGAACGAGTGTCTGGATTCTGTGATTTTTTGTCGGGTTCCAAAAAGTGGATCCCACATTAACTTTTGGTTGACATTCCTAAAAATGACTTAAATTAAGTCTCTTTCGAATCATGAATAATTTCTAAAGCTCCAATTGAATTGTTGTCCAATAATTTGATAGGTTTGATTGGTGTGGAGATTAATTCGAAAGGAAAAGTTGTGGTCGAGTGATTACTTGAAATTGCGAAGCGAGGTAAGTGAAGTGGTTAACCTTGACTTGGGGGAATAGAACTCTTGAATTATTTATTACGTGAATTTCATGTGTAACGACGGATAGGCGAGGTTTCAAGTGCCTATACGTCGTCAAATTGGTTGTTTGCATATTTATCTGAAAATCATAAATTATTTTTTATCATGAATTAATAAACGTATTAATTATTTCTCTCATATTCTTTGTTCAATATTATGTCTTGAATTCATGCTATAATTGCTACATACTTATTTGACTTTTGTTTCTTAATTTCTACTTGACATTTAGCATATTAAATATTAAATTATCTATTTTCTCCTTGATTTTTATAATTAATTGCTACTTGTCATTACTTGTTTCCTAAATAAATCATAATTATTGTATGCCTTGTTGCCTAATAACTTCTTATTAAATGTGGTATTTATTGAAGTGGTTTTACAGTTAAGTGTTGTTAGATTATATTGTAGGATCGAGTTTCACGCCGCAACAGGTTATATTTTAAGTCTATATTGTTGGAGCGGGTTGCACGCCGCAACGAAATTGAATTGGAAGATTATATTATTTGAACGGGTTGCACGCCGCAACGGATTTTATTCTAAGTTTATATTGTTGGAGCGGGTTTCACGCCGCAACAAAACTTAATTAAAGGATTACATTGTGGGAATGGGTTGCACACCGCAACAGAATGATAAAAGAAAATAATTGGCTATGACTACTGAATTGACTTCAGTTATTGATATGATTTAACGCTTTTACCTCTATTCATGTTATTATTATTATTATTATTATTATTATTATTATTATCGCATACAAGTTAATGTAAGTGACTTGTCTTAGCCTTGTCACTACTTCGTCGAGGTTAGGCTCGGCACTTACAAAGTACACGGGGTCGATTGTACTCATACTACACTCTACACTTATTGTCCAGATATTGGAGTTGGTCCTAGCGGTGTACGGTAGATTTGCTCGGATTCAGCTATCAGAGGAGACTTGAGGTATAGGCGCACGACGTTCGTAGCTCTGAAGTCCCCTTCTACTTTATCTTAGTTGTGTGCTTTCTCCGAGACAACTTTATTTTTATTCAGACCCTTGTTTTTATTATTCTAGAAGCTCGTGCATTTGTGACTCCAGTTCTGGGATGGTATTTAGACATCATTATTATTTTGGTTTGTTCATTTAAACTCATATATTATTCCAGTTGTTGGGTTCATTACTATTTAATTAAGATGAATTGTTAAAAATGTTTAAATTATTCTAACGTTGGCTTGCCTAGCAAGTGACATTGGTGAAGATACCTTTCTTGGCTGAAATATTTTCTAATCCCCTCTTAAAAAGTTTTTGACGCTTGATTAAACGCATGTCTCTCCGCATTTAATGCCCCGAACATGTGTCACTCCACGATTTAGCAATACTTTCACCGGTTCTTGAGGTAATTATGGACACGATTTTAGCCGCCTATTCCTTTACTTATACGCCTCATTCTTCTTCTTTACACTTCACCGTTTTTCAAAACTCTCTCAACTTATTTGCATTCAACTCTTTTTTACTTTCATTCCTCTTTAATCTTCTTCTTTAACGAATTCTTGCTTTCTTCTACTAACTATGACATTCTCCTCCAAGAACTCAAGTTCTTCAAAAAAGAAAGAAAGTACCGATGATGCTATCCCTCCCATGGTGAGCACCATTATTCCTAGAAGGCTCACTACAACCAAGGATTTTGAAGAGAAATTTCGTTTTGCCAACTCTTGTACATGGGATGTTGGTGTGTACCCTTCTTCTATCCGTCCTTCTAGCATTCTTGTTGTGAAGGAAGATTGTTGTTTCCATGACCTGAACATCATCACTCCCGACCTGGTGGAGTGAGTAACCTTCCCTAAGAAGGGTTTTATCGTATGTTTATACGTATCCCTTTACTTTGGGCCCATTCTCATTGAGCGGGGGACTTGACCCCATAATCTTGGAGTTCTGCTTCTAGTATCAAGTCTGTTTGGAACAGGTGAGCCCTTCTGTGTGGCGAACGATATCCTGTCTTCGGCGTCTATGCCAGGAGATGAGGGAAGAGCTCTCCTTGACTCGAATGATGAACCTTTACTCCCTCAAGATTTTCCACCAGGGACATCATCCCACCAGGGGAGTAATAAACTTTAGCAAACGTGGTCACCATGCTTTGCTCACCAGCATGGATGATGACAACTGTCACGACCCAAACTAACCCTTGTCGTGATAGCGCCTATCGTGGAACTAGGAAATCTGACTCATTTCCAAAACAAACAGATATTTTTATTTCAAAGATAATTCCAATGTTATTTAACATAAAAACCTTCGTAAAGGAGTTCCATTCAAAATAAAAGTGCGGAAGGAAAAGCCGGACATTGGGGTGTCACTAGTCATGAGCATCTACTACAATCTGTCTAATAATATCAAGGCTAACTCATCCTGGAAAATAGCTAAATACAACTAGAGGAAGATAAGATGGAGAAGCAGAGGCTGCAATCGCCAAACAACTACCTTGTTATCTCCAATAAAATTTGCAACGAGAATAATCAATAACCGCTACCGTGTCCAGCTACACCTGAATATGCACACAAGGTGCATGAAGTAACGTGAGTATGCCAACTCAGTAAGTAACAACAATAAATAAATACTAAGCAGTAGTGACAAGCAATAAAGCATATAACATTCATATCTGGAAATCTCAGTAAAATACCATATGCTTTTAAAATCAGGGTTAGAATAAAAACATCTCGTTTAACCCAGTTCTAGTAAAAATTATTTAAAGATATTTTTCAGTATTTTTCAAACAGAGGGAAAATGCAAAGGTGAGAAACAATGATGAAATCATAAATAGCCCCTCGAGCAAAACATCACTCATATAAAGCCCCTCGGGCAAACCTCACAGTCACTTTTTCCACTCGGGCATACCTCACAGTCACTCTTGCCACTCGGGCATACCTCACAATCACTCATTCCTCCCAGTCACTCAGCACTCGGCAGTCAGCACTCGCACTCAGTAGGTACCTGCGCTCACTGGGGGTGTGTACAGACTCCGGAGGGGCTCCTTCAGCCCAAACGCTATAATATGAATGGACAACTCATGTGCTATAATAATAAAGTATGCTACATGCGGGCATCCCCGATCCACACTCGTCCTCATAATCAGGCCCTCGACCGATATCAAGATGCTGCGGCGTGCAACCCCACCCCATAAATATCCTAAAAAATCAGGCCCTCGGCCTCACTCAGTCATAAACCTCTCAAGTTACTCTGGCATTTCAGTAAAATAGGGCATTTAGCCCAAAACATTTATATGCATCAAAATAGAGTCATAAAACTGAGTTATGTGGTAAACAAGTATAAATATGACTGAATATAGATTTTCAATAAAAAATAATGAGAGGATAGTAAGAAAATGCCCCTAAGGGTCCAAACCGCACTGGCGCAAGGCCCAAACATGGCATTCAACCCAATTTACAGAAACTCTTTCTAAAACATATAAGTATCATATAGTTTCAACAAAGTATGCAACTTTACAGTTGCTACGGGACAGACCAAGTCACAATCCCCAACAGTGCACGCCCACATGCCTGTCACCTAGCATGTACGTCACTAAAATAGTAGAATGATACAAATTCCGGGGTTTCGTACCCTCAGGACTAGATTTACAATCATTACATACCTCAAGCCGGTAAAATCTCTACCCCGTAATGCTCTTGCCTCTGGACTCAGCCTCCAAATGCTTCGAATCTATTCACAATCAGTACAATACCATCAATACGCGCTAATGGAATGAATTCCACAAGAAAAGCTATAAAATTAGACCAAAACCCGAAATTGGCTCAAACCTGTCTCCGGTCCCACGTCTCAAAATCCGACAAAATTTACAAAACTAGAAAGCTCATTCACTCATGAACCTAACCATACCAAATTCATCAAAATCTGACATTGTTTGGTCCTTCAAATCCTTAAATTACTCTTCAAAGATTCCAAGCCCTAACCCCTCATTTTTTCGAATTATAATGATTAATTAACAGAAAATCACCATATATACGAGTATTAGGGCTCAATAAACTTACCTCACTGATATCCCTTGAATCACCCTTCGCGAAGGGTTCTATTTATGGTTTCTGCCCAGGTTTTTCGCACATACGGAAACTTTCACGCTTCTGCGCCACCGCACCTGCGGAAAAGTCCATCGCAGGTGCGGAACTCACTTAGGAGCCCAACTTCCGCTTTTGCAGCCCAAAACCCCGCGTCTGCGAAGGCGCACCTGCGCGTTTCCTCCACTTCTACGAAGCCTGCCTAACATCCCCCTTTCTGCATCTGCGCCCCAGGTTTCTCACATACGGGCTCGCAGATGCGACCTCCAACTCGCACCTGCGCAACCTGCCTAGCCTAGCATTTCCCACTCCTGCGCACTCCCCACGCGCACCATCGGCCTCGCACCTGCGACTCTTTCTCCCGCAGGTGCGAAAATAGCAGTAGCAACAGCTTCAGCTGCATTTTCCAACTTCAACAAATCTGTTAACCACCCGGAATCACCCCAAGGCCCTCCGGACCTCAACCAAAAATACAAACAAGTCATATATCAACATACCAACTTAGTCGAACCTTTGAATCACTCAAAACAACATCAAATCATCAAATTACCCTCGGATTCAAGCCTAAGAACTTCTAAATTTCCAAATTCGGCAACCGATGCCGAAACCAACCAAACCACGTCCGAATGACCTCAAATTTTGCACACACATCACAAATGACACTACGAACCTACTCCAACTTTCGGAATTACATTCCGACCCCAATATCAAATTTTCCATTGACGACCGAAATCGCCAAATTACCAATTTTGCCAATTCAAGCCTAATTATACCACGGACCTCTAAATCACATTCCGGACGCACACCTAAGTCTAAAATCACCTAACAGGGGTAACAGAACCATCAGAATTCAAATCCGAGATCGTTTACATATAGGTTAACATCCGGGTCACTTTTCCAACTTAAGTTTCTACTTAAGAAACTAAGTGTCTCAATTCACTTTGAAACCACTCCGGTCACGAACCAACTGACCCGATATAACATAATATATCTGAATAACACAAAAGAAGTAGAAATGGGGAAAATAGGGCTATAAATATAGAAACGACCGGCCGGGTCGTTACATCTTCCCCCTCTTAAACATTTGTTCGTCCTCGAACAAGTCTAGAAACATACCTGGAGTCTCGAATAGGCGTGGATATCTGCTCCCCATCTCCCACTCAGTCTCCTAGGTGGCCTCCTCCACATGTTGACCTCTCCATCGCACCTTCACTGAAGCTATATCCTTTGACCTCAACCTTCGAACTTGCCGATCCAAAATAGCCACCGTCTCCACATCATAAGTCATATCACCCTACAACTGAACCGTGCTGAAATCCAAAACATGGGACGGGATCTCTAATATACTTCTGGAGCATGGAAACATGAAACACTTGATGCATACTGGACAAGATGGGTGGCAAGGCAAGCTTATAATCCACCCCTTATCCTCTGAAGCACCTCAAAAGGCCCAATGAACTGTGGGCTCAACTTGCCCCTCTTCCAAAACCTCATAACACGCTTCGTGGGTGATACCTTCAGCAAAACCTTCTCCCAAACCATAAAAGACACATCACAGACCTTCCTATCCATGTAGCTCTTCTGCCTAGACTGCGCCGTGCAAAGCCGCTCCGGAATCAATTTCACCTTATCTAATGCATCCTGGACCAAGTTTGTACCTAAGAACCCAGTCCTACCCGGCTCAAACTATCCAACCGGAGATCTACACCTCCTCCCATATAAAGCCTCGTATAGAGCCATCTGAATACTCGACTGATAACTATTGTTATATGCAAACTTCACGAGTGGAAAAAATTGGTCCGATAAACCCCCAAAGTCAATGACACAAGCACGCAACATGTCCTCCAATATCTGAATAGTGCGCTCGGACTGCCCGTCCGTCTGAGAGTGAAAAGTTGTGCTCAACTCAACCTGAGTACCCAACTCTCGCTGCACGACCCTCCAAAACTACTATGTGAACTGAGTACCCCTATCTGAAATCAAGGAAACTAGGACACCATGCAAGCGAACGATCTCTCGGATGTAAATATCTGCCAACTGCTCTGAAGAGTAAGTAGTACCAACTGGAATGAAGTGCGCGGACTTGGTCAGCCGATCCACAATAACCCAAATAGCGTCGAACTTCCTCGAAGTCTGTGGGAGCCCAACTTCAAAGTCTATGGTGATCCGCTCCCACTTCCACTCTGTGATCTCTAATCTCTAAAACAAGCCACCGGTCTCTGATGCTCATACTTAACCTACTGACAGTTGAGACACCGAGCCACAAACCCAACTATATCCTTCTTCATCTGCCTCCACCAATAGTGCTGCCTCAAATCCTGGTACATCATCGCGGCACCCGGATGGATAGAATATCGCGAGTTGTGGGACTCCTCAAGAATCAACTCTCGAAGACCATCTACATTAGGTACACATATCCGACCATGTATTCTCAGCACGCCGTCATCACGAATAGTCACATACCTAGCATCACCTCTCTGAACCCTATCCTGAAGAACTAGCAAGTGGGTGTCATCATACTGACACTCCCTGATACGGTCATAAAGAGAAGATCTGGAGACCATACAAGCCAATACCCGACTAGGATCCGAAATATCCAATCTGACAAGCTGGCCTGCTAAGGCCTGAACATCCAATGCCAAAGGTCTCCCTGCTGCTGGAAGATATGCTAAACTCCCCAAACTCTCTGCCCGACGACTCAAAGCATCGGCCACCACATTGGCCTTCCCCGGATGATACAAAATAGTGATATCATAGTCCTTAAGAAGCTCCAACCATCTCTGCTGACGCAAATTAAGATCCTTCTGCTTTAATAGATACTGCAGACTCCGGTGATTAGTATAGATCTCAGAATGAACCCCATACAAATAATGACGCCAAATCTTCAAGGCGTGAACAATGGTTGCTAACTCAAGATCATGTACAGGATAGTTCTTTTCATGGGTCTTCAACTGGCGCGAGGCATAGGCAATCACTCTACCCTCCTGAATCTAAACACAACCAATGCCTATCCTCGAGGCATCATAATATACGGTGTAAGAACCTGGAGCTGATGGCAGAACTAACACTAGAGTTGTGGTCAAAGCAGTTTTGATCTTCTGAAAGCTCTCCTCACACTCATCCGACCACCTGAATGGAGCACCCTTTTGGGTCAATTTGGTCAAGGGCGATGCAATAGATGAAAATCCCTCCACAAAGCGACGATAGTAACTCGCCAAACCAAGAAAGCTCCTAATCTCTGTGGTTGAGGACGGTCTAGGACAATAGTGCACCGCCTCTATCTTTTTCGGATCCACCTGAATACCATCACTGGACACCACGTGCCCCAAGAATGCTACCGAGCTGATCCAAAACTCACACTTAGAAAACTTTGCATAAAGCTTCTCCTCCCTCAATCTCTGTAATACAATCCTCCAATGCTGAGTGTGCTCCTCCTGGCTACGAGAGTACACCAGGATGTCATCAATGAATACAATAACGAATGAGTTCAAATAGGGCTGGAATACATTGTTCATCAAATGCATGAACGTTGTTGGGGCATTGGTCAACCCAAAAGACATCAACAAGAACTCATAATGGCCATATCGGGTCCTGAAAACTGTCTTATGAATATCTGAATCCCAAATCTTCAACTGGTGATAACCGGACCTCAAATCAATCTTGGTGAACACCCTCGCTCCCTGAAGCTGGTCAAATAAATCATTAATACAAGGCAAAGGATACTTGTTCTTGACTGTGACCTTGTTCAACTGCCTGTAATCAATACACATTCTCATGGAACCATCCTTCATCTTCATAAATAGAACCGATGCACCCCAAGGTGACACACTAGGCCGAATAAACACCTTATCAAGGAGTTCCTGAATATATTCTTTCAATTCCTTCAACTCTGCCAGTGCCATACGATATGGTGGAATAGAAATGGGCTGAGTGCCCGACACCAAATCAATACCAAAGTCAATATCCCTGTTAGGCGGCATGCCCGACAGGTCTGCAGGAAACATATCCAGAAAATCATGTACCACCAAAACAGAATCAATGACAGGAGTCTCTGCTCTAACATCCCTCACAAAAGCCAAATAAGATAGGCAACCCTTCTCAACCATGCGCTAAGCCTTCAAATATGAAATCACCCTACTTGGTACATAATCTACAAAACCGCTCTACTCAACCCTCGGAATTCCTGACATAGTCAACGTCACCGTCTTAGCGTGACAATCTAGAATATCATGACATGGAGATAACCAATCCATACCCAATATCACATCAAAGTTGACCATACTGAGTAGCAAAAGGTCCACTTGGGTCTCCATACCCCCAATAGTCACCACACATGACCGATATACGCAGTCTACAATAATAGTATCGCCCACAGGAGAGACTCACGGGTCATATCCAGAAAATGGGAAAAATACGAGGAAACATATGAATACGTAGAACCAGGGTCAAATAATATTGAGGCATCTTTGTGACAAACTGAGACAATACATGTAATCACAGCATCTGAAGCAATAGCATCTGGTATGGCAGGGAGAGAATAGAAATGAGTCTGACCACCCCCTGATCTGCCTCCCCTCTAAGGCGACCCCTAGCTGACTGACCTCCACCTCGAGCTGACTGGGCGGGTGGTGAGGTAACTGGTGATGTAGTTGGAGGCTGACTCCTCTACTAAGATAGACCTCCATGGCTACGAGGACATTGCCTCCACATATGCCCAAGCTCCCCACACGCAAAATAACTCCCTGAGGTGGCGGCGGAAATTGAAGGGAACCCCTAGCACCGGGATAACTGGTAGAAAAACTTGGCATAGAAGAGCCCGGAACAGGTGGAGCACGGGACAAGCTCTGAGCTGGAAGGGCACTAAGTGATGAGTAGCCCTGATGAGAACTGTGAGAACTATAGCCAGATAATGCACCACGGTGAAATGGCTGAGCTGATTGAGCCTGTATGACATGACGACCTGTACTGTGCTAGAACTGACCCCCAAAAGGAGCACTGCTAAATCCACCCTGACCACGAGTCCTCTTGGACTCCCTCTCAACTCTCTCCTGACCGCAAACCATCTCAATCTGCCAAGCAATGTCGACAACCTCATCAAATGTAGCACCGAAAACCCGTTCCCTAGTCATGAGCAATTATAGCTAATAAGTGAGGCCATTAATAAACCTTATAATCCTCTCTCTATCCGTGGGAACCAACCAGATAGCATGACGGTCCAACTTGGAGAATCACATCTCATACTGTGTCACAGACATATCACCTTGGAGAAGCCTCTCAAACTGTCTGCGTAGCTCCTCTCTGCGGGATCGAGGCACGAACTTCTCCAAAAAGACCACGAAGAACTACTTCCAAGTAAGGGGTGTTGCGCCAATAGGCCTACGCCTATCGTAAGTCTCCCACCATCTGAGTGCAGTCGCAAAAAATTGAAAGGTAGTGAATGAGACCCCATAAGTCTGCAAAATACCAGTAGTACGGAGTATCCTCTAACACCTGTCCAAAAAGTCCTGAGCATCCTCTCTCTATGTGCCACTGAAAAGTGGTAGCTGGTGTCTCCCAAACCTCTCCAACCTACGTTGATCATCCTCATAATCCTGAGCAATAACAACCGGCTGGGCTGGTGGTGCCTTTGATGTTTGAAGTCCCTGAATAACCTGCTCGGGTGTGCGAGCGACGGGAGTCTGAGTGCATCCCCTCGCCTGAGAAGTGGTTGCGCCCATCGAAATAGAGACCGCCTGAGCAAGGCCAGTACACACTGTCAGAATCTGAGTTAGGGCTTCCTGAAGGCCTGGGATCACAATAGATACAGGTGGTGCCTGAGCTGGTGTATCAATAATTGGAACTTGGTCCTGATCCGGGATAACCGGTGGACCTGCAGGTACTGCCCCAGCTACTGTATTGGCTGCACCTCGGCTTCTCGCGGCCCTGGTTGGTGGTACTGATGGCTGGACCTCTTGACCGGTAGCACGAGTCCTCACCATCTGTGAGAGAATGAAACAACAAATGTTTAGTTACTAGAATCTACAAATTCGCACGACAAAAAATCAAGAATGTGGAGTTTCCTAAAGGTTCTGCAGCCTCTCGAAGATAAGTACAGACGTCTCTGCACCGATCCTCAAGACTCTACTAAACCCGCTCATGACTCATGAGACCTATGTAACCTAGGCTCTGATACCAATCTGTCACGACCCAAACTAACCACTATCGTGATGGCGCCTATCGTGGAACTAGGATAGCCGACTCATTTCCAAAACAAACCAATGTTTTCTTTTCAAAGATAATTTCAATGTTATTTAACGTAAAAACCTTGGTGAAAGAGTTCAATTCAAAATAAAAGTGTGGAAGGAAAATCCCGGCATCGGGGTGTCACTAGTTATGAACATCTACTACAATCTGTCTAACAATATCAAGGCTAACGCAACCTGGAAAATAGCTAAATACAACTAGAGGAAGATAAGAGGGAGAAGAGCAGGGGGCTGCGATAGCCAAACAGCTACCTTGCTATCTCCAAGAAAATATGCAACCAGAACAATCATTAACTGCTACCGTGTCCAGCTACACCTGAATTTGCACACAAGGTGCAGGGAGTAACATGAGTACGCCAATTCAGTAAGTAACAACAATAAATAATGACTCAGCAGTAGTGACGAGCAATAAAGCATACAACATTCATATCAAGAAAACTCAGTAAAATACCACATGCTTTTAAAATGAGGATTTGAATTAAAACATCTCGTTTAAACCCATTTCCAGTAAAAATCATTTAAAGATATTTTTCAACAGTTTTCAAACAGAGGAAAAATGCAATGGTGAGAAAAATGGTGAAATCATAAATAGCCCCTTGGGCAAAACATCACTTATATATAGCCCTCGGGCAAATCTCACAGTCACTCGTGCCACTCTGGCATACCTCACAATCACTCCTGCCACTCTGGCAAACCTCACAATCACTCATGCCTCCCAGTCACTCAGTACTCGGCACTCGAACTTAGTAGGTACCCACGCTCACTAGGGGTGTGTACAGACTCCGGAGAGGCTCTTTCAACCCAAACGCTATAATATGCAAGGACAACTCATGTACTTCACAGATAACTCAAGTGCTATAATAATAAAGTATGTTGCAGGCGGGCAAACCCCGATCCATACTCATCCTTACAATCAGGACCTCGGCCGATATCAACATGCTATGGCGTACACCCCAACCCCATAAATATCCTCACAAATCAGGCCCCCGACCTCACTCAGTCATAAACCTCTCAAGCCACTCGGGCATTTAAGTAAAACAAGGCATTCGGCCCAAAACACTTATATGCATCAAAATAGAGTCATAAAACAGAGTTATGCGGTAAACAAGTATAAACATAATTGAGTATAGATTTTCAATCAAAAATAATGAGAGGATAGTAAGAAAAAGTCCCTAAAGGTCCAAACCGCACTTGCGTAAGGCCCAAACATGGCATTCAGCCCGATTTACAGAAACTCTATCTAAAACATATAAGTATAATATAGTTTCAACAAAGTATGCAACTTTACAGTTGCTATGTGACGAACCAAGTCACAATCCCCAATAGTGCACGCCCACACGCCCGTCACCTAGCATGTGCGTCACTAAAATAGTCGAATGATACAAAATCTGGGGTTTCGTACCCTCAAAACTAGATTTACAATCGTTACTTACCTCAAACCGGTCAAATATCTACCCCGCAATGCTCTTGCCTCTGGACTCGGTCTCCAAATGCTCCGAATCTATTCACAATTAGTACAATACCATCAATACGCGCTAATGGAATGAATTCTCGAAATTGGCTCAAACCCGCCCCCGGACCTATGTCTCAAAATCCGACACAATTCACAAAACTAGAAAGCTCATTCACTCACGAACCTAACCATACCAAATTCATCAAAATTCGACATCGGTTGGTCGTTCAAATCCTTAAATTACTCTTCAAAGATTCCAAGCCCTAATCCCTCATTTTTACTAATTACAATGATTAAATGATGGAAAATCACCATATATACGAGCATTAGGGCTCAAGAAACTTACCTCACTGATAGCCCTTGAATCACCCTTCAACAATCCCTTAAAAAGCTCCAAAAACCGACTTGAAATTGGTGGAAATGAACCAAATTCGCGAATGGTTCTATTTATGGTTTCTGCCCAGGTTTTTTGCACCAGCGAAACTTTCATGCTTCTGCGCCACCGCGTCTGCGGAAAAATCCATCGCAGGTACGGAACTCACTTAGGAGCCCAGCTTCCGCATCTGCGGCCCAAAACCTCGCGCCTGCGAAGGCGCACTTGCACGTTTCCTCCACTTCTGCGAAGCCTGCCCAACATCCCCCTTTCTGTATCTGCGCCCTAGGTTTCTCACTTACGGGCTCGCAGATGCGACCTCCAACTAGCACCTGGGCAACCTGCTTAGCCCAGCATTTCCCACTCCTGTGCACTAGCGGCCTCGCACCTGCGACTCTTTCTTTTACAGGTGCGAAAATAGCAGTACCAGCAGCTTCAGCTGCATTTTCCAACTTCAATAAATCTGTTAACCACCCGGAATCACCCCGAGGCCCTCGGGACCTCAACCAAAAATACCAACAAGTCATATATCAACATACCAACTTAGTCGAACCTTTGAATCACTCAAAACAACATCAAACCATCAAATTACCCTCGGATTCAAGCCTAAGAACTTCTAAATTTTCAAATTCGACAATCGATGCCTAAACCAACCAAACCACGTCTGAATGACCTCTAATTTTTTACACACATCAAAAATGACACTACGAACCTACTCCAACTTCCGGAATTCCATTCCGACCCCGATATCAAATTTTTCACTGACGACCGAAATCGCCAAATTTTCAATTTCGCTAATTCAAGCCTAATTCTACCACGGACCTCCAAATCACATTCCGTGTGCACTTCTAAGTCCAAAATCACTTAACGGAGCTAACGGAACCATAAAATTGAAATCTGAGATTGTTTACATATAGGTCAACATCCGGTTGATTTTTCCAACTTAAGTTTCTACTTAAGAGATTAAGTGTCTCAATTTACTCTGAAGCTACTCCGGTCCCAAACCAACTAACCCAATATAACATAATATAATTGAATAACACAAAAGGAAGTAGAAATGAGGAAAACAAGGCTATAACTCTCGAAACGACCGTGGATGGATTGAGAGGTTCATTGTAGTTTCCACTAATGACATCATCCCAGCAACAACTCCATCTTTCCATGAGTCATGGGCTCGTACACGTAAGTTCAACGTTTGTCTTTTCCCTCATTGAAGGTTGTTTCAAGTTGTTACTGATCCTTCTTTTTTCACTATTTTAGCAACTTGGTGGACACCACCAAGGGTTGGAAGCTTGGACCAGTGGGTCTAGAAGATTTTGGATATTACCATGCCTAAGACCCGCCGGTGGAAAGATCTGGCCCTTCAAATATGTTTGGAAGGCCATGATAAGTTGATTCTCGAACTAATCTTGTTTTTACCTCACGTATAAGGAAATTGGCTATCTTCTCTTTCTGTTGAATTCAGGTCTTTCGCAGGGCTCCGTTATCGTCACTGATGAGGACGTTTTGACTGATCCCACAGATGCGGTGAGGTTACTTCATGAGGCTTTCACTCGAATGAGTGCCATCGGACCTGCTTCCGGTGCAGGTGCTTTCTTTTGGAGTCCCCGGCCAAAGAACAAGCAACAAAAAAGGCGATGTTCCTCTATATTTAAGGGTAAAAATAAAAGGGTGAAGAATGCCACGCCCAAGTCAGCAGCAACCACTATGGTGATTGATGATGATGGGGAGCCAGTGATGAATGGGCTTCCCTATAGAGGAGACTACGACCTTCATTAGCTTAATAGAATGCTCAATCTGAAGAGGTAATATCACCAATAGAGGACGTCGTCCAAGCGCTCTAGGGAGAGTGTGGTATAGTGGAGGATGTCAATTCTTACTTTCGAGCCCCAGTTGCTGCTCCCGGTACTGTGAGGCTGGGTACCGGGCCTTTTCCGTCGTCGGTTGATGAGCAATCAATAATTATCATTGCTTTTTTTGCTACCGCTTCTCAACCCACAATACCATCAGCTTCATTTCCTTATTCGCCAACCATGCATTCACCATCAACAACCCCTATATCATCCCCACCAGTCGCAGACATCTGAGAGGAGGATGTTCCCCCTCCCCAGTCCCCAAATCATGGGAATTTGGGGCATAACTATTCACCCTCTCTACAGATCCTCAGAGGAGGAAGATCGTCTCCTTCTCGGTCTTAATCGAGTCCTATCTGTTGTCCCGGCCGGTGGAACTTGCCAATTACCTGAAGCCACTTTCTTTAGAGAAAGATAAGAAGAAAATACACTCTCTTTCGGGGAAGTGTATGGTAAACAACGCCATGCACAATGCAACATCGGTATGATATTTATTCCTTTTATTGCTTCTTCTTGTCTTGTTATGACAGGATTTCTGATTTGAGTTTTTGCTTTGCAGGCTAACTTCCTTGCTTCCGAGGGCCATCAGAAGTTGATCCTCGATAAAGAAAAACTCACGTCCTAGGGGATCAACTGTTAGCCGAGGGGGATCAAATTGTTGCTCTCCTTCTGGTACATGAAGCACAAGCTGCCGAAGTCGTTGAGTTGGTGACTTAGTTGAAGCAAAGTAAGCAGGAAGTAATGACCCTCAGCTAAGTGGTCACCCTGTTAAAAGAACAATTTCAAGAGGCCAGGGCAAAATAGTCTGAGGCTCAAAATATTGTTTTTGTTGTTGTCGAATGCGAGGCTGCCTTTACTAAAAAACTTAATAATTTGGAGGCAACCTTGAACTCCAAAATTGAAGAGGTTGCTACTGCTTAGGAGAAGTGTGCCCAGATGGAAGAGAAGAATAAGAGGGTCATGAAGAACAATGAAGTTTATAACTCCATTATCCGTGACCTTGATCTCATCCTTCAGGCCACAAGATCCGAGCGGAATAGCCTTTCGACCGAGGTTGATCTACTTAAGTCATAGCTTCAGCTCCGAGAGGATTCCCTCATTGTTGAATAACTACACCCTATCTATAACATGAGGAGAAAATTTTTGGAAGAGGCCAAAGTGGGTGTCATTGATTTTGATGTCGAGATCGCCACGGCTCATGAGCTGGAGTTAACTGTTCGAAGGGGTCTCCTTGTTCAACCTGATGCGCCTAACTCTTGTGGTTCCGGTTCCGAGTACTCGGGAATTAAAGAAGAACTTGAAGGGGATGATGATGACGGCTGAGATCTTGAGCCGCCATCAGATCCACCTACTTCTCTTGGGGGTGCAGGCACTTCTCTTCCCCCGAGCTTTGGGGACGCAATAGTTTAGATTTTTGCTTCTTTTCCCCTTTGTTTTTCTTGTCATACTTTTGTACTTGTGCTGTTTGGCACGTCAATAATGTAAAAATGCTTTTTCGTTTAAGCATTGTGCAAATTTTACTTTTTGTGTCAAGCTATGCAAGGCTTTGGGTGCATCTTTACCCAATGGTATTTGGGTTCAGGGCATAAATTCATCCGGAACTAACCCTTTATTATGAGAGTTTCATAAGAGAGGGCCCTCTTATGTTTACGGTGCTCTTGAAGAGGACGTCTCTTGTTCATTCCGGCACTAGCATTTGAAGTACTTGATTAACTTTCAAATGATAAAATTAATTCATCATTTGGACAAGAAACAAGATAAAAATAAAAGCACTTTACTTTATTCATTCCATTTTCAAAAGTACATAAGCATTCGTTGTGCTGAAAAGAAATTTCCATAACTTATGGCGAATTTATACGACTTGTTTCTACGAGGCTGGTCACGCAGTCCCCAATCCCGATGATACAACTTTGTTCCCATTTTTTTGTAATCCCGATTTATGTGGCAGTCATATTGCCATATTCTCATATCATTCCCCCAAGTATTCGAATATGGAGAATGCAAATTGGAATACTGGAAGTCTTTCCAAGAATAAGGTTAATTCCCTGAGACTTAAGGTTGCGTATAAATACTTTGTAGGAGACCATTACTGAAGAGATTTGCCAACCCAAGAGATTTGATCCTTGGAAAGAAATTCATTCTTTCCAAGAATAAGGTTAATTCCCCTTACTCTTCCTTGATGTGCGGATTTTGACAGCTTTCCATTTTTAAGTCTTGATAGCGTCAGATTTGCTCCTTAATTCTGGGTCCTTCCAGTAATAGCTACTGATTGATTATCTTACCGGATCTTCAATGTTTCTTTTCCTTTTTAACTCTTCAATCAATCTCGGATTGATTATCTCGCCGGATCGCCAGTGCTTCTTTTCCTTTTGAATGCTTTAATCAATCTTTGATTGATTTCTTCCTTCAGCTTTGATTGTTTCTCTTTGTGCACTTTGATCTTGGTTGATTTACTTGAGTCCCTATACCAAAATAAATTATATTATTTTCATCATTAAAACTAAAACCTAATAATCTCCCCATTTTTTGATGATGACAAAAAAATAATATATGTAAGCATTAGTTAACTTCCCTATATTTTACTCCCTCTCAATGAGTGCAGTTGACTCCCCCTCAATAGGTGTCGTTGGGACTACTTCTTTTAGTCGACTTCTTCTGTAGTATCTATAGTCGACTCCCCCTGCAATATATGTACCTGCACGAATATACCAGATAAAAACCACAATACACCAGATACTAAAGCAGAATTTGTAGCATGATATGCATGCAGAGTTAAAACAATCATCCAACGAAACCAGTCCAAAACAACAAAGAAAAAAATTGTTTGAAACGTCCACACTAACGACACAAGAAATAAGTAAGAGTGTTGCAAATCACCTCCTTCAGTTGATCAAAGCTAGCATTAGCTGAGACAGTCACTCCATCAAGCTTGCAGTGTACTTCCTTGAATGCCTTGACTGCGTTTTCCCTAACTCTGAGAACTGCAACCCTTATCTTTGAAACATCCGACCTTGTCTCTTTGGATATTGCATGAATGTCCCCAATAGTGGACTGAGTGGCAGTAAGAAGATCTTTGATGGTGGTCAGCTGGTTGTCAATGACAGTCAGTTTCTCAACAAAGTCACGATTACTAAGACTGTAATGGGAAACATAGGCTTTGGTCTTGGGATCAGGTTGAACATGCTTGACCTCACCTTCCTGTTTCTTAACCCATGAGCCCTTCACACACACATATCTCATACTAGCAAACGCCCTAGAATTGTAAGATTTTGAAACAGACACGAAGGGATATTCAGAGATAGATATATTATGAGCTTCCAGAAAGTGAGTGATGGCCATGCGATAGGGAAGACTGGTGGGATTGTCAGCCCTTTCAGTCATAAAATTTATGACTCAGGAGGACAGTTTGATCTTGAGTTTGGTCACAAAGCAATAGACAAGAAAGGTATCTCTTTGAGATAAGGTGGAGAAGGAGTCAGTATGAGGGAGCAGAGTAGTTGCAACAATGTGGTCTAGAACACGAGTTTAAAAGCTAACATCACTTGGACCTAACTGGTTCGGGAGGGATTTAGATGAACACTCAGCAATACAACGTTTTGCTTGATCAAAGGTGATTTCCAAATCATCAGGCCAACAATTTTTGAAAAGCATGGGAAAACCAGAACACTTACACTGGAAAATTAATTCAAACATGGCACAATCAAGAATGATGCGCTATCCTAACACTAAGGATCCCAACTTGTTAGACTTACTATAGAGAAGATTGTCTTAAAACATTCTTACTAGGGGTTCATAGACTTTAGGAGGGGGAACAGAAAAGAATTTTGACCAGCCTTGATAAACAAACAGATCTTTTACCTTACTGTTTAGGGCTTCCATGTCATCAAGGTTGACTACTCTTCCATGAGCGATTGACTTGTCTTTCAGAGCAATAAAAAATCCATGTTTGGAGAATCCTAGAAATTTAGGCAAGACTCTAAAGAACTTGAGAGATCTATTTTCGATTTCTTTGGAGTAAAAGATTCATGAGGTTCTTCCAAAGGTATTTTTTCTAGGGCTTTTTCTCCTTGAGGGTGAGAATGATCTGAGAGTTCTGTCTGAGATGAGGCAAAGCCTTCTGAGTGGTCGGTCCCTAGGTCTACTTGTTCTGGAGGCCGGGAAGAAGGTTTTGCTCTGGAGCGAGTACTTTTCCTGGTGCAGACTGAGGGATTTTTAAAGTGTTTAGCCATGGAAGAAACTGGTTTAAGACAGTTTCGGAGAGGGTTTCTAGGCGATGGGAACAATGGAGATTGGAAGAAGGTTTCAGAGATTAAAAGAAGGGGTTTCTGATGATTGGGTATAGGAAAGGAAATGGTGTCAGTTGAACAAGCGTGATGATTGGTTTTCCTTTCTTGAACGCTGCAACTGGTGTGAAAAGAGAGGAAAAGACAGGGAATTCGGAGGCTCTATTAATGACTATGAAAAGACAAAGTTTAAACATTAGGCATACAAAACATAAAAATATCATATATGTCCTAATATTAATGATCAATGGAAATAATACCAAGTATTTCTCTTAAAAAGCAAAATCTGTCTTCAAGTAAAGGTTTAGTGAAAATATATGCTAATTGATCAGTAGTTCCAACAAAAGATAATTCTATATTTCCCTTAAGAACATGATCTCTAATGAAATGATGCTTGATGTCTATATATTTTTCCATAGAGTAATGCACAAGATTATTTGAGAGACATATAGCGCTAGAGTTATCACAGAAAATTGAAATGGGTTTAAAGGATAGTTCATAGTCACCCAATTGATGAGACATCCATAGTAATTGTGCACAACATTGTCTAATGGCGATATACTCAACCTCAGTTGTGGATAGTGCAACTGATCCTTGCTTTTTACTGTTCCAAGATATCAATGCTTTTCCAACATTTCCGCTGGTGATTTTTCTGTCTTCCTTATCACCTACAAGATCAGCATTTGAAAAACCTTCTAGTTTAAAATTGTTAGAGCGTGGATACCATAATCTGTGAGACATAGTTCCAATGAGATATCGAATAATTCTCTTTACTGCAGTCAGATGTGATTCTTTAGGAGCTGACTGAAACCGGGCACATTTACAAACACTAAACATAGTATATGGTCGACTAGCAGTTAGATAAAGAAGGGATCCAATCATTCAATGATATTTAGTATCATCAACAGGATTTCCCTGTTCATCTTTGTCAAGACTTGTTGAAGGACTCATTGGTGTGCCAATAGCTTTAGCATTACTCATACCGAACTTCTGAATCAACTCATTTGTGTATTTTGTCTGACATATAAACATTCCTTCTTCAGATTGTTGAATTTGAAGTCCAAGAAAGAATGTTAGCTCTCTCATCATACTCATTTCAAACTCACTTTGTATAAGATTTGAAAATTCCTTGCACATAAGAGTATTAGCACTACCAAAAATAATATCATCAACGTACACTTGAATAATGAGATTACCTTCCGATGATCTTTTAATAAAAAAGGTAGTGTCTACTTTACCTCCTGTAAATCTGTGATCAATAAGAAACGAGCTAAGTCTTTCGTACCATGCTCGTAGATCTTGTTTAAGTCCATACAATGATGTGGTCAATTTGTACACATGGTAAGGAAACTTTGAATCTTCAAATCCAGGGGGTTGTTTTGCATATACCTCCTCCTCAATGAAACCATTTAAAAAGGCACTTTTGACATCCATCTGGAAGAGCCTAAATCTTTTAAAGGATGCGTATACAAGAAGAATTCGTATTGATTCCAATCGAGCTACTAGAGCAAAGGTTTTGTCGTAGTCGACCCCTTCCTGTTGTGAGTATCCTTGAGCTATTAATCTGGCTTTTCTTCTCACAACCTTTCCATCCTCATTTAGCTTATTTCTGAAAACCCATTTTGTTCCAATTACAGGAGAATTTTCAGGCTTAGGCAACATTTTCCACACTTGATTTTTGTCAAATTGATCTAGCACTTCCTGCATTGCTTTTAACCACCTTGAGTCTTTCAGATCTTCCTTTATTTTCTTTGGTTCAATCTGGGAAATCAGTGTTATGTTTGCTTTCTTCTTGAGAGCTCCCCTGGTTTTCATTCATTCGCTTGGGTCTCCTATGATAAACTTTTGAGGATATTTTGGTTCACCTCTCCATTCATTTGGACGAATTGTACTTGTATGAGTAGTTGACTACTTTGGAGATTCTGATTGACTTTTGCTAATCTCATTAGTTGACTCCATTACACCATCAGGTTTATTAGTCGACTTTTGAGATTTGCTTATTTCCTTAATTTTTTGAATTTGATCTTCATCACCTGCAATAATTCCTTTCTCGGCCGAAGTGTTATTTTTATCTAAGATAACATGTGTTGATTCTTTTACACACAGTGTGCATTTATTATAGACTCTAAAGGATCTACTATTTAATGAATAACCCAGAAAATACCTTCGTCACTTCTTGGATCGAATTTTCCAAGATTGTCCTTACCATTATTGTCAATGAAGCACTTGCTTCCAAACGGATGAAAGTAACTTATACTGGGTCGTTTACCTTTCCACAATTCATAAGGAGTCTTCTTCAGGATGGGTCTTATGAGGCATCGATTGAGAATGTGACATGTTGTAATTACTCTTTCTGCCCAAAAGTGATTTGGCAATGAATATTCTAGTATCATAGTTATTTCCCTATATTGTAAAGTACCTATTTTTTCGCTCAACAACTCCATTCTGTTGGGGTGACCTTGGAGCATAAAAATTGTGGGTGTATGTTACACACCATATTTTTGTACGTGAGAATACGTCGTAAGTCAATTGATGTACACTCAGAAATAAGATTATATTTGGAAACATATAAAGCAAGTTAATCATGTTACCTTGGAGGTTATAAATATTTAAGATCATGAATAACGAGTACCAAGGGGGTTGTAAAGCTTAGAAGCTAAACCAATTGAAGAAAATAAGCTTCGTCGAAAGTCGACAAGTTTGGTGTTACACCTCGTGCGTCCTAAGGTGATGTATAATGAATATGAGACTTTTTAATCATGATTTGAATGAGTTTAAAGTCATAATATGACTATATGTGATGTTTGTATATAAAATATAATATTTGGAAAAATTTGGATTTAACTTACGGAAAAATCGAGTTAAGATTTGCCTTGTAACGAGCCGTCTTGAGAAATTAAATTCGTAAGCTTTATGATGTCATTTTGGGACATATCTCATACCAAAATGAAGGTCTTGGAACATAGTTTCCAACGGTCCAAACCATATATTCATACGACATTGGGTTAGAGAAAATATGGATTTTTAAAGTAGGATCGCCAAGTCACGTCGCCGCACTTCGGAGAAACTGGCACGTTTATAGGCCAAGTTGCGACGCAGTTTTCTCCCAATCTATTGAGAGTTACATGGAAATATATATATATATATGTATATATATATATATATGTCTGGTTTCCAATTCTGTAAACCGTTTGTTAATACGATATCGGAGTAGAGAGATACAAGTGTCTGAAGTGGCACTACTCAAGTTGCCAAGCATGCAGCTTACCCACCTGCTTGGAGAATTGAGGCGGTGGTCTTATCCCCTTATATATTGTCATCAATACATATGTTACTCACACAAAACCAATCTCAAGATCTCCAAAATCATCCCAAACATATCTCAAGATCACAAGAACAAAACTCAAGAAAACAACAACTCAAATCATCATCAAAGATGTTAAAGACTACAAGAGAATGCTTCTATGGTGTTGTGGTATGATTGAGGGCTATTGTGAGCTAAGTTGATATGGGGTTTCTAGTTGTAGCTGTTGTACAAGGTATGTATAACATCTTCTTAATTGTGCCTAAGGTTAATCTTTTGTTGGTTGTTTTGTTTGAGTGAAAAACCATAAGATGCACTTGAAGGAACATGAGATACATTTGTCTTTTTGGTTAGACTGTTTTGTGGCTAAATATATGGTTTCTGGTGGCTGGAAATTGTGAGAAATAGTTTTATAATGTTGTGGCTGATGTTGTTAAGCTTTTCTATGTGTTAATTAAGTTGATTGAAGAAGAAAAGATGAAAAATAAGTGTTTGAGGATAAAAATTAAGGTGCTAGACGTATGGGGTTGTTTTGGAAAGCATTTTGTCGATGTTTTAAACTAGAAATAATATGGAACATATATGTATGATTTTTGAAGGTTGTAAACTAATTTATGGAATAAGAAATGGATTCAATTTATATATTGTTATGAGTAAAAACAAGCTTGCCACTCAATATGATTGTTAAGATAATCGGAGAAACTCATATTAGATTATATTGTTGTTATTGCTATTGTCGGTTATAGCTGTTATTGTTGGGTTGTTGATGACCCTTAGTGGTCTTTGGGATGTATTAAAAATAGGGGAGTTGCTGCCCGATTTTCCTTAAGCCATACGACTAGCCAAATACGATGGTACGACATTATATGTTAACGACAATATCATTTCACTTGTTGTATATGCAAGACGTTGTGTCGAGCTTGGTTGAGTAATAAGGAAGATATCATGAAGGTATGTTAAGGCTAAACCTTTCCTTCATTTTGGCATGATCTCATAATTACATGTGTTTGATAACGAGGCATAAAGAGAAGTTCATACTCTAGAATTTATATACATTATCCTAGTCTCATAAATTATAGTATTCTCCTTATCGGGACTTCATATTTAATTGAGTATTGTCTTCTTCCAGTCAAGAGAGCAGAGAGCCTATATATACAATATTACAGTATTTTCATTACCATCGAGCTATAATCGATGGATAGGCCCTTATTGGGCAACCTCTGATCAGATGGTGAGTTATATACCGAGCCTACTGTAGCCGAGCGCCTATGAGCGAGACTAAAATGGCCGAGATACAGAGCCTAGTATGGCTGAGCGCCTATGGGAGAGCCTACTACGGCAGAGCAATTACACATACCGAGCCTTATAAGGCCGGACAACTATTTTACTTACTATATTGAGAGAATTGAATCAGTATCAGCAGGTAAGCATATCTTCTGATTATCTTTGACTCCAGTTTCTTTCAGTTATTATATTATCAATTTAGTTTCAGGTTTCAGTTATTTTGTTTCCTTACATACTCGGTACATTATTTCGTATTGACGTCCCATTTCCTGGGGACGCTGCATTTCATGCCTGCAGGTCCTGATTGACAGTTGGACAAACCTTCAAGTAGACAGAGTCAAACATCAGTTTGGTTGGTAAGCTCCACTTCCTCAGAGTTACCAGGTTTAGGCCTTGGAGTCCATTTTATATATACAGGTTTGATGGGTAGGTCGAGGCCCTGTCCCAACTATGGTACAATTCAATTATCTCTAGAGGCTTGTAGACGAGTCTTGTATACCTTTTTATCAGTAGATGTTCATGGCGGCTTCATCGGCCTGCACAGTTATATATATTAGCTTTTGGGTATGTTTACCCCACAGATAAGAGATACGTTATTTTTAGACGATTCAGAATATGGCCTCATCGGCCTAGGTTGAGGGTTACCCCTCCAGAGTTCACAGTTAGAGAGTGGTACGCTCGGGCCGAGTACGACACCGGGTGCAGGCCACGTCTCTTCAAGTTTGGGGCATGACAAACTTGGTATCAGAGCAGTTCTGTCCCAAGTCGTATCTAGTAGAGCCTGATTTATAGATGTGTTGTGCACCACATCATATAAACAGGAAGCTACAAGGCATTTAGGAGTATGTTACCCTGCTTTCAAATCCACATCGTGCTTTAGAGCTGAGTCATAAGATTTTGAGCCAAGACTTATGTTTGCTAATTATAAGGATGCTTTCAATTTGAAAAACTATAGCTAGCCAAAAGGATAATACAACAGCAGGTAAGGGCATTAGAAGAGAGAAAATTCTTGATGACGTGGCCCTGTTTGAGGCCCTATTAGATCGTGCATACCAGATAGTGCACTCTTGAATAGAACAGTCAGATATGAATACTAGAATGTCCAGAAAAATCTCAGAAGATAGGCAGTGGAATCCTAGAAGGGATAAATATTTACCTTTGTATGGCTCCCATCCCTAGTAAAAAGAGAATGCTAGGCGACCCGAAGAGCCAGTGGATAGAGCAAGGGGAGCTAAAAGCGAAAGAATGTTTTGTTGAAGTTTCTAGAATAAGGTAATAAACATAGATATTAGCAGGAGAATAAGAAGAGAGTAAATGAAGCATTACGAGTAAGATGTGATAAAAGGGTGGTAACGGTAAATCATAATATGATATGATATGATGACAAAGTATATAGTCAAGTGAAGGAAAAGACAAGAGGTGATAGATCTTGAGACAATAAAAGAGTCTAGGCCAAAAGTCATATCCTCATTTCGCGAAATGAGTTGGTGACTCCAATGTGATTACCAGAACAAAAATTTAGACCCCCGGAGTAAGAGACATCAACATGGGCTAGTGAACAAGATAAACTAAACATTAATTAGGGACTGAGTAATTTGATAATAGTCGCCATCATGAGAATTTCAGATTACGTCCGGCGATAATAGAATGTACAACAGAAGAAGATTCATGAGAAATTCAGAGAATGGTCATTTAGGAAGACGTTTCCCTAAAGCAAGCAAAGTGAGCAAAGTTAAGCTTAAGAGACTCTATAGGCCAATTATACTAAGTGTCACCCTCGCGAGTAAGGAATTTTGTTATCCTTAGTACAAAAGGATTACCGCAAGGCGAGTAAGGGTCATCGATAATGTGAAAATATGATGAAAAGGTAAAACATCTATAGGTAGATCCTCGTGGATCAACTCTTAGTACTCCTCTAAAGGGGGGAAATGGAGTGATATGGCATTAAGTCAGAATTAAGTGATTCTAGTAACTATGGAATGGTAAAATGAGGAAGGGATGAGATTGCACTTATTCAAAACCTACAAATATGTTACAATTCTAGAACATTATGGCAACACGACGTCAAGGAGAGGAAGTAAGGGTTCCTACCCGAGATATTATTGATAGATAAAGAGCCAGTGCGAGACGTAAGTTAAGACAAATAAAATGACCCAATAAAGATTACGTGGAATATTGATATGAGAATGGGCTAACGAGTAGTTAGTAGTTGATCCAAGAAGAGCCTAGTTATGGCTAGACAAGAGGATACAGACAAATCAATAGATCGTGCAAGATAAACACAATGAACCCCAACATGGGGAATTCAGTCTCGCAGATATGACATCGTGATCCTTAAGAAATATTCAGATAGGATTTGGGGTAGTTAAAGATACCGTATGAGTATTATGGAAATAAAAGAGAGTACCACTGGGAAGACAGTCAAAATATCAGTTCAAAAGCAACCCTACAAGCACAAGGGCGTGAAGGTAAGTAACTACGAATAATTATAGGCGAGGAAGGACATCAAAAAATTTACGTCGAGTATACGATGTAATAAGCTCGCAAGAGTCAGAGGTTCCTCCCTAAGTACTACAATAAAAGACTAGCTAAAGAAATAAGAAAGAAAGCTTCAACCTAAGCACAATGACCTAAAGAGGAAATGGTCTTGTAACAACAGTCTCACCACAACATTGTATGCACTCTATAAGAAAGTAGGATTCGAGATCATGTGAATTGCACGGAAATTTCGTCATGTGTGGGAACTAAGTAAAGCTAAGTATGCACTCTACAAGGGACAGAAAGACTAGGAAAAGTAATAGCCTACGTTTAAAGAAAGCTGAGAAGAAACGAAAGGAATTATTCGAACAATGACCAGAATTAGTTACGTTATGAACGCACTTAAGATTTCGGAGTATTATCCATGCAACATATATGTTGACAATCATACAGCCGTAGAAGACTCCTGTATAAGTTAAAAGAAAAGAAACAAATATAGTCTATATCATAGACAAATGATTGAATTGTTAGATAATAATGTCACAGGTATACCATAACGTCTATGAAAGGCTAAAGTAATAACTAATACCATGGGCCGCAGACCGGAAGATAGCTTAAGCCTACATAAAGGCTGATTAGAAGGAACAATAAACTAAAGAGTTACATGAACTAAATAAATCAAGAGTCTGGTTATTGGACCCAGAAAATTATGAAAATCGTGATTTCAAAAATTGTAGAATTACTCTAATATCAGAGGTACAAAAGAGATAGTACAATAACCATATTCTATAACGGCTCTACGATAAAGCCAGTTAGAAGAAGCACCAGCCTCATAAGAAGTTAGTATGAAGCTCTCACCGGATTGTATATGCACTAGAGGTGCAAGTATTATAATAAAGTTTCAAGTTGTGGATGTGAATTATACCTATGTGGAAGGAAGGTCATGAGAGAGATAGAAGACCTGATGCGAGATTTTAAGGTAAGTAAGGTAAAGGTGAACAACGTATGAGATACTCAAGTGCAAAAGGTTGTAATTAATATAAATAGATATGTATAGGTCGCAAGCTAAAGTATGGTAAAACGATAAGGTTTTAGGAAGACAAGAGTAAGGATAAGGAAGGGCGAGTGAGAAGGTGACGAGAATGGATAAGTCCTCAGGATTAAGCCCAGGAAAACAAAATAGCTGATGGTTTTTCTAAGTTATAGAAAGTTCAGTATAGCCTGAATGAACTCAAAGGAGTCTAAGACTAATAGCATTTAGAAGAGATGGAATGATGCTCTGGTAATAGAATAAGGGTGTAATTGTGATAGATAAAGGATGACGTTTGGGCCTTCGATTGAGTAATAATTTGAGAAAGGGGGATTTCAAGAATTGTACAACATCAAAATACCCACGTAAGTGAATCACATTGAGATGCTATGAAATACGGTTATGGAAGTATAGTATCGACCTCAGGTCGATCAGTCTAATCATTTCAGATATTCCCCGATAAGACGTGAGACCTAGAGGTAGTGTTACATAAGAGGTCAAGTTATCAATGGTAGATTATAGATCAATATTGAGGTGAATCAACAATGGATGGATAAAAGTTACAAAGTATGAGATGAGATTAGGCCATCATCCTTAAGATGAACAATAATGAGTAAGCAATAAAGGTAATAGATTTATACATACGGGATAAGAAACGAGAGTAACCTGGAGTTTGGTAGCAGACCTCAATAACAATAAACCGAAGTGAGAGTTATGGTATAGTATGACCTACATAGATAAAGTAAATCCATAGACGCCCAGAGGGACATCTTGTCATAATTCTATATATGTTCACAAAGTAAGGCTTATATATTGGCTAAAAGCTGGAGGGAAGAGTTGCATAGGAGCACATACCAAGAAAAAAGTCATATAGACTGCATGATAGAAGATAGCAATAGTTACGAGATTAGAAGGATTCATACCACAAGTTGTGGTGTGATAAATAGGCCTAAGGGGGGAATGCCCTGTCATTTGGATTGATTCACAGAACAACTGCCTAGATGGAAAGGACAATATTAAAGTATTGGTAAGAGCTATTTCTTAAAAGATAGATAAGTTCATCAGTCAACATTCGATGACGAATGTTCCAAAGTGGGGAATGATGTTACATCCCATATTTTTGTATGTGAGAATACGTCGTAAGTCAATTAATATAAGCTCAGAAATAAGATTATATTTGGAAGCACATAAAGTAAGTTAATCATATTACCTTGGAGGTTATAAATATTTAATATCATGAATAACGAGTACCAATAGGGTTGGAAAGCTTAGAACCTAAACCAATTGAAGAAACTAAGTTTCGTCGAAAGTCGACAAATTTGGTGTTACACCCTATGCGTCCTAAGGTGATGTATAATGAATATGAGACTTGTTAATAATGTTTTTAATGAGAGTAAAGTCATAATATGACTATATATGATGTTTGTATATAAAATATAAAGTTTGGGAAAAATTAGATTTAACTTACGGAAAAATCTCGTTAAGATTTGCCTTGTAACGAGCCATTTTGAGAAATTAAATTCATAAGCTTTATGATGTCATTTAGGGATGTATCAAACAAAAATTAAGTTTCCAACGGTCCAAACCTTATATTCATACGACATTGGGGGTAGAGAAATATGGATTTTTAAAGTAGGGTCGCCAAGTCACGTCGCCGCACTTCGGAAAAACTGGCAGGTTTATTGGCCAAGTTGCGATGCAGTTTTATCCCAATCTATTGAGAGTTACATGGATATATTTATATGGAATTAAAGCCCTATGTGTCTAGTTTCCAACTCTTAAAATAGTTTGTCAATACAATATCGAAGTAGATAGATACAAGTGTCTGAAGTGGCACTACTCAAGCTGCCAAGCAAGCAACTTACCCACCTGCTTGGAGAATTGAGGCGGTGGTCTTATCCCCTTATATCTTCTCATCAATACAAATGTTACTCACAAAAAACCACTGTCAAGATCTCTAAATCATCCCTAACATATCTCAAGATCACAAGAACAAAACTCAAGGAAACAACAACTCAAATCATCATCAAAGATGTTAAAGACGACAAAATAATGCTTCTATTGTGTTGTGGTGTGATTGAGGGGTATTGTAAGCTATGTTGAGATGGGGTTTTGAGTTGTAGCTGTTGTACAAGATATGTATAACATCTTCTTGATTGTGCCTAAGGTTAAATTTTTGTTGGTTATGTTGTTTGAGTGAAAAATCATAAGATGCACTTGAAGGAACATGGGATACGGTTGTCTTTTTGGTTGGACTATTTTATGGATAAATATATGGTTTGTGGTGGCTGGAAAATGTGAGAAATAATTTTATAATGTTGTGGCTGATGTTTTTAAGCTTTTCTAGGTGTTAATTAAGTTGATTGAAGAAAAAAAGATGAAAAACAGTTGATTGACGATAAAGATTAAGGTGCTAGACGTATGGGACTGTTTTGGAAGGCATTTTATGGATGTTTTAAATTATAAATAATATGGTAAATATAAGTATGATTTTCTAAAGGTTGTAAACTAATTTTCCTTAAGCCATACGACTAGCCAAATACGATGGTACGACATTATATGTTAACGGCAATATCATTTCACTTGTTGTAGATGCAAGATATTGTGTCAAGCTTGGTTGAGTAATAAGGAAGATATCATAAAGTTATGTTAAGGCTAAACCTTTCCTTCATTTTGGCATGATCTCGTTATTACATGTGTTTGATAAGGAAGCATAAAGAGAAGTTCATACTCCCGAATTTATATACATTATCCTAGTCTCATAAATTACAGTATTCTCCTTATCAGGACTACATATTTAATTGAGTATTGTCTTCTTCCAGTCAAGAGAGCAGAGAGCCTAGATATAATGTATTACTAATCTCTGATCAGATGGTGAGTTATATACCGAGCTTACTGTTGTCGAACGCCTATGAGCGAGCCCAGAATAGCCTAGATACAGAGCCTAGTATGGTCGAGCGCATATGAGCGAGCCTACTACGGCAGAGCAGTTATACATACCGAGCCTTATAAGACCGGATAATTATTTTACTTACTATATTGAGAGAGTTGAATCAGTATCCGCAGGTAAGCATATCTTTAGATTATCTTTGACTTCAGTTACTTTCAGTTATTATATTATCAATTTAGTTTCAGCGTTTAGTTATTCTATTTCCTTACATACTCGATACATTATTTTGTACTGACGTCTCTTTTGTTGGGGATGCTGTATTTAATGGTTGCAGGTCCTGATTGACAGTTGGACAAACCTTCTAGTAGACAGAGTCAAACATCAGCTTGGTTGGTAAGCTCCACTTCCCCGGAGTTACCAGGTCTAGGTCTTGGAGTCCATTTTATATATACAGGTTTGATGGGTAGGTCGAGGCCCTGTCCTGACCATGGTACAGTTCAATTATCTCTAGAGGCTTGTAGACGAGTCTTGTATACTTTTTTATCAGTAGATGTTCATGGCGACTTCATCGGCCTGCCAGCTTCTGGGTATGTTTACCCCGCAGATGAGAGAAACGTTATTTCCAGACGATTCAGAATATGGCCTCATCGGCCTAGGTTGAAGGTTACCCCTCCAGAGTTCACAGTTACAGAGTAGTATGCTCGGGCCGAGTACGACACCGAGTGTCGGCCACGCCTCTTTAAGTTTGGGCGTGACAGTGTATCCTTGATCATTGCAGAAATCTTCAAATGCTCTGCTTTCAAATTCTCCTCCATGATCACTTTGAATTGTTGTAATAAGATACCCCTTTTCTATTTCGACCTTTTATAAGAAGATCTCAAAAAATTTCAAAGCTTCATCTTTGTGAGATAGAAAAATCACCCAAGTAAAGCGTGAGTAATCATCAACAAAAACAAAGGCATATCATTTTTCTCCTATGCTAGCAGTTCTAGTGGGTCCAAATAAGTCCATATGAAGCAATTACATGGGCTTTGAACTAGATACAATGTCTTTGTTTTTGAAAGAGTTTCTAGTTTATTTACCAACCTGACATGCATCACATACATGATTTCTAGAGAAATTGAGTTTAGGTAAACCAATAACTAAATCATGCTTGGAAAGTTTATCTATTAGATGCATGCTTGCATGACCAAGTTTCTTATGCCATAACTATGAATCATCAGATTTGGATGTTAAACAAATACGACCATCTATATTTTCAAAACCATCAAGAATATACACATTTCCATACCTTTTACCTCGGAGGATTATTTTACATGTCTCATCTTCAATAACACATCATGTTTTCTTGAACTTTACTTCATACTCTGAGTCGCATAACTGACTTATACTCAGAATATTGTAGTTATGTCCGTCAACAAGACAAAACTCTGATATCATTATTATTATTGAAAGAAACTGTTCCGGTACCGACTATTTTTCCTTTTGAGTCATAACAAAATTTGACACTTCCTCCGTCTATTTTTGTAACTTCTTTAAACAGGTTTCTGTCACCTGTCATATGACTGGAACATGCACTATCTAAGTAACTATTTTCCTTTGCGACTCCTTCCGTGGTGTTCCTGCAAAACATAATTATCACTTCCTTTTAGGTACCCAAGCTTGCTTGGGTCCTTGTTAGTTAGTATTACTGGACTTAGGATTGTTTTTGGGTTTCCAAATCCATCCTGAGACATTTGATTTACGAAATCAACAAAAAATATATTTATATCCACTTTTGTTACAGTAGTGACACGTAAGTCCTGATCCATTTTTGGATCTTTCATTTGTGTTAGTACTAGTGGACTCTGTTCTGGTCGGTCCTTCTCCAGTTGACTTGTAAGTCGTCTGGTTCGACTTGATAGAACTATGACTGATGGATTTGCGCATGCCATTAAGTTGCACTTGCAATTCCTAAAAATCATCTTGAAATACCTTTTTTCAATTTCGTATACTTCAAGCTTGAGTTTTCAGTTTTTTACTTCTTTGTTGAGTCTCTTTAGTTCATTCATCATTTTTTGAGACTCTTTCAAAGTGAAGTCAAGAATATCATGCAATTCATTACATCTTTCACAGTTATAAGATCTTACCTCGCTTGTTTCACCTCGCGCCATGAAACAGTTCTCATTGTCATCTTTGCATTCGTCATCTGAAGTGTCCCCGTCTGTCCAGCAGCCTGAGAGTTTGTTCATGTCATTTTCCAGAATTGTCATGAAACATAGATTTGCTCTCTCTTCGTGTTCTGAAATGTCTTCATCACTCTAGCTTCCAAATGATTTGTTCATGTTAAAACCTCTGGAAACCTTTCTTTTAAGATCAAGACACTCAGCTTGAACATGACCAAATCTTCCACACTCATAACATTTGTGATTATTTCTGTCTTGTTCGTTATATTTCCTAGTTCGCCTGGGTGGTATCCTACCTCTTCTAGTATTCCTGTATCTCCTCATTAGACCATCCATATTCCTTGATACCATGGCAATTTCTTCTTGAAGAGCTTCAAGGTTGTCATCAATATCATTGTCTGCTCTTTCAATTGTAGCCTTACAAGCAACAATTTTCTTCTTTTCTTCATGGTTTGTTTTCTTGAGATGAGTTTTCTCGAAGGCTATAAGTTCACCTCGAAGTTCATCGTATGATAATTTGTGCAAATCCTGTGATTCAAGTGTAACCAATTTTATCTTCCAAGTAGTGGGTAGACTTCTCAAAAAATTTCTAACTTGATCACCACTTGAGTATGGTTTGCCAAAAGCTTTTAGATCGCTAATGATTTTGCTAAATCTGACAAACATCTCTTCAATGGATTCTCCTTCTTTCATCTGGAAGAGTTCGTAGTCATGAACCAACATGTTGATATGGATTTCTTTCACTTTACTGGTTCCTTTATAAGTAACTTCAAGTTTATCCCACATCTCCTTGGCTATATCGCAACCGGAGATTCTCTCATATTCCTTATCACTTACAGCATTATAAAGAAGATTCCTTGCTTTAACATTAACTTGCATAAGTGCCATTTGTTGATCAGTATATTCATCTATATCTTCAGGATCAACAGGTAGTTGGGCAGCAGTTGGCAGAGGATAGTTCCCCCTTTTGATAATTCGCCAAACCTTGACATCATAAGACTTTGCGTATATTTCCATACACACTTTCCAGTGAGAGAAATGTTATCCATTGAAATATGGTGGCCTTACTTTCAATGTTCCTTCTTGGAAGAATGCTCCGACAATAACTTGATTAGCCATGATTTTTTCTCACAAGCTGTTAAGCAAAAGAAAAATGTGAGCCTTGTTCTGATACCAATTGAAAGTCCAAGAGGGGGTGGATTGCTTATTTTAAAATTAATTATTATAAGTTGACTGATTTTCCAATTAGACGACTAGATGTAATAGCGAGATAATAAGAAGTGCAGAATTAAAGTGCAGGAATTAAAGACACCAGAGTTTTTATACTGGTTCAAATTCAATGTGAATCTTAGTACAGTCCCCTTGGATTGCAAGGGAGTTCTATTTTAGTGATTGAGTTTCTTGAGTACAAAGTGAATGGTTTAGTTTACACCAACAACTCAGTTTCTATGTCACTCGTCTTTTCTTGATACAATGCCTCACCAGTATTTTTTTCTCTTTCTTCTCTAACTTGTTACACAAGCGATCTAGTAGATCTACAATATTTGTTTGAAGTAGAACAAAGAGAGGGTAATTGGTTTGATAAAAGTAGATCTCTCCGAGACTTAAGGTTGCGTATAAATACTTTGTAGGAGACCATTACTAAAGATATTTGCCAACCCAAGAGATTTGATCCTTGGAAAGAAATTCATTCTTTCCAAGAATAAGGTTAATTCCCCTTACTCTTCCTTGATGTGCAGATTTTGACAGGTTTCCATTTTTAAGTCTTGATAGCGTCAGATTTGCTCCTTAATTCTGGGTCCTTCCAGTAATAGCTACTAATTGATTATTTTGCCGGGTCTTCAATGCTTCTTTTCCTTTTTAACTCTTCAATCAATCTTGGATTGATTATCTCGCCGGATCGTAACTGCTTCTTTTCCTTTTGAATGCTTCAATCAATCTTTGATTGATTTCTTCCTTCAGCCTTGATTGTTTCTCTCTGTGCACTTCGATTTTGGTTGATTTCCTTGAGTCCCTACACCATAAGTAATTATATTATTTTTCATCATTAAAACTAAAACCTAACATATGAGAGAAAAAGGCGTCTCTCTCGTTCTTGATATAGTCGTTGTTCGGTACACCTAACATATGATTTTAATTAATTACTTTTCTAAGTGGGTTGAAGCAGGTCTTTACCAGAAAATAGACGAGTGCAAAGTGGTTAAGAGGAATAAGGAGGTAATTTTACTTTGGATGGACCAACGGAGTTGGTTGTGGCAGAGGAAGGCATCGAAGAAGAGTCCGACTGAGAGGTTCTCTCATGATCAGGTCAACTGACTCAACTTCCTTCATTTTCTTCCTCTTATTTATTATCTTCCAAATGATTCCATTCCATGTCTTTTTTTTTCTTTAGGAGATTTCAGGTGTTTTCCTTTTTTTCTAAACCTTAAGAGTGTGTTTGGTACGAAGGAAAATATTTTCCGAAATATATTTTTCAATTTCTCTATGTTTGGTTGGCTTAAATATTTGGAAAATATTTCCCTTATGAACTCATTTTCCTCCAGTGCACTGATATCTCAATGCACTTTCGTATCATGGATTTCACAAAATTATCAAAAGCGAAAAGCGCAAAAAAAACTCTAAGGTCCACTTGGGCTTTAAGCGCAAAGCGAAAATAAAGTGTGAGCTTTAAAGAAAAAAGGGTGCAGGGGAGAAAAAAATACAAATATGTATATATAGTTCAAGATTAATAATTATAAGCATGAATAACAAATATGTGAATAAAGAAATTTAAAACAAAATTACGATTAAGTGAAATATGAATTGTTTCGTGTTACCTCTTCAGGATTATGCTCATTGGCAAGGAAAATAATGGCTTAGATCCTTGAGGAAGACACTGAAGCTCCCGCTAAGCGAGGCAAATAGCTCAATATATTTTGAGCCTCGCTTTAGGGTTTAAGCGCGACTTTGACAATACTGGGATTTCAAATTTTAATAGCCGCTTTGGGTGCTAATCATATTTACCGTATCACAAATATGTCAAATTGATTGTTGCATGACAACCCTTGCTTTAGGGTTTTCAGTGGAATATTCAAGGTTTAGATAGCAAATTTTGAATGCTTACGCACTGTTGTCTAGCAAGGCGCCCAGTCAATAAATATTATACCTCAATCTATACGCTGAATGCTCTAAGCACATAAGATATGTACTAGGTGACACATTCGTAGAATACACAGTGGTTGAAATGTTTCATTATGTCTCATTTGTCAATGCTGAATCCACATGTGGTCGATGCATGATTCATATGGTGCTCGAATTACATGGACTTGATTCCTCCATATACATGTAGATCCATTAAATTTATAATATTTAGGAAGCAAGAGGTATATGATGTTCCAATGCTCTTTACCGTATTATTACTTTAACTTTTTCCCCACACTTTCTGCTTTTGCTGAAACTAGAAAGAGGGAGATGAAGTCGTTAGAAAAATACTGCAAAGGAATAATTATCGTTTTAAAGAGGGAAATGATACTCAAACTTGGTGTAGTGAACTTTTGGTTTGTGCTTACTGATTCTACTCGGGAGCAGGCGTCGGCTCATGTAATTGCTATGCCGCATGTTCCTTCCCTTTACTATTGGAAACCGAGATTGCATTCATTTCCCTTGTCGTTGGTTGATCTCCTCTTATTTTTTTAATCCCCTATGGGGTTGGGAATTTCAGAAGTTGATGGTATGTTGATGGAACAACCTTCATCTCGTGTAGCCATGTCCTTCCAAGAATAATGGTGTAGCCCATATCACCGTCTATCTTCAAACATGGTCGTCTTCATTACCCATTTGGCATTCGTGGGCAGTGAGATCTCCCCCCGGGTTATCATGCTTCCTAAGTTGAACCCGACGAGAAGATTTTATGGCTGGAGTGATGCTTCTAGTTAGCTTGGCTTGTTCCAGCACTCTCCATTGGATAATATTGGTTGAACTCCATGCGTCCACCAAAATATGTTTAATTTTAAAATCTAAAATATTAAGATAAATTACCAGGGCATCATTGTGTGGTAGTAGGAGTCCATCTGCGTCCTCCTCCATGAAGGTGATATCGTCGTCGGCGACTTCCCGTAGTCTCTTGCTATGGGTCACTGATACCTTTATTTTTTCCGCTACCAAAAAAGTTACACAATTAATCTCGTTCCCTACCGAAGATCATGTTGATCGTTAGACGAGGAGGAGCTTCTCCTGCTTTCGAGGGTTCCATATTATCCCGGTTACGGCTATAGTTATTCTTAGCCTGGTCGCTTAAGAATTCTATGAGATGGACGTTTTTCGGCAATGTCTCCACCTCTTCGTGCAGATGTCGGCAGTCCCCAGTCCGATGGTTGTTAATTCCATGATACTCACACTATAGATTAGGATCCTTATGATTGGGGTCAGATCTCATCGGCCTCGGGAACCGTGCTTCCTTAATGTTCCTCATCGTCGTTACCAGTTCCATTATGTTGACATTGAAGTTATACTCAAACAATCTGGGGTAGGTGGAATCCCGGGAGCTTGAAATCTCTTTGTCATGCAACAATCTGTTATTCCTACCATGATTAGCTCTCCTATCAGTAGCGAACCTATCCGCCGACCAAAAACCTCTACCGCATCCTTCAGCCCTTTCGTAAGGCAAACATTAGCCTATATAAGAACGTCGATCTGTGTCAAAATCATCCTTTAATTTTTCCTTATTCTTCTCTCGGTCCCGACCCTTGGTTGATGCAGGGAAATCGAGCTAGTCATCCTCCATTCGTATCTTTGATTCGTAGCGGTTGTGGACATCTGCGTATGTTATCGCCTGGAACTCGAGCAGACTTTCTTTCAGTTTCCGAGAAGCATCAAAACTCCGCAAATTCAGCCCTTTAGTAAATGCCTTAGCTGCGCATTCATCTGGAACGGTCGGTAGCATCATCCTTTTCTTCTGAAATCATGTCACGAACTCTTTTTGCGCAATTATGAATTTATCAGCCTTTTGGGCATGTACCTTCTTGGCTCCGACATGGGCCTTGATAAAAGAATTCGCGAACATCTCGAAGGAATCTATTGAGTGCTCGGGTAGAAGTGAATACCATGTTATGGCCCTCTTTGTAAGGGTCTCCCCGAACTTCTTCAACAAGACTGACTCAATCTCGTGCGGAGCTAAGTCATTTTCTTTCACCGCCGTTGTGTAGGTGGTAATGTGCTCATGAGGATCTGAAGTCCCATCATATTTCGGCACGTTTGGCATTTTGAACCATTTCGGGATTAACTTTGGTGCCGCGCTCGGTTTGAATGGCAACTAGGTGTACTTCTTTGAGTCGAGGCCTTTCAACACTGGCGGTGCACCCAAGATTTGATCCATTCGAGCATTTATTTCCCTCATAAACCGCATGAATTCGATTTTAAAAGGATCATTCCCGTTATTGTTACCAGATCCGTTGTCGTTCCCCCCGACCCCGTCGAAGTTGACCTCACCCTTCGGGGTGTTTGTTGTCAACCATTTGTGCTGATTGTTTTGCGGGAGCACCGAGAGGAATCAGACCTCTTCCATTCGCGTTGTTGGAAGCACCCGACAACGCTTGCTTTAACTCTGTCATGACCTGATCTTGTCGTGAGAGATGGCCTATAACAGCCTTTTGTTGCTCCCTTAGGATATCCCCCGTTTCCACAACGTGCTCGTTTTCAGTATCATCAGGAGTTGCCTCTCGAACGTGTCGTAGATATTTCCCACCATGGACCGGCGTGGCTACGTCTTCCTAGTTGCGAGTATCTTGATCGAATCTTCGTGTCGATGCGTTTATCTTTGTGCCTCAACGTTGTGTGTAATGTTGACACCTTTATCTGCAAGTTTCTTACGATTTTTTGTTAAGAAACAAATAATTAAACATGTTAGTAATATATGCAAAGATCAACTCAGTTATGCAACTGTCTAAGCCTCACGGTGGGCGCCAAACTGTTTACCATAAAATGATACAGTTGAATTTGTACGTGGTTTATAGATAAGCGAATCGATATGATCCCAAAATGATGAATAAATTAAATAAAATACAAGACTTAGCATTAAAATCGAAATAAGACAACATATAGCTTGGTTCCGGGAGTAGAGTTTCCAATGGCAATAATAAGAATATCAATAAACAAGAAATAAAGTGTTATTGAGCTTAGAATAATGTGTAGCATAAATTTGTGAGAAAATTCGTGTCCTTACAATGGTTGTTGAAAGCACTATTTATAGTCGCACCTAGGGAACAAGGTCATAGGATCAAGCCCATCTTAAATGACAATCATGAGGGCCATTGAACAATGTGTAACATGAGGCTATGAATGCTAAATTTCTCTATAACAGATTGTGTATTTAATACTGCAGAATATTCTTCATTGAATGTTATCGGGGCAGACATTCATTTGTCTTCATTAGAAATATTCCATTCGGCGCCTTCCCGGTGCCAACATAAGTTGGTGTCCCGGTCTTGGTTTCCACTTGTCTCGCTTTCTGTTTGTCAACGATTCCACGCGTCACTCTATTATACGAGTATTTAATATGAACTGATTTTATCCTATACACATATATTAAATGTCTTTACATACACTTTTATAAATATCACTATAGTTTTTACACACTTTTATTTCATACAATTATTAGTAGTACCACTTATTACTATAAGTAGTACCGGAGTAGTAATAATTTTCTCTCTCCTGGGCACTGCGCCCAGTAAACCTCACAACATCACAAAATGGCCGGAGACCTGTTTGAAGATTTGCCTCCTCTGTCAGCGCCACTAACTTCCGCCAACGGTTCCGCCGTTACTCCTACGGTGGCTTCGGCAGCACCACCGCCACCGCAGCCTTCCCTTCCTCCTCCTGCTCTGAAGAGTGCCCTCAAACGTTCCAAATCACCTGCTGAATCACAGCCTGAAAGTAGGTCAATTTTCTGTTCTTACCCTTAATAATTTCTAACTTTCTGGGTTTTTTAGTTTCAAGTATGATCAAATAGGTAGGTGACTAATTCAATTTTAAGTTCGTCTACTTCAATTCGGGTTGTTTTGGTGCTCCTTTTTCTAATTTCCAGTCTTCAGGTCAATTTTGGTGACTGACAAAAAAGTTGAAATTGGGAGCTAGAAAAGGCTGCAATCTCAATCCAATTGTTGCGTCCTATTACCCTACTGATAAAAGCTGAAGCAAATTAGTCTGTGTATAGGCTATATTAGTCGAGTAAATGTTTTAGGCTTTAGCACTGCTACTGTAGCTCTTCTGCTTTCTAGGAGTGGTTTAACCTTTCAGAGATTTATAACCTTTAGAAAATATACAGATCTCCTACTACTTTTAATTTATATTTGCATAACATTGGCATGAGATGATGTAAACGGAGTAAGTGAGGATCCATATAGACCCAACTTGTTTGGGACTGAGGTGTAGTAATAGTAATAGTAGTTGTATTGTTGTGTTTTAGTATTGTAATGGAATAGGCCATATATAATTCATATGGCCTACCCAACTATTTTGGATTGAGGTGTAATTCATGGATTGATCTATCCTTTTTCTGTGACACATATTCTAGCAATTCATGTTTTGAGCATTTCTCTCGTTCATGGTCCTAGTCCTACAAATTGTTACTACTTGTTTATTGTTGTATGGTGAATATTTGAGTTGGGTGAAGTATTGAGTAGCTGTTGACGACTTGCAGCTTCTGCTCCTGAAAAACGATTGAGGTTTAAAACAACCACGGATGCCTCGGAGACGCAAGTTATTGAAGCCATGCAAAAAATAACATCACATATAAAGAACATTCCAAAGTTCAGTAAGGCGTCAAAGCTTGTGTTGCAGCTGATTCAGGCTGGCAGTGTAAAGCCTGCAACTAGTGACCATTTCTTTGCCATTCTTGAAGCTGCAATGTCATCGCTCACCACCTGTAATGATCCCTCTGTACGAGCAGATTATCATGAGTTGTTCTCGGCTGTGCAAGATACAATTGAAGTAAGCAGTGCATCATTTGTTTACAGGCGGTGTGGGTTGATTCTTCTTATAATGTAATTTATTTGATTGTAAATTTTCTCATTTGCAGTGTCTTTCGAAGAAACAGCAAAATATGATAACTACATGGACCATGAGGGCGGTGGTGGCAAATGACCTCTTCACCGATGACAGTTTCGTGGTATGCTTTCGTTTCATTTTACTTGCAACATGCAAGCGCCTCTGTTTCAACCGAGTTCTATTTAGTTTCTTACTAAGAGTTTCATGCATTTTTATTCCGGAATTAGATCAACCATTTTGAAGGCACTCATTTTGTTAAGCATTATGAAGGCACTTCAATGAGTAGCTCTTCTTTACTCTTAGATTCCTTGCAATTTGATCTGATGATGGGTTATAGACTGCGTGCCTACTATTTAATTCAGTGTGGAGTTTTATGAAGCTTCTGGATTTTTCAAAATGGTAATGCTTTTGCTCATGTAGGGAGTAAGGAGTCTGGAATTGCATGCTTGATTCAAAAGGAAATGGTTGTTGAAAGTCGAGAGAGTGTTAGGTTCTCCAACTGCCAAACATGTACTTTTACAAAGTTACCATTCTAAAAAAAAAAGAAGTTAATTTACAAAGAGAAAAAAAGTGAGGTCTTGCAAACTATTTAGGTGAGAAAAGAAAGCTTCTAATCTAAAAACTGATTAAAAAAAAAAGCTTCTAGGTTATCAATCTGAATTAGGGATCCCGTAAGAAAGATGAACCCATTACAAGCTCATCGAAACATTGAGATGGAAGTATTACTGCTACATTTTGTAACTGAATCAAAATGTAGAACGGGTAGCTAGGAGACTAGTAAGAGCATGATTTCACCTTATAGACATTTTTTGCTTGGCTTGAATAGGCTGACTGCCAAATGAAATGAGCTCTACAATTTTGATCTCGAGCTCGAAAACAACTGGCACCCAGTTTAGCAAGATCGAACAGCCAGTGATCCAGCTCAGCTTGGCCTTTGTCTGAAAACTAGTCCTGTAAGCTTTCTTTACCTCAGAATGAGCCCATGAGGGGCTTTGCTTTAATAACAAAGTGCTAGTTTCGTAGGAGGCACTTGCGAGGTGCTACTCGACCTTATAGTTGAACGTTAAGGTTTCTTGATTCAATCGAATTTCTGGCTGGAGCAGAACAGTTTTATTTAAGTTTGTTGTAAAACGAGAAGGATAGAACAGCAAACAGAGTGCAAGTGACATTTGAATTGACTTTGCTAAAATATTACTGATCAACTGAGCCTCTCCTTTCACACCATTGAGCAAACTTTTTTGGCAAAGTCTGCAATTGCTTAAGATTTCTCTGATTTAAGGGTTGATGAAGAATTTTATGAGTTTATTGTATCGTAGCAACATGGGTTTTAGATGCCGGTGGCTAAAAGCAATCATAATTAGCATGTTTTCAGAAGCAAAAATGGACATATTGCATCCTACCCTTTTGGTTTTATTCCACATGCAAAATGAAAGATGATATCTGCGAGTTATGATTGACACCATATAGTGAAGGTTAATAACCTATATGAAATCTGAAACTGTACCTTCTTCTCTTGGTCCTTTCCTTTTGTTTCCTTTCCTGTATTTCAATAGCTTTAACTGATGAACATTAATATATCTCTGCTGGGCAGTTGGCATGGCAAACAAGGGCTATTACTGTTTTCAATTATGTGGTTAAACTGCATATTATTTTCTTATGGTGAAAGCAGCTACGTGACATCTTGGTGTCTGACAACTTCTATGAGAAACACTCTGAATCCTTAAGTAGGTACTTCTTGTTCGCAAACATGGATAATATCAATTAGCATGTAAAAGATTTATTGTTCCAACCAAGATTGATCTGAACTGCAAAAATTTTAAATAATGGAATTTTAATGCTGGTTTAGGTATAGATTTGAAGAAGAGGTATCTTTAAAGCCGTTGCATGTTTTAATGGAAGGAGCAGAATTGGATGCATGTTGGGCGTGCTCTAGTAATTTTTTCTACTGACTTATCTTAAAAAGCAAAAAGCAAAACAGAAAAACATTGCCTGCTAGGAGTTGAAATAACACCATCACATCCCTCAGGTCCAAATGAGACTAAGAATAGTTTCGACGATCCTTATTAGTGGACTTGGTGTGAGTTAATGCGATTTTAGTAGTTTTGACTGGTTAGCTTCCTTTATTCCACTTTATTTTATTTCGACGTCTTCTATTCCTGTTTATTGCAATATCTTTGACTCTCCAAGACACTTATGAATCATCGTATGTTATATTTAGACTTCTAACTACAATGATTTCAGGACCAGCTCAATTTTATGCTGTTGAGATTTGACCTGTTTCTATAGCAGATCATAATGTTCTGTATACGGATAGCTTAGAAAAATTTAAGAATCATTTCTCACCCACTATGATATTAACATGTTTGAATCTTTATCCATAATAGTAATAATAAGGTAAAATACATAGTTTACCCATCAATCTTGCACCGAAATCCCAACCTTTTACAACCTTTCAGAAGTCTGTCTATTGCACACCTTTTTTGTTACGTGGCACACGCGGTGTTACACATAAAACATGTGCGTGAAAATTAACAGAAAAGAACACCCTCTCCTCATCTTCCCGACCCCATTATCTTCTCCACCACCACTACACTACCACCAACCCTTCCATCATAAGCACCTTCTTCCCTAACTTTACATTCGACCATTTTTTAACAAGTTTCAATAACATCTATCACAAATCCTTATAACAAATTTCAGATTCGTTATCAAAATTAATCACCAAATTTTCAGCATGTTTTAAGGAAATCGTCAATGGTGTTAGGGAAGAAGACGAAATTGGGGGGGGGGGTCTTTTCTGTTTTTCTTTTTTTTATTGTTCTTGATTTATGACACGTGTCGAGCACTGATAGACGCGTGTAATAGCAATCTTTACGAAAATGTGATCAAACACCGAAGTGGTGTAATAGACACACTTCTAAAAGGTTGGGTGTGTAAAAGGTTTTCCGTAAAAAAAAAAGGTATGTCAAAGGGATTTTGGTGCAAGTTCGATGGGTAAACTACTTAATTTGAAAAAGTTACTCAGACCGTAAAATATTCACTATCATATGGCATCGCCGGTCTTATAATTGTTTTGTAGAACTTACCATTATTCAAATAGTGAAAGATAAGTTCTATATAATAGCTATAAGACCGACAATGTTATATGGAAGTGAATATTAACATATCCACAAGATGAGTGTTGCAGAGATATGGATGCTATGATGGATGTGCACAAGATTAGATAAGACTAATAATGATCGCATTCACCAGAAGGTGCAAGTAGCACGCATTGAGGATAAAAGTAGAGAAGGTCGCTTGAGATATTTTGGTTATGTCCTGCATCGACCTATAGATGCACTGGTCCGTATGTTTGAAATCATGGTGAATTTAGGTGTTAAAAGGGGATGGGTAGACCTAAAAGCGCATGGAAGAAAGTTGTCTTAAAAGATCTATAAATTCTTGGAATCAATGGAGACTTAGCTAAGGGTAGAGCCAAATGGAAGAAAAAGATCCATATAGATGATATCTACTAGTTGGAAATAAGTGTTAGTCTTCTCTAGTTAGAGAGAACTTCTATTATTATATTTAACTTAATTTCACTTTTATTTTATTTGGTATGATGATGCCATGAGTTGAGCTTAAATGGTGAAGTGATGATTCATATAGCCGACTCCAACTTGTTTGGGACTGAGGCGTAGTAGTTGTTGTTGTTGCTGTACTCAGACCGTATCAGTTCTGCGTTGCTTATCTACCCCTCAGAAGGATTTCTCACTTCCCGTAGATGTACTTTCATTATTTGTCACCAGCAGATATTACAAAGTAAAGGCAAACAAGTATTTGATTATCTTGTGTAATTGCAGAATGTTGGTACTTGATGCTTTATTAGAGATTATGTGACACAACTGTTTCTGCTGTTTGTGTGAAGTGCATATATAGATGGAGTGTTCTTCTCTGGTCCTAGCTTCTCGTACATGAAGATCTGATAATCCTTCTACTCTTTGCGGACAACCTCAATTTCATTGACCACCATCACCTTTGGGGATTCTTTTGACTATGTCATCCATATTGCTAATCTAAGGCAAGCAAATAGAGACATGTTATTTTCATCTGGTCACATGACCGCACATATGCAAAATCCCTTTAGGTTTGATGGTCTGATGGTTTGGAGAGAAAAAATTATCGCTTTTGGCCTACTTGAAGGATGTTTTTTGTCGAGAGTGATACTTGAACCAAATTGAGTCAAGTGACATATTTTAGGTGGCCAATTAGGTCAAATTTTGTTACTCTGCTGTAAACATGTCCTAAAATTTGTTTCCTCCATTTATCTGTAATTCTGATAGTTTTTAATCTTCTGTTTTTTTCTCTGCTGTGTTGCACTCCAGTTTTCAAAAGCAACTGGGAGAATTAAAGAAGCAATTTCAAATCTTCCTGTGGCAACTGAAGATGATGATGTAGAAGAGGCTGCTTGTTTGGAAGAAAAGACAGAAGCTGTGAATGAAGATGCCCCGACGGGCAATAAAGAAGAGAGTGATCCATTTGGACTCGATGCTTTGATTCCGAGCACATCAAAGAAAGACGACAAATCAAAGGGGAAGAGGGTGACTCTGGCTAAAGCAAGAAAAGGAGGAGAAGAAGAAACCAAGAGATTCCTGAGATCACAGCGGGAAGCCTTGATTTCCTGTTTAGAAATTGCCGCAAACCGTTACAGAACCCCATGGTCGAGTATCTATGGACTATTAAAGCTTTATTATGTCCTTCAGCTAATTAAAATGTCAAATACGCTATTATCTTACGATTTCTCATAGGTTGTGACTTCTATTTGTCAGGTGCCAAACAGCTATTGACATCTTAGTCAAGCATGCATTTGATAATATTTCAAGGTTTACCTCCCGACAGAGGGATGCTATTGAGAAACTTTGGGCTTCTGTTCGTGAACAGCAAGTTCGGAGGAAGCAAGGGAAATCTGTGTCTGGTAAACTTGATGTAAATGCTTTCGAGCATCTCCAGGCAAAATATGCAACTGAGAAGATCAGCATCCGGCGTGCTGTTGGAGGCAGTGGGGATCGAAAGTGTCAACAGTGGCTTGGTTGATTTGATTTCTCTTGTAATGCAAATCTTTAGAAAGGCACATCTGGTTGCAAAATTAGTCTTTGCTAGTTATGATTGTATTTACTCTGAGAAAGAGGACTAAAAATATGAGTAGTACATGAATTCCATGGTGAGCAAAAGTGACACTATCATCCTTTTTTTTTTCGTTCCCTTGTGTGTCTTAATGAAATATTACACTGTTAGGTGTTGAAAATACTTAAACATTCCTATGACCGATGTCACTCACAATAGAAAATTGCCAATTTTAGAAGAATAATAGCAATACCAACTCACCAATAGACAGCAATAGCAATTGAAGTGGATTTGCAGATTAGGCTTCATGACGTGCGTTGCAACTATGTGCAATTTCATATAGAAGGTGCTAGAGTTCATTTTTTGAAGGAAACACTGAAAACAAAAAGATTTCTTGTTTCCGAAAAGAATAACACTGTTACTAGTTGTGGGGATGAAGCATATTTTAAACATTTTTAACTATAAAAAATGTGAATTCCAGTAATATTAAATGATCAATCTTCCTATAAATCCTACTATCATTTTTTTGGGACGAATGTACTGAAAGAAAAAACTTTTGGAGGGGGAGACTTAAAGATAAGAAGAAGTCTTGTACCAACAAAGAAAATATTTTGGGGGACTTGGGGCAGAACTCAAAATTCCAAAAAAGCTGGCAAAGCAAAATGTCGTGTTACGCAATTGCAAACAAAAGTTAGGAATAATGTGTAAAGATCTCAAACTACATGGGTAGCCAATGCAAAAATTAAAATCCTAAACCCTAATCTCCAATCACATGACTCTCTCTATAAATTTTGCTAAAACCCTAACTCACTTGCAATTGTCTCCAAAATCTTCTTCTGCACCCAAAGGTATGTCACTCGGCTTCTCTTTTCACCAAATTGGTTACTTTCAGCATCTCTTTTATTGATAATCCCTATCCCTATTTATGAGAAGAAGCACATATCGAAGGCTTCACAGTCAGAATTTTGAGAAACGCTGTGTGAGCTCAAAACTTGTGCTATATCGAAATTTCATATAACTAATCCATTTATTGGTGTCTTCTTGATCTGCATTTGTTGCAATTACACAGGAGGGTTCGTTATGTGATTGACATTTTTGTTATACTTCATGTGAAATATATATTTTTTTCAATCTGAATTCGTTATCTATTTAGATTTTTAAGTTATTGGATGTGGAGTAACAATGCACTCATTACTACTTTGTGATGGTTAATGTGAACTTAGTATAAATATATATATTTTGATGAATTTGTATATATAGTCTGAGCCAAAAACCGTGTGTGTATATGCTTCCAGATAACTGTATTTACCCCTGCTTTGGGTGTTATTTTCATTGTCCCCAATGCAATGTTGTGTTATGATCTTGTAGCTAATGCGGGGACTTAGGATGTTTTGTTGTTATCTGTGGCACGAGTCGAGCATTGTTGTGACTGATATAGCCATGTTGTGAAAAAATGAGCATGGGTGCCATCTAGTTTGTTGTCTAGTTATACTTAGTGGTAGGATTTGTATATCTGATATCTTTCTCTTGGTAGAGATGCTATAAGTTTGTATTCACCTGAACCCCCTTCTTGGAAAATTATACCTTTTACATATAAGTTAAAATCCATTTGTGCCTCTATATATTACATTTTGAATCCCCTTGCCACAACCCAAAAGCGTAGCTCAGTGGTCAAGGGGCTTTGTGAGGTTGCTGGTTCAATTACCATTGACCACAATCCTTTTTAATTTTTAACTTTTTTTGAGCCCCCTTAACGGAACTAATGAAAGAAATTTTAATACCGAGTATATATGTAGATTATATTCTTATTTGACATAAGATTGTTTTACGTATGTTTGTTCTTTTTTAATCTGTTCAGACAGTTTGTGCCTCTTTTTCCCTTTGTTTTGTTTTTTGTCATGGAAGGTTATATGAGAATCTTCTGTGCTGTCACAGTAAATATTCTTTTAGAGTGTAGTAACTGGTGTATGCATGTTATAATGCAGGTTTAAAAGTAATTATGGCGAAAAATCCTAAGGTTTTCTTTGACATATTGATTGGCAAGGCCAAGGCCGGGAGAGTTGTGATGGAACTGTTTAAAGATAAGACTCCTAAAACTGCTGAAAATTTCCGTGCTCTCTGCACCGGTGAAAAAGGGATTGGGGAGTTACGGAAGCCATTACATTACAAGGGTTCGGTGTTTCATCGTATCATTCCACACTTCATGTGCCAGGGTGGAGATTTCACCCGAGGAAATGGGACTGGAGGAGAATCAATATATGGTGCAAAATTTGCCGACGAGGACTTCAGTGTGTTGCACACTACACCTGGCCTCCTTTCAATGGCAAATGCTGGACCAAACACCAATGGATCTCAGTTCTTTATCACCACAGTTCCAACGCCTTGGCTTGATGGGAAACATGTCGTGTTTGGCAAAGTTGTAGACGGATATAGTGTTGTCAAGGAAATGGAAAATGTGGGTTCAGATAGTGGAAAAACAACATTCACTGTCTCCATTGAAGATTGTGGGGAGCTAAAGGAGAACTAAGTTAGGAGATAATTTAGATTTTGAGCAACATGTCATGGTACTAAAGTTTTTCTCAAATAGGCTGTGTAAAAATCTTATATATGCAGATTTTTTTTGACGAGCTGCTATTATTTGTAGAGGTTTGCAAAGTTATGTAGTTTCATTAAATAATTGGTGCAATGACATTGTATTTTGCTTCTTACCTTGTCTAATTCCCTTCACTTGGGAATATACTCTAGATTATTTTTCAATAAAATTGAAGGAGCCTTTCCTTGATTTCCCTGTAATGGATTTTTTTGGTCTAAATTTTGGTGAGCAGATCAGGTATAACCACAGCGACGACGACAAATTAGGATGACAGAGATGCTATTTCTGAGATGTCGTCCAAGTAAAAAAAACACCATACGTGTAAAGGAAAAAGGCATAACTGTTATAAAATAAAAGCAACTTAGTAAAACATGAACCCTATGAGTAAAAAAATCCTAGTAAAGAAAAAATAGTACACGTGTTTAGAAATACGCTTTTTGGTTGCCTCGTTAAAAAAACCTTGCAAGGAAAATTCAGTGAGATAAAATCTTGTAAGGGAAAAAGAGTATAACGCGTATTAACTCTCCCTGATGAGAGCATCAATTCACATCCTTGAGATTTCGCATCCCAATCTTGTATACTAGTTTCTTGAAGGTTGACGTCGGTAGAGATTTGGTGAACAAATCAGCTATATTATCACTTGAACGGATCTGTTGCACATTGATATCATCATTCTTTTGAAGATCATGTGTGAAAAATAACTTTGGTGAAATGTGCTTTGTCCTATCATCTTTTATGAATCCTCCATTCAATTGGGTTATGCATGCTACATTATCTTCATACAAAATTGTGGTTAGTTTGTCACACTTCAAACCACATTTGTCTCGAATAAGGTGTATTATAGATCTCAACCATACACATTCTCGACTTGCAAAACGAATAATTATCTCAGCATGATTAGGTGAAATAGCCACGATTGATTGCTTAGTCGATCGCCAAGATATGACAGTGCCTCCATATGTAAACACATAGGCTGTTTGAGATCGAACCTTTTGTGGGTCATATAAATACCCAGCATCGGCATAACCAATAAGATCAGGACTGCAATCATTGCCATAAAATAATCCAACATCGGTAGTCCCTTTTAGATACCGCAATATGTGTTTGATTCCATTCCAATGTCTCTTTGTAGGAGCAGAGCTATATCTTGTTAAGACATTAACTGAAAAAGTTATGTCAGACCTTGTAATGTTAGAAAGATACATTAGTGGTACTAAGATATGGTACGTCGGGATCAAGAAGCTCTTCATTATTTTTATGAGGTCGGAATGGATATGCTTTATCCATATAAAATCGCTTTAAAATCATTTTAGTGTATGTTGATTGATGGACAAAAATTCCATCTTTCATATACTCAATTTGTAGACCAAGACAAAAATTTGTCTTTCCAAGATCTTTCATTTCAAATTCTTTCTTTAAATAGTCTACTACTTTAGTAAGCTCTACTGCTTTAGGAAGCTCCCTAGGAGTTCCAATGATATTTAAATCATCAACATACACGGTGATTATAATAAATTTAGATCAAGATCTTTTTTTTTTAAAGACACAAGGACAAATTGAATCATTCTGGTACTCTTCTTTTAATAGGTACTCACTCATGCGATTATACCACATGCGCCCTGATTGTTTCAATCCGTATAAAGATTTTTGAAGCTTTATTTAATAAATTTCTTGGAAACCTTAATATGCTTCAGAACAATTTAAATCCTTCAATGATTTCCATTATACGCATATAATGTTTTTCTTGTATTGACAGATTAAAACCTGAAATAGCGACATCCACCAGAGGAGAACATATCTCTATATAATCAATGCCAGGATATTTACAAATTTTCTTGTGACACAAGTCGTCTTTATGTCTATCGACTTGACCTTTTTTTCGCACAAGAACACATTTATACCTCCACTGGCTTTATATTTTCAGATGTTGGGACTATCCGTCCAGCTTCATATTTTTTTTTATGTGAAATCAATTTTCATTGCGTATTTTTCATTTGGCCAATCAATTATCTGTCCAAATTTCATGACAGATTTGAGCTCAAGATCCTCGTCAATATTAATAATATTGAGCGCTACATTATAACAATATCGTCGACGATCATTTTATATCGGTTCTACTATTACCCAATAAAGACATAACTTATTGAGATCTCTTTATCTTATTATTTTCAGATACCTGAGCCTCTCCCATGAGATCTTATGAAGTGTTATGTCGTGGTGCTCTTCTAGAGCACTTGCCTCCTTATTATGACCATCTTGAACATTTTCTCATATCCTTCTTCAAGGAGTTTTATCTTTGGAAGCGATTAGTCTATTATGCTTATGCATGTCATGGACTCTATTCATTATGAACTTTATTTTATTTGGAGCATTAGCAGCTGAATATGACATTTAGCTTTGGGTCAGCAAATACGCCTGGCAATATTTTGCAAACGAATTATCACTTGAACTTCAAGTTCATATTTTCTCGTACCAGGATCTCGATGTACTCATAATAATTCATTACATGCATTACTTTTTCAGCTGCCTATTTTCTCCCCCTATTGTTGGGATCACCAACACATATCTCTAGTCTTATTTGGGGATCCATCTTTGTGCATTGTGGTGGAACAATTAAATCATAAAACACATTCATATTTCTAGATGGAAATTATTTGGGTCCTGACCCTGAACCGATTGTGATAGGGAGAACTTATCATAACTTGGCTAGATGCGTACAAGTGCTCTTGTATATTAAATAATACATCACATACCAAATTTTATATTGGCAATTTTGTTCTCATAGCCAATGGTTTAGATATAATTTGAGGCATACAATTTCTGCTAAACCAACTTGGATTTAAACAGTATTATCAAGATAAATCATCATAATTTATATTCTGAAACTGTGTTCTAATAATTTGAGCAATCAATCTTGCAAAAGTCAAACTACAAGTTGATAACAAATACATATGTGACTATAGAATAGATGCATCTATTAAAATCATATAATAGTAAACGGTCCACATGGAAGGTGACTGAGCCCATATATTTATCACCTTTTATTCGTTCCAAAAATTAAGGGATTCAATCCCAACCTTAACTGGTATATCATGAAAATAAGCAGCACTAGAGAATTCTTGAAGAATCTTATATTTCTTCAATATATGCCAATGCAATTCTCAATTAATTTTTTTTCGCATCATAATTGAACCGAGATGGTCAACCGGTCATGCCAACTAATATTTATTTCAGTAAACCTCTAGTTTACTTGTGGCTTGTGATTGCATCATCATGCTTATACTTGTGTAGTACAAATAGAAGAAAAGTCAGGTAACCTTTCATATTTACCTAGTATGACTATAGTAATATAAATATATTCAATCTTTTTTGCATTTATAGTCTCAATATGCCAACCACTTTGGCTAATATATTTGTAAATTAAAATATTTTTTTTGAGACTTACTACAATATTAATGTCATGAACAATTTCATTCATCCGGATAGTAACAAATTAGTTCTTTCTGAGCTCTTAACTGCTTTTATACTACAAGATCTTTTGTCACACCATCCATATAATGAATGTCTCCTTCACAAAGAGAATCATATCATAATAATTGTCATGTTCAAAATCATCACAAGCAAAATAATTTCTTGCTTTAATTTTGCTTTTAATAACTTTCATAAGGCATGACAAAATATATTTTGGCGCATCACATGCATGCGACCAATGATATATTCATGTAACTACACAATAATATTCATTATCTTTCTTTGTCTCAAACCTCCCTTAGAGGTGAGTTGTAGTATTTATCCAACTATGCACAAATACATTATTATGCATAATCTTTATCATATATATATATTTTCACATTCACTTTCAGGAATGAGTATATATATATATATATTCACATTCACTTTCAGGAATGAGTATGCAATCTCAATGTTTATCACAAGTCATATTCTCTTCAAAAAATTTCTCCCTTTTTATAATTACCATAGTTATAACTATTATTATTTTGGTCTTTCGCACGCCCACATTCATTGGTCAACCACTTTGTCTTTATTTAGACTTATCATGCATTGCTATCACATTCACTTCAAAAATGGAGCAAATCAAGTGGGACAAGTTTCATACTTTTTCATGAAAATTATATTATTTTTTCTTTAGTTATTATTATTATTATTATTATCAATATGGTGTATTAGGACTCAAACCCAATGTCTTACCCATATAAAGGCATGCTAGGCCATAATGTGTTGGAACTTGAATCCAACGTCTTTTCCTCAACATAGTGCGTTGGGACTTGAACCCATCGTCTTACCCTCAATCTTTGGCATAATAAGCCAAAATTCACTAGGACTCGCACTCGAGCCTTTAAAATATTATTACTTCATAATTATAGGCAAAAGTAAATTAACTTTCAAGAAGACATATATAACTATTTCAATCTTGAAACAGTTCCTCTGCAACAAAAATGCTAGTTAGGATATATGCCAATTTTGCTTTCAATGAAATACATCATGTTATGGTAAAAATATTATTACTAAATTACCTAAATAATTATCTATCATAGTATGTAAAAGGTCAGAACATATATATACGTTGGAATATTATCTTTGTCATATAAGAGATATAGCAAATAAAGACATGCATTTCCAGTTCTTTATTTCACTAGATACAATTGAAAAAAATATATTTTTTCTAAACACTGCACATAAAGTTAATGCAAAGATATGAAAGTATGAATGAGTTGCGTACATGTGATATGCTCAAATATTTCGCATACTAAAAGAAACCTATAAAATTAGTTGGTGAAAGAATAAATACAACCTCATATTACAAGTGTGAAGCACATGTATTTAATTACCATATGAACAATTTCGCGAGATGACATTAGCTCAAATAGAAATCAAATTACATGTGTTGCATTTTGATCGTTGTGTTTAATAAGTTTGGTGAAATAAAGTAATCCAATACTTTCTGCAGATAAATCACCCAAACAATGAAAGCTATAGTTTTTATGTTAAATAGGTGCCTGACTTAACAAAACCTTTTAGAGATGATTAATTTATCTAACCTATATAAAATTATAGAAAATACATTTAAATTATTACGAGGATATCATCATGTAAGCGACAACCTAACACACTTTCATAAATTAGTTTTAAAACACAAGCATGATTTTGTAGTAAATATAGCTAGTCAATCAACTGATATTGTTCAATTGGAAAGTATTAATTCTAGAAAAATTACTTGGTATGTTGATCTTTCCACCATCATGTATCACCAAGTAATTAAAACGGGAGTTAAAGGTGAGAACATGACGGAAGGAGCATACTAATTATAAACCATAATTATAATTTATACTAGGTGTACATATCTCATCTGACTTATTTATTAGAAATGTGCATACCTTGTTTGTACGATTAGAATGATCAGTAGAGGGAAATTATTACTGTTTGATGGCCATATAAGTGTGGTATAAGAAAAGTCCCAAAATATGAAAACTATTGAAGGATGAACTCTATATAACACACTAACAAAAGTTAAGACCTCAACGAAGCTAAGTCTACAATTCTGTTATCTCTTGTAGGAAGTATAGATAAAATAACAAATCGTGTTGATAACGTGTTACAAAATAAAAGCAACTTAGTAAAACATGAACAAGACATGTTTTTATGAAATAAAAGCAATTTAGTAAAATATGAACAAGAAATGGAGATAGAGAGAAGAAAGAGATTTTCTTCTTCAATTGTGTGTATTTTCCTATCTATTATAAGGCCTTTATATAGGCATGAAAAGTGAAGAAAAATATGTCATTGAATATGTCATTAAGCATTTGAGAAGATCATGGAGGAAGAGTAGACATCCACCATAATTTGATTTTTCTTATAACAATAACTACCTTTTTGACCTGTACCCGTATTTTCAACTACACTTAAATTTTGTGTTTTTTTATTATCCCTTACTATTTTAAAGTGGAATAAATATCCCTTTAGAGATGACATGCATAGAAAATGTGTTCACTTTCTTGAGGCGTGTGAGAGCATAAAATTGCCTTAAAAATTTATTAAATACGTCTGTCACTTTGCAATTAGATACTTTACAAGTAGTTATATTTTATTAATAAAATAATCTCTAACCCATTTAATTTTTTTTAGTCGTTATAAGGGATTCCCACAAGAAATCTGGCGAACTCCTTGCCGGGAAAATTCAAGTTCCTCTATTTTTATTTTTATCCGTACATCTCTCTTTTGCAGCAATAATAAATACCCAATAAAATAACATATAAACAGAAATGTAAATGAAACAGAATTTAATCTGAACCCACTGAATTTACACTGTTTCTTAAGGAAAAGCCGAAGCCGAGCCGAGTGACGTCGACGACGTCGCGAGGCTTGCCTTCTTCTTAACTCTTTAAGAGCTAGAAGAAGTGCAATTGTGTATATACTCACCCAATCATAATCTTTTCCTCTTCCAATATGGGATAATATCCATTTATCAAGGAGGGAAACTCAAATATTTTCAACTTCTCTCAATTTCCCATTCACCCTCTTTTAAGCTATATTTAAGCTTAAAAACCTATAAGTATTAATGTAATAAAAGTTCTATGGTTATGGAAAAAAAAATAGAGGTGGCGAATGCGATGATAAGTGAAAATAAAAATGGTGGAAGTCAAAATTTTCTTTTGGAGGTGGCAAAGAGATATTGTCCTTGAAGCATTATGATAATGGTGATTTTTGACAACGGAGGCAAGAGAAATAACAGAGAAAGAAAGGAGAAGATTGAAGAAAATGAAGAAAAAATTAATTTTAGTGGTAAAAAATATTGAAGCGCGTGTAGGTTGTGATATTTTAAGAGTAAATTTATTCTATTTAAAAATAAATAGGACTGAAAGTTTAATTAGTTAAAAATCCGGTTATAGTTAAGGGTATTTGTACCTTTTCATTATGTATATTAAAAATAAATAGAAGGAGAGAAGTGTAGCTAAGGCCTAAGGGTGTGAAAGCCCTCTCGCAATAGTCGTGGTACCCACTATGATGAATTATTGTTTATACCTTTGAAAACTCTGCATAATCCATGCGCGGGAATAATCTTTTAATTACGACGAAAAATTAAAGTGTTATTTGAGAGAAAAACCAAACACAAAAAGTCAATTGTTTTCTTTTGATTGATTGAAGAAACAAGGAAAGCAAATTAGTCTTTGTCTTCACTCACCAGCATGTCCAATTGAAGTTATTGGTATTATATATTTAACAACTAACAGCGAAATCATATCTTTTTCTATGAGAAATATTGAAATGTTTATATATTGCGACGCCAACAAGAATTACTTTGTTGTATGTTTTTGAGGACATTTTTTATATATTGTATTTTCTGTTCAAAATTGATGAAGCTTCTGTAAATTCAACTGAAAGCTTGACTTTTTATACCTGCCTTTTTTTTGGGGTGGGGTGGGTGGGTTGGGGGGGGGTGTTGCTGGTCTGTTAAGGTAGCTTTTTCTGGTGGGTCACAATCTCTTTCAGTTTTTGTTGTGATTTGGGTGTTATCCCCAAAATTGCGCTTTTATTTTTTGCTTTGGCTTTCACACTAATTATTACTTATAGGGAATGGAGAGGCACATGAGTTGTTGAAACGATTACATTCATGGGGTCCAAAATGGGAAGCTTATCTCAAATTTTACTTCTTTTGGGGGTTTTGAAATGACTCCAACTTCAAAGTGTTAGGTAGTGACTATTGAGGTGTGAATTCTAATCAAAGTTAAGAAAAATCCCCTCATCTTCTTTCCATAAATGTTCAGTACTGAGAATCATGGATTGGGGAATAATTGGTTTTATGGTTCTTGAGTATTATTGGTGATTAATTTGTAGTTTGTTTGGGATATGAATTTACAGGAATATTAGTAGTTAAGAGGAATGAGGAGGTAATTTTCTGTTGGATGGACCGGCGGAGTTGGTTGTGGCGGAGGAAGGCATCGGAGAAGAGTCCGAGTGGCAGTGGTGAAACTGAATGCTCTTCTGTTGGATCCATTTCTTCCCATTCTGAGAGGTTCTTTGATGATCAGGTCAGATTCATTTTCTTCCTCTTATTCATTATCTTCCAAATGATTCCATTCCCTGTCTTCTTCTTTTTTTGGGTGATCAGGGGTTTTCCCCTTTCTAGTATTTGGTTAGGTAGCTGAAAACTTCTTTTGTAAAAATATACTATAATTTAGGCAAACACTATGGGAGACGAAATGGGTAAGGGCAGCAGGAGCTGGTGGTAGGTCTTGCTTTAGTAACAACAACAACATACCCAGTATAATCCCACATAGTGGAGTCTGACCGGAGTTTAGTGTGTATGCATACCTTACCCAATAAAGAAGTTGTTCCCAATAGACCCTCGGCTCAGGAATAGGTCTTGCTTTAGTCCACTTGTTAAGAAGAACTGTATCACTTAGCATTGATATCTCAATGCACTTTCCTATCATGGAGTTCAACTTTTAATAGCTGCTTTGGGTGCTATTCTTATTTACTGAATGTCAAATTTGTTGCTGCATGGCAGCCCTTGCTTTAGGGTTTTCAGTGGAATAATCAAGGTTTAGACGGCAAATTCTGAATGCTTGCGCGCTGTTGTCTAGCAAAGAGCCCAGTCAATAAATATTATACCTCACTCTATACGCGGAACGCTCTAAGCACATAAGACGTACTAGGTGACACATTTGTAGAATTTCAGTACGCAGTGGTTGAAAATCATGGCTGAATCCACATGTGGTCTATGCATGATTCATAGGGTGCTCGAATTACATGGACCTGATTCCTTTATGTACATACAAATGCATCATTTTTATAATATTTAGGAACAAGAGGTATATGCTCTTCTAATGCTCTTTACCCTGCTATTGCTGTAATTTTTTCCCCACACTTTTGCTTTTGCTGAAAATAGAAAGAGGGAGATAAAGTACGTTAGAAAAATACTACAAAGGAATAATTGTCGTTTTAAAGACGGAAATGATACTGAAAATTAGTGGAGTGAACTCCTGGTTTGTGCTTACTGATATGGATCTTTTATTTGTTTCGAAAGGCTCTTCAAAATCATCACACTCAATCACCTGAAGTCACATCTAAAACTGCTCCCAGCGATGAAGAACTTAATGAAACTGTCAAGACTCTGTCAGCTAAATTGTCAGAAGCTCTTGTGAACGTCCGTGAGAAGGAAGATTTGGTAAAGCAGCATGCAAAAGTAGCCGAGGAAGCTGTCTCAGGTAGAACCTTATTTCCTTGAAGGTGAATCTTATGCTGGAACTCATTCAGCTATTTTACTAGTTCTTTTTAATACTAGTCGTTGACAATACCAGTATGATTTTTGGTCCTTCCTCCATATTTTAATAGTTAAAGGACATTGAAAAACTGAGCCAATGTTGCTATTACTGTTGCTTCTGATTTTATTATTGTAGTTGAGTTCAACATTATGTATTATCTATCATATTAAGGGTCTGGGGCTTTTTGCACAAGCATGAATCATTGGTTGACTCTTTATTTACAGTTTTTCTTGAGGAAGATATGTTGTAGTTTTTTGAGTTTTCCATTTACTTGGGCTATGCTATATCAATGAAGTTTAAGGATTCATATTCAATGAATTGGTTGTGCAATTTGCTATGTTGCTCGGACTCTCCGAAAATAGCGCCGGGTGCGTGTCGGATTCCCCAAAAAGCAGTGTATTTTTGGAGAATCCGACACAAGTGCAGCAGTATTTTGGAGAGTCTGCACAATATAGGCAATTGGAGATCCAAGCTCTTTTGCAGCTTGTGCTGAAATTTGTTTAATTCCAAAGAGTTGAAGTCAAATCCTAAAATGGAACTTTTAAATAGTTGAAGTCTGAAGTGAAACAGTTAGTAGTTTTCGCATAATTGATTGAACATGGTATATAATGTCTGCCAGTGAGGTCTTTGCTTTTTTGACATTTGTTCTGGTCAATAATTTTATTATATAAGGATGGGAGAAGGCTGAAGCTGAAGTGTTGATCCAGAAGAGACTAGTTGAGACAGCAAACCAGAAGAACTCAATCCTTGAAGAGCGCGTCAAACATCTTGATGGAGCACTTAAAGAGTGTCTAAGACAGCTTCGACAGGCAAGAGAAGAGCAAGCGCAGAATGTCCAGGTCGCTGTAGCCAAGACAAGTTGTGAGTGGGAGTTTAGGAAGTCTGAACTTGAAAATAAGCTTCTTCAGCTCCAGTCTCAACTGCAAAGTTCTAAAGCCGAAGACAGTAACGTTCAAGATCTTCAGCGTAAGCTTGAACATGCAGAGAAACAGAACTCAATCCTCAAGCTTGAGCTTGTTTCTATATCTGAGGAGCTCAAACTAATAACATCTGAGAGAGATTTAAGTACTCATGCTGCTGAAACAGCTAGCAAACAACACCTGGAGAGTATCACGAAGGTGGCTAAGCTTGAAGCAGAAAGCCGTATGCTCAAGGCATTTGCTCGGAAAAGATCAACAGTTGATGACCACAAGTCTACTGCTGCTTCCTCAGCTTATATTGAACCTTCCGCTGATAGTTTGTCAGATACTGGAGAACGGCTGTCTACAGCAGAAAATGATAGTTGCAAAATCAGTGGTTTGGAGCCAAATAATTATGACCAGAACAGTTCTTACTTCCTGTCTTCTGCTTTAGTTTCTGAATTGAATCAATATAAACATGAAAAGCCACATAGAAGAGACCTTATAGCATCATCTGTGGAGATAAATCTGATGGATGATTTTCTTGAGATGGAGAAGCTTGCAGCGCGTCCTGATACAGTGAGTGAAAGCAGCAACGTCAGAGGAGCTCACATGGGTGAACCCATTTTAAAAACTGAACGTAGAGCCATAATTAGTCAGACAGCTGAAGCTGAGAAGTTGGCAAAGATGGAGGTGGAGAAATTGAAACTAGAGAAGGAATTAACTGAGTGTCAGGACGAGCTTAAGATATCTAAAGAACAATTAAAAGAAACAAAGGACAATTTAATTGAGGTAAAAGCTCAGTTATCTATGGCAAATGACGCAAGGAGAAAATTGGAGCCTGAATTCAAGGCTACTATATCAAAGCTTAAAGACTTAACAGAACATTTGCAGAAAATGGAGGCTGAGATTGTGGAGCTCAAAGCACAGTTATCTGTGGCAAATGAAGCAAAGAAGAAGACTGAGGCAGAAGTCGAGTCTGCCAACACTAGGCTCAAGAATTTAGTTGAACGCTTAGAAGAAGCACATGCTGATGTAGCGGAATTCCAAGCTCAGCTCATTACAACTAATGAAGCAAAGAGAGCTGCTGAGGTTGAAGTTGAGGCTACCAATTTGAAGCTCAAGAAATCAGAATTTCGCTTGGAGGAAACTGAAGTCAAACTTTTAGGGCTTCAAACTCAACTAGAAATCGTGGAAGGAATGAAATCTGGAGTTGAAGCCGAACTTGAAGCTACCAATGCAAAGAAAGATCTGGCAGAGTCACAACTTAAAGCCATTGAATTCGAGCTGCAAACATTGCTTTCTAAAGTTGATTCTCTTCAAGAGGAGCTTTGCAAGGAAAGTGCTTTGCACCAGGAAACTGCTGCAAAGTTGCAGAAACTAGAAATCGATAATTCAATGATAAAATCTGCATCCCAGCTTCAGAAAGCAACTATTGTCGAGGAATTTAAGATCAATAAGGTTAGTTGCCAAAATATTTCATTATTCAACCCCCTTGTGCATAGCTTAAAAGTTCTAACAGATTACTTGCTAATCAACTGGCAACCTGTTGCTAAGCGCTGACCCTTCATTTCCGTAGTTCTTTTTCTAGAGGAGATCAAAGAAAGATCATATTTTTATGCTTAGCGACGGTTAAAGAGAAAATTGGTTATCATCATGCTTAGCGACGGTTAAAGAGAAAATTGGTTATCATCTACATTCACTGTTACTTTTAGTGGCAGAGAATGTGACCGTACATGAGTACTTTAGGATAATGGGAGGCTCAAAAGACGTGTGAGAGTTGAGATTGAAAGTGGAGTAAAATGTTAACTTAATACAGAACATGCTTTGGCTGCATTTGGTGTTTCAAAACAATAAAAAATGAATGTGAGAACATCTCTTTTATTGTCTAGCTCCTAAATAGTATTAAGGTTGTCCTAAGAAGTCAAAATTTTCAGGAGAGCAATTAAGTTTTCTTAATGACAAGACTGCTTCATAAGTTATTCTGGTTTTCTGTTACTTGTAAGGTAAAAACGACAGTTTAGTCAGCAGGTTCTTGAGGACAACTAAAACCCAGTTTTACCTTCAGATCATCCGTAGCAGTAGCGAAGCCAGGAAATTCAATAAGGGTGTTCAAACCCTTTGCCATGCTGCGCAAGGGTGTTCCGATACTTTAGGTCTCTTCTAACTAGTAAACTCTTTGTAGAACAGCGCTAAGATAAGACTTGCATTAAGGGGGTAATATCAGTGGCATTGGTTTTTTGTTGCATGCACAAATTTATATTGCAGAAACCCTTGCCAATGGTTGTTCTGTAACTAACAATATTTGCTCAGTGATTCCTCATATTTATGATCCATCTGTTATGTGCATGTCCAGGATAAACAAATGGCAATAGCAGCTAGTCAATTTGCAGAGTGCCAAAAGACGATCGCTTCTATTGGTTGGCAATTGAAATCCCTTGCTACCATGGATGATTTCTTGATTGACTCAGGTGAACCATTGCTGATACAATGATACAATGACATTCCCAAAAGAAGGTTTGGTTCAAACATACTGACAACAGGGTCAGTCACCTTTAAATTAACAAATTCTTGGCTGAAGGGAAGCTGAACGTCGAAGATTAAAATGATATGTATTATGCAGCAGAAATTCTGTAGAATTCAAGATGGAACAATTGGATAACAGAAAGTTGTAAAGCTGTGAAAAAGAAAATCTTTGGTGCCATTAGTTAAGTGCTTAGTCATGAACTTATCAGGTAGATGAATTCTTCTTTTTTTGTTAATAGTCATACCATGTACTATTGAGCGATAATAAGTGCTTATATAAACTATAAGGTTCCAAATTCACTGTAATGGAAGTTCACCAGAAAAGCAGGTCTTCATGTATATCATTTAATTCAATTATTGCATGACTCTTGTCTCATTATTAAATGATTAATATTTTTTACAATATTCTTATATATGGGAGTTGAAGTTAAGAACTCAAATTATATAGTTCTGAAAACTTAAAGATAAAAGGTTGGTTTGCTGGTTATATGATGTAATGTAATTTGTAAGAGAAAAGAGTTTGGAACAAGACAAATGGGAAATTTTATTATCATCTTAATTGTAGTACAATTCATATCTTCAATTACAATTCAAAATTGACTACTATTGGTGGTCTTTAACTGCAAGTGAGCTTAAATGGAATCCTGAATTTGTACCCTCTCTGTATTTGCTTCTAAATACTAGGTAATATAATAATGCCAAGTGAACAAAGTTAGTGTTCAACTAGTCAATCTTACCAAATCTAGCAGTGAAGGCTCAAAGATGAGCTTCAACTTGTCTTCAAATGAAAATTGCAGTGATATCCAATTTTCTGCATTGACAATATACAGCAAGGCTGCATTTTTATAAGGCATTCTTGAATTTAATCCCAATCTTCTTCACCCAATTGATCTTCATCTCCCCACTTTGGTGGCCTAACTACTATAAGCACAATCCCCAAGCTTTGTTCAACCCCTCTTTTCTTCAAAGTAGAACCTCTTTCCACTTTCAATCCCTCCTCATTGCTCCCATTGCCACCATCAACCACCAAATAAAACCCGTCCTCCGACGCCACTTCTGTCCTTCCCCTATCTGCCACTACCAAAACCGGCTCTTGCTTGTACTTGCTCTTCTCCCTCCACGGCAAAAAGTTCCCGCTCTTGAACGACACTGCAACTCCACCTCTCTCTAACCCCGCGATAGGTTGCCATCCTGGCAAAACAACCCATCTCCTCCAATCCTTCTCCGCCTCCATGATACCAAAATCCCCCACGCCACCACATTCCCATGGCGCCGCCTCCACCTCCACATCCCTCCCCTCCGCCTTACAAACAGGCAAAACCACTACAATCGTCGACTCAGCTACTTCCCCTAACTTCATTCTCACCAAAGGCACTGTCACCCCATCATCTATTACACTCTCTTTAGCAACCTCATTACCTTCTAGCTCCATTACAAGCAAATTCCTCGCACTTTCAGACTCAGCAACTTCTAAAGCCTTCTCCATTGACGACCTCCTCAAATCCTCAGAAGCTGCAGCAGCATATTCTTGAGCTAATCTAAAGTACATGAAAGCTAAACAATCACCAGGAGAATCACCATTAAACTTATCCCAACCATACTCCACACGTCTACGCGGATAATCTTTAATTGCTCTAGCTAAATCTTGAGCTTGTTTTGCATCAAATCCATTCTTCACTAAAAAAGTTGCAGCATCAGCTCGTTGCCTAGCACTAACCAAACGAATTTCATATAATAACTCAGCACCTCCAGATTCAAAATACGACAACGTTTCTTCGTCCAAAGCAGCAGACTCAACAAGAGAATCACGAACTTGGGCAGCAACTACCAAACGATTCTGATCAACTCCAGTAAGGCCAGTGATTTCCTCAAGAGTTGAAGGAGTGAAACCTTCACTTGTTAAAGAAGGTATTAAAGGAGCATACTCATACCAAAGGCCAAGGCGGTTAGCTAAAACTTCAAGCTTTGAATTTGTGTCAAGATTGCGGAATTTGGGTGGGAGAAGTGGAGGAGGAGGTCTAAAAGGCTGATAAAGTTGTTGCTGTTGTTGTTGGGTTGAATATTGCTGTTGTTGGCCTGAAGAAGGAGGGATTATGAGTGCAGTTATGGGTTTTGGATTGAGATTTGGTTTATGGGTTATGGAGGGTAGGGGGTGGGGGTGGGGGTGGGTAGGGAGAAATGGGGTGGAGAGAGATAGAAGTTTAGGGGAGTTTACAGTGAGAGAAAACATGGTTGAGGAGTTGGAGACTGAAGAACTGAAGAAGAAACTATCTTATCTTTGCGTGATATTTTTTAGGGAAGGGGAGATGGCAAATGGACGTGTCTTTATCTTTGTTTTGGGCTTTCTTCTGGACCTCTGATATTTTCTACTTTATTGGGCCTGGGCCTATATGAGAGCCCAACAACAAAGTTGAATCACAAACCATATAAATCGGCTGGACATTTGACTTCATATCCTATCTTCTGGGAACCTGGGCGAAGTGCATTAGTAGCCACTTTTAAGCCTGCTATTTAATATATACCTATAATTTGCAATGTATTTAAGTATTAGTTAATTTGCCCAAATTTCAGGACTACATATCCTAAATTTTTGAGCTGTTAATTTGAAATTCAGGACTAAGTCTAAACCGATAATTTAAAATTCAAGACTAAGTGCTTTAAATTTCTATATTGTTAATTTGAGGTTTAAACTTCAAGACGCCGCGTCCTGAAGTTTGAGTGAATTGACTAATAGTTAAATATATTGCAAACTATTGATATATTTTAAACAACATACTTAAAAGTGACTATCTCCAGCATTTATAAGGTAAGGGTAAGGTGCGCGTACACACTACCTCCCCAGACCCTATTTATGGGATTACACTGGTTTTTTTTTTGTTGTTTTACTTAAAAGTGACTATATGGTATCATTTCCACAGGGAACCTCTTGTTTGACCCATAACATTTTGATATTGAACTCGCTTTTCAGCCCATAAACAATTGAGAAATGTATATCTTTAGCCGCTTTAGAAATAATAGCTTATATATATATATATATATATATATATATATATATATATATATATATATATATATGCACACACTTTTGGGTTAGCAAATACAATTAATTTTGGCCAACCGACCAATTTTGTTTTTTTCCCCTAAACAGTTTGCGGTAGATAAACTTTGAGGCCCATATCCTTTCTAATTCGGGTGGTGCACAAATAGCCACTTCTTAATACCATAATTTAAAATCTATCCAAAATATATAAATTATTTAAAGTTTAGCTATCTCAAAATCAAACTTGAGACTAGTGGGGAGGCACCTTTGATATTTCTTCGCCGGAAAATTAGGCTGTGCAGATAGGTAAAATTTTCTTTTTAATATGTGTGTATATATATATATTTATTTATTTACTTTTTGACTTTTCATGGGAGGCACCTTCTTCTTCTTGACTTTTCATGTATTTACTTTTTTTATATTTCGACTCTCTTTACTGAAAATCCTTTCTCTACCACTGTTTGAGACCATGTGCTTGAAGTTTTAACCTTGAAACCATTGGGTATGAAGGTTTAAATTTATCTTTTTGAATGTTTAATCTTCTATAGATTTTATTCTTGAATACCAACTTGGTTAATATCTTTCGCTCGTGTGATTTATATTTCCTTTGTATTTGTTTAGTTTCTTTTACGCTGTTGTAGAATAGTTGATGAATTTATACTCTAGCCATCTTTCATATTTTCTTAATTCATCACCTTTTAAACTGTAAAAATGTCTAGAGAGTTTTACTAAGTTCTATAAAAGTACGTATGTTATTGCATTCTACTTCTACTGTGACTTTTATATGATATTTAAAAAAATTACCGAAAATTAATCGAACCGTACCGATACCGAAGAGAAACCGACATGATTGGGACGGTTTTGTATGTATGGTCGGAATTGAATTTTAGGAAGTTCGGAGTTGATTCGGAAGGAAAATTCTCAATTCGGAAGCTTTAAGTTGGAAGAGTTGACCAAGGTTTGACTTTTGACTAAACGATCTCGGAATCGAGATTTGAAGGTTCCAATAGGTTCGTATGATTTCAAACTAGGGCGTATATTCGGGTTGAGTATCAGGTGGTCCGGGAGCACTTAAGCGTTTATTGTGGAAAGTGGGCATTTTGAAGGTTTTAGAATTTTCTAAGTTTGGTTTGAGGTAGATTTTGGTGTTATTGATGTCCGTTTGGGATTCCGAGTTTTGTAATAGGTTCGTATTGTGATTTGTGACTTGTACGCAAAATTTAGCGTTATTCCGAAATGTTTACGTGTGATTCAGACGCGTTCGACGAAGGATAGAGGTTTGAAAGTTAAAAAATTGAGTTTGATCCTTAATTCTTGGTTTCGATATTGTAATTTGTGTTCTGAGCCTTCTTACAAGTTTACATAGAGTATATAAACTTGTTAGAATGATTGAACGAGGTTCTTTGGACCTCGGGTGAGTTTTGGGGTGGTTGCGGATCGCTTTTAGGCCTTTTGGAATTACTGATAACGGTGTCGAAAGTGTGCTATGAAATTGCGAAGGTTTGGGCCACGATCGCGAAGAGTAAAATGCGATCCAGGCCTTGTGAATCGCGATCACGGAAGGAATGGTCGCGATCGCGTAGAAGGAATTTCTGCTAACAGTCATCTGATTTCGGGAGCTTATATCTTGCAATTTATAAGGAATTTTGAGATGATCCAAAAATAAAAGTTGTAGCCCTTTAAATTTAGTTTTCAGAAAATTAAACAATTTATCATTTAGAATTTTGTACAAAGAGTTATGGCCATTATACCGAAGGGTGTCTGTGAAGAAGAAAATAAAATTTGTACATCGCGATATCATGATTTTGGCCGCGATCGCGAGGAAGGAAATGATGCTGGAACTTTTGTTAACCGCGATCGCATGGGTAATGACCGCTATCGCAAAGGAGGAGGCCTGGTAGGTGTATTAAATATCTAATTTCGGTAGTTTGAGCTCATTTTCTTCACTTTTAAGTTCTTGGAGCACATGTGGGGAGATTTGGGGCGATTCTTGAAGATAATTTTCGCCATATATCATGAGGTAAGTTAATATTATTTGTTGTAAGTTAAATACATGGATTATATTGGATTTAAACATGGAATTTTGGGCTCGAGGGTTATTTTTATTGGCTTTTCGAGCGGAGTTGAGAATTATTATAAATTGATTAATTATAAGCATGTGAGTATATTTTAATTGATTTGCACATTGTTTTACTAGTTTCGGATCATTTGGCTTTGAGTCAAGAAGATAGAGAGACATTGGAGTCGGTTATGGAACTTCGGAGCGAGGTAAGTCTCCTGTCTAACTTTGTGAGAGGGATACTACCCCCTAATATAACGACCCGATTGGTCGTTTTCCTTTCCAGATCCTCGTTCCCCTAAATAAGACTCCCCGTATGTGCTATTACTATTTTATGACTTGCAGAGATGGTTAGTTCGGGAATTGGAAGGGTGCGGGTTGAAATCGGAACACTTGGTTCCTTAAGGTTGGTTAAAAAGGGCTAAGTTTGACTTGAGTCAATATTTTGAGTAAACGACCTCGAAACCAGAATTTGTTCGTTCCAACAGGTTGGTATAACAATTTTAGACTTGGCGTATGTTTGGATCGAGTTTTGGATGACCCGGGAGCATTTCGACGCTTAATATTGGAAGTTGTCACCTTGAGGATTTTAAAGTTCGTTAAATTTGGTTTGGAGTAGGTTTTTATGTTATCGAGCTCTGTTTGGGATTTTGAGCCTAGGAATAGTTTCGTATGGTGATTTAAAATTTGCATGCAAAATTTAAAGTCATTTTAAAGTAGTTTAAGTATGTTTCGGCACGTTCGGAGTAAGTTGGAAAAATTTAAAGTTCATAAGTTGATTCTATTGGTTTTGGGTTGAGATTCTTAGTTTAAATATTTTTTTCCGTGTTCCGAGGGTGCGAGCGAGTCCGTTTTATGATTGCAAACTTGTTGGTATGTTTGGACGGGGTCTCAAGGCCCCCGGGCGCCATTAAGACGATACGCAGAGGTCGATTAGCCTTGGGTGAATAGCTGAAGCACCCAGCTTGTGGCGCAATCGCATCTGTGGAGGGCCAGCCACAAGTGCGAGCTCGCAGAAGCGACCCAAAATGGGTAGCCCAGAAAGCGCATATGCGGGACTTGGCGCGCACCTGCGACCGCGCAGGTGCGATGAAAGCAACCGCAGAAGCGGCCAAAGACGCAAGTGCGACACTCGCGTCGCAGAAGAGGTCCCGCATAAGCGGGTCAGTGGTCCGCAGATGCGGATGTAGGCCAACTGGAGGAGGGTTGCATCTGCGGAAATCTGCGATGATATTTCCGCATATGCGGAGCCGCAGAAGTGGCTGCCCTTTTGCAAAAGCGAAAATCACTGAAGGCAGAATGGTCCATTTAATGCGGGACTTAGGTTATTTTGGCTCATTTTCTTTCATCTCTTGGGCGATTTTGGAGCTCTTGGAAGGGGGTTTTCACCTAGCACTTTGAGATAAGTAACTTTTATATAATATGAGTTTAAAACATAGATTATGGGTAGATTTTAATATGTAAAATTATGAAATTATGAGTTTAGATGAATAACCCTAGGTTTTGATAAAAATGAGATTTACCCACGGAAATAGTTATGGGGTTGAGTGAAAGTTAAATATTTGAGTTCGTGAGGTTATGGGTAATAACTTTCTTTAAAAAATTTCAGAATCCGGACACGTGGTCCTGGGGGGGGGGGGGAGGGGAATTTAGGAATCCTTCAGTTGGGGTTGGGTAATCACTCTAATAGTTAGAATATGGACTTTTGAACATGTATTGATTAATTTATACAACCTTTGAATAGTTTCGGATTGTTCGGCACCGAGTTGAGGCTTTAGAGTAAATTTAAGGCTGGAAAGCGAGCTTTGAGATAAGGTAAGTCTCTTGCCTAACCTCCTAAGAGAGAATTTACCCCATAGGTGAATTGAATTAATATTTGCTTATAATTGTGGGGGCTACGTACGCACGAGGTGATGAGAGTCCGTATGTAAAAACTAATTATACTTATGTTCGGGTAGTTTAGGACCCAAATCTTGAAATACTTATCACGTTTGCACTCTACTTGTTAATTAAATTGCCTAAATTATATTGGAACTTGATAAAAGAATTGCAAAATCCCGAATTTCACTTACTCGAGTTTTAGGCGGGTTACTTGGTCAATAATGGAAATTATGCTTCTTTGTATATTAGCCTCGTAATAACTTTTAAATCGGATGTTCATAAAGTATCCTCTCTTCTTGTGAAGCAGGCCGAACACCTCGACAGTAGAATAGATGCATCTATGGTTCGTGCCACACGAACCTCGGCAATGTATACATTATTTTGGATCGGGCCGTACGACCTCGGCATAAATCGTGCTTAATAACACTCAAAGCCTAACTATACTTGATATTATTTTATGGCTTGTGAGGTTTGATTATTAATGACAGGAAATTGAATTGGAAATTACTAAATGTGAAAGAATTATTCATTCCTGCTTGTCATTGAGTTGTTATTGTTATTTGCATAACTCATGCTTATATAGAATCTCTTTATTATTATTGTTAGCCCATAGTAAGTGTCGATGTCGACCCCTTGTCACTACTTATTCGAAGTTAGACTAGATACTTACTGGGTACATGTTATTTATGTACTCACGCTATACTTCTGTACTAACCGTGCAGAATCTGAGGCAGATGCATCTGGCGGTCCTACCGGCGCACATCCCAAATATCCCGAGGCCTAGTGGTGAGCTGCTTCCCGAGCGGTCCTGCAGCCCCTAGAGCCTCTCTTTTGTATTTTTATTCTGTCTACTTTATTTCGGACAATAGTTAAAGTTTTGTATATTCTACTAGTTGCTCATACACTTGTGACACCAGGTCCTGGCATACACACTAGTAGACTTTATTGTTTTGAAGCACTTATATTACTATAGTTGCCCCTCAGTGGTCTTTGTTTCATTTATTGAATTTTCCACTCCTAAATTTCTTATTAAACAAAATTTAATTACTTTAAAACTTATTAAAAGAGAATTGACATGGTTTAATTCACTGTTGGTTTGCCTAGCGGTGACGTTGGGCGCCATCACAACTCATAGTAGAATTTGGGTCGTAACAACATGGTATCATAGCGCTAGGTTCACGTAGGTCTCACAAGTTATGAGCAGGACCAATAGAGTCTTGCAGATCGGTGAAGAGAGGTCCGTGCTTATTTTCGAGAGGCTATAGGGTGTTAGGAAACTACTCTTTCTTTATCTCCTATCGTGCAGTCGATGTGGTACTAAGTATCTTTCTCTTATTCTCTCATAGATGGTGAGAACGCGCGTAGCGAATGTTCCAGACCAGGGGGAGCTGCTCCCCCTGTTGCTACTCATTGCTAGAGGCCGAGGCAGATGCCGAGTAGAGGACGTGGACATCCGAGAGTTGCTCTAGCTATTCCAACAGTGGATCCAGTAGATGATCATATTATTAAGGAGCAGAGCGAGGTGCCTACCGCAGAGCCAGCCCCAGTGGATTTCATGTCCGCGCCGGGATTCTAGGAGGTCATGGGATGTATGTTGCAGTTCATGGATTCTATGACCCAGGCTGGTTTATTTCCAGCAGACCCAGCCACATCTCAGGCGGGAGGGGGAGCACAGACCCCTATCGCTCAGGCTCCAGGGCATGCAACTGTTGTATATCAGACCCCGGGCGCACTACCCGTGGGCGGAGCTCAGCTAGTTGCAGCAGCTATACCTGAGCCCAGACCAGCTGTGACCTTCGATCCGCAAAAGCTATTGGATAGATGTACTAGGCTACATACTCCTGTCTTTGGGGGTGAGTGGCATGAGGACCCCCAGGACTTTATTGATCGGTGTAGGGACAGACTGCACAACATGAGGATATTGGAGTCCCATGGGGTGGATTACTTTCCAATTAGAGGGCAGGGCACGTAGGTGGTGGCAGTCATATCTTCTTGACAGACCAGCAGATTCTCCTCCCATGACTTGGGAACGGTTCACCCGTATCTTTCTGGATAGGTATATTCCACCCTCTCATAGGGAAGAGTTACGGTTTTAGTTCGAGCAACTCTAGTAGGGTCAGATATCTGTGACTGACTATGGGGCGAGATTCTCTAAGTTGTCTCGCTATGCACTTATGATACTTCCTACTGATGCAGAGAGAGTGCAGAGGTTTGTTGCGAGTTTGCATTCAGGTATCCAGGCCACCATAGCCTGAGATGGGGACTTCTTACGAGCTAGTTGTAGAGATAGCTCAGAGGATCGAGGGAGTACGTCAGCGTAGCCGAGAGTAGGTTATGAGTGATAAACGGTTTTGATATTTTGGAGAGTTAAGAGGTGCCCCGGCTGGGGGCATAGGTCAGTTTGTGAGGGGTCAGTCTAGCAGGCCCACCTATCCAGCACCACCGCCTCCTCGGGGTGCTCTGGTGCGACCTTATCTCAGCGCCATGTCAGAGAGTTCCTACCGTTCACCAGCTATTCAGGGTTCCTCTAGTGAGTATTTAGGCCATCAAGGTCAGCAGTCCACCGTACCGAGGGGTTGTTTCAAGTGCGGGGATCTCAGTCATGTACGGAGGCTCTGCCCCAAACTTCGGGGCAATGCAGTTCAGCAGGGTCATCAGCCTATGATTCCAGCACCAACTGTTCCACCAGCCGTCCGACCGCCCAGACGTGGAGGGAAGGTGGGTAGGGGCCGTCCTCGAGGTGGAGGCCAGTCAGGTGGCACTCCACCTAGGTAATATGATTTTTCGGCTAGACCAGATGCAGTGGCCTCTGATGCCATGATCACATGTATTATTTTTGTTTGCAGTAGGGATGCTTCAGTACTATTTGATCCATGGTATACATATTCATATGTTTTATCTTTGTTTGCTTATTTCCTGGGAGTTTCTCCCGAGTCCTTATGTACTCATATTTATGTGTCCACCCCAGTGTGCGATTCTTTAGTTCTGGATCGGATATATTGGTTCCTTGCTTATCTCCTGCATTGTTACTTTCTGTGGTTATGAGACCCGAGCGAATCTTCTATTGCTCGATATGATCGACTTTGAGGTCATCCTGGGCATGGATTCGTTGTCTCCATATCACGCCATCCTTGATTGCCATGCCAAGACTGTTACCTTGGTAATGCCAGAGTTGCCTAGATTGGAGTGGAAGGGTTCATCTGTTAGTACATCTAGTCGGGTTATCTCTTTTCTGAAGGCTCGACACATGGCCGAGAAGGGTTGTTTGGATTATTTAGCCTATGTTTAGGATACTACTACAGAGTCTCCGATGATTGATTCAGTGCCCGTAGTCATGGAGTTCTCCGATGTGTTCCCTTTTGATCTCCCAGGCATGTCACCAGATCGTGATATTGATTTCTGTATTGATCTGGCTCTAGGTACCCAGCCTATCTCTATTCCACCGTACCGTATGGCTCCGAAAAAATTGAAAGAGTTGAAGGAACAATTTGAGGAGTTGCTAGCAAAGGGGTTCGTCAGACCGAGTGTATCACCTTAGAGTGCACTAGTGTTATTTGTGAAGAAGAAGGATGTGACTATGCAAATGTGCATTGATTACCGCTAGTTGAACAAAGTTACCATTAAGAAACAAGTACCCGTTGCCGCGTATTGATAATTTGTTTGACCAGTTCCAGGGTGACATGGTGTGTTCTCTAAGATCAAATTAAGATCGGGGTACCATCAGTTGAAGATTCGGGATTCAGATGTTTCGAAGACGGCTTTCCGGACTAGATATGGCCATTATGAGTTTCTAGTGATGTCCTTTGGCTTGGCTTGACTAACGCCCCAACGACGTTTATGGATTTGATGAACCAAGTGTTCAAGCCATATATTGATTCGTTCACGTAGAATGAAGGAGCATGAACAACATTTGAGAGTGGTACTTCAGTGTGAGTTCGAGGTAGCATTTGAGAGAGGGAACAGAAGCTATATGCTAAGTTCTCCAAGTGTGAGTTCTGGTTGAATTCGGTGGCATTTTTAGGGCATGTTGTATCAGGCGAGAGTATTAAGGTAAACCCCAAAAAGATCGAGGCAGTTCAGAGTTGGCCTCATCTTACCACAACGATTGATATCAGGAGCTTCCTAGAGTTAGCAGGTTATTATTATCGGTTTGTTGAGGGATTCTCATCTATTACATCACCCTTAACTAGATTGACCCAGAAGTGTGCTCCGTTCCGATGGTCCGATGATTGCAAGATGTGCTTCCAGAAGCTCAAGACCTCATTGACTTCAACATCGATGTTAGTGCTGCCTTCCGGTTCTGGGATGTACATTGTTTACTGTAATTCTTCACGCGTTGGTTTGGGTTGTGTGTTGATGTAGGAGGGGCGAGTTATTGCATATGTTTTGCGTCAGCTGAAGCCCCATGAGAAGAATTACCCTGTACACGATATGGAGTTGGTCGCGATTGTTCATGCTCTTAAGATCTAGAGGCATTATCTTTATGGAGTGTCTTGTGAGGTTTATACCAATCATCACAGCTTGCAACATTTGTTCAAGCAGAGGGATCTCAATTTGAGGTAGTGCAGGTGGCTTGAGCTACTAAAGGTTTATGATATTACCATCATTTATCATTGTGCAAGGTGAATGTAGTTGCAGATGCCTTGAGCAGAATGGCGGGGAGTATGGGTAGTTTGGCATTCATTTCAGTAGAGGAGAGGCCACTAGTTTTGGACATTCAGTCCTTGGGTAACATACTTGTGAGGTTGGATATTTTAGAGCCCCACCGAGTTCTTGCATGCGTCGTCGCTCAGTCTTCACTATTCAAGCAGATCAAGGCTCGCCAGTTTGATGATCCACACTTATTGGTTCTTAGAGAGACGGTACTACAGGGTGGTGCCAAGGAGGTTTCTCTCGGTGATGATGGTGTTCTGTGACTCCAGGGTTGCCTATGTGCTCTTAATGTTGATAGCTTGAGGGAGAAGATCCTAGAAGAGGCACATAGTTCTCGGTATTCTATTCATCCAGGTACTACGAAGATGTATCGCAACCTGAGGCAGCATTATTGGTGGCGGCAGATGAAGAAGGAAATAGTTGAGTATGCAGCGAGGTGCCTAAATTTCCAGCAGGTTAAGTGTGAGCATCAGAGGCCAGGTGGCCTACTCCAACAGATGGTTATACCCAAGTGGAAATGGGAGCGCATTATAATGGACTTCGTAGTTGGGTTGCCGTGGACCTTGCGGAAGTTTGATGCAGTTTGGATCATTGTCGACAGGTTGACTAAGTCGACACACTTCATTCTGGTTGTGACCACGTATTCTTCAGAGAGGTTGGCCCAGATTTATATTCAGGAGATTGTTCAATTGCATGGTGTACCTATTTCCATCATATCGGATAAAGGCCCTCAGTTTACTTCGCATTTTTGGAGAGCAGTATAGAGCGAGTTGGGGACTCGCGTAGAGCTCAGCATAGCCTTTCATCCGCAGACCGATGAGCAATTGGAGCGGATATTTCAGATCTTGGAGGATATGCTCAGAGCATGTGTGATTGACTTCGGAGGGTAGTGGGATCGATTCTTGCCTTTGACCGAGTTTTCTTACAACAACAATTATCAGCCCAGCTTTGAGATGTCTCCATTTGAGGCTTTATATGGTCGATGATGTCGTTCTCCCATCGGATGGTTTGAGCCCGGCGACGCAAAGTTATATGGCACTAATTTGGTGAAGGATGCCTTGGAAAAGGTAAAGTTGATTCAGGAGCGACTTCGCACAGCACAGTCCAGACAGAAGAGTTACGCGAATCAGAAGGCGCATGATTTATCATTTATGGTGGGCGAGAAGGTTCTCTTGAAAGTCTCGCCGATGAAGGGAATCATGAGGTTCGGAAAGAAGGGCAAGTTGAGCCCAATATTTATAGGCCCATTTGAAGTGTTGAGACGAGTTTGTGAGGTTGCTTATAAGCTTCTTTGCCTCCTAGTCTATCGGGAGTTCATCCGGTTTTCCACGTGTCTATGCTCTGGAGGTATCATGCCGACAGGTTGCATGTGTTAGACTTCAGCACGGTTCAGTTAGATGAGAGCATGGGTTATGAGGATGAGCCAATTGCCATTGTTGATAGGCAGGTTCGCCAGTTAAGGTCCAAGAAGATTTCTGTGGTAAAAGTTCAGTGGAGGGGCCAACCAGTTGAGGAGGCTACTTGGGCGGTCGAGAAGGACATGCAGAGCATATATCCACACTTATTCAGCAATCAAGGTATGATTCTATACCATTTGAGGATGAACGTTTGTTTAAGAGGTGGAGAATGTAACAACCCGACCAGTCATTTTGCTTTCTAGATCCTCGTTCCCCTAACTAAGACTCCCCGTGTGTTCTATTACTATTTTATGACTTGCGAGGATGGTTAGTTCGGGAATTGGAAGGGTTCGCGTTGAAATCGGAACACTTGGTTCCTCAAGGTTGGTTAAAAAGGGCAAAGTTTGACTTGAGTCAACATTTTGAGTAAACGAACTTGGAACAGGGATTTGACGATTCCAACAGGTTCGTATGATGATTTTGAACTTGGACGTATGTTCGGATCGGGTTTTGGATGATACGGGAGCGTTTCAGCACTTAATATTGGAAGTTGGCACCTTTAGGGTTTTAAAGTTCTTTAAATTTGATTTGGTGTAGTTTTTAATGTTATCGAGGTCCGTTTGGGATTCCGAGACTAGGAATAGTTCCGTATGGTGATTTAAGATTTGCATACAAAATTTGAAGTCATTCTGAGTAGTTTAAGTATGTTTCGGCACGTTCAGAGTAAGTTGGAAGAATTTGAAGTTCATGAGTTGATTCTATTGGTTTTGGGTTGCGATTCTTAGTTTTAATGTTGTTTTTCGCATTCCGAGGGTGCGAGCTAGTCCTTTTTATGATTTTAAACTTGTTGGTATATTTGGACGGGGCCTTGGGGGCACCGTACGCCATTCGGACGATGCGCGGAGGTCGTTTAACCCTGAGTGAATAGCTGAAGCACCCAACTTCTGGTGCAATCGCACCTGCGGAGGGCCAGCCACACGTGCGAGCTCACAGAAGCGATCCTGTAGCCACAAAAGCGAGCCAGTAGATGCAGAATCAGCCCAACATGGGAAGCCCAGAAACCACAAATGCAGTACTTGGCGCGCACCTGCGACCGCGCAGGTGCGATGAAAGCAACCGCAGAAGCGGCTAAAGATGTAGGTGCGACACTCGTGCCACATAAGCGGTCCAGTGGTCCGCATATGCAGATGTAAGCCAATGGGGGAAGGGTCGCATTTTCAATGATATTTCCGCAGATGTAGAGCCGCAGAAGCGGTTGCCCCTCCGCAGAAGCGAAAATCGCTGAAGGCGGAATGGTCCATTTAATGCGGGACTTAGGTTATTTTGGCTCATTTTCTTTCATCTCTTGGGCGATTTTGGAGCCCTTGGAAAAGGGTTTTCACCTAGCACTTTGAGATAAGTAACTTCTATACAATATGAGTTTAAAACATAGATTATGGGTAGATTTTAATATGTAAAATTATGAAATTATGGGTTTAGATGAATAACCCTAGGTTTTGATAAAAGTGGGATTTACAAACGAAAATGGTTATGGGATTGAGTGAAAGTTATATATTTGAGTTCGTGAGGTTATGAGTAACAACTTTCTTAAAAAATTTCCGGAATCTAGACACGTGGTCCCGATGGTGGGGGTGGGGGTGGGGGGGTGGGGAGTGAATTTTAGGAATCCTTCAATTGGGGTTGGGTAATCACTCTAATATTTAGAATATGGACTTTTGAACATGTGTTGATTAATTTATACAACCTTTGAATAGTTTCGGATTGTTCGGCACCGAGTTGAGGCTTTAGAGTAAATTTGAGGCCGGAAAACGAGCTTTGAGGTAAGTCTCTTGTCTAACCTTGTAAGAGGAAATTTACCCCATAAGTGAATTAAATTAATATTTGCTTCTAATTGTGGGGGCTATGTACGCACGAGGTGACGAGAGCCCATGCATAGCTGCTAATTATGTTTATGTCCGGGTAGTTTAGGACCCAAATCATAAAATACTTGTCATGTTTGCACTCTACTTGTTAATTAAATTGCCTAAATTATATTGGAACTTGATAATAGAATTGCAAAACCCCGAATTTCACTTACTCAAGTTTTAGGCGGGTTGCTTGACCGTTAATGGAAATGCTTCTTTGTGTATTAGCCTCATAATAACTTTTAAATCGGATATTCACAAAGTATTCTCTCTTCTTATTGAGCGGGCCGAACGCCTCGACAGTAGAATAGATGCATCCATGGTTCGTGCCGCACGACCCTCGACAGTGTATACATTATTCTGGATCGGGCTGTACGACCTCGGCACAAATCATGCTTAATAACACTTAGAGCCTAACTATGCTTGATATTATTTTATGGCTTGTGAGGTTTGATTATTAATGACAAGAAATTGACTTGGAAATTACTAAATGTGAAAGAATTATTCATTCCCGTTTGTCATTGAGTTGTTATTATTATTTGTATAACTCATGCTTATTTAGAATCTCGTTATTATTATTGTTAGCCCATAGTAAGTGTCGATGTCGAACCCTCGTCATTAATTCTTCAAGGTTAGACTAGATACTTACTAGGTACATGTTGTTTATGTACTCACGCTATACTTCTGTACTAACCGTGCATGATCTGAGGCAAGTGCATCTGCGGTCCTACCGGTGTGCGTCCCAGATATCCCGAGGCCTAGTGTTGAGTTGCTTCTTGAGCCGTCCTGCAGCCCCTAAAGCCTCTCTTTTGTATTTTTATTCTGTCTACTTTATTTCGGACAATAGTTAGAATTTTGTATATTCTACTAGTTGCTCATACACTTGTGATACCAAGTCCTGACACACATACTAGTAGACTTTATAGTTTTGGAGCACTTATATTACTATGATTGCCCTCAGTGGTCTTTGTTTCATTTATTGAATTTTCCACTCCTAAATTTCTTATTAAACAAAATTTAATTACTTGAAAACTTATTAAAAGAGAATTGACATGGTTTAATTCACTGTTGGTTTGCCTAGCGGTGACGTTGGGCGCCGTCACGGCCCATAGTAGAATTTGGGTCGTGACATAGGTTATGTAATTGTTATGTGCTATTAGTCGTAGGTGCTACGTACGCACGAGGTGATGAGAGTCCGTACGTAGCTAAAACATGTTTATGTCTGGGTAGACTTATGACTTTGCCATGTGATATTTGAACTATTTGAACTCATTCTGCTGGCTTAATTAATTGAACTTGATTTAGAAATATATATATATATATATATATATATATATATATATATATATATACATACATACATATTAAGCCGAGCCTTATTACCTTGAGGGTTTGACAAGTTATTTGAGAAATGGTAAAGGTTATACTCACCTTGTGTTCATATACTGTATCGTAAGCTCGTGTCGCATAATTTAAAAATTCCTTTCCTTTCTTGTGGAGCGGGCCGAATGCGTCAGCAGGATTATGTACCACACTATTATGGGGGTGAGTCGTTTGCCTCGTCAGTACCATAGATGCTTCTATGATCCATGCCGTTCGACCCTCGGCAGTGTACACGTTATGATGGGATCGGAAATATCATATTCCTTCTGAGATCTGGCCGTACGACCTCGGCATAATCGTGCGTTATATCGCTAGCAGTCTGAATATTCACGAGATTTTTTCTTCCGCCGATGTCTTGCATTTTATATGGTATTTCTTTTTCATTTGATATTGGCACTGGATACTTTCTGAGCCGTTGAGATAGGATACAAGATGAGAAATTGATATCATTTAAAGAAATTTTGGAAGATTGTGTTAGTTACAGGTTTACCTCACTACTATTGTTGTGCTTCTTATCTGTTTATGATTTACCGTATTGATTTATTGGACCACTAGTAAATGTCGATGTCGACCTCTCGTCACTACTTATCCGGGATTAGGCTAGATACTTACTGAGTATGCGTTGATTTACGTTCTCATGCTGCACTTCTACACTAAACGTGCAGGATCTAACATGCTTATTTGGTGAACATCTTGGTGCGTAGGCGCAGCTGTTGAGGAGACTTTACGTGAGCTGCATTCCAGTCTACGCGTCGCAGTCCACAGAGTCTCCATCGTACTATTTATTTTATTTTGTCTCATTTACATTCTAGACAGATGTTGTATTTATATTATACTCCTTAGTAAATGGTCATGCACTTGTGACACCGAGTTTTGAGATATACTAGTTGATACTTACGGTTCTGTATATTATCATCACCTTTTATTTCTCTTATAAACTATAAATTGTGTACGTTCCCGTGGATTTAAAATGGGTAAATTCCCTTCCTTATAAAAATTTATGATTTCAAAAGTAATAAAATGAGTAATTAAATTGATCAATCACCGTTGGCTTGCTTGACGGTGGTGTTAGGCGCCATCACGACCTATAGTGGATTTTGGGTCGTGACAGTAATATATTTTTTTTGGTTAAATTATAATTTTGAATTCATCAAAAATATAAAAAGATAAACCTTTTTAATTTTTTTTGTTAAAAGTACTAATATTTTTTATAATTTTTATTTTATGTATATATATATATATATATATATATATATATATAATATTTTAATCGTATGTATAAATATTCTAATATTATTTTTATTTTAGTTTTTCAATATGGAATTATGTGTTATATTCTTCAATTTAATAACTAAAACTTCCTATATGAAAAATGTAATTATTATATACATTTTACGTTATCGCTTGGAATTCTTTCTTTCTTTAATATTCTCCCTTTATGACTCTTTATTTATTATAATTTTAATTATGAGTATATATACGAATTTTCTCATCATAATTCTACTTATAAGTCTTATATTTCTATATATTTTATAAAATTTATATTTGTTTTTCCTTGCTTATTCTAATTGTATTATCTATTACTTAGTATTATCAAATTATGACATGAAATTTTTAGTAACTTACCACATTAATATAATAAAATGGATATAGTTTTGTATTACTAATAAAATTTAACTTGACTTTATATTGTATGACTATTTTTCAGAATTCTCTCTACCACGACCCAAAATCCACTATAGGCCGTGATGGCGCCCAACATCACTGTTAGGCAAGCCAACACTTAATTATTGATTTTATCATTTTAAAAATTCATATGTCTTTCTTGGATAATGAGGTTAGTACATTAAAATAAATCGTAGTTACGTGCAATTTCGTTAAAATAATAAGTGAAAGTGAATTAGTGTAAAACAATCCATAACAAATTCTAGAACACCCCAAAAACCCGGTGTCACAAGTGCATGAGCATTTACTAAGGAGTACAATAATAACAATACATATGTCCAGAATGTAAATGAGACAGAATAAAATAAATAGTACGATGGAGACTTTGTGGACTGCGATGCGTGGCCTGGAATGCAACTCACATAAAGTCTCCTCAACAGTTGCGCCTACGCGCCAAGATGATCAGCAAATGAACCTGTCATATCCTACACATTTAGTGCAGAAGTGTAGCATGAGTACGTAAATCAACGCGTACTATCATGACCCAATTTCATCATAGGCCGTGATGGCGCCCAACACCGTTGTTAGGCAAGCCAACACTGCTAAATCTAGTGGTTTCCACTTTTAATATGTTTGCAAAGTGAATAACTTTCCTCATTGGTAAAATTTTTAGAAATTTACTGCCGTAAAGTAATTAAACATAATCAACTAAGTGCAATTCAAAGTCATAACAATAAGTCCAAAATCATAAGTCTACTAGTATGTGCCAAGACCTGGTGTCACAAGTGTGTGGGCTACTAGCAGAATATACAAAAAAATACTAGTCTACTGTCTCAAGGAAATAGACAGAAATATAAATCCAAAAGAGAGACTCCAACTGCTGCTGAACGGCTCGGAAGGGCAGCTCACCGTGTAGTCTCGAGCTAGAAGTCAAGAGTGCGCGCCAGACTGATAACCAGATGCACCTGTCTCAGATCCTGCATATCAAGTGCAGAAGTGTAGCGTGAGTACATAAACAATATGTATACAGTAAGTATCTAGTCTAACCTCGAAGAAATAGTGACGAGGGGTCGACTTCGACACTTACTAAGGGCCAAAAACATAATAACGTGAGGTTCTAATTAAGCAAGTAATATACAATGATAATAGCGCTCAAGACAAGAAGTAAGTGGACAAATACTTCTTTCAAGTAAGAATCAAACCATTTCTCTCATCTATTCCTTTCACCTTTCAAGTCCGTAAAACATTATTAAATATAAAGAAGGGATTTCGGTAGCACTACACACGAGTTATGCCGAGGATAGTACGACCCGATCCAAATATACATAATAATATACTGTGCACTGCCGAGGGTCGAACGACCCGAACCATATAATATATCAATAAATCCTGTCGAGGCGAACGACCCGCTCCCATGAGAGTAGTGGAAGTTTACCCCACTCGCGGAATATATTTGCGAAGCGGTTAAACATATAATTTCTCGATTCATCGTAGTATTCCTCAATACCTTTCTAAAAATAAGAAATTCAACTTGAAGCTTAAACATTGAAACCCTCAACCTCCGCTTTAATCTAACAACTAGTAAGCATAAACAAGCAACGGTATCAACAAAGCATGGTGTAAGCCTAAATCTACCCGGATATAAGCATGAATAGTAGCTACGCGCGGACTCTCATCACATCGTGCGTACGTATCCCTCCCACAAATAGAATTACATATTGATTAAGTTCACCTATGGGGTTGATTCCCTCTTACAAGGTTAGAAAAGAGACTTACCTCGTCTCAAAGCCTTCTTCCCGGTTCAAGAATGCGCTCACACCCTCAAGTCGGTGCCAAATCAATCCAAACTAATCAAATAATATACAAACTAATCAATATTTGCTCAAAAATTCATATTCCAACTATTAAAGAGGTTATCCAACCCTAAATGCAAGATTCTAAAAATTCACCCCTGGGCCCACGTGCTCGAATTCCTGAAATTTTCGAAGAAAGTTATTACACATAACCTTAGAATCATAAATATATGATTTTCACTAAGTTCTATAACCATTTTCGTGGTAAAATCCTATTTATTAAAATCAAAACTTAGGTTTTTCATCTAAACCCATGATTTCCACAAATATTCATGTTAAAATCTACTCATAATCGATGTATTAAACTCACATTAGGTAGAAATTACTTACCTTCAAAAGCTAGGTCGAAATCCCCTCCTTAAAAGCTCTCAAATCTCCCAAGAGTGAAAGAAAATGTGTTAGAAATAGCCCAAGTCCTGTATTAAATGAACCCTTCTGCCCAGCGATTTCCGCACCTGTGGTGCCTTGGCCGCATCTGCGGTCCCGCACCTGCGGCAAAATCCCCACAGATGCGCATTGCTCTCACCTGGCCAGGCTCTGCATCTGCGGACCATTGGGGCTGCTTCTGCGAGCCCATCCGCTCCTGCGATCAGGTCCCTCGCAACCTGCGGTCACGCATGTGCACCAAATATTTTCGCATCTGCTATGGCTGGGCTACCCTTAATGGTTCAATTCTGCAGCTCTTGGCTCACACCTACGAGCTCGCACCTGCGGCTGGCCCAACGCAGGTACGATTATGACAGAACTGGAAGTCAACATCTGCTCCAAACTTCCAACTTGGTCCGAGGCTCGTCCGATTGACACTCGGGGCCCCCAGGGCCCCGCTCGAACATACCAACAAGTTTGGAATCATAAAACGGAATCGCTCGAACTCTCAGAATGCTCGAAACAACATTAAAACTAAGAATCGCACCCCAAAACCAATTGAATCAAACTTATGAACTTCAAGTTCTTTAATTTACTCCCAATGCGCCGAAACGTACTTAAACTACTCGGATTGACACCAAATTTTGCGTACAAGTCTTAAATAACATTACGAAACCATCCCCGGTCTTGTAATTCTGTTTGGACCTCAATATCACCAAAATCCGCTCCAAACCAAATTTAAAGAATTTCTAAACCTTTAAAGAACCAACCTTCACAATTTGACGCCGAAACGCTCCCGAGTCATCCAAAACCCGATCCGAGCATACGCCCAAGTCTGAAATTATCATACGAACCTATTGGGACCATAAAATCCCGATTTCGAGGTCGTTTACTCGAAATATTGACCGAAGTCAAACTTAGCCTTTTAAGGCCAACTTAAGGAACCAATTGTCCCGATTTCAACCTGAACCCTTCCAAATCTCAAACTAACCACCCCCGCAAGTCATAAAATAGTAAAAGCACATATTGGGGGGGGGGGTCTTACTTAGGGGAACGGGGTTCTAGAAAGCAAAATGACCGGTCGAGTCATTACATTCTCCATCTCTTAAACGAACGTTCGCCCTCGAATGGGTCTAGAATCATACCTGGAGTGCTTAACAAATGAGGATATTTTCTCCGCATGTCCTCCTCGGACTCCCAGGTCGCTTCCTCGACTGGTTGTCCCCTCCACAGATCCTTATCGCGGAAATCCTCTTGGATCTCAATTGGCGATCCTGCCTATCAACAATGGCAACTGGCTCCTCTTCATAACCCAAACTCTCATCTATCTGAATCATGCCGAAGTCTAACACATGTGACAAGTCGGGATGATACCTTCGGAGCATAGACACATGAAAAATCGGATGAACTCCCGATAGACTGGGAGGCAAAGCAAGCTCATAAGCAACCTCCCCAACTCGCCTCAACACCTCAAATGGGCCTATAAACCTTGGGGTCAACTTGCCCTTCTTCCCAAACCGCACGATTCCCTTCAGCGGCGAGACTTTCAAGAGAACCTTCTCGCCTACCATGAATGATAAGTCGCGCGCCTTCTGATCCGCGTAACTCTTTTATCGGGACTGGGTTGTGCGAAGTCGCTCCTAAATCAACTTTACCTTTTCCAAGGCATCCTTCACCAGATCAGTACCATATAACCTAGCCTCGCCGGGCTCAAACCACCCAATGGGAGAACGACACCGTCAACCATATAAAGCCTCGAATGGAGCCATCTCGATGCTGGACTGGTAACTATTGTTGTAAGAAAACTCGGCCAAGGGCAAGAACTGATCCCACTGTCCTCCAAAGTCAATCACACATGCTCTTAGCATGTCCTCCAATATCTGAACTGTCCGCTCCGACTGCCCGTCGGTCTGTGGATGAAATGCTGTGCTGAGCTCTACACGGGTCCCCAATTCACTCTATACTGCTCTCTAGAAATGTGAAGTAAACTGAGGACCTCTGTCTGAAATGATGGAAACAGGCACACCATGCATCCGAACTATCTCATGGATATAAATCTGGGCTAATCTCTCCGAAGTATATGTAGTCATCACAAGAATGAAGTGTGCCGACTTGGTCAATATGTGTACAATGACCCAAACTACATCAAACTTCCGCAAAGTCTGCGACAATCCAACTACGAAGTCCATAGCAATGCACTCCCACTTCCACTTAGGTATAGTAATCTGTTGGAGTTGACGTCCAGGCCTCTGGTGCTCATACTTAACCTGCTGACAATTTAGGCATCTAGCTACATACTCAACTATATATTTCTTCATCTGCCGCCACCAATAGTGTTGCCTCAGGTCACGATACATCTTCGTAACACCTGGATGAAAGGAATATCAAGAACTCTGCGCCTCATCTAGAATCCTATCCCTCAGGCCATCGACATTAGGAACACATAGACGACCCTGAAGTCGCAGGACACCATCCTCGCCAATAGAAACCCCCTTAGCACTACCCTGTAGTACCATCTCTCTAAGAACTATCTGGTGCGGATCATCAAACTGCCTAGCCTTGATCCGCTCTAATTATGAAGACTGGGCAACGACGCAAGCAAGAACTCGGCTGGGCTCTGAAATATCCAACCTCATAATTCTATTAGCCAAGGACTAAATGTCCAAGGCTAGTGGCCTTTCCTCTACTGAAATGAATGACAAGCTACCCATACTCTCTGCCTTCCTGTTCAAGGCATTCATGACTACATTCGCCTTGCCCGAATGATAAAGAATGGTGATATCATAATCTTTCAGTAACTCAAGTCATCTACGTTGCCTCATATTGATATCCCTTTGCTTGAACAAATTATGCAAACTGCGATGATCGGTGTAGACCTCACAAGACACCCCATATAGATAATGCCTCCAGATCTTAAGAGCATGAACAACCGCGACCAACTCCAAATCTTGCACAGGATAATTCTTCTCATAGGGCTTCAGCTGACGTGAATCATATGCAATAACTTGCTCCTCCTGCATCAATACACAACCCAAGCCATTGCGTGAAGCGTCGCAATACACAGTATACATCCCCAAAACGGAAGGCAACGTAAGGACGAGTGCTGTGGTCAAAGCTATCTTGAGCTTATGGAAGCTCGCCTCATAATCATCAGACCAACGAAGCTGAGCACCCTTATGGGTCAATCTAGTCAAAGGTGATATTATAGATGAGAAGCCCTCCACGAACCGCCAACAATAACCTGCTAACCCTAAGAAGCTTCTGATCTCAGTCACCGAAGTAGGACGAGGCCAACTCTGAACTGCCTCAAACTTCTTGGGATCCACCTTAATGCCCTCTCCTAATACCACATGCCCTAAGAATGCTACAGAATCTAACCAAAACTCGCACTTCGAGAACTTAGCATATAGCTTCTGTTCCCGTAAGGTCTGAAGCACCACTCTCATATGCTGCTCGTGCTCCTCCATGCTACGTGAGTAAATCAAAATGTCATCAATGAAGACAATGACAAACGAATCAATATAAGTCTTGAACACCCTATTCATCAAGACCATAAATGCCACTGGGGCATTAGTCAAGCCGAAGGACATCACTAGAAACTCATAATGGCCATATCTAGTATGGAAAGTAGTCTTCAGAACATATGAGTCCCAAATCTTCAACTGATGGTACCCTGATCTCAAGTCGATCTTGGAGAACACCCTAGCACCCTACAACTGGTCAAACAAATCATCAATACGTGGCAACGGGTACTTGTTCTTAATGGTATCTTTGTTCAACTGGCGGTAATCGATGCACATCCGCATAGTCCTATCTTTCTTCTTCACAAATAATACTGGTGCACCCCAGGGTGATACACTCGGTCTGATGAAACCCTTGGCTAGCAAATCCTCAAGCTGTTCCTTCAACTCCTTCAATTCTTTCGAAGCCATACGGTACGGTGGGATAAATATAGGCTGGGTACCTAGAGCCAAGTCAATACAGAAGTCGATATCACGATCCGGTGGCATACCTGGAATATTAGAAGGAAATACATCGGAGAACTCCCGGACTACTAGCACTGAATCAATCGTCGGAGACTCTGCGGTGGTATCCCGGACATAGGCTAGATAAGCCAAACAACCCTTCTCGACCATATGTCGAGCCTTCAGAAAAGAGATGACCAGACTAGATATGCGGACAGATGAACCCTTCCACTCCAACCTCGACAACTCTAGCATCGCTAAGGTAACGACCTTGGCATGGCAATCAAGGATGGCGTGATATGGATATAGCCAGTCCATGCCCAGGATGACCTCAAAATCGGTCATATTAAGCAACAGAAGATCCGCTCTAGTCTCGTAGCCACAGAATATGATTACACAGGACCGATAGATCTAGTCCACAACAACAGAATCGCCCACAAGAGTGGACACATACACAGGAGTACCCAAGGACTCATGAGGAATATCTAGAAGGTGATCACACATAGATGACACATACGAATAGGTATATCCTAGATCAAATAATACTGAAGCATCCCTACCGCAGACAGAGATACTACCTGTGATCACGTCATCTGAGGCTACTGCATCTGGTCTGGCCAGAAAAGCATAACATCTGGCTGGGGAGCCACCTGGATGGCCTCCGCCTACCTGACCTCCACTTCTGGGATGACCCCTACCCACCTTCCCCCTACCTGTGGGTGGCCGGACAGCTGGTGCGTCTACTGGATCTGAAATCATGGGCTGCTGACCTTGCTGCACTGCCTTGCCCTGAAGCCTGGGGCAATGCCTCTTCATGTGACTAGGATCCCCGAACTCATAACAACCTCTCGAATCAGTGCACTGCTACCCTAAAATCTGGCCCTGATGGCCTGAATACCCACCGGATGAACCCTGGATAGCTGGTGGGCGATATGAACTCTCTGGCATGGCACTGGAGTAGGCACTGGAAGAACCCTGATGATCGGAGTACCCACTGGAAGAACCCTGAATAGCTGGCGGCCAGTAAGAACTCTCCGGCATAGCACTGAAATAGGGCTGCGTTGGAACACCTCGAGGAGGTGGTGGTGCTGAATATGGGGGCCTGCTGGGATGACCCCTCCCAAAATGACTTCTGCCCCCAGTTGGGGCTCCTCTGAACTCTCCAGAAAAATAAGACCTCTTGTCCCGCTACATCTGCTCTCTACACCTCTGACGATAACCCTCAATCCTGCGAGCAATCTCCACCACTAACTGATAGGGAGTCCCCATCTCAACCTCCCGAGCCATGCTAGCCTGAATACTACAGTGCAGCCCCACAACGAACCTTCGCACTCGCTCCGCCTCAGTAGGAAGTATCATAAGTGCATGGCGAGATATCTCAGAAAATCTCGCCTCATACTCAGTCACTGACATCTGACCCTGCTCGAGCCGCTCAAACTGACACCGCAACTCTTCCCTCTGGGAGGGTGGAATATACTTGTCCAAAAATAGGTGTGTGAACTGATCCCAAGTCATATGAGGAGAATCTTCTGGTTTGCCAAGAAGATAAGCCTTCCACCATCTACGTGCGCTGCCCTCCAACTGAAAGGTAGTGAAATCCACTCTGTGAAACTCCAATATGCTCATTTTGTGCAGGCTGTCCCTGCACCTATCAATAAAGTCCTAGGGATCCTTATGTCGCTCACCCCCAAATACCAGAGGGTGAAGCCTAGTCCATCTGTCCAAAAGTTTCTGCGGCTCGCCGACCACAACTGGTCTAGGCTCAGGTACGACTGCTGCAACTGGCCGGGCCCTGCCCATGGGTAGTGTACCCGGGGTATGATATACGACAATTGCATGCCCAAGTGCCTGAGCAGTAGGGGTCTGTTCTCCCCCTCCCGTTTGAGATGTGGCTGGGTCTGCTGGAAATAAACCAGCCTGGGTCATAGAATCCATGAACCGCAGCATACGGCCCATGACCTCCTAAAAGCCCGGTGCTGACGTAAAATCTACCGGGGCTGGCTCTGCTGCGAGCACCGAGCCCTGCTCCTCCATAATGGGATTCTCCACTGGCGGTGCAACTACGACAACTCTGGGACATCCTCTCCCCTTACCTCGGCCCGGTGCCCTCCCCCGACCTCTGCCTCGGCCTCTAGCTATAGAGGGAGCAGCCCCTCCCGGTTATGGAACGTTTGCTGCGCGTGTTCTTACCATCTGTGAGAGAATAAGAGGGAGAAAATTAGTACACCATCAACTGCACGATAGGAGATGAATAAAGAGTAATTTACTAACACCCCATAGCCTCTCGAAGATAAGTACGGGCGTCTCCGCACCGATCCGCAAGACTCTATTAGGCCTGCCCATAACTTATGAGACTACGTGAACCTAGGGCTCTGATACCATATTGTCACGACCCAATTTAATCATAGGTCATGATGGCACCCAACATCGTTGTTAGGCAAGCTAACACTGATAAATCTAGTGGTTTCCACTTTTAATATATTTGCAAAGTGAATAACTTTCCTCATTGGTAAAAGTTTTAGAAATTTACTGTCGTAAAGTAATTAAATAGAAGTCATAAGTCTACTAGTATGTGCCAAGACCTGGTGTCACAAGTGTGTGAGCTACTAGTAGAATATATAAAAAAATATTAGTCTACTGTCTCAAGGAAATAGACAGAAATATAAATCCAAAAGAGAGCCCCCGGCTGCTGTTGAACGGCTCGGAAGAGCACCTCACCGTGTAGTCTCGAGCTAGAAGTCAAGAGTGCGCGCCAGACTGGTAACCAGATGCACCTGCCTCAGATCCTGCACATCAAGTGCAGAAGTGTAGCGTTAGTACATAAACAACATGTACCCAGTAAGTATCTAGTCTAACCTCGAAGAAGTAGTGACGAGGGGTCGACTTCGACACTTACTAAGGGCCAAAAACATAATAACACGAGGTTCTAATTAAGCAAGTAATATACAATGATAATAGCGCTCAAGACAAGAAGTAAGTAGACAAATCCTTCTTTTAAGTAAGAATCAAACCATTTCTATCATCTATTCCTTTCACCTTTCAAGTCCGTAAAACACTATTAAATATAGAGAAGGGATTTCGGTAGCACTACACACGATTTATGCCGAGGACGTACGATCCGATCCAAATATACATAATAATATACTGTGCACTGTCGAGGGTCGAACGCCCCAAACCATATAATATATCAATAAATCTTACCGAGGCGAACGACCTGCTCCCATGAGAGTAGTGGAAGTTTACCCCGCTCGCGGAATATATTTGCAAAGCGGTTAAACATATAATTTCTCGATTCATTGTAGTATTCCTCAATTCCTTTCTAAAAATAAGAAATTCAACTTGGAGCTTAAACATTGAAACCCTCAACCTCCGCTTTAATCCAACAACTAGTAAGCATAAACAAGGAACGGTATCAACAAAGCATGGTGTAAGCCTAAATCTACCCGGATATAAGCATGAATAGTAGCTACGCACGGACTCTCGTCACATCGTGCGTACGTAGCCCCCCCACAAATAGAAGTACATACTGATTAAGTTCACCTATGGGGTTGATTCCCTCTTACAAGATTAGAAAAGAGACTTACCTTGTCTCAAAGCCTTCTTCCCGGTTCAAGAATGCGCTCACACCCTCAAGTCGGTGACGAATCAATCCAAACTAATCAAAACGTGCTCAAGAGTTCGTATTCCAACTATTAAAGAGGTTACCCAACCCTAAATCCAAGATTCTAAGAATTCACCTTCGGGCCCACGTGCCCGAATTTCGAAAATTATCAAAGAAAGTTGTTACCCATAACCTTAGAAACATAAATATATGATTTTCACTAAGTTCCATAACCATTTTCGTGGTAAAATCTCATTTTTTTATTATCAAAACCTAGGTTTTTCATCTAAACCTATAATTTCCACAAATATTTATGTTAAAATCTACCCATAATCTATATATTAAACTCACATTAGGTAGAAATTACTTACCTTCAAAAGCTAGGTCGAAATCCCCTCCTTAAAAGCTTTCAAATCTCCTAAGAGTGAAAGAAAATGTATTAAAATAGCCTAAGTCCCGTATTAAATGAACCCTTCTGCCCATCGATTTCTGCACCTGCGGTGCGTTGGCCATATATGTGGTCCTGCACCTGCGGTAAAATCCCCGCAGGTGCGCATTCCTCTCACCTGGCCAGGCTCCGTATCTGCGGACCATTGGGGATGCTTCTGCGAGCACATCTGCTCCCGCGATCAGGTCCCTCGCACCCGCGGTCACACAGGTGCGCCAAATATTTCCGCATCTGCGGTGGCTGAGCTGTGTCACGCCCCAAACCTGAAGGGGCATGGTCGACACCCAGTACCATACTCGTCCCGAGCGTTCCACTCTGTAAATGTGAACTCTAGAGGAATAACCCTCAACCTAGGCCGATGAGGCCATATTCTGAATCATCTGGAAATATCGTTTGTCTCATCTAAGGGGTAAACATACCCAAAAACTCATATAGTGTTATACAAACTATACAAGACTTGTCTACAAGCCTCTAGAGATAGTTGAACTGTATCATGGTCGGGACAGGGCCTCGACCTACCCATCAAACTTGTATATATATAAAACGGACTCCAAGGTCTAGACATGGTAACTCCGGGGAAGTGGAGCTTACCAACCAAGTTGATATTTGGCTCTGTCTACTGGGAAGGTCTATCCAGCTGTCTATCAGGACCTGCAGGCATGAAATGCAGCATCCCCAGCAAAGGTACGTCAGAAAAAATAATGTACTGAGTATGTAAGGCAACAAAATAACTGAAAGCTGAAACTGAATTGATGATATAATAACGGAATGTAACAGGGAGTCAAAAATAATCTGAAGATATGCTTACCTGCTGATACTGACTCAACTCTCTCCATATAGTATGTAAAATAGTTGTCTCACCCTATAAGGCTCGGTATCTGTAACTGCCCTGCCGTAGTAGGCTCGCTCATAGGCGCTCGGCCATACTAGGCTCTGTATCTCGGCCATTCTGGGCTCGCTCATAGGCGCTCGGCCACAATAGGCTCGGTATATAACTTACCATCTGATAAGAGGTTGCCCAATAGGGGCCTGCCCACCGATTATAACTGGATAGTGGTAAAAATTACTGTAACACTATATATATATACACTCTCTGCTCTCTTAGCTGAAATAAGACAATATTAAACTGAATATGAAGTCCCGATAAGGGAGAATACTGTAACTTCTGAGACTAGGATAATGTGAATAAATTCAGGAATACGAACTTCTCTTTATGCCTCGTTATCAAACTCATATAGTTACGAGATCATGCCAAAATGAAGAAAGGTTTAGCCTTAACATACCTTATCAAAATATTTCCAATCACCAACTTGAACTCTCCTCTTCTCACCTTAATCTACAACAACGATAATAATACTATCATTAAGTTACGAAAGGTACAACTAACGCACAACGAATGACAAGCTTATTTTGTATTAAAACGGACAACATCTCCCCTATAATCCTTACTTCCTCCAAATTCAAGATAACACCACAACACCAAAAACAACAATAACAACATATATACATTAGTTTCCAACCTTATGCACACCACACAGTACTACAAAACAGCCCAACACACCCCAATCTCTTTATACACAAAACGACCACCGTAGTAGTGTCAACAACCCGAAATTGTTACGATGAACAACCAGCCCAACATCCTGCATTTATGTGGTATTTCTCCACACCCTTCCTCCTCCAAAACTCCACAAAACAGTAGTAAAACACGCTGCCCAGCAGCACCACAAAACAGTCCGAAAACAGTCCACTACAAGTGAATAACTCAAACTCACGGCTTCCGATCACCGTCCCGTGAGTTCTTACAAATATAGAACGACTTACTATGCATATACAGCAGAAAAAAATGGATGAAATAGAGCAGTAAACTTACCTTATTTGTTGGATAACTCAGCTCCTAACTTGGTTCTTCAAACTCTAGGCTTTACCTCCAATTGGAACTTGAAAGGGAGAGAAAATCAATTGGGGTTTGGGGAAAATTTTTGGGAGGAGTTTTGCAGAGATTAAGTCTGGTTATTTTTCTCTATTATCTACCTAATATATGAAGGGGATAAGACTTTTAAAAAGTCCTCTTTGAATGACCCGAACTGGCCCATTTTTGGACGACCCGAAGAGGCCCATTTGTGAATTTTTGTTTAAGCAAGTAGGTGACAGTCTGCGCAGTCTCGGAAAACCTCTCATATATCTCTACTCTGGTGTCGTATTGACAAACGGTTTAATGCGTTGGAAAATAGACTCATAGATATTTAATTTGATGGGTGGAACACCCCATAAATCTACGTATATTGGGAGAAAATATCAGTTACATTGGACCCAAAGTTTCAGTAAAACGTATGAACGTAACTTGTGATGACTTTCATCGACTTTTGTTCCACCACTCGCTTGACTTCAAAATATAACACACGGCTATCATACGAATAAAATAACTCATAACATAACCTCCTTATCATGTTAAACACCCTGGTCTCACTCCAAAAGTACATGCTATAACATTTCCCATTTTGTCGATTTTCGACGAAACATTATGTTTTTCAATTCCTTTAGCTTTTGAATATTCCAACCATCTTTGTACTTGTTGTTCATGATCTTCAATATTTGTAACCTCTGAGGTAATGTATTAACTTACTTTGTAAACTTTTCAAATATGATTTTATTTCTGAGCTTACGTCAATTGACTTACGACGTACTCGTACGTACGAAAACATGGGTTGTAACATCATTTCCCCCTTTGGAACATTCGTCCTCGAATGTTGAATGGTGCACATATCAGTCTCATAACCTATATCTCTCATAAATAATTTATTCCTGGCCTTTCCATCTAGGCAACTGTTCTATGGATAAATTCATAGGCCTGGGCATTCCCCCATTTAGGCCTCTTTCTGACACCACTACTTATGGTATGAATCCTTCCAACCTCGTAATTATTGCGACCTTCTGTCATGCATCCTGTACGACTTTGTCCTTGTATGTGTGCCTATGCGACTCTTCTGTTCCTTTTCCTCCAGCTTTTAGCCAATCTATAGGCCTCACTTTGGGAACATATATAGAACTATGACAAGTTGTTCCTCCCGGTGTATATAGGTGTAGTAAAGTTCTTCGCTCGGTAATTTGTCAAACTTACGACTGTTGCGATATCTTGTTTTGTAGCCTTGTAAATATATCCTTATTGATTTACTACATCTAGGTAGGTCATACTACACTATCACACTTGCTTCAGTTTATTATTGCCAAGGTTTGCTACCCAACTCCATGTTACCTCTCGCTTCTTATCCTATATGTATAAATCTAAGTCCTTTAGTTCTTCCTCATTACTGTTCATCTTAAAAATGAAGGCCTGATATCATCTCATACTTTGGAACTTTTATCTGCCTATTGTTGATTCACCTTAATGTAGATCTATAATCTACCATTGATAACTTGAAACCTCTTATGTAATACATTGTCCTTGGGGATCACGTCTCATCAGGAAACATCTGAAGTTATTTTATTTATCCATGTAGGGATGATACTATACTTCAATAACTGTATTTCATCGCATCCCAACGTGATTCATCTTATGAGGGGTATTCTAATCTCATGCAATTCATGAGATCCCTTCTCTTTGAATCATTAACCAATCAATGGCCTTAACGTTATCCTCTTATATATCACAATTACACCATTATTCTACTACTAGGGCAACATTTTATCTCTTCAAATTGCTCATAGTCTTAGACTCCTCTGAGTTCATTCAGGCTATACTGAGTTTTTTTTTTTTTTTTATAACTTACGGAAACCATCAGCTCTCTTATTTTGATGGGCTTAATTTTGAGGCCTTACATATTCTCATCACCTTCTCAATAATCTTGTTGCTCTACCATACTTTAGCTTGTGACCTACACATATCTATTTATAGTATTCATAACCTTCCTTTAACTTTCTAGCACCATACATTTCCTTATGTTATTCAGGAACTTCAAGCGGGACATCAAATTGACTCTAACTCTTCTTTACTCTCTTAACTAGACCTCTCGGTACTTGGAAACTATAGGCTAGAAGATATGTCCCTGACAACACCACTATCATTTGTGGGTACTGAATCATGGCGCTTCTAGCCCGCTATCTGATGTATGGACTATTCACAACCTTCTACATTTGAGCATTTTGTACCTTCTTAACCTTTACCCTACTTAGCTTTTAATCTAGCATTGTATCTTCTGTCTCTTTCATAACCTCCCTTCCACATAGGTAGAATTCACTTCCACTTCTTGAAGCTCTACTGTAAACTTGCACCTCTAGTGCGTACACAATCCGGTGGGAGCTTCATACTTACTCCTTATGAGATTGGTACTTTTGTTTCTAGCTTTATTGTAGAGCCGTTATAGAATATGGCTATTGTACTATCTTTCTTGTACCTCTAATGTTATGAGTGATTTTGCAATGTTCAGACTCCTAATTCACTTACCTGATGTAACTCGTTAGTTTCCTCTTCTCTCTAGCCTTTAAGTAGGCTTAAGCTATCTTCCGATCTGTTGCTCAGGGTATTATTACTTTCTCCTTTGGTGGACGCCATGGAACATCCATAATATAATCTTCTAACAATTCAAGCCTTTGTTTGTGAGGTGGACTCAATTCTTTTTGTTTTAACTTTATACCGGCGTCTCCTGTAGCTGTAGGAATGTCAACATATATGCTGCATGGATAATACTCTGAAATGTTAAGTGCGGTCATAACATAACTAACTCGGGGTCATTGATTTAATAATTCCTTTCATGCCTTCTCAGTTTTCTTTAAAAGTGCGCAATTACTTCTCTTGGTCGTTCTGCCACTTATTGCATGAATACTTGGCTTTTCCTAGTGCCAACACCTATTGGAATTTTGTGCAACTCATATGATCTCAAATATTTCTTTTGATTTTTACTTCCCGTTCATTAGCCACGATAGGTTCCACTTTCTTATGGAGTGTATACAATATTGTAGTGAGACTGTTGTTACAAGATCATTTCTTCTTTAGGTCACTATGCTTATGTTGAAGCCTTCTTCCTTATTTCCCCGGCTAGTCTTTCATTGTAGCACTTAGGGAAGACCCTCTGACTCTTGTAGAGCTGGGCTTTTTACATTGTATACCCGACGAAAGATTTGATGCACTGACTCGCCAATAATTATCCTTAGTTACTTATCTTTGCGCCCTTATGCTCGTAGGGTTACTTCTGCACTCGAATTTTTATTATCTCTTCAGTGGCACTCTCTCTTTTATTTCCATAACACTTATACGGTACCTTTTACTGCCCAACTCCTATCAGAATATTCCTCAAGGATTACGATGTCGTATCTACGAGATCGAATTTCCTGTGTTGGGTTTCACTTCATTTATCTTGCATGGTTTACTGATTTATCTAAGACCTCTTGTCTAGCCATGACTAGGCTCTTACTGAATTCCTGAATGAACTTCTAACTACTCATCAGTCCATGCTCATATTTACCTTCTGGCTAACCACTCTTGGGTTATGTCTTCTACCTTAACTTAACTTTTGCACTGGCTCCTAATGTATCAAGTGTTCATTCGCTCTTATTTATCAATAACATTTGGTGTGGGAACCCTTACTGCCTCCCCTCGTCGTCGTGCTTGCATAATGTTCTGGACTCGTATCATGTCTGTAGGATCTGAATAAATGCAATATCATTCCTTTCACCATTTACTGCATTCTTCCTTTACTATTCCATAGTTACCTGAACCACTTAACTCTGACTTAATACCATATTACACCATCTTCCCCCCTTTAGGGGAGTATTAACATGTAATGCTATGAAGACTTACTTATAAATATTTTACCTCTTCATCTTCGACGTCTTTTCACGTCTTTATTGACTCTTACTTGCCTTGCAGTAACCTTTATGTATCAAGGATAATTGAATATCTTACACACGACGGTATCAGATACCTAGTGTAACTGGAACACTTAGTCTCTTAAGATTAACTTTGCTCAAAGTTCTTGCTTTAGGGAAGCGTCTTCCTGAGTGACCTTTAAAGGTTATTCTTCTGTTGTCGATTGTATTATTGCTGGAATGCGATATTTGAAATTCTCTTGATGTCAACTATCATCACCTCATTTGATCCCTAATTGATGTTCAGTTTATCTTGTTCACTAGCCCATGCTAATTTCTATTACTCCGGGGGTCTAAATTATTTTGTCTTGGTAATCACGTTGGATGCACCAACTCATTTCTCGAAATGAGAATATGACTTTTGGCCTATACTCTTTTATTGTCTCAAGACCTGTCATCTCTTGTTTTTTTTTCACTTGACTATAGACTCTGTCATCATATCATATTTTGATTTACCGTTATCACCCATTTATCACATCTTACTCATAATACTTCATTTCTCTCTTCTTATTCTCCTGCTAATACTTCTGTTTATCGCATTATTCTGAAAACTTCAACAAAACATTGTTTCACTTTTAGCTCCCCTGGCTCAATCCACCATTTCGGGTTACTCTAACCCAAGCTGGATCTTGATATCCCATCCTTCTCTTAAACTATATATGTTAGCTCCCATAGGGCATAACTGAGATGGGTGTGGCCAATTGTACATACCTCTATTTCTATTGAAGGTAACTTAGAATCCATTTATTTCTCTGCCTGACGTGGACATTCGGACAGTCTTCATTAACTAGGTACCTCGTACCCTTCTTCACCTTGCTTCTGTTACATGTTGAAACTTATACTTTTACCTTATGATACTCCCATGGCCTACTATTCACGGGGTATGTTAGATATTCCCGTCTTAGGGTAAATGGGAAATTCGTATATATGGTAAGCACAATCTAATAGGGTCTCAAACAGGGCCACGTAGTCAAGAATTCTCTCTCTACTAATGCTTTTACCTACTGTTGTATTATACCTTTAGCTAGCTATAATTTTTCTAATTGAAAGCATCGCTATATCATTGGCAAACATAAGCTTTGACTCGAACTCTTATGACTCAGATCTATAGCACGATTTGGATTTGAATGAAGGGTAACAAACTCCTAAATGCCTTGTAGCCTCCGGCTTAACACACCCATAAACAAGACTCTACTAGACACGGCTTGTAGACTCTCTAAGATAGAACAGCTCTGATACCAAGTTTGTCACGCCCCAAACCTGAAGGGGCGTGGTCGGCACCCGGTACCATACTCGGCCCGAGCGTACCACTCTGTAAATGTGAACTCTAGAGGAATAACCCTCAACCTAGGCCGATGAGGCCATATTCTGAATCATCTGGAAATATCGTTTGTCTCATCTAAGGGGTAAACATACCCAAAAACTCATATAGTGTTATACAAACTATACAGGACTTGTCTACAAGCCTCTAGAGATAGTTGAATTGTATCATGGTCGGGACAGGGCCTCGACCTACCCATCAAACCTGTATATATATAAAACGGACTCCAAGGTCTAGACCTGGTAACTCCGGGGAAGTGGAGCTTACCAACCAAGCTGATATTTGGCTCTGTCTACTGGGAAGGTCTATCCAGCTGTCTATCAGGACCTGCAGGCATGAAATGCAGCGTCCCCAGCAAAGGGACGTCAGTACAAATAATGTACTGAGTATGTAAGGCAACAAAATAACTGAAAGCTGAAACTGAATTGATGATATAATAACGGAATGTAACTGGGAGTCAAAAATAATCTGAAGATATGCTTACCTGCTGATACTGACTCAACTCTCTCCATATAGTATGTAAAATAGTTGTCCGGCCCTATAAGGCTCAGTATGTGTAACTGCCCTGCCGTAGTAGGCTCGCTCATAGGCGTTCGGCCATACTAGGCTCTGTATCTCGGCCATTCTGGGCTCGCTCATAGGCGCTTGGCCACAGTAGGCTCGGTATATAACTTACCATCTGATCAGAGGTTGCCCAATAGGGGCCTGCCCACCGATTATAGCTCGATGGTGGTAAAAATTACTGTAACACTGTATATATATACACTCTCTGCTCTCTTAGCTGAAATAAGACAATATTAAACTGAATATGAAGTCCCGATAAGGGAGAATACTGTAACTTCTGAGACTAGGATAATGTGAATAAATTCAGGAATATGAACTTCTCTTTATGCCTCGTTATCAAACTCATATAGTTACGAGATTATGCCAAAATGAAGAAAGGTTTAGCCTTAACATACCTTATCACAATATTTCCAATCACAAACTTGAACTCTCCTCTTCTCACCTTAATCTACAACAACGATAATAATACTATCATTAAGTTACGAAAGGTACAACTAACGCACAACGAATGACAAGCTTATTTTGTATTAAAACGGACAGCATCTCCCCTATAATCCTTACTTCCTCCAAATTCAAGATAACACCACAACACCAAAAACAACAATAACAACATATATACATTAGTTTCCAACCTTATGCACACCACACAATACTACAAAATAGCCCAACACACCCCAATCTCTTTATACACAAAACGACCACCGTAGTAGTGTCAACAACCCGAAATTGTTACGATGAACAACCAGCCCAACATCCTGCATTTATGTGGTGTTTCTCCACACCCTTCCTCCTCCAAAACTCCACAAAACAGTAGTAAAACACGCTGCCCAGTAGCACCACAAAACAGTCCATAAAACAGTCCACAAAACAGTCCGCTACAAGTGAATAACTCAAACTCACGGCTTCCGATCACCGTCCCGTGAGTTCTTACAAATATAGAACGACTTACTATGCATATACAGCAGAAAAAAATGGATGAAATAGAGCAGTAAACTTACCTTATTTGTTGGATAACTCAGCTCCTATCTTGGTTCTTCAAACTCTAGGCTTTACCTCCAATTAGAACTTGAAAGGGAGAGAAAATCAATTGGGGTTTGGGGAAAATTTTTGGGAGGAGTTTTGCAGAGATTAAGTCTGGTTATTTTTCTCTATTATCAACCTAATATATGAAGGGGATAAGACTTTAAAAATTCCTCTTTGAATGACCCGAACTGGCCCATTTTTGGACGACCCGAAGAGGCTCATTTGAGAATTTTCGTTTAAGCAAGTAGATGGCAGTCTGCGCAGTCTCGGAAAAACTCTCATATCTCTCTACTCTGATGTCGTATTGACAAACCGTTTAATGCTTTGGAAAATAGACTCATATATATTTAATTTTATGGGTGGAACACCCCATAACTCTACGTATATTGGGAGAAAATGTCAGTTACATTGGACCCAAAGTTTCAGTAAAACGTATGAACGTAACTTGTGATGACTTTCATCGACTTTTGTTCCACCACTCGCTTGACTTCAAAATATAACACACGGCTATCATACGAATAAAATAACTCATAACATAACCTCCTTATCATGTTAAACACCCTGGTATCACTCCAAAAGTATATGCTATAACATTCCCCATTTTGTCGATTTTCGACGAAACATTATGTTTTTCAATTCCTTTAGCTTTTGAATATTCCAACCATCTTTGTACTTGTTGTTCATGATCTTCAATATTTGTAACCTCCGAGGTAATGTATTAACTTACTTTGTAAACGTTTCAAATATGATTTTATTTCTGAGCTGACATCAATTGACTTACGACGTACTCGTACGTACGAAAACATGGGTTGTAACAAGCTGCCCTTAATGGTTCGCTTCTGCGGCTCTTGGCTCGCACCTGCGACTGGCCTAGCACAGGTGGGATTATGATAGAACTGGAGCTTCAGCAGCTGCTCCAAACTTCCAACTTGGTCCGAGCCTCGTCCAATTGACACTCGGGGCCCCCAGGGGCCTGCCCGAACATACCAATAAGTTTGGAATCATAAAACGGACTCGCTCGAACTCTCGGAATGCCCGGAACAACATTAAAACTAAGAATCGCACCCTAATACCAATTGAATTAAACTTATGAACTTCAAGTTCTTTAATTTACTCCCAATGCGCCGAAACGTATTTAAACTACTCGAATTGACACCAAATTCTCCGTGTAAGCCTTAAATGACATTACGGAACCATCCCCGGTCTCGAAATTCTGTTTGGACCTCGATATCACCAAAACCCGCTCCAAACCAAATTTAAAAGAACTTCTAAACCTTCAAAGAACCAACCTTCACAATTAGACGCCAAAACGCTCCCAGATCATCCAAAACCCGATCCGAGCATACGCCCAAGTCCAAAATCATCATACGAACCTATTGGGACCGCCAAATCTCGATTCCGAGATTGTTTACTCAAAATATTGACCGAAGTCAAACTTAGCCTTTTAAGGCCAACTTAATGAACCAATTGTCCCGATTTCAACCCAAACCCTTCCAAATCTCAAACTAACCACCCCCGCACGTCATAAAACAGTAAAAAGCACATACATGGGGTCTTATTTAGGGGAACAAGATTCTAGAAAGAAAAACAACCGTCGGGTCGTTACACGTACCCGGTAAGTATCTAGCCTAACCCGGAGAAGTAGTGACGAGGGGTCGACATCGACACTTACTAGTGGTCCAATAAATCAATATGGTAAATCATAAACAGATAAGAGTACAACAATAGTAGTGAGGTAAATCTGTAACTAACACAATCTTCCAAAATATCTTTTAACAATATTAATCTCTTAATCTTGTATTCTATCTCGACAACTCAGAATTTATCAAGTGCCAATAACAAACGAATAAGAATTCCCATATAAAATGCAAGACATCAGTGGAAGGAAAAATCTCGCGAATATTCAGACTGCTAGCGATATAACGTACGATTATGCCGAGGTCGTACAACCAGATCTCAGAAAGAATATGATAATGCCGAGGCGATTAGCCTGATCCCATCATAACGTGTACATTTCCGAGGGTCGAGTGGCACGAATCATAGATGCATCTATTATACTACCGAGGCGAACAACCCGCTCCCATAAGAGTGTGGTACATAATCCTGCCGAGGCGTTCGGCCCGCTCCACAAGAAAGGAAAGGAATTATCGAATTAGGAGACACTAGCTTCCGATACAGTATATGAACACAAAATGAATATAACCTTTACCGTTTCTCAAATTACTTGCTAACAACTCAAGTAATAAGACTCGGCCTAACATATATGCATGTATTTCTAAATCACGTTCAATTATATTTTCAATTAATTAAGCCAGCAGAATGAATTCAAATACTTCAAATATTACATGGTAAAGTCCTAAGTCTACCGGGATATGAATATGCTTTATCTATGTACTGACTCTCATCACCTCGTGTGTACGTAGCACCCATAGCTATCAGTACATAGCTATTACATCACCTAGCGGGTAGTTTCCCCCTCACAAAGTTAGACATGAGACTTACCTCGCTCCAAAGTTCCATAACCAGCTCGAACGCCCCTCTAACACCTCAACTCAAAGCCAAACGTCCTAAAACTAGTCAAACAACGTGTAAATCAATCAAAATATACTCCAATGCTTAAAATTTAACAACTTATAATGATTTCCAACTCCGCTCGAAAAGTCAATAAAGTTAACCCTCGGGCCCACGTGCCCGGATTTCAAAATTTTCTGAAGATAACTTTACCCATAACACCACGAACTCAAATATATAATTTATCCCCAATTCCATGTCCAATTTCATGGTCAAAATTATAAAATACCAATTTCTAGGTTTTCTACCAAAATCCCAACTTTCTACAAATTTCCATGTTTAAATCCATATAGAACCCATGAAATTAACTTACAACAAGTGGGAAATTACTTACCTCGACATAGATGATGAAAATCTTCCCTCCAAGAGCTCCAAAAATTGTCCAACCAAATGAAAATGTGAGAGAAATGGGCTAAGTCTCGGATTAAAAACATCCCACTGCCCAGTGACTTTCACACCTGCGAGCCCGCTTCTGTGAGAAAAACCTCTTTCCTGCGGAAGTCTACTGTCAGCAGCCCATCGCACCTGTGGAAGATTCTTCTGCTCCTGCTCGCAGGTGCGACAATGCCTCGCACATTTGCCCGCACCTGCGACACTAGCCTCGCTTCTGTGCACATGCAGGTGCGCTACTCGCCTCCGCTTCTGCAACTACACGCCCAGGCTATCCAAGCCACTTCTGCGAGCTTCACCTTGCTTCTGCGACCAAACTTTCGCAGAAGCGATCGCACCAACAACAAAAATTCCAGCAACTCCAACAAGGCTCAATTCGACCCGAATCCCGTCCGAAACTCACCCGAGCCTCCCGAGACCCCATCCAATCATACCAACCATTCCTAAAACATGATAAAAACTTGCTCGAGGCATCAAATCACACTAAACAACATCCAAATTACGAATCGACGATAAAAATCCTTCTTTAAACTTTCAAACTTCAAAACTTCGACGAACGCGTTCAAATCATATCAAAATATCCCGGAATGATGCCAAATTTTATATACAAGTCACAAATTACGATACGAACCTATTCCAAGGCTCAGAACCCCAAACGAACATCGATAACACCAAAGCCTACTTCAAACCAAACTTAGGAAATTCTTAAACCTTCAAAATGCCAACCTTCCATAATAAGCGCCGAAATACTTTCGGACCACCCGATACTTAACCCGAACATATGCCCAAGTTCGAAATGATCATACGAACCTAATAGAACCTTCAAATCCCGATTCCGAGGTCGTTTACTTAAAAGTCAAACTCTGGTAAACTTTTCCAACCTAAAGCTTCCGAATTTAGAATTTTCTTTCCAAATCAATTTCGAACTTTCCGAAATCAAATTCTGACTACGCGTACAAGTCATAATACATGAAGTGAAGCCACTCAAGGACTCAAATCACTGAACGTCACGCGAGAGCTCAAAATGACCGGTCTAGTCGTTACACTCTCGTTGTTCAAATTTATCAATAATATTTTTGAGTATTATTTATTTACTTATTTTTGTCAAATAAATTTAAAGTATGGATTAAATCATATTATCTCTATTTTTCTCTTTATACATTAGTTCTTTTTCTATAACATTGTAACTTTTTTGTTTGTTTAGCGTTTATCTATTATATGAATATTGTTATATTATTTTTCAAAATGCGTGGTGTTGAATTAGTTAGAAGTTTAAAAAGAGAAGTTCATTTGTTATATATCATAAATCTACTAATAACTGTAATAATTATTATTTTAATATCACTTTCAATAAGCAATTAAATTAAATTCTCCTTCATTTTTGTATTTAGTATGAAATTTGACTTTTAATTTTTTATTAAAATTACCACATAACTTTTATGTCAATTGTTTATATTTTTTTTAATTTTATCTATTATAACTGTAACGACCCGACCGATCGTTTTGAGCATTTATACTTCGCTCGGTTGTTTGAGGGTATGAGTAGCTCCGTATGATATAATATGACTTATGTGAATTGCTGGTTTTGGTTTTCAAGTTATTCAGAATTGATTTGAAAGAATGATTATCAGCTAGAAGCTTTAAATTGGGAGAGTTGACCAAGTTTGACCTTTTGTGAATTTGAACCCGGAATGGAGTTCTGATTGTTCCATTAGCTCCGTTGGGTGATTTCAAACTTAGGAGCATGTTCGGATTGTGATTCGGAGGTCCGTAGTTGAATTTGGCTCGAAATGGCGAAAGTTAAAATTTTGGAAAGTTTAACCGGGAGTGAACTTTTTGATATCGGATTCGGATTGTGATTCCGGGAATTGGAATAGATTCGCTATGTTATTTGGGACTTGTGCGCAAAATTTGAAGTCATTCCGGATTGATTTACTATGTTTTGGCATTAGTTATTGAATTTGAAAGTTCAAAGTTCATAGATTTCGATTTGAGGTGTGATTCATCGTTTTGATGTTGTTATGTGTGTTTTGAGGACTTGAGTAGGTCCGTATTGTGTTATGGAACTTGTTGGTATGTTCGGACGGGGTCCCGAGAGGCTCGGGTGAGTTTCGGACGAGGTTCAGATCATTTCATTACATTTTAGATTTTTGCTAAGATTGCTAGTTCTAGTGTGACCGCACCTCGGGCTGGTTTGCGCAGGTGCGAGGGTCGCAGAAGCAACGAAGGGTCACAGGAGCAGAAATATCGCTGGGAGCAGGGTTCCGCAGAAGTGGAGATTGCTTCGCATCTGCGAAGGTGCAGATGCGGTGAGTTGAGCGCAAAAGCGGATTGGAAGCGCATAAGCGACAAGTGGGCGCGCACCTGCGAGTGTGCAGATGCGGGTATTTTACCGCAGGTGCGAAGGCAGACCTCCAGTGCTTCTCCGCAGAAGCGTGTTTTTGGTCGCAAATGCGATGCCGCAGAAGCGGCTAATGTGCCGTAGGTGCGAAAGTGCTGGCAGAATGATAAATACAAGGGTTCGCGATTTTGGCTTCATTTTAACATTTCCAAGCTCGGATTGAGGCGATTCTTGGAGCAATGTTTATCTTGCGGACTGGGGTAAGTGTTCTCTACTCATTTTTGATCTTATATCATGAATCTACCTTCGTTTTTGGTAATTGGATTGTGAATTTTATATAGGAAATTAGGGGTTTTGGCCTAAAGTTTCATAATATGAATTTTTGAATTTTGAACATCGAATTGGAGTCGGATTTGAGTGAAACTAGTATGGTTGGACTCGTAATTGAATGAGTTGTTGGATTTTGTAAATTTTATTGGTTTTCGAGGTGCGGACTGGGGTTGGGCTTTTGGACGATTTTGAGCTTTTGATTCAAGAATTGTTCTTTTCCGATCGGGATTGGTTCCTTTAGCATTATTTGATGTATTTGAGTTGTTTTTGGTTAGTTTTGAGCCGTTTGGAGGCCAGAACGCGTGGGATGACATTTTGGAGCATCACTTGGCTTGCTCGGTGTTGGAATTGGATTGTTCTAGGTAAGTCACTCTTCTAATCTTAGAGTTGAGGGTATGAAACCCCGAAATATGTGTTATGTGATTTGTGCTGAGGTGACGCAGATGCAAGGTGACGGGCGTGTGGGCGTGCACCATGTGTTGGGACTCTGTTGTTTCCATGGCACTGAATAGTGTCCCTATTTTGTTGAAATCCGTATTTTCACCATGTGATAAAGTAATTGAGCTGTCAATCATGCTAGATATCATGATTTGGAAAAAGGATTCCTGTTTTAGAAGCTTAAGCGGTAAGAGTTGACCGGAGTTTTGACTTTTTTGTAGCAACTGCGAAATGGCATTTTGATGATTTCAATAGCTTCGTATGGTAATTTTAGACTTAGGTGCGTCCGGATTTGGATTTGGAGGTCCATAGGTTAATTTAAAGCATTTCGGTGAAAATTCGAAAGTTGAAGTTTTTGGAAGGTTGAGAGGTTTGACCGAGAGCTGAATTTGGTGACATCGGGGTCAAATTTTGATTCCTAGAGTTGTATTAGCTCTATTATGTCATTTGGGACTTACATGCAAAATTGGACGTCATTCCGGGTTAATTTGATATATTTCGGCATGAGTTTTGGAAGTTGAAAGATTTGAAATTTTATAAGTTCGATTCGAGGTGTGATTCGTAGTTTAGATATTGTTTGATGTGATTTGAGACCTCGAGCAGGTCCGTGTTATATTATGGAACTTGTTGGCATATTTCTACAGGGTCCCGGGGGCCTCGGGTGCGTTTCGGATGGGTCACGGGCCATTTTCTTATGTTTTGGAATGTTGAAATCCTAGTGTCTGATGTCCTTCTACGCGATCGCGAAGGCACATACGCGATCGCGTAGGTTGTTTGGTGAGTAACCCATTTTCCTTCTTCGCGTTCGCACTATATGGTTCGCAATCGCGAGCGTGTACATTCTCTTTCATCGCGTCCGTGTTCAGAGTTCCACATTCGCGTAGCTCAGCTTTAGCAGCTGGTGTATTTTCTCTTTCGCGATCGCGTAGCTCATTCTTAGGGCATCCGTTATTCCCTTCTTTGCGATCGCATACATTTGTTCACGAATGCGTAGTACAATTTCTGGGAAGTGGTCATTTCCTTCTTCGGGATCGCAATTGCATTTCCGCGATCGCGATGTGTAAATCGCTGGGCAGCAGAATATATTTCCAAAATCGTGGATTTTGTCCATTTTTCATCTTTTGAGCTAGAGACCTCGGAATCGAGTGATTTTTGAGGGGTTCTTCACGTGGTTGTTTTGGGTAAGTGATATTTATCCGATTTTGATTTTATTTCGTGATTTTATCTTTGTTTTCATCTGCAACTTAGAGAATTAAGTTGGAAATTTGGGAAAATTTATAAAATCTTTCAAAAGTGTAAAATGATGATTTAAGGGATGAATTGATGTCGGAAATTGATAATTTTGGTATGGTTGAACTCGTTATCGAATGGGTGCTCGGGTTTTGTGAATTTTATCGGGTTCCGAGGTGCGGGCCTAGGGGGATGACTTTTGGATTGACTTTTAATTTTTGTTAAAGATTGAAGCTTTATTATTCGGAATTGTTTCCTAAGAGTTTTATTTATGATTTAAAGTTATTTTGGTTGGATTTGAGTCGTTCGGAGGTTTGTTTCACTCGAGAAGGTCATTGTAGAATATCGGTATAGCTTCTTTGAGGTAAGTATATTACTTAACTTTGTGTAGGGGAAACTACTCCTTAGGATTTGAGTCATTTGTGCTAATTGTGTCATGTGAAGGCCGAGTGCGCAAGGTGACGAGTATGTACTCGGGCTTAATTGTGGAAATTTGACCGTTTAGGGCCCTTAGTTTCTTATGTACATTAGATATGAAGTTGTTTTTATCATGTTAAATCCTCCATTTACTAAATTTACCCTTAAGTGTCTTATTTGGAATTAATTGATTCATGTTTTACCCTTGTTGCCAATCGAACCCTTATGTACCTTAATTGAAGTTGTTGTATCTTTTATTGCCATGATATCTTTTTTCGTAATAGCTTATTCTTAATTGAAGTCATTATCATCTTTTTCGTAATTGCTTATCCTTACTTGAGGTTATCATTATTATCTCTCCAAAATTTCTTACCTTTAATTGAATTTGTTGTTACCTCTTCCGTAATTTCTCAACCTTAAATAAAGTTTTGTTATCTTTTTTTTTATTATTAACTTATCCTTATTTAAAATCATTGATTTGTGATATCACTCTCTTGTTGTCGTATTGTACTTTGTGGAATCATTGTTACATATTATCTCTCCCTTGTTGAGCTATTCTTGTTGAGATCAGTATTCCCTGTTATGTCTTTCTTTGTGGGCTCGTCCTACCGTTTCCTTGTGTTCTGAAGTTCCTGAGTTGATTTACTTGCCGTATTCTCATGTTATTATTGTTGGTGCTGTTGTATTCGGTGTTGTTGAGCCGAGGACTATGCGTGGTTGTGATATTGAAATTGTTTTAAGGAAATATTATGGCATATGGGCATATATTTTGAAAGTAATTTTGTTGAGTTGTTATATTTTGGCACACGTGTTATTGTTGAGAAGGTTGTTATGGTGTTTGCACGAGGTTTCTGCCATGCAGTTGTTATGGTGTTTGCACAAGGTTTCTGCCGTTCTATTGTTACTATTAATATTTGCACATGCGGCGTGACAAGGCGGGCTATATATATGGGTATGCGCATGTGGTGAGACTAGGTGGGATATTATTTTGCGCGTGTGGCGAGACAAGACAAACATTTTTTATTATTATTGCGCACGTGGCAAGACAAGGTGGGCTATGTCATGGAATGATTTGTGATGGCTTGGGGGCATTGTGTTATTTGAGTAGTGGTGTGCCTACCCTGTGTGAGTTATACCATGTACATTTTGTGGTGATCGTTTCTTATGTGCCATTCATTATCTCCACTCTTACTTGTTGACTTGAATTGTGGTAGAACACTTGTACAAGCATACACGTAAATAAATCACCCATATCGGTTATGAAGATGAATCCTGATGTTATTGACCATTCACATGTACTCCCGTGTACTTGTTTTCTGTGTGAGAATTATCATGTTTGCACATGAGTTTCACGTGGAGTCATGAGTCATTGTTATTATTGGCACGTGAATATTAGATATTGTCACTCTCTTGGCACGTGAGTCGTCCGTGCGGTAATTTGTAATGTGGGCACAAGAGGCCAAGTGATTAGGGTTCAAGAATTGGGACTCGTGATTTGTGATTATGAGGTTTGGTACCTCGTGAAAATTTCCTGAATAGATTTGGTGTAAAAGCGGATGTTCTTGTTGAGTTGTTACTTGTTTTCCTTTATTTAGTTTCATCGGACTTAGACTGTGTCCAGCTGACTCTACAACATTACTATTTATTTGCTTCTTGTTGCTAATTGTTGTTTCTAGTGTTTCATTGCGAGTATTGTTTTGTCTTCCTTACCATGCTTAGATTTATATTAACATTGATTCCCAGTTAGTTCACCATCGTACTTGTTCAGGTTGTTTATTCCAGTAGGTGTCTTGACTGTCTCTCGTCACTACTCCACCGAGGTTAGTCTTGATACTTACTGGGTACCGTTGTGGTGTACTCATGCTACGCTTTCTGCACATTTTTGTGCAGATCCAGATATTTCGGAGTTGGTTGATCAATAGCTAGTTGTTCGAGTTTTGCTGTGGAGACTCAAGGTAAACCTGTCGTCGCGTTTGTAGGCCTCGGAGTCACCTTCTGATATTTTATTTGTACTGTTTAATTCTATTCTGAACAGTTGTATTTTAGGGATTTTCTAGCAAACTCGATAGAGGTTATGACTTGTACTACCGATTTTAGGATTGTAAGTTGTGTATAAGGATTTCTATTTCATATTTATCAGTTGATAGTTGAATTCTTCTATTAATTCAGTAAGTGTTAGGCTTACCTAGTCTTAGAGACTAGGTGTCGTCGCAACATCCTACGGAGAAAAATTGGGGTCATGACACTTTACCAACTCAACGGTATCTACCTTTTAACAATTCATACAACTGAAACTACATCAATGAAGGCAACAATTGATACGAAACTATAAGGCAACAAGGCATAAGACAATTTAGATATATGAGGGAAACGAATAGAGACAAATAGTAAATAAGTATGGAATTAGGGAGGGGATGGAAAATTTAATACAAGAAATGCTAAATGGCAAGCAGCAATTATGGCGTGGAAGCCAAATAAGCATGTAACAATTAAGGCATGAAACAAGATATACTATGAGGCAAGGAAGATAGGGAAAACAAGTTATGTAACAGTTAAGACATGAAATAAAGTAATTAATGAAATACGGAAAAGCGTGGAAATAAGAAATTTGACGGCATATATACACTCGTCACCTTGCATATACGCCGCTACATATGTAATTCACATAGCACATAGCTCAAGGGTTCCTAATTCCCTCAAATCAAAGTTAGACCCAACACTTACCTCACTCTGCAATCAACTCAAAGTTCAACCACGGCCTTGCCTTTAGAACAAGCCTCCAAACCAACCAAATCTAGAAAATAATTAACCAAATGATTCAAAATAAGCCTTAGAAACTACCCATGAATGAAAGAGATTCAATTTAGATCATTATTGAAAAAGTCAACAAAAGTTAACCTTGGGCCCGCTTGGTCAAAATCAAAATTCAGACCAAAACCCAAATACTCATTCACCCCCGAGCCCGGCTATGTAATTTTTTTCGAAATCCGACCTCAATTCGAGGTCTAAATCTCAAATTTACAAAAATTCCTAATTATACCCAAATCCCTAATTTTTACCATAAAAATCCTAGATTTGATGTTGAAAACTTATGAAATGTAATGGGTAATTGAAAAGAAGTAGATTAAAGTCACTTACCAACGAATTTAGGAAGAAAATCTTTTGGGGAAATCGCCTCTAGGGTGTTTAGGGTTGAGAGTTTGAAAAAAATGAGTTAATTCCCGCTTTTCCCTCTTTTACTCAGCTGCAGTTATCGCAATTGTGATACATAGTTCGCAATTGCGATGATCGCAAAAGCGATCAACCCTTCGCAAATGCGAAAAAGTCATTATGCATGTTTTCGTCGCAAATGTGATAATTTTATCGCAAATGCGAACCAAGGTTGTCCGCAAATGCGAATAATACTTCCCAAAAGTGAAGTAGTACCAAGTCAGTCAGTGGTCACAATTGCGACCAAAACCTTCACAATTGCGAAGATACAGAGTTTGCACATGCATCAGCTATTCTTCTAAGTCCAAAATCATTCTGTAGCCTATACAAAAAATACACATAAATATAATAACATCATACAAACTTGCTAGCGTGATCAAAACACTAAAATAACACCTAGAACTATGAATCGTATACAAAAAATAAATGAAAATTTCAAAGAAACTTAAGAACTTTCAATTTTACCGGACGATCGAATCACGTCAAATCAACTCTGTTTTACACCAAATCTTGCAGACAAGTCTTAAATACTGAAATGAACCTATATCAAGTTCCGCAACCGTAATCCGAATCTGGTAGCAACAAAGTCAACCTACGGTCAAACTTAGGAATTCTTTAAACCTTTAAATTTCTAGTTTTCAACATATTTCGTTAAATCAAGTTAGGGACTTTCGAATTCGATTTTAGGCATACGCCCAAGTCCCAAATTACGATACGAACCCATCGGGACCAGCAAAATACTGATCTAGGTCTGTTTGCTCAAAATATTGACTGAAGTCAACTCAAATGAGTTTTAAAACACGATTTTATATTTTGATCAATTTTCTCATAAAAACTTTCAAAAAAAAAGACACGGACTGTGCACATAAGACGAGGAAGGCTAAACGGAGCTATTCGAAGCCTCGGAACACATAAATAAAAGCTAAAACTGAAGATGACCTATCGGGTCATCACACATTAATGAAAAGTAACTGAATGAAGTTATCTAAAGTATGATTAATAAAAGTAATTGAATGAAGTTATCTAAAGCATTAAATACTTTAAGTAATCTAAATAACGTATTAAAAATATATATAAAGAGAGATAAGAATATTTGAATTGAGATTTTTTTTGAAAGATAAAAGTATATTGCTTTTAAATTTTACCTTTAATTTCTACGATCTAAAATAAAGATAGTTATAAATTAATTACACACATAACAGTAAAGTATAAAGTATGGGCATATGCACTTCTATTATTTTTATTTATTATTAAATTAAATACTAGATGAAATAATTATGTCAAACTTTATAGAAAGGGGAATAATATAGAAAGAGGGGGTAGAGATAGTGTGAGAAAATTTGTACTTTGAGTATTGTAAAAAATAAAACAAAGATAATAAATAAATAATACTCAAAAATATTATTGATAAGTTTAAACATTAATCTAAGCTATAGAATAAAAGAACACAAGAATAAAAGTATATGAAAATTTTTATTACAAAAAAAAGAAAGAAAAATCAAAGTCATTGTTATAATATGAGTAGTGGAAGATATCAACAATTCTAAATTATGGGTAACTTAATAACATGGACAAGAAACCAAAAAAAAGGAGAAACAAAATACGTAAATACAAAATTTTAGTGTTGAGATACATAAAAGTATAAAGCTTATTTGATCTTTGAGATGAGAAAGTTTTTTGAAATAATTTATAGGGTCATGCTACATAGATAAGATCGCGTAACTGAAAACGTTATTGTCACGACCCAAAATTCGACTAGTCGTGATGGCACCTAACCCAACCCGCTAGGTAAGCCAATTAACCACAATAACAGTTGATAAAGAAATTAAGTAAAGAAATATATGAATCAGTATATCCTAAATGTCATGTAGCCTCTCGAAGATAGGTATGTATGCAATCATACCGATCCGCAAGACTCTACTAGACACTTGCTCATGACTTGTAGAACCTATGAACCTAGAGCTCTGATACTACCTGTCACAGCCCAAAATCTGACTAGTCATGATGGCACCTAACCCAACCCGCTAGGTAAGCCAATTAACAACTAACCAATTCCAATAACAGTTGATAAAGCAATTAAGTAAAGAAATATCGAAATCTAATACATTCCCCAAGAACTGGTAGTACAAATCATGAGCTTCTAAGAATTGAGTTTACAAAGCGAAAATAAAATAAATACATAGTCTGTTTGAATAGTACATAAACAGAGTTTTACAGATCTAAAGCTACCACGAACAAGAGGCAGATACAGCCGGGACGCAGGTACATCTTCAATCCAGCTCCCATCGATCACAGTAACATCAGCAGACAATATATGCACGCAAGGTGCAGAAGTGTAGTATGAGTACAACCGACCCCATGTACTCAATAAGTAACAAACCTAACCTTAGGTTGAAAGTAGTGATGAGCTTGTACCAAGGTCGGGTCCACACCAATAGCCAACAACAGTCCATAACAACTTAAAGCAAATAATGCAAGAAGTAACTCAAAGATAAAAACAAATGCTCAACAAAATCATGATTTCTGAAAATGGTTCTGCCTTTCAAGTACATCTGTGAAAACCCAAAATAAATAAGATGTTTCATTTTCTTTCCAGATAACAAGTGTGAAATACCTCTCTATGTCCACATATCAATATGTGTAAAAGGTCATGGTTGACGTGATACCGGACAGCATGAGAAAAAATGTATCTTTATGCATGTATGTTATGTGTGTATGCCAATGCTATGTATCTCAAAGATGAATCATGTACTCACACTCTCAGAGTACCCAATCTCACTGTCTCATACTTTCCACTCATCATGCTCAACCACTCGGTACTGTATATGGCCCATACGGCCCAGGGAAGATCCATCCTAGAATATATACATCACTGACCATCAGTCACTCAGTACCGAGAAAGGCCAATCCGGCCCCATGGAGAAGATCCATCTCCAGCTATATAAATGCTTCAGACAAGATCCATATCGAGGGAATCATCTCAAAACCGAACTCGACCACACACATAAGTCATAACACATAATACGAAGCTGCTCAAGGCCTTAAACCGCCGAACGGGACATTAGTTCTCAAAATGACCGGTCGGGTCAATACATAAAGTTGAGACATCCGAGTAGTTTGAGTCTCTTTGATTATCATGTTATTCTTTATTGCTCGTACATTTGTTCTCTTGATGTATGATTTCTTGTAAATCTTAGTTATTGAGGTACTATTGTTAATTGACATTGTTTGGGGAACGGGTTGCACGCCGCAACAGAAATTAAAAGCTAATGAATTGAAATGTCAGAATAAGGATGGACTACGATATTGGCAAATGATTATATTGTGGGATCGGGTTGCGTGCCATAATGGAATATTTAAAGTTTATATTGTAGAATCGGGTTGCACAACACAACATGTTGATAAAAGTTATATTTGTTGTGATTGTTGGATGGCCTCGGTTATTGAGATGATTTATATGACTGGTTATTCGGGACTCCATGCTAGTTGATTTTGAGTTCATTGATATGAGTTACCCACTTTACTTCTATTCATGTCTTTCTGTTGTTGTTGTTGTTGTTATTATTATTATTATTATTATTATTATTATTATTATTATTATTATTATTATTATTATTATTATTATTATTATTATTATTGCGTACATGTTAATGTAAGTGACCCGTCTTAGCCTCGTCACTACTTCGTCGAGGTTAGGCTCGACACTTATAGAGTACATGGGGTCGGTTGTGCTCATACTATACTCTGCACTTCTTGTGTAGATACCGGAGTTGTACCCAGCAGTGTACCGTAGACTTTCTCGGATCCAGCTACCCAGAGGAGACTTGAGGTATAGCTGCACGTCGTTCGCAACTTTGAAGTTCCCTTCTACTCCCTTTAGTTGTTTATTTGGTTCAGACAGACATGTTTATTTCGGACCATTATTTATAGTATCTTAGACACTCATGTATTCGCGACACCAGTTCCGAGATTTGTATTTGAATTTCGGCACTTATTAGTTTATTTATCTTGTTTCAGACTATTTAGTTTTTCCTTTATTGACATCATATTTGAAACTTGTTATAAATGGTTAATAATTACATCTAACGTTGGCTTGCCTAATAAGTGAAATGTTAGGCGCCATCACGGTCCCGATAGAGGGAATTACGGGTCGTGACATAATGATGTTTCCTTTTCAAAGTTTTAATTATTAGTTTTGTCCTAAAATTGTCATGTGACTTTTTATTAGCTTGCCACTTGGTTTCATAACATTTTAAATTATCGTCTTATTATATATATATATAGATGTAGATAAAAGATTTGACCTACTATTCAATATAAATATATCTATTATTATTTTTAAATCACTACTTTCAATCTTCCATTATTCTTCTTCTAATATAATTAATCTTCCTTTCAATAAAACTCTCTTAGTTACTATATTTCAAACACATAAATAGTTCTGTATATCAAATGCGTTGTATGGAAGATCAATTTACTCTTTTCTTTTTTAACAGTTCATATAGATTTATTTATTTCGTCTTTCTTTTTGTTAAAGTAATTCCTATTGTATACCGGTAAAATCGAACCCGATGAACATCTCGGTTTCCCGGTAAGGCAAACGGAGAAGGAACATGGTCGCAAGGAATCAGAATCTAGGCGAAGAGCCTCTCATATCGGGGTTCGAGCTAAGCATCTACCTTCGGAGTCATCAGAGTCGCGCCCTTCAGGTCCGGTTAGGGCCTCGAGACTTTGGAGAACCTTATCAAATGGCCACACACGACTAACGAAGGGCCATAATGTCCGTGCCCAACCAGATATCACGGCACGAATCTCGGCATGTATCGGCAAACAATTAGTGATTGGCGAAACATAAGATTTTACCTTTCTTAGAATTGTACTTAGGGTAAACTTTCCCTACTATATAAAGGGGAGAACTTATTATCCATAGGGGTGATTGTAACATGCATATCAAGGCAATATACTCTTATTTTCTCTGTTATTGAAAGTTCTTACTTTTGTTCATCAGTTCTTCATTAGCATGAGCTCCGGATCGAAGGCAGGCACTTCATTAAGCCGTTATTCAGCCCGGGGTCACTCTCATTATTGGTTTGACAATTTATTATGTCTTTTATCTGTTTAATCTAATGCCATTAACCATTTGTATTGAATTAACCTGTATCCTTAAAATCACATATAAATTTAATTGTTATCCGTTTTAGAGGGTAAATAATTTGGTTCCCACCGTGGGGCTAAGGATAATAGTGGCAATTTTATACAACTTTCTATAACGCACTCTGCTTTACTCTTGTTCTTTGAGATTTTAATTTTAGGTAAATTTAAGAATGTCAAACTCCCAATCTGCTCACTTGCAAATTGACGTCGAGTTTGCCATCATGGCAAGAACAACAATATAGTGCCCAGCAACGAGGCTCCCCCTGCTAGCCCCAACGAACTCCCGGTTGCAGACCAAATCGATGCCAACTCCCATGTGGCCATCGATGCTAACTTTCCCACCGACCTAGAAAATAATGTTCATGGAGGATCCAGGTCGGCAGCTAGGGGTACGCATGACAGTGAAGGCGATGAGATCAATTTGCGGGTGATCTTTGAAATGTTACAAGATCAACAGGTGGCAATAGCCCAGTTACAGAACCAGAGCCACGCTCCTAGCAGATTTGAGCCCGAACCACCCCAGGAGAACACCTGAAGATATGAACAAACCACGAAAAGTCCGGGAAAAAATGACGAGCTAGCCTCAAAATAATAAAGATGCTTGAGGAATTAAAAAAGCGAGTGGAATCCAGGGAAAAGAAGATTGAAGACAACGATAAAAAAGTGGAGACCTATAACTCTAGGGTTGATCAAATCCCAGGAGCACCACTGATACTGAAGGGCCTGGATTCTAAGAAATTTGTCCAAAAGCCTTTTTCTCCGAGCGCAGCTCCGAAACCAATCCCAAAGAAGTTCCATATGCCCGAAATTCCGAAGTACAATGGTACAACTGATCAAAATGAACATGTGACCTCCTATATGTGCGCCATCAAAGGGAATGGCTTAGAAGATGATGAAATCAAATCCGTTCTCCTGAAAAAGTTTGGAGAAACCTTGTCAAAAGGAACTATGATATGGTATCACAACTTACCTCTAATTCTATTGATTCGTTTGCTATGCTTGTAGATGCCTTTGTAAAGGCACACGCTGGGGCCATCAAGGTCGAGACCAGGAACTCAAACCTTTTCAAAGTAAAGAAAAGAGATAACGAGATGCTTAGGGAATTCGAGTCGAGGTTTAAAATGGAACAGATGGATCTGCCGCCGGTCGCGGACAATTAGGCTGTCCACGCATTCACCCAAGGACTTAATCCCCAAAGCTTATTGGATTCTCAGTAGTTGAAACAAAATTTGATAGAATACCCGGTGGTAACTTGGGCCGATGTCCATAACAGGTACCAATCAAAAATCAGAGACGAAGATGATCAGCTCGAGGCCTCTTCCAGATCCGTGTATCTCGTCAGAACTAGCGACAGATCCAAAAGAGCCGTCAATCATGAACCAAGATCGAACAGAGATCGGTATCAACCATATAACAGAGATCGAATAGGTAATGGGTCCAAATGAAACCCTGCGATGAGTGAAAAAAGGAACGATCAAGGCCATAATAGCCGGGGACTCGTGAGTATGAACGGTTTCGACATGCCACTAGGGGCGCCGGAGGCAGATAGATTATCGGAATACAACTTCAGTGTCGATGCTACCAGCATCATATCCACCATCGGGGCTTTCCGAGGGCATTCCCTTCTGTGACGACCGAGGTCAGATGTACTTGGAGATCTTCACTCAGCTTAGAAGGTTTATCAACTTTCTCCTGCGCCACTTGGAGCTGAACTTCTATTGAAGAAAGCTTTTCCAGAATGGTTTCATTCTCCAAGGCCAGTAGATCTATCTTGCTCCTCCACCCATTGGCCATGAATTGGATCTCATCCATCTCCTTTCGAAGCTGGATGATCTGATCAATTTTTTGTTGGACCTACGAGGTTTGGTCGTTAGCCACTATAACTAGTTTTTCATTCCCAAATTCGAAGACCTTTACCTTTTCGGCCAAGTCGGCGTGCTCCCATTGTAGGATCGAAGCTTCTTTTTTAGCCCGATCTAGCTCGGCTTAAAGGTCCTTAACGACCACTTCTTGTTGCTTCCTAAGGAGCTTGTACGTATCTTTTTTTCTGGACTAGCTCCTTGACCTCGAGCTCGAGCTAGTTGACCTAAACCCAGTACCGAAGGAAGCTCTCATGATAAAGTACCAAGGCCTGCAAAAAGGTGAAAGACGTGAGAAATTCTAAAACCTAAGTAAAATTCAAAGGAACGTAATGATGCCCTACCCGGTTCAGTGCTTGTTGCACTTCATTGAAGAGGCACGTCACGTCCACCTCATTCATTTTTGCCTGGTCTTCCTTGGTCACCAGGCATCGGAGGTAGCTCACTACTCCCACGGGGGTAGAAAGAACCCGAGCATCCTCCGGGACAGTGATGATTATCGACCTCTTGCGGTCGGGATCCGCACTCGGGGCGGGGAACTAGTTGATTAACTTTGGGCTCGAATTCAGCCCGCCGACTTCTGAAGACGGATCCTTCCTCGGCACTTCCCGGTCGCCCAACCCATATAAATCTTCCAAGACTGTCGAGTCCAGTCCGTCAAAAAAGGAACGAAGGGGATCGTCCGCACCATGAGCCCCCTAGTTAGACCTCTCCTTCCCCGCTTGGGCCTCCTCGAGCATAGACTCGATATATGAGGACGACCCTGAAATCTCTATTATACCGGGTGGAGCGGAGTCGACATTCTAGGAGGTCCCAACCCCAGCCTCCACATCGATCTCCTGAGCCTAAGGGATATCAGCCCCCAGCATCTCCCCCCGACTATTGCCTGCTCTTCGGGGGGAGATCGACCCATGGGCCACAAAAATGTCATCTTCTTCGGGCTCATCCCTAAGCTGAAAAAGTAAATCTGAGTCCGGTACTCGAGAACTAGAGCCTTTCTTTGGCTTTCGAGCCAATCTCTTCTTTGGCTTCATTCTGGAACTCGGGGAGCCTTTCTTTGGCTTTCGAGCCAATCTCTTCTTCTTCTTCTTTTCCCCCGCTGTAGCCCCGAGTTTCCGCAAAGAGTAGGGATCAATGGACGAAAGCCTGTCCTCATTTCCTTATAAAGGCCTAAGTTCAGTGGCCTTAGGCAAACCTGCAAAAGGAAAAGAGAGGAAATGAGAATATGATGCAAAAAGGGAAGCCTAATTTTACCTATGCGGGAGGGAGACCTTACCATGGGAACAAGCTTCCCATCGCCCCTTCGAGGGTTCGCACCATGTACGCTTGGAATAAGGCATCTATGAACAAATGCCATCTATCCACTCCTTAAACCGAGGGATGGCGGTTGGGACTCGAGCAACAGCTACACCATCAGAAGTAATAGTGATGAAAAAGGGTTAAACATAAAATTAGTGTTTAAAGGAAAGCTGTAATTACGAGATATATTACACTTCTCGGAGAATGGCATGAACTCGGGGGGGGGGCATCAAATCTTCGGTCCTCACCCGAACAATGCGCCCTTGCTAACCTCGGTTCCGGTCTTTATCGATACTCAAAAATGGGGCTTTGCTGGCCTGGCGTGTAAGCTTTATTAGTCCCCCTCAGAAGACTTGGGAACTGTATAGGCGGAGCAAGTGATCGATGGTGAACCGATGAGATTCAGTCTTGTTCACAAAGTAATGAAGAAGGATCACAATACTCCATATTGACGGATGGACCTGACCAAGGCATACTTCGTACCTCTTACAAAAATCCAAGATAACCGGGTCCACCGGACCCAGTGTGAAGGGTAAATGTAAACACTTAGATACCCCTCCGCATGGGTAATAATGGAGTCCTCAGGCTCGGGGACTACTACGTCCTTACCTTCCAGTTGCAGTCCTCTCGGACCACAGGAAGGACATCTTCGGTAATGGAGCATATATACCTTGATGCTCCTTCACCCCAGCCCTGCACCGACGAGGGCTTTTCAACCTTAAAGTCATATGGAACCGAGCAACCCCCGGGGACGAACATGTTTAAGGAAGGCTCGGGAGCCGGTTCATTGGTAGCCATGCCCGGAGCAGACGTCTCGAGAATGACCATATAGGGAGTGACCACTTCAGCACCAGCGGTTGGTTGAGAAGACGAAAAGGCAAGTTGTTAGGCGACTGTTTTCGATTTTTTGGCCATTGTCATTTGAGGGAAGCTTGAGGAAAGAATTAAGAAGTTTTGGAAAAACAGGCTTGAAGATGAAGAACAAAGGGTGAAGATTTAAAGAAAATCTGAGAAGAAACATGGAAATTACAGAGAAATATCGATGAAAGGAGATGAAGATATGAAAATATGAAGAAGGTTAGTAATAACTTTGGAACTCAAAGGTAGAAGCTTGGTCAAATGGTGAAAAATGAACAAAGAATGGAAGCTTTTATAGGGCGCTTCGCATTCAGAGGTGATTTGCCGATGGCTGACACGTGTTCGAAGTCAAAACGACACGACTGGCAGGATGTTTCAGCTTCTTTATAGTTTCGGTTACGATGTATTGAAGAAGGAATTGAGAAGCATCTGCCGTTTCTCATCGTTTCGGTAAACTTACTCTCTAAGAAACGAGGGGACTATCTGTATACGGGTAAAATCAAACCCGATGAACATCTAGGTTTCCCGGTAAGGCAAACGGAACAGGAACATGATCGTAAGAAATCGGAATCTAGGCGAAGAGCCTCTCGTATCGGGGCTCGAGCAAAGCATCTGCCTTCGGAGGCATCAGAGTTGTGCCCTCCGGATCTGGTTGGGGCCTCGAGACTTCGGAGAACCTTATCAAAAGGCCACAGATGACTAACGAAGGATCATAATATCGGTGACCAGCCGGATATCATGGCGCGAATCTTGGCCTGTATTGGCAGAAAATAAGTGATTGGTGAAACGGAAGATTTTTACCTTTCTTAGAATTGCACTTAGGGTAAAATTTCCCTACTATATAAATGGGAAAACTTATTATTCATAGGGGCAATTGTAACACGCATATCAATACAATATACTCTTATTTTCTCTGTTATTGAAAGTTCTTATTTTTGTTCATCAGTCCTTCATTAGCGTGAGCTCTGGATCGAAGGCAGGCACTTCGTTAAGCCGTTATTCAGCCTGAGGTTACTCTCATTATTAGTTTGGCAATTTATTACGTCTTTTATCTATTTAATCTAATGATATTAACCATTTGTATATAATTAACCCGCATATACTTAAAACCACATATAAATTCAATTGTTATCCGTTTTAGAGGGTAAACACCTATAGTTTTTTTTATATCAATGAATGTTTTGATGGACTTGTCTTCTCTTTATTTTTGTTTCCATAATTATAGTATTCTATATGACATCTGCATCTTTATAGAAAATTGATACATATTTTAACTATCTTAATAAATCCCTACTTTTCCTTTTTTCATATTTGTCGGGACAAAGAAAACTACTTAGCCGGAGATGAAACAATTAAAGATCCATTACAAAATTGGATTGAAGATTGCGGTCATATAAGAGTCAAAACTATATTTAAAAAATGAAGATTTCCATTAAATGGGATTTCATATAAGTTCTATTTTCTTATTTAAAAATTTCCCCCTAAACTCACTTTAAAAATGCCAGGTGGCTTTTTAACAGCTTGCCACTTGGCTTAACCACAATACCAATTATATATGATAATTTTATTCCTTTAATATATATATATATATATGATAACTTGTTCATAAGCAAATCAAGAAAAAGACAATCTTTTTTCCTATTTTATCCTTACTATTAACTACTCATTCTCCAAATTATTTCTCAAGACTTTTTGAAATGTTATCATTGCTATAGATAAAATTATAAAATATATTAGGGGAGTACATGGACCGGGTTGGTTCGTGTCACGATCCCAAATTCCCTCTGTAGGAGGTCGTGATGGCACCTAGTCTCTAAGACTAGGTAAGCCTATCAATGCGGAATAATCATAAATATCTGAAATAAATAAACTACAATTCAAATAATTACAACTCCCAAAACCCGGTAGAAATAAGTCACAAGCTTCTAAAATTTATTCTCAATATTTCTATGTATGAAGGTCTAAAGAAAAATAAGGAAGCAATAAAAAATGATAGAAGGGGACTCCGGAGTTTGCGGACGCTGGCAGATATACCTCGAAGTCTCCGTGCGCTGGTAGCTTCACTGACGTATAAACTGGTAAGATGTACCTGGATCTGCATAAAAAGATGTGCAAAAGCGTAGTATGAGTACACTACAGCGGTACCCAGTAAGTGCCAAGCCTAACCTCAATAGAGTAGTGACGAGGTCAGGTCAGGCCATACTGGAGAATAGATAATGACATGGAAAAATATTTAAACAATTTAATAAGATAAAAATGACTGCGAAAATGAATCAAATAGTATGTCACATTTAATGACACCAATTAAGTGCAAATAATATCTCGTGGAATCAAAACAGAATTTCCTTTCAGCTTTATGAAAATCACAACAATTAATCGAAGGCAACTATGACCATAAATCAATATCAACAAGGGAACTACCGAGGTACCACCTCGTAGTCCCAAATCATAAATAAATTCACAATATCTCATTTCCTTATATCACCGCGCGAGCCTTTACAATTTATTTTTAAAAAATATTTTTCTCGAAATAGCATCCCGCGTTTTAGCCTCCCTTATCACACCGCATGACTTCTAGTAGTCACCCCTACTAGTCACGCGTATCAAGCCACCCTTATCTCACCGCATGAGTTTCAATCCCCAGACCTTATACCACCGCATGCGTATCAATATCACAATATATCACAATTTGTACCTCAAGTGTCCAATATTTTAATTTTCTAAAAATAAATCAACAACAATATTTTTCAATAATAAAGATCTCACGACTCATGCCAAAATAATCCAAAAATAATATTTTCCACAATAAAGAGCTCACGGCTCCATCACAATGAGTATCAAAAATCTTGCAAAAATAATCCAGAATAAAATAATTCAGGAAAATAATATTTAAGTTAAAGAAAATGAACCTTCAAATAATGCACAGTATAAAAGAAACCAAGTTTCAATCAAATAGGTAAAACAATTAGCAGGAAAATGTCAAGCAAATTTAAGGTATACAAATCAAATCATTAATGGAGAATATAACAAGATTTAATAATTTAATTAATATGTAACAGTGATCTTCATAATTTGAATACATAATCCTTCACATTTAGTCCGTGTACACACTCGTCACCTCGTGTACACGACATTCATCACATTACAATTAATACCAATCCTAGTGAAATTTCCCCCACACAAGGTTAGACAAGTCACTTACCTCGACTTGCTCCAATTTAACCAAGTATTATGATTTTTCCTCAATTTTTCGACTCCGATCGACTCGTATCTAGTCATAAGTAATTCGATACAGTCAACAAAAATTATAGGAATCAATTTCATAAGAAAATACTACATTTTCAATAAAATCCGAAATTAGCTCAAAATTTGCCCGTAGGGCCCACATCTCGGAATCCGGTAAAACTTATAAAATCCGACAACCCATTCAATTACGAGTCCAACCATACCAGTTTCACAACAATTGGACCCCGGATCGACACCGAAATCTCAAAAATTTATTTCTATGAGATTTCTAAAATTTTCCAAATTTCAAACTCAAAACACTAATTAAATGGTGAAAATAATGATATATTTGTGTATATAGACCAAATCCGAGTTGGAATCACTTACCCCAAATGTCTTTCCTTGAAAATCTGTCAAAAGTCGCCTCTGTTCAAGCTCAAGTTTGTCAAAAATGGCAAATGTTAAATGACACTGTTTTTATAACTTACAGATCTGTCCAGTTCGATCTTGGGAGCTCGATCCGTCCAGTTAGATCAGGGACCTCGATTTTTGTCAAGGACCTCGATTTTGTCACGGACCTCGATTTGTGAGGGAGCTCGATTTGTCAGGGAGCTCGATTTTGTCAGGGAGCTCGATTTTGACAGGCAGCCCGATTTTGACAGGCAGCCCGATTTTGACAGCATTTCCAGCAGAAAAATTACAGTAGCTAAGTCCCACTTTTGATCCGTTAACCATCCGAAACTCACCCGAGGCCCTCGGTACCTCAACCCGAAACACCAACAAGTCCTAAAAAATCATACAAACTTATTTGAAACCTCAAATCACATCAAACAACGCTAAAATCACAAATCATGCTCCAATTCAAGTTTAATGAAACTTAGAATTTTCAACTTCTACATTCGATGTCGAAACCTATCAAATCAAGTCCGATTGAACTCAAATTTTGCACCCAAGTCATAAATGACATAACGGAGCTGTAAAAATTTTCAGAACTGGATTCCGACCCCGATATCAAAAAGTCAACTCCCCTGTCAAACTTTCAAACTTTAAATTCCTATTTTAGCCATTTCAAGCCTAATTTCACTACGGATTTTCAAATAAAATTTTGATCACGCTCCTAAGTCCAAAATCATCATACGGAGCTGTTGGAATCATCAAAATTCTATTCCGGGGGTCATTTGCACATAATTCGACATCCGGTCACTATTTGAACTCAAACTTTAAATTTTTCATCAAAATTCCATATCTCGGGCTAGGGACCTCGGAATTTGATTTCGGGCTTACGCCCAAGTCCCAATTCACGATACGGACCTACCGGAACTGTCAAAATACTGATCCGAGTCCGTTTGCTCAAAATGTTGACAAAAGTCAACTCAGTTGTGTTTTAAACATCTAATTCACATTTTAATCTATTTTTCATTTGAAAACTTTCCGACAAATTTTTGCGGACTGTACACGCAAGTCGAGTAATGGTAAATAGTGCTTAGATCACATAATTAATCATTAAATTTAAAGATGACATTTTGGGTCATCACAGTTCGGTTTTTATTAAAACCAAACCAAACCAACTATATCAGTTTGAATTGGTTCGGTTTTGTCGGATTTTTTGAATTTTTTTTGTTTCATGAATAATATGCCAATACTTTGTTAAATTTTTTATAAGTAAATATATGTTTAATAAAAATTTAAAAAATTAACAAATATTTGATCTATTAAAATATTCTTATGTGAGAACTTTCTTAGTAACACATTATAGTTATTTTTTTAGTTGTCTGACAATAATTTTTCGTTGATGTACACTGTCAATGTTAGCCGAATTTAATAATTAGACATAAAAATAAATATGATACCTAAATAATGATATGTTCTATTTAATTTTCAATTACCAAATACTAGTTCAAATTCGAAAAAATATAAGAATTTAATAGATATATGAATATGGAAGAACAAACAAGTTGACACATTTTAATAACAATTGATAAGAAAGTGATCATACAACACATATTATATTTCTAGATATGTTAACTATTAAATCCCATAAGAGAATCTCAAGTATTTCTAGATATGTTTTAAAGAAACTTCTATTGATAATCGGCTTAATGTATGCATATTTTGATATATACTGCCTCACATTTTGCTCATGTCTCGACGATTTGAGATATTTAATATGATTATTTGTGCTAAATTTTGGTATTTCTATGTGTAGGGATCATTCGGAAGGGACGAAAGGGCGCGAATTGGAGCGAAATCGGGACAAAAAGGCAAAAAGTAAAATTTGAGGGCCACAACCAGCGTGGGGCGCAATTTACAGTAGCTAAAATATTTGAGCGCCAGGGCCAGCGCCCCATGCTGCCCTGGACGCTAAAAAACGTGAACATGTCCTATTTCAATCGGGACTCGGTTATTTCGACACCAAGACGCCCCCAACTCATATAAAAGCCAACCTAAACCTATTTTAAAAAGATGAGGATGTTTTTGAGAGGAAAACACAAGCACAGAGCCTTCGTGGAGGTCAGAATTCATCAAGTTTCATCTTTCTCCCACCAAACTTAGTAATTTTTATGTTTCTTTGTATGATTTGTTGTTTGGCTACCATGTCCATGTGAAAATAAACTTCACGTTCTAGGGTTGTGGTTCTTTCATGACTATTATTATTCGGATATTGATTTTGCCTTCTTGATTTGTCATATTAGTTTATTTATTTAATTTTACGCTTAATTATTTAATTGCTTGATCACCAATTGAATACTATCTGCGAATCTAGAATTGAACTCGAAAGTGGGAATTCTAGATTGCATATAGGATTGAGTAGAGCAAGTTCTTGAACTCGGGCATCGGGGAACAGATACATGGTTAGGATAGACATATACCTAATTGGCTTGCTTGGTTGATTTACAGGAATTATAAATGCGTTCTTGTTGATTCTAACTCCATAGACATATAGGCGTTAGGTTAGCTTGAATAGGCGAGTAAGAACTCGACAGAGTTTTATGAGCAATATTAACCCTGTCAACCAATAAGCCAGATAAATTAGTCGGTCAATTCAATTGAAGAATACAATAGGATTGTTAGATAGCCCATAACCCTAGATCGTTTTCATTACATTGATATCATAAAAATCTGCTCTTTCTCTGTTCAAAGTTCATTATTTATATTTATTTATTTAATTAGTTTAGAATCAAATATTTTTAGGTTTAATTCTTGTTTAGATAATTAGGATAGTCTAATTTAGTTAATAGTTAATTACAAGTCCTCGTGGGTTCGACATCCGACTTTTAGTCACTTTATTACTTAACGACCGCGTATACTTGCGTGTGCGTTTGGCCACAACAAGTTTTTGGCGCCGTTGTCGGGGACTTAGAAATTAACTATTTTTCTACATTAGGCTTTTACTTTTATCTTTACAAGTTTTTTTTTTCCTTCTCTTTTTGTAAATATTTTATTTTTATAACTATTTGATTTTTCTCTTAGTGTGTTTCTAGTTCTTTCACCATGACATTTGCGGATGAAATATATAGAGGTAAGGTTATTGATGAAGACTCTTGGTTGACGGAAGACTTATATGGCCCGTCATTTTGGGCTTGTCATGACCTGAACTCTTGAAAATCTGAATTTGAATATGGGAGTAAGGGTTGGTATTGGGACGAATATTCTCGATTAAGGGAATATGCAGAACGACGTTGTCTTCTGACAACGTTGGTGAATGATTGGTCAAAGGAGAGAGATGATCTTTCACATAAAATTAATAATTTTGGCTTGGTTGTGCATAACTTGGATGCAAATTTGAATGAAAAGATTGATGCGTGTAATGGCCAACAATTTAATGATGAGTTGTGTGAAGCTGAAAAAATCTTCTTGACCAAATTGAGGAGCTAAAACGAGAATACCAATCATTAGACCATGTTTTTCTTGAGGATGCCAATGTTGAGAAGAATGCTCTAGAGTCATATGAGGGAATAAATAACATTACTTTGGGAGACTTGAGTGTGTGTATATATGGGGATGTAAATAGTAGTACAATTCATGAGTTAAGGCGCATTAGACCTCATTCCAATAATTTTTCCACATTGTATTTAGATAGTAAGATAGTAATCGATCCATCTGAGCCAATGAGGGGGTCAAAGGGTGAGGATGAGAGTGCCTATATTCTTGAATTTGTTGTGCCAAAAAGCAAAAATTACATTCCTCATCTAAAGGCCGAGAAGTGTAGAGTAAAAAATTTATTACTTGATCTGGTTATCGTTGTAGCCCCACCACTGGAGCATAGCTGCAGACTGGATGCCATGTTAGGGGCTCAATTCATAAGTTCGAGGTGGAGGCAAAAAGCGGTTCACGTCATGCCGCTACATTAAATTAGGCACTTGTTGGGAGGCAACCCAGCTTTATTGCTTTATTTATTTTTGTTTATTTTATTATTTTTGTAGTGTTGTTTTGTTTTGTAGGATTATGAGCATAGGAAGAAAAGTCACTGGAAGCGTGCAAAAGCGAGCCAGATGGTTGAAACTAGTGTGAGGTACCCGCACAAAGGACCATCCAAGGGAGAAGTTTGAGTACCCCGTGAGCTGCTATTGCTTCGGCCTTTGGTCTTTCATGGAGTTTCTTGTCCACCCTTTTTATTTTTACTTTATTTGTGCATTGAGGACACTGCACTCTTTTAAGTGTGGGGTGGAAGATTCTCTATTCTTTCTATAGTATTATATTAGTATATTGTTAGTTTCTTATCTTTTTATTGTTAGCTAGCTTCTTATTTTTAATAGCATAGTTATTAGAATTAATGGTGTAGTATAGTAGTAGTAGTAGTAGTAGTAATTAAAAATAAAAAAATAAAAAAAACAAAAAAAAATTGAGAAAAAATTAAAATTTTGTTTTTGGACTTTTTCCGGCGATGGATCTGTTGGACAATTTTCTTGAGGGATTAAAGTCCGATTAAAAATAAAAAAAAGATTTCCTTTTATTTTTTTAGGTAGTTAGGTAGTATCCCTTGGTTTTTCTTTCGACATCGGTTCTTTTCCAAGGGTGTAGCTCGAACCGGAAAATTTAGTTTAGTTTTTTTTTAGGAATAGGATAAGGGAGAAAATCAAGATTGCTCTGAGGTACCTGTTGACATGTTTGGTGTTGGCAAGTTAAGTTAGGGCATGCGCTCTGTCTTCCTGCATATATGATTTGAATTGTAATGCCCAAGTAAATTAAGTAGCCTACTCTTTGACGCCTTTTTCTCAGTTTATTGACTTGTATGCCACCTAGTACAGTGCTGCTTAAAAAATTCTCAACTTGATATGCTTGCTTGACCTGAGAGTCACACAGAACCGTCTTGAGTGAGTCAAGTGCCATGTGTGTGTAAGGATTGTTGATATTCTGTGCTATCTTGTGTAGTCTAGAACTTGCCCTGTGTGTTAATCAACGCGAAATCATTAAGTTGTGCTAGTCTAGGAGATGACATAGGCGTTTCTTGCTTGACCATAAAGGTGTTTGTCACTAACAAATAGAATTTTCCCATTGCTTTCCCCTTTGAGCCTATAGACTGTTTCCTTGGCACCCACATTACAAGCCGTACTCCTACTTTGTTCTTAATGTGAGATTGTTGAACCTTTACCTCCTAAGGCACTTAGTCGCTAGAAGAAGTAAGGTGAGAGATTGGAAAGTGGCTTTCGAGTGAAACCATGGAAGGGCCCTTAAGGTGCACTAAAATTGTGAATAAAGGTCACTAGCTTATGAACTTCAGAGTATGGAGTGTGTTAAAAAAAAAAAGAGGAAATTTTTTGCTAGAAAGAGCAGACAAAAGTTCAAATAATGTAGAAAGATACACCTCCTGATCCTTCTCACTCGTGCTAGTGAAACCATAGAGGTGCTTGATGGAAAATATGGCTATGTTAGTTATGGTGTATGACAAGTGAATGGGTTGCGAAGCAATTGCGCTTGAATTGTGAGTGTAGCGTATTAAAGTGCTTAGGAGAGTTAGTCACTATTCCTAAATGTATCCTACCCGTCCCTTAGTCTACATTACAACCTTAAAGTCCTAATTGATCCTAGATTTAGCTAGCTTAGATTAGTAGAGATGTACACTACGGGCAAGCTTATGGTACGACCACGGGATGCATATGAATTCTTTGTGAGAGTGAGTGAATGTTGTTCAATTGTGTGATGTCCTTAATTTATGTTCAATGACATATTTAAATTTGTGGACTACTTTGATATTCACTCTTTTGCTTGTGGTGAGGGCACTTGATCTCATCAAGGATTGGTGATATTGTACACTTTCTTGTGTTGGGTGAGTGCATGAGTTGAGGATGCTTAGTGGTAATGAGTCGTCTCTTGAGGTAAGGTGGTTGTGGAGAGGTTGCTTGAGTTGATTGAGTTGGTTGAAAAACATTAAGTATACTTGGGCTATTTAAAAATGGGAAGAATGTAAAATTTGTGTGTTCATGCTTAATTGCCGACATCGATCATAGTCAAAAGGTAGGGTGTTTGATTGAGTTAATTGTGAAGTCCTCTTTCATAGTGCTAAGTACGTTTTGGGGGTGCTAATATAGTTCCATTGCTCGAAGACGAGCAAGAGTCTAAGTGTGGGGTGTTGATAATCGGCTTAATGTATGCATATTTTGATATATACCGCCTCACATTTTGCTCATGTCTCGACAATTTGAGATGTTTAATATGATTATTTGTGCTAAATTTTGATATTTCTATGTGTAGGGATCATTCGGATACAATTTAGGACGAAATGACGCGAATTGAAGTAAAATCGGGACAAAGTGAAATTTGAGGGCCACAACCAGCGTGGGGCGCTGGTTGTGGCGCAATTTACAGCAGCTAAAATATTTGAGCGTCAGGGCCAGCGCCCCACGCTGCCCTAGATGCTCAAAAATGTGAACATGTCCTATTTCGATCGGGACTCGGTTATTTCGACCCCAAGACGCCCCCAACTCATATAAAAGCCAACCTAAACCTATTTTAAAAAGATGAGGATGTTTTTGAGAGGAAAACACAAGCACAGAGCCGTCGTGGAGGTCGGAATTCATCAAGTTCCATCTTTCTCCCACCAAATTTAGTAATTTTTATGTTTCTTTGTATGATTTGTTGTTTGACTACCATGTCTATATGGAGCTAAACTTCACGTTCTAGGGTTGTGGTTCTTTCATGACTATTATTATTCAGATATTGATTTTGCCTTCTTGATTTGTCATATTAGTTTATTTATTCAATTTTACGCTTAATTATTTAATTGCTTGATCACCAATTGAATACTATCTGCGAATCTAGAATTGAACTCGAAAGTGGGAATTCTAGATTGCATATAGGATTGAGTAGAGCAAGTTCTTGAACTCGGGCATCGGGGAACAAATTCGTAGTTAGGATAGACATATACCTAATTGCCTTGCTTGATTGATTTACAGGAATTATAAATGTGTTCTTGTTGATTCTAACTCCATAGACATATATGCGTTAGGTTAGCTTGAATAGGCGAGTAAGAACTCGACAGATTCTTATGAGCAATATTAACCCTATCAACCAATAAGCGAGATAAATTAGTTGGTCAATTCAATTGAAGAATACAATAGGATTGTTAGATAGCCCATAACCCTAGATCGTTTTCATTACATTGATATCATAAAAATCTGCTCTTTCTCTGTTCAAAGTTCATTATTTTTATTTTTTTATTTAATTAGTTTAGAATCAAATATTTTTAGGTTTAATTCTTGTTTAGATAATTAGGATAGTTTAATTTAGTTAATAGTTAATCACAAGTCCTCGTGTGTTCGACATCCGACTTTTAGTCACTTTATTACTTGACGACCGCGTACACTTGCGTGTGCGTTTGGCCGCAACATCTATATAAAGTCTTAAAAATATATATATAAATTATATATTTATATGTCGGTTTGGTTCAGGTTTTTTTATTCAATACCAAACCAAATCAAACTAAACCTCATCGGATTTTTTAATCGGTTTGATTTGACTTTTCGATTTGGTCGATTTTTCGGTTCGATTTGTAAACCCTATATATACTTTATTTATTTCAATCAGATGGAGTACTAGAAACTGCCTATAGCTTAACTAGCATATCTAAAAGCTGCTATTTCTGCCATTGATTATATTTTCGACCTCCATGTAGTAAGTCAACGTACATACTTCTTTTTAGAAGTATACATTTATGCACTTCAATAAATTAATTTACATGTCTTTGATTATATAAAAGACAATTAAGAAAAAATATCTCTTCATTCTCAACGGAAAGTTTTGGGTTTGATATATGGTGAGTATTGAATACCAGATGATTAAACAAAATATTTTTAAAAAAACTAGTCCAAAATTACTTGCTTTTAGAAAAAAAAAGAAAAAGATTAGACATGATTACATGAACAATATCGATCACCTTGTTATAAGTTGGAATTTAAATCCAAGACCAGAATCTTTCTTGAAAATTAGGTTGGATGATGTTAACATCCATTCCTTCCTATCCAAGTCAAACAAGAAATATTCAAACTTCCAATCATGATGCTAAATTCATCCTCCACTCCCCTATAAAACCCAAAAAGTGTCATACTTAATTTTCCCACTTGTCTTTCATACATTATTTAATTCACAAAGAAACTTTTTGACTATCAATCAAAGACTTCTTTGGAACTTATATTCTAACATTCAAAAACTTCTGGAAGAGAAAAAAAGAAGTGAATGCATCTATTGGAACAACACTCATTAAAATAACATGAACGTTATTCATAGTCATGGATAAAATTTGTATTTATCCGTTTCATTTTATATATTTTAGTTTGAGTGAGCGCGAAATTTAAGAATATAAATAAAAATACTCTCGAATCTTGTAATCTTAAATTAAAAGTGTATATAATAAATCAAAAATATCTTTTAGATCTCGCGATTTTTAAGAGCATGTCATATCATTCCTATAAAGGAGTGCCATGTTGAAATTAAAAAGTTAATGTATTAAATATAAAAATATAATATTCTTGTTTAAACAGATTAAAAAGATAAGTAAGATACATATATAAATAAAAAATTTCTAGTGTGTGGGAGAAATAACGTCCAAACTTTACAGGTTTTAATTAGTAATTAAAAAACCTTAATTCGAAAATGAATAGTGGATTATTTTCTTAATTTATATTATAGTTTCAGCTAAATTACAAATTAGAGAACTCAATTTTGTTTTGGTTTTTGACCAGACAATATAATAGGAAAGTGACTACGAGTTATATACATGTCCATCTTCAATGAATTCTTAGTGTCATTCGTACTGTCTTTTCTATTGCAAAATTCACCACGTGAAAAATTGCATCAAATGCCATGCAACTAATGCTCGTGGAAATCACAAAGGGTTTTGAGTTTTTTAGACCAACTAATCTATATATGAATGGATTGGTCAATTAAAAAAAATGATTTTTTCTTCTTTTCTTTTTTCCTATTTTAAGAAGAACAATAGATTAATATGTGATGTATCTGTTACTAAAAAAAACTGAAATTAACTTTAAACTTCGTCACTAATTTATTGCTAGATCGCTTGTAGCTAACATATTTTTTTGATAATATTTCGCTAATCGTTCGTCAAATAGGATTAGTGACAAATTTTTCTGTTTAGCTACAAAATTATCCGTCGCTAATTTATGCTATTTTAGTAGTGCTTAAAATGCACGTGTATATCACTACATTATGATTAATTAGCATATTAATTATACACTAAGGTTAAATAAATTGATCCAATGCAAACACAGATCGAGTAGGAGTAAGTTTTTTTTCCAGTATAATTTATCAATTTATTCTTACTTTTATTACTTGTTTTGGCTATTCTCTATATAAATGAATTCAGCTTTAACTTTTGACATTAATGATCAATCCTTCTTTTTACTATGTGATATACATTTGGAATGAGAATTGACTGACTCTAGCAAAGAGTAATGTGAATACGAAGAATGGTTTATTTTTTTTAATCCAATTGATTGCTCACAAAAGAGCGGTTTGGTAGATGTTTAGTATATTTTAAGATATCTTATGAATAGTAATGTTGACCCTCATACACTTTAATTATCATCCATCAAAGCATTTAATTAAACATATTTTGACGACAGCACAATCATGGTTTTACCATCATTAATTAGGACCATAGTTAATGGAAGAACTCACTCAAGAATCATTCTTACTATTAGATATGCTTCATAATGATATTTGACTAGCAAAATTAACTATCAATTTTACAATGATCATGATCTCTTAGCCACTGTGGTTTCTTCATCAAACTAATATGTAACTAAGAGGCGGAGTTATGATTTAAAATTATTGGGTTCGGATTTTTAGTATTTTTATGTTACTGCGTTTTAAAGTGCAGTAATAATTTATACTTATTCAATGAATTTCTTAAGACAAATATATAATTTACTAAAGTTATTGGTTTCGGTCGAACCCGTTATCGAAGCTCTAGCTCCGCCCCGATAGAACTTAGTGCCATCAAATAGGGGAAAAAAAGTTTAATTAGCTTCTATACAGTGCAAAAGAACTTTACAAGGTCATCTATGATATCTCGTAACTACTAGTAACTGGCCATAAAAAGGTCGACTTAGTAGCCTAATAAACAAGTCGGCCAGGTTATCTACTACAATAAATTAAGATGCATTAATAGTATAATTTCTTTTACATTGTGAGCGTAAATACATTAAATATTTAAAAAAAAAGTAAAAAGAGATTGATAAAAAAAAAAAAAAAAAAAACCTTCCTCACGAAACTACACCATTCGTTAATGTTCCATCAAATTAGGTACTGAGGAGAAGAACGAAGTCGAACACATCCTAAGGAAATATCATACATCTCAAACGCAATATCATTATCGATCTGTACTCCATGATTATTGGTCTGTTATTCTTTTAATTGGCAAAACAAGTCGTTTGGTTAATGGAATAAGGGATCATAATTTCAAGATAAATAGTAAAATTATTTTATTCCATATTTGGTACAATTTTGTATACTAGGATTAGAAATTCGAGTTTGTTTATATTATAATGGTATTATTTGTATACAACATTAACATGAAATAAACAATCCTGGATTAGTAATCCAGAATAAAAACAACAAAATAATACATTTGCCCCTCTCTAAAGCTTAAAATTAAAAATAAAAGTTTATCCCAATTTTCTAGTTTAACCAAATACTATATACGTGAATTAAATAATAACAAAAATTATTTAGTGAATGTCTATTGATAGATATTTGGTTCATATATATATATATGAACCAAATATCTATCAATAGACATTCACGTATTATTTAATACGTGAATGTATCATAATCCCATCATTATAATTCAAAAAATAATTTGTTTCCCAACCAAAGAACCCTCAAAATTTAAGTATGAATGCAATTGTTTTAGACTACTCCATGCATTATCTTAACGTTTTAGGATGAATATTCAGGTTATTTTCAATTATACATAGACTAAGTGAGCGTTTGGACATAAGAATTGTTGTAAAATTTCAAAATGGAAGGAAAACTTTTTCAAGTAAAAATGATATTTGAAATTTAGAGTTGTGTTTGGATATGAATATAATTTTGGGTTGTTTTTAAAGTTTTGTGAGTGATTCAAGTGAAAATTCGAAATTTTATAAACAAACGCTGATTTCGAAAAAAAAGTGAAAATTTTTTGGTAAAAAGGAAAAAAATTCTTATGTCCAAACGGGCTATAAAACTCCTCACAAAAACTATGTGCATGACTGTGTCAAATCAAAACATCTCTTCATTCGATTAATACATTTTCTGAAATGATTATTTAATCATGTTTCCGAAAATTACAGAAATGGGCAAAAGAAGAAAAACAATGGAAAATGAAAAAAGTGGACCAAATGAAGACCAAATTCTGAGGTCATGAGTCTATTATTAATATTATTTTAATATATGGTTTCATGAGCTGGCCGCCATTCCCTTAAATTCGTTTGACCAACATATGACCAGTTGACCACACCTGCGCTAATTATTTCTTTGGTTAATTTCTGCAGCCCCTATTACTACTACTCTAATAAGAAGACCACACTCCATAGTCTCTATCAAATTTCAACCCCATCAACTTTTATTTTAACATATATTCTAATAAACCCCTCGTGTGCATTTCTCAGTCTTTATATATAGAACGTATCCTTTCCTAAGTTCAAAAAACCAAAAACACACATTGATCAAATATCACTTCAAAAATTCAAAACACACACTATCAAAAAAAAATTGAAATAGCTATCGCTAATCCGTAGCTAAGTAAGATTAGCGACAAACTTTTCTGTTTTTTTAGCAGGGACAGTTTAAAGAATGGATTATTCACGGTATAATCATCTTGGTTTCAATGAGAATGACACTGAAGACATGCTTCTTCTCGATGTCCTATCAGAAGCTGGTGAAAGTTCATCTAATAATCTTCATTTCAACAAACAAGAAACACACTTCAAACACAACGAAGGAGCCAATTATAGAGGTGTAAGAAGGAGGCCATGGGGGAAATACGCGGCGGAAATAAGAGATTCAACTAGAAATAGCGTTAGGGTTTGGCTTGGAACATTTGATACTGCAGAAGAAGCTGCTTTGGCTTATGATCAAGCCGCGTTCGCGTTGCATGGGACAATGGCAGTGTTAAATTTTCCAGTGGATATTGTTTATCAATCGTTAATGGAGATGGAGTGTGGATTTGAAGAAGGATGTTCACCTGTTTTGGTACTGAAGAAAATGCATTCTATGAAAAAAGGTAAGAGTAATAATATTCATAGAAAGAAGAAGGAAAAAGAGATGAGCTTTGAAAATGTGTTGGTTTTGGAGGATTTAGGAGCTGATTATTTGGAGGAAATTTTGAGGTTGTCTGAAGGCTGTTGTGATCCTTCAATGTCTTGCTAGCAAAATTATTAACATCTGCATGTAAAGGTATCCAAGTTAGGGATAACAAAGAGGCAGATGCGGAATTAGGATTTTGAGTTTATGAATTCTTGATTCTAGAAAAGATAGCTTACTCAATTCTGGATATATTAATTATATATATAGAGTGAATTTTTAACAAAAGTATAGCATATGAGCAACTATACCGAGACGTTCTCCTGTAACGTTTTAACCTGTCGTGCCTGTCTCGCTTAAGATGTTTTCTTTACTTACAAATTAATGATCTCTTCTTATTCCCTTTTCCTCATTTCTTCTCGTTCATATTCATTTACATATATGTATTCTTTTTGATAATATTGGTATCAAATCCATTAATCTCTTCTTGTACTGTAGAGATCTAAGGCAATGAAAGGCCTGTTTACTGGATTTTAATTTTATTCTTAAGTTTATGTTAGTGTTTTTATGTTCTCGGAAGGTAAGAGAGGACTTTAATTTGTTGTGTGAAGTATTGAGACTTTGCTCTTTTTGGTCCTCCTCATTTTTAGTCAACCAATGTTTAGGGTCGGTTAGTTGTACTAGAGTTAAATGGTTTAAATTTCTTATTTAGTTTTTTGCCAATATAGTTTACGTCTTAATGGTAAAATTTTATCCACATATGTGTTTACATCAAACCAATTGTATAGGAAAAAATACGACATGACACGTGGCCACTTAAAGGAAGGACACGTGAAACACAAGATGGAGATGGACACCGAACATAGTTATTCCGCGTGTCACCGGAAGGAATAACGATCATAAAAGAAGTATTAAATATATTACGCCCGGTAACATTTAATACAGAGTATTTTACAGCATTAAGGATGATGGCTCGTTACAAGGAATTTGGCATTTATGTCTAACGTTACATCTTCATCAATGACCCTCATAAATGACATTAAAGAAGGGCATGATCCTAGGACTTACTTCTCTAGACATAACTATAAATACAGAGCTCTGTTATCATTATAGGGGGGAGGAATTTTCTGGCTAACTTACACTGCATTCTATACAATATTTTAATATAATTTTATTCTCTCGCTTTCGATCTCATCATTGTTCTGCTCGGAAACCCTGTTCCGGGACTCAACAGCTTTGTCATTCCATCTACATTCCAAGGCTAAGTATTTTGTATTTCATCAGTTATTTCATTATCCTTTGGATCAAATTAATTCATTTGTCTAGAAATCACGAACAAATTTAACTGTACCGTTTTACGGGTAAATAATTTGGCGCCTATTGTGGGGCCTAGATAGCTGTGCGATTAAATTGATCCTTGTTTTTTTACTAACATGTTTTGATTACTTTGTCCTAGCAAAAAATCACCAAAAATGGCAGATAACACTGTTAACGGCACGCGCAACCCTGAAATTCAAGGGGAACAATCACATTTCGAGGATTCAATCAGTGACACCCGCAATGAGGAGAATGACGCCACACCGATACATGACAGGTGGTACCCTCGACAGGTTCGGGAGGTAACTCCTGACGATGCTGATGAGGAGCATGTAGCGGATGCAGTAAGAGTCCTGCAAGAGCAACATACAATCATTCTAGGCCATCTCACGCGGCAAGATTAGGTTATGATAGAACTGAAGCAGGCGCTATCGGGTGCCTCGAATAATGCAAATAGGCGAGATCCAGTTCCTCCTGATGTTCCCGCAAACCAAACGACACAGAGAGTTGATAATAACACTCCTAGGGGCGAAGTTGGCTCTGACAGGGCTGGGGGGGGGGGGGGTAGATCCAGCCTTAACAAGAAGAACGATCCATTCAAGAATGAACTTTTGTGGTTCATAAAGGAAGTAAACGCCCGCATGGATCAAATCCCAAGCGCACCACCAGTACTAAAAAGCCCAAACTCGAAGAAGTATATTCAATTACCGTATAAATCGAGCGCAACCTCGGAATTAATCCCGAAGCGATTCAAAATGCCCAAAGTGCCAAAGTATGACAGAACTTCAGATCCACAGGAGCACATTACCACCTACACAATAGCGGTGAAAGGAAATGATTTGGCTCCTCACGAAATTGAGTACGTGTTTATGAAAAAAATTGGTGAGACTCTCACGAGGGGAGCTTTAATGTGGTATTCATTATTGCCCAAGCATTCCATAGATCCCTTTGAGGTGCTCACAAACTCTTTCATCACAGCTCATGCCGGTGCCAGAAAGGTACAAGCCTGAAAGGCCGACATATTCAGGATCACATAGAGAGAATCCGAATTATTACGAGAGTTCGTTACCCGGTTCCTAAAGGAAAGGATGTTACTACCGGCAGTCCAGGATGAATGGGTAGCTGAAGCATTCACCAAAGGTTTAAATCTGAGAAGTTCGAAAGCTTCCCGAAAGTTGAAGGAAATTTTGCTCGAGTTTCAAGCGACGATTTTGGCGGATGTCCATAATCGGAACGAGTCGAAAATAAGGATCGAAGACGATCAGACTAGCTTTCCATTGTCGACCAAAGGACGGAAGAAGAATAGAGAAAAAATGAAAGATGATGTTGACATGGATAGACGGACTTCGAGGGACCGATTTTTGCCATACGAGCGGAAAGAAGGTCGTGGTAGGAGCTTCTGAACAACAGACAAGCTCACCATTAATAGAAGGACCGTTCTTGGCCGGAACAACAAATCGTTACAGGATAGAGAAATCTTAGGGTCACGAGATTCTTCTTTCCCAAAGTTGTCGGACTATAACTTCAACGTCAGTGTGGTGAAGTTGGTATCAGCCATGAGAAATATCAAAGAGGCACGATTCCCAATACCTATGAAATCTGATCCCACCCAGAGGGATCCTAATTTATGGTGTGAATACCATGACACTAACTATCAAGACCCAAAATCAATTAAAGGTTGTGATGGTGCCGGACACCGCCGTTAGGCAAGCCAAAAATAAATACTTGATTTGGTTCTCATTTTAATATTTTTGAAATCATATTTTCCTTCAATTAAATAGTAAAAAATGGAATTCACAGTGTAAATAATAATATTATTAACAATTTTAATACAGAACAACCCATAATCACCCCAAAACCCGGTGTCACAAGTGCATGAGCATTAACTACGAATGTAAAATAAAATACAACATCTATCCGGAATACAAATTTGGACAGGAGAAATATAAATATTCTGAAGGAGATTCTGCCGGCTGCGGGTCGAAATATGGAATGCAATTCACGTAAGTCCCCGCATGCATACACGCCTTTGCTCTCACAAGGATACTAGTCACATAGGTACCTGCATAAAAATGTGCAACAAGTGTAGTATGAGTACGTAATCAACGTGTACCCAATAAGTATCTAGCCTAACCCCGGAGGAGTAGTGACGAGGGATTGACATCGACACTCACTAGTGGTCCAATAACATCAGGTATAGTAAAGAGGTAAGTAAATATGAGGCAGAGTAAATAAATGAGGTAAACAAGTAATAAATCACGTGGTACAAATCCCCCCTCTTTACGAGGAACTCAAGCTGTCTATTAAAAATTCCCTCTTTAACCGGAGCATATATATAGATATAGTGGATCTCATCGGATAGATCGTCATAACTCAAAGCGGGAAAACTCACAGATATACTCGCTTCTTGCCAAATATTACGCACGAATCCATGAGGATATGATATAGGAAATGTCGAGGCGTACGGCCCGATCCAACATAAATATTTAAACTGTGCACTGCCGAGGGTCGAACGGCACGAACCATAAATGCATCTATTAAATTGGCGAGACGAATGGCCCGCTCCCATGAGAGTGTGGTACCTAAATCCTGCCAAGGCGATCGGCCCGATCCCATAAGAGTGAAATACATAATCCTGCCGAGGCGAACGACCCGATCCTATTAGAATAAGAAGCTTTGACGGGTCCTTGACCCCACTCACGCATAAACGTGTGAATTGTAATTTATTTAACAAAAACCTTTCAATGAAGTATATATATCACGAAAATATGCCGTAAGAGGAGTACAGTTATTCAATGACTAATCATGAACTAATGAAGTCTCTACAATAGCAAGTCTAGTCTCAAGTAGAAATGTAAAACATAGGAATTTAATAGGCGAGAGAATGCTCAAATAGTGCAACTACATCATGATGTGAACCTAGGCCTACCCGGACAGTAACAAGAATGTAGCTACGTACGGGCTCTTGTCACCTCGCGCGTACGTAACCCCCACAACAAGTAGCACACATCAACATACAACACCTAGGGGTATTTTCCCCCTCACAGAGTTATACAAGAGACTTACCTCACTCCGAAATTCCATAACCGGCTCCAAAGCCTCTCTAACACCTCAAACCGATGCCCATCGCTGCAAAACTAGTCCAATAATATGCAACCAAATCAAAATATACTCTAATACTCTGCTCGAAAAATCGATAAAGCAACCCTCGAGCCCACGTGCCCAGATTCCGAAAATTTTCGAAGATAACCAGTACCCATAACCTCACGAACATAAATATATGATTTATTTCCAATTCCATGCCCAAATTTCGTGGTCAAAATCCAAAAATATAAATTTCTAGGTTTTTTTCAAAATCCCACAATTTCTATCAATTTTCATGCTTGAATTCATGTAAAAACCATGTATTTAACTCACATTGTGAAGAAATCACTTACCCCATTATAGTTGATGAAGATGGCACTCCAAGAGTGCTCCAAAATCGGCTCCCATGGACGAAATGAAGTGAAAATGAGCCAAACCCCCGATTTAAAGAGAGCACACTGCCCAGCGTTCATCGCACCTGCGGTGACCTAACTGCTTATGCGGCTCCGCAGGTGCAGTCTAAATTCTGCTCCTGCGGCCCTCACTGCCCAGCCAAGAACTCGCACCTGCGGAAGTTCTTTCGCTTCTGCGGCATCACAGGTGCGACGTGCTCTTGCGCATCTGTGCACATTTACGCACCAGCGGCAGATGCCTTGCTCCTGCGCACTCGCAGGTGCGCTTCTCCAGTCCGCTTATGCGGCTCCCCTAGCTCCAGTCCATTCTCGCTTCTACGAGCAATTCTCCGCACCCGCGATCTCGTACCTGTAGCCAAAGTTACGCAGATGCGATTACACCAGAAGCATTAAGCTTCAAAAATTCTGAAGTCTAAAAATTGATCCGTTAACCTTCCGGAATCCACTCGAGGCCCTCGGGACTCCAACTAATTATACCAAAAAGTCCTAAAATACAATACGGACTTAGTCGAGCCTTCAAATCATGCCAAACAACATTGAAATCATGAATCGCACCCCAATTCAAGCTTAATGAACTTTATAACTTCAAACTTCTACATTCGATGCCAAAACCTTTCAAATCACGTCCGATTGACCTCAAATTTCGTACACAAATCACATTCTACATTACGGACCTACTCCAGCTTCCGGAATCAGAATCAGAATCAGACCCCGATATCATAAAGTCCACTCCTGGTCAAACATTCCAAAAACCTTCAAATTTCTAACTTTTGCCGAATGACCCCGAAATGATCTACGAACCTCCAAATCCACTTGCGGACGCGCTCCCAATACCAGAATCACCATATGGAGCTATTCCCAGACTCAGAATCCCAAACGAACATCGATAACATTGAAATATGCCTCAACCCAAATTTTTTGAAATTTTTCCAAAATGCCAACTTCCACAATAGGCGTTGAAACGCTCCTGGGTCATCCAAAACCCGATCCGGATATATGACCAAGTCCAAAATCATCATACGAACCTGTTGGAACCTTCAAATCCTGATTCCGAGGTTGTTTACTCAAAAATTACACTTTAGTCAATCCTCAAACTTAAGGCTTCCGAAATTAGAATTTTCTTTCCAAATCAACTCCGAACTTCTTGAAATTAAATTCCAACCACGCGTATAAGTCATAATACCTGAAGTGAAGCTACTCAAGGCCTCAAGCCGCCGGACAACGCGCTAAAGCTCAAAATGACCGATCGGGTCGTTACATTCTCTCCTACTTAAACATACGTTCGTCCTCGAACGTGATAAGAACTACTCTGGAGTTGTCCGAAATCATTGTTCAACAACTCGTGCACCTATCCGTTCCACCACAACCCAGTTGGGCACATTAGCTCGAGTCAATCTGAAGATTCTCCCTTTTACTTAGTCAAATAAGCCTTAGTGCCAAATTCCAACATCCGGAATTCTCCACCAGGCATGTTTCCAACATACGAACACCGTATCAATCACTACACACTGCACCCAACATGATTGCATACCCTTACTGAATTCTTACCATGCACCGCATAACTCATTTGCCCAAGGAAATCTTTTCAAAGCACAACAACTAAAGTTTCCACTGACCGAAGCCTGTAGTGTACCTCATGACCAATTAAGCCTTGCTTTAACTCTCGCAATACTGCCACAACAGAGAAGACGTGTAGAACTCATAACCACCTGCCGAATCACAATTTATGGAGTCTCTCTTCCCGACAAGAACCATTACCTCATTCTGGACTGAATAACAATATTTACTCTTTAATATGCTTCATATAAATCTGATTGCACTGATCCCAAGTCCAATAATTGCGTCTCACCCTAGTACAAGATGCTCGGGCAATAAGCCACCTCAGACACTGCAAAAGCCTCATATGATCCCACAATGTGCTAACAAGCTACAGACGTGAATGCAATACATAAGGAAAACGAACTCTGGAAAGAACTACTCAACCCACGTGACTAATTAAACAACCAAAAGGATGTTATGAGAAACAAAACACACAAGAATAGATATGGGAAAATGTACTCAACATCACACTGTTGCGGCGTGCAACCCGATCCACACATGATACTGTTGTGGCGTGCAACCTGATCCAACCATGATACCCGTGGCGGTGTGCCACCTGATCCAAACAACAAATCCATGGCGGCATGCCACCCGATCCAACCATATACCCGTGGCGGCGTTCCACCCGATCCACACAAAATAATCTAAAGAAAACACACATCGAGCCGTAACACTTATACTCACGAAATGCCCGAATATCAACCATAAGCACACCAAGTACATAATACAAATCCTGGGGAGATGGGTAGTGTGATACGCTATAAAACTCAAGCACAACTAAGGTGCGATATATGATCTGCATCTCAAGAGCCATCCTGCTCACATAATACCACAAACTATACGGGATCTCAATACGAGTGCGAATAATCAAACCATCTCACAACCCACATGGCACAATAGAGTATTACATGAAATAGTTGACGACAGAAATAACATCCAAGGCCTGAAGAACCCTCCGAAAACAACTCTATGCTGAAATGAACACACCTGGCTTGATATAGAGCCCAAATTCACATCTAGATCCATCCACGGACCTCAAGCCGATTTTGATCGTACTGCATTGGGCTAATAACCTTTCAAGGACCCACAATGACCTATTCACGACACATAAGAACAACCGTCAAATCCTAAACAAACTCATATAGTCCACAACCCAAGGAATAGAATGCCTCTTGGCATAAACTCTCGCACTTGCGATATTACAATGATCTCCACATTCGGTCTCAATCTTTAACAATCAAGTGACTGACATGTCACACTTATACAAATCTCCCCATGGGGCATGCTCCCACGACCATTCTGCTCAGGTAGCAAGGTCCGCACATCCATACCACCAGTCATTCTAATTCTGTAGAGTGAGTCAAAAATCTGCAAGTCAATACACAAAGCCTCTTCCACATGACACCGATCTCAGGTGACGCTACAGACAATACCATCTTACTCTAAACATTTGAATTCTTCCCTGCTCATCCGAGCTCTTGACATTTTTGTCGACATCAACTGCAACCTTGATCCTCAACTTCCAATTTATTCTCAACTTGCCTTAGAAACAATAATAGTTCCATTCATTAACGTAACGAAACCCAACAACACTCATCCCGAGTGACCCAATCCACGAGACCACATCGTCTCAATACCCATGAACTATCTCATGTTCTCCTTAAGCGCTCAATCGCATCGCCAACTGGTACACCCGTTCTGCAAGACCTTTCGTGAATCCGGAGCTACTTATTCCCTTCCTTCAGTACTGCATACCCAATGATAACATAGAACATTGCAAGTCCTTAGGCACTGTACTCAAATTCTTGAACCCACCAGGACCACTGTTGAGAGTCACCCACTCTGTCTTGGTCCCGAGTATAAGCCAAACTCTAGCGCTCTGCCAGCACGTGAACATCCTATCAAAGAAGCACCCAACTGAATTATTTTCCCTTGTACATTACTTCCACCAGAAGCAGAAACTCTGAGTCTTCTCTAAACTGAACATGATCCGATAAGGCCCAAGTATAGTACACATTCCTCCAATCATTTGCTCAAATTACCACTGATGTTTTCTTTCCTTAGTCGTAATAACCCACCAATATGCCGATAACCAGAAACCTCACAAGTAGGCAACCATGCAATCCAATCATAGACGGTGGTAATCTCCCACTTAGCTTGAAGCTACAATTACATAACCCCGAAACCCACCAATATTCCTCCTTCATCATAGATATGAGCCTGCACAATTGACCTGCCAAATTTCTCGAAATCCTCCTGTTAAACATTTCGTGAACATTCTGAATCACTACCACATTCACATATTCGACCTCTTACTGGATAGCCAGTAGAATTCTTCGTAGAAGATCCGTCAACACCATGAAATCAGTAAACCATCCTGATCTCGTGCTCATTCACCAGTTGTACAAGTCCGTTCACTCCCCATTGACATCAACTAAAGGTGCGATAATACATTTCAAATCCGAAGTCATGTTGTATCCCTCTTCATATCAAGCAACTCCTTTCTGTCGTATCCAACCTTCCTCAGTATAGCAGCCAATATTCTGAATTAGTTCGTAGACTCAGTCATTGTCCACCATAAATCCCAAATCACTCAAAACTTTCCCCAAGGCATGTAGCTATCCTACCACAGAACCCATATGATACTCTGCCACTCTCCCACTTTGGTCAAACCCTCTCCTTTAAGCAGCTACTCGACTTTCGATAGATCGCTACCAACTTTAAAGCCTCTCTGAATATCATCCTTCTCAAACCATCAACACTAGGAACACCGATTCGATCCTGAACCACTGCACACCGTGATCTCTAATAACCGCTTCCCCGGCAGTATTCCACAATAACACCGGTAAACCTTAACGCATTTAACAAGGGCGATGACACCACATCATAATTGAGAACTCTACCACGCTAAAAAATATGAAGACTCATCACTCCATCAACCCCAAAACTGAACAATCATAGTACAATTACCTTTCCTTTGCTGGGATTAAACGCTGAACCTCTACATCATGCACTAAGAAATCCTCCTTTCAAGTCATTCATTGCCTTGATGCGTAGACATGCATCCTATCATTACACAAACATGGTGTGATAACAATGCACAAATCATCATAACAATCAATGCTAAATCTCAAAACCATAGAAAATTCTGATGTTGAGCTGAAATGATAGGACAGCCTTCCGCAAGGCGACGATAACAGCCCAATCAAACACGCAGGCAGAGACATCCTGCACCACCTCTTTAGTACCATGACAATTCCTTGATTCCCAATCTATAACAAACGTTTCACGTCATATAAGATTAAATAGGAAAGAAATAAAGACACAAGCCTCAAATGAATCAATTCGCACGAGGAGGAATCAAGAAGGGAAGTTCTCCTAACAACCTTGTAGCCTCTCGAAGATAAGTACAGACGTCTCCGTACCGATTCGCAAGACTCTGCTAGACTCGCTCATGACTCGTGAGACCTAAGTGAACCTAGCGCTCTGATACCATGTTGTCAAGATCTAAAATCCATTAAAGGTCGTAAAGGCATCGGACACCGCCGTCAGGCAAGGCAAAAATAAATACTTGATTTGGTTCTCATTTTAATATTTTTGAAATCATATTTTCCTTCGATTAAAAAGTAAAAGATGGAATTCATAGTGTAAAGAATAATATTCTTAACAATTTCAATATAGAACAACCCATAATCACCCCAAAAGCCCGTGTCACAAGTGCATGAGCATCAACTAGGAATGTAAAATAAAATAGAGTATCTGTCCGGAATAGAAATTTGGACAAGAGAAATATAAATACTCTGAATGAGACTCTGCCGGCCGCGGGTCGTAATATGGAATGCAACTCGCGTAAGTCCCAGCATGCATACACGCCTCTGCTCTCACAAGGCCACTAGTCACATAGGTACCTGCACAAAAATATGCAGCAAGTGTAGTATCTAGCCTAATCCCGGAGGAGTAGTGACGAGGGGTCGACATCGACACTCACTAGTGGTCCAATAACATCAGGTACAGTAAAGAGGTAAGTAAATATGAGGCAGAGTAAATAAATAAAGTAAAAAAGTAATAAATCACGTGGTACAAATCCCCCCTCTTTACAAGGAACTCAAGCCCTCCATTAGAAATTCCCTCCTTAACCGGAGCATATATATAGATATAGTGGATCTCATCGGATAGATCGTCATAACTCAAATAGGGAAAACTCACAAATATACTGGCTTCTTGCCAAATATTACACATGAATCCATGAGGATATGATATAGGAAATGCCGAGGCATACGGCCCGATCCAACATAAATATTTAAATTGTGCACTGTCGAGGGTCGAACGACACAAACCATAGATGCATCTATTAAACTGCCGAGGCGAACGGCCCACTCCCATGAGAGTGTGGTACCTAAATCCTCCCGAGACTATCGGCCCGATCCCATAAGAGTGAAATACATAATCCTACCGAGACGAACGGCTCGATCCTATTAGAATAAGAAGCTTTGATGGGTCCTTGACCCCACTCACGAATAAACGTGTAAGTTGCAATTTCTTTAACAAAAACCTTTCAATGAAGTATATATATCACGAAAACATGCCATAAGAGAAGTAAAGTTATTCGATGACTAATCATGAACTCGTGAAGTCTCTACAATAGCAAGTTTAGTCTCAAGTAGAAATGTAAAATAGAGGAATTTAATAGGTGAGAGAATGCTCAAATAGTGCAGCTACATCATGATGTGAACCTAAGCCTACCCGGACAATAACATGAATATAGATACATACGGGCGCTCATCACCTCGCGCGTACGTAGTACCCACAATAAGTAGCATATATCAACATACAACACATAGGGGTATTTTTCCCCTCACGGAGTTAGACAGGAGACTTACCTCGCTCCGAAATTCCATAACCGTCTCCAAAGCCTCTCTAACACCTCAAACTGATGCCCGTCGCTCCAAAACTAGTCCAATAAGATGAAACCCAATCAAAATATACTCTAATACTCATAATTAATCAATTTATAATAATTTTCAACTCCGCTCAAAAAATCGATGAAGCAACCATCGGGCCCACGTGCCTAGATTCCGAAAATTTTCGAAGATAACCAGTACCCATAACCTTACGAACTCAAATATATGATTTATTTCCAATTCCATGCCCAAAATTCGTGGTCAAAATCCAAAAATATAAAGTTCTAGGTTTCTTTCAAAATCCCATAATTTTTATCAATTTTCATGCTTGAATCCATGTAAAAACCATGTCTTTAACTCACATTGTGAAGAAATCACTTACCCCATTATAGTTGATGAAGATGGCACTCCAAAAGTGTTCCACAATCGTCTCCCATGGACGAAATGAAGTGAAAATGAGCCAAACCCCTGATTTAAATAGAGCACACTACCCAGCGTTCATCGCACCTGCGGTGACCTGACCGCTTCTGCGGCTCCGCAGGTGTTCTCTAAATTCCGCTCATGCAGTCCTCACTGCCCAGCCAAGAACTCGCACCTGCGGAAGTCCTTTCACTTTTGCGGGCATCGCAGGTGCGACCTGCTCTCGCGCATCTGCGCATATTTATGCACCAGCGACAGATGCCTCGCTCTTGCGCACTTGCAGGTGCGCTTCTCCAATCCGCTTCTGCGACTCCACCAGCTCCAGTCCATTCTCGCTTCTTTGAGAAATTTGCCGCACCTGCGATCTCGTACCTACAACCAAAGTTATGCAGGTGCGATTACACCAGAAGCATTAAGCTTCACAAATTCTTAAGTCTAAAAATTGATCTGTTAACCTTCCGGAATCCACCAGAGGCCCTCGGGACCCCAACCAATTATACCAACAAGTCCTAAAAACTAATCCGGACTTAGTCGAGCCTTCAAATCACTCCAAACAATATCAAAATCATGAATCGCACCCCAATTCAAGATTAATGAACTTTAGAACTTCAAACTTCTACATTCGATGCCGAAACCTTTCAAATCACATCCGATTGACCTCAACTTTCGCACACAGGTCACATTCGACATTACGGACCTACTCCAACTTCCGGAATCGGAATCGGAATCGAACTCCAATATCACAAAGTCCACTCCCGGTCAAACTTTCCAAAAATCTTCAAATTTCTAACTTTCACCGAATGACCCCGAAATGACCTACGGACCTCCAAATCCACTTCCGGATGCTCTCCAAATATAAGAATCACCATACGGAGCTATTCTTAAACTCGGAATCCCAAACGGACATCGATAACATTGAAATACGCCTCAACCCAAATTTTATAAAATTCTTCCAAAATGCCAACTTCCACAATAGGTGCCGAAACGCTCCCGGGTCATCCAAAACCTGATTCGGACATATACCCAAGTCCAAAATCATCATACAAACACTTTGGAACCTTCAAATCCCGATTCCAAGGCCGTTTACTCAAAAATTACACTTTAGTCAATTCTTCCAACTTAAGGCTTCCGAAATTAGATTCCGACCACGCGTACAAGTCATAATACCTAAAGTGAAGCTACTCAAAGCCTTAACCATATGAACGATGCGCTAAAGCTCAAAATAATCGATCGGGTCGTTACACTAACGGCCACCGGACTGGGGACTGCTAACACCTCCGGGAAGAAGTGGTAACACTGTTGAAGAATGGTCACCTCAGAGAATTCTTGAGTGACCGAGCTAAAAATAATTATGGTCGGAACAGGGGCGATTCGGAAACCTCGAGAGCATGAGAAGAACCCCCACGCCAAACGATTAACATAATCTTCAGAGGAAATGAAATTAACGGGGTCTCCTTTTCGGTAGCAAAGAATACAAAAGTTTCGATTATTCATAATAAAAGGCTCCGAGAAGACAATATCATATTTACGGATGAAGATGCGGATGGATTACTGCTACCGCATAATGACGCACTAGTAATTTCTTTAAATGTGTTAGATTTTAAAATTATATGTATTTTAGTGGATCCAGGAAGTTCAGCTAATATCATATAATGGAGAGTACAGGAGCAACCTAAACTCACCGGAAGCATTATCCCGACAACGAAACTCCTCGGTGGATTCAAACTTGCAAGCGTGACAACCCGGGGAGAAATTTTGCTGCTCACGAACGCTGAGGGAGTAATGAAGACAACTCTCTTCGAAGTGGTAGATGAAGATATAGTGTATAACATCATCTTGGGAAGACCATGGTTGCACGAGATGAAAGATGTGCCTTCAATATATCACCAATTGTTAAAGTTTCCCACACCCGAGGGGATCAAACAGATAAGGGGTGATCAACCGGCAGCAAGGGAGATGAGTACAATTTCGGTCTCCAGTAGCAAAGGAACGGAACGTGCGGCATAGAAATTACTGGAATCGGCACCTGCCCCTGAACCAGAGGAAGATAACCCGGGGACAAAAGAGTCAGAACAATATCAGGTACCGAGGTATTTTGAAGTACCAGAAGAGACGGACACGACAAAGTCCACGATAGAGGAACTGGAGCAGGTTGCGTTGTTCGAAGAATTCCTAGAGAGGAAATTCCATTTGTAATAGGACTGGACCCAGAGCGCATGACTGCTTTTATTGAATTCCTTAAAATTAACACCGATTGTTTTGCATGGTCGCACGAGGATATGACAGGAATCCCGACAGAGATAGCCGAACACAAGTTAAACTTGGATCCCAACATGCTTCCGGTAAGGAAAAAGAAGCGCCTTATTGCTGAATCAAGGAATAAATTGTCAAAGAAGAGGTAACCTGTTTGCTTAAGATTGGTTCAATCCGAGAGCTAAGATATCTGGACTGGCTAGATAATGTAGTAGTAGTTCCTAAGAAAAATAATAAATTTTGCATGTGCGTCGATTATAAGGATCTTAATAAAGCGTGCCCAAAAGACTCATTCCCATTGCCAAGTATCGATCAAATGATTGACGCCACGGCCGGGCATGAGTTAATGAGTTTCCTTGATGCTTATTTTGGGTACAATCAAATCAAGATGAACCCAGAAGTCCAGGAAAAGACTTCATTTATAAAAAAATTCCGGTACATATTGTTACAACGTAATGCCCATCGGGTTAAAAAATACCGGAGCCAATTATCAACTGCTGATGAATAACAAGTTCTAAAAACAAATAGGAAATACTATGTAAGTATATATAGACGATATGCTCATTAAGTCTTTGAATACAGGTGACCACCTGAAGCATTTGCAAGAAACATTTGACATCCTGAGGGAGCACAATATGAAGCTTAACCCCAATAAGTGTGCGTTCGGGGTCAGTTCAGGTAAGTTCCTAGGATTTCTAGTCTCACAAAGGGGAATTGAGGTAAATCCTGATAAAATCAATGCCATAGAGGACATCCCGGATCAATTGTCTAACGTAAAAAAAGTCCAGAGGTTCACAGGGAGATTGGAAGCTTTGAGCAGTTTCATTTCCCATTCTTCAGAAATATGTCATCGCTTCTTCGCACTACTCAAAAAGAAAAACAATTTCAAGTGGACACCGGAGTGTCAGCAAGCCTTGAAAGAATTGAAGAAATAGTTGTCAAGCCCTCCGTTGCTCTCAAAACCAAAAGAAGGTAAAACGTTGCTAGTCTACCTCGCGGTTTCTGAAGTTACAGTAAGTGCAGTTTTAGTCCGAGAAGTCGAAGGTACGTAGTCTCCCGTTTATTACGTTAGCAAAATTCAGAAACTCGCTACCCACATGTGGAAAAGCTGGCCTTAGCTCTCGTAGCCGCCGCCCGAAAGCTGAGGCCCTACTTCTAATGCTACTCGATAGCTGTGGTGACTACTTTTCCTCTGAGGAATATCCTCTACAAACCTGAGCTCTCGGGTTGATTGGCCAAATGGGCCATCTAAATTAGCGAATTGGATATAGAATATAAACCGAGGACTGCAATTAAGTCGCAAGTCTTGGTTGACTTCATGGCCGATTTCAGTCTGGAACAATTACCTCTAGCAGCCAAAAAGGCAATAATGGTGTCATAATCGACATCGGGAGTTTGGACCTTATTTATAGACGGAGCTTCAAACGTAAAAGGGTATGGGCTCGGAATAGTCTTGTCACACCTTCGGGGGAAACTTTAAGGCAAGCCATCAGAACGATTCCTTTAACTAACAATGAAGTAGAGTACGAAGCCTTGATTGTAGGGCTCGAATTGGCCCGGGGACTTGACTCCGAAGTTATCGAAATCAAATGTGATTCACAGTTGGTGGTGAATCAGGTCTACAGAATTTTTGACACCAAAGAAGAACGTATGCAATAATATGTAATAAAAGTTCAGGCTTTATTGGCACGATTCTAAGAGTGGTCTGTTACGACCCAAATTCGTGTACCTTAGATCATGTCGTTAGTTAGTAGACGTAAATCCAAGAAGAGATTATCTTTGAGATGATAAGAAGTTAATCCTATTGGTCTTAAACGATACAAGGGTGTATAAGAGTGGTTAACAAGTATTTGAAGTTAAGCTAATCAAGGATGTTGTAACCCGTATTTTCGGGTAACACTAGAGGTGATTAACTGTCCCAAGAGGTAATGTTTTAATGTATTTAAATCATATAATATCCTTATCATAAGTTTTGAAGTCAAGCAAGTTATGAAACAAAAGTCGATAAAAGTTGTCGCAACTTAGGTTTATAATTTAACTTAAACTTTAGGTTAGCTGTTACTGCATTTTACTCCCAATGTGCTTGGAATTATGGGGTGATCTACCTATCAAATTGAAGATCTATGAGTCTAGTTTCCAACGCATTAAACCGTTCGTCGATACGATCTCGGAATAGAGAGATATTCGCGTTTTCGCGAGAGTGCGCCAAGCTGCTCTCTATGGGGCCCACAAAGGCGGTTTAAGACATATGGATATATATAAGATACCTCAACCCCGTTTTAAGTCATTATTTTCAGTATATTCAGACCTTAGAACCCTAAAAACACTCTCTCAAGGTTCTCTCATGATCCAAGACCCAAACAAAGGGCAAACAACACAAATCAAGTGTCGGGAATCCCGTGGCGCTAGTAAGTTTCTTGTTCTTCTTGTTGTTGCTGATTTTTGTGTTGTTCCAGCTCGTGTGGGAGGGTGTTGTAAGTGCTTTATGTTCTGTAAATACACCTTCAAGTTTTTAATATCAACCCTAGGTGATTTCAAGTCTTCTAAAGTAATTCTAGTGCCGAAAAACCCGAATTAATTGCTAGTTTTGCTTCCTTGTTCTTGTGGCAGAATTGAAGGGATATTTCGTGGAAAATTAAGGTCAAATTGGAGTTGTTCTTTCTGTTTAAAGGTAAGGAACCTCTTACTCTATATATATTTAAGATTATCCAAGTTGCAGCTAAGTCATTGAAGCTAGAACTTGTGAAATATATATCGAAAGGCTTGGTAGTAATGTTGTTAGTTGGTGGACTGTTTTGGAGGCTCAATATGATTATTAATGATGTTGTTTGGGCTGTTTGGTGATTGTATTGACTTGTGGGAAGTCATATAAATAGGGGAGGTGCTGTCCGTTTCATCGTAAAATAGGTTGCGGTCGATACATAATAGTTACGACGCTTAAACGATAATGATAGTGTCATTTCTCTTATTGTAGACTAAGGAGTCGTGACATTTGCATAGCTTGAGGTTGGGCAGTATATACAAGGTATGTGAGGCTATCCCCTTCATTCTTTTGCACGACTCCAATTGTACATAATGTAATGAACGAACTCCCAAAGATACTCTACTCTTAGAAGCTAGCAGTACTTACATTGCTGCCCTTCTTATGAAACGATTGATATTGATGTTACTTCTCTTATTCTTATATTATCAATGTTGTTGGTAGTTCCTGATTCTTATAAGATTCTTGATGAAGAGTTAATCCTAATAACGTGTACGAAGGATACCGACCTTACGTCACTCCGAAAGGTTCAAAATATGATTCCAACGAGTCCAGCATGCATCATATATATGTATCTATTTTACTCTACCGAGCCGCGCTATAGTCGGCCGGGTATGGCACCTATTGTGCAACCACTGATCAGTTGGGTTTTACCGAGCTCCACGTGGCCGGGTACGATTCTACCGAGCCCTATGATGGCCGGGTACGTTTTACCGAGCCTATTATGGCCGGGTACGATATGATGATGATGATGCCCACAAAGGCATATGTTTTAAACGTTTATGTATATATATATGTATGTATCATGTATTTCATGTCAGTAGCCCTCAGAGGTACCCAGATGTCACAGGTTGTATATTCCCTATCACTGTTTACATTATTGTTCTTACTTATGCTATTCTGCCTTACATACTCAGTACTTTATTCGTACTGACGTCCTTTTTATTTGTGGACGCTGCATGTCGTGCTGCAGGTCCTGATAGACGGGTAGACGCAGCTCCCCCATCACAGTAGGCTATCCGGTTCAGCGTTATTGGCAAGATCCTTTCTCCGGACTTGCCGTGGTCTTGGTATGCATTTTTGTTATAGACATTATGGGTATGTCGGGGCCCTGTTCCGGCAATGTTGTAGCACTTATGTTCTTTTAGAGGCTCATAGACAGGTGTCGACTCATGTATGGTTTGGAATGCCTTGTCGGCTGATTTTTGTTGTATAGTCTTTCATGGCACCATGGTAGCTCGTACCTTATATATAGTTTCTTGACAGTCTTGTCGTCCCATGTTACGTATGTTCATGACATTATCTTTCATTGTTGGATGTTCATGATCCATGTCTTTCATTTATATTGGTCTTGTCGGCCCTTAAAGATAATAAGGAAGGTTAGATAAAATGTACGTTGGTGCTCGGCAAGTATGGCCCGGGTGCTAGTCATGACCCTCCAGTTGGGTCGTGACAAACTTGGTATCAGAGCAAGTCTGTCCTAGGGGTTGTCTATGAGCCGTGTCTAGTAGAGTTTTGATTATGGATGTGTAGCGCGCCACATTTATAATCAGGAGGCTACGTGACATCTAGGGTTGTTACCTTCTTCCTGAATCTAGATCGTGCGTAGAGTTGAGTCGTAAGTGTTCATATCTAATATTCACCTTGTTTTCTTTTAGCGATGCCTTCGACTAGGAAGCAAGCGATTAGTAAACGGCTTGATACAGCTGTAGGAGAGGGTAACATTCAGGTGCCTCCAGCCATAGCAGGCCAAAGTGAGCCTCAGAGTGAGATGCCGTCTCATACCTCTCTGTCTCCTCCAGAGGATATTAGGAGGCACCCAGTACATCCAGTTCCTCCGTCTGGCACTACAGACCACGATATGCGCAGTGCAGTGCAGTTGTTGAGTAGCTTAGTAGCTGCTCAGGCTCAGAGGCAGAATACCGGTGCTGCTGATAAACCGGTTAGTGCAGGAGTTCGTGATTTTATTAATCTAGACCCTCCAGTGTTTACCGGATCAAGCCCCAAGGAGGACCCGCAAACATTTATTGATCAGGTTCATTGTACATTGCGGGTTATGCATGCTAGTGATACGGGGGCAGTAGAGTTGGCTTCTTATCGGTTACGGGATTTAGCGATTTTATGGTATGATAGTTGGGAGAGATCTAGGGGTCCGAACGCTCCTCCAGCCATGTGGAAGGAATTTTTTGAGGCCTTTCTTCGTCACTACTTGCCGGCTGAGATACGACGAGCTAGAGCTGATAAGTTCTTGAACCATCGACAGGGTAATATGAGTGTACGAGAGTATAGTATACAGTTTGATTCTTTAGCAAGGTATACTCCACATATGGTGGCCGAGACGAGTGATAGGGTGCACCTGTTCGTGAACGGGTTGGGACCACATCTGATAAATGAGTGCATAACAGCCTCCTTGGTAGAGGGCATGGAGATTTCCCGTATTCAGGCTTATGCCCAGACCCTTCAGGATCATAAGTTATATGCTAAGCTCTCTAAACGCGAATTCTTGCTGAACTCAATATCATTCCTTGGCCATGTGATATCTGATGAGGGTATTAGTGTCGACACTCAGAAGATCGATGCAGTGAAGAATTGGCCGAGACCTACAACACCGTCAGAAGTCCGCAGCTTCCTGGGGCTAGCAGGATATTATAGGCAGTTTGTAGAAGGGTTTTCCTCTATATCAGCACCATTGACTAAGTTAACACAGAAAGCTACCAAGTTCCAGTGGTCTGATGCTTGTGAATAAAGTTTTCAGGAGCTCAAGAATCGATTGACATCCGCGCTAGTGCTCACTCTCCCAGAAGGAACATAAGGTTATGTGGTATATTGTGATGCCTCAGGTATAGGTTTGGGGTGCGTATTGATGCAATGTGGGAAGGTGATTGCTTATGCATCACGACAATTGAAGAAGCATGAAAAGGATTACCCGACTCATGATTTGGAATTGGCTGCAGTAATATATGCTTTGAAGATATGGCGGCACTACTTATACGGCATCCATGTTGACATCTACACAGATCACAAAAGTTTACAATACATCTTCAAGCAGAAGGAGTTGAATTTGAGGCAGCGTAGGTGGCTTGAATTACTGAAAGACTATGACGTCGAGATATTGTACCATCCCGGTAAAGCCAATGTTGTGGCAGACGCTCTCAGCCGTAAGTCAATGGGAAGCTTAATACATATTGAGGCAGGTAGACAAGGGTTGACCAAAGAGCTTCACCAGCTGGCCAATATGAGAATCAGATTGTTGGACTCTGATGACGGAGGTGTTACTGTACAGAATACAGCAGAATCATCTTTGGTAGCCGAGGTAAAAGCACGGCAATATGAAGATCCTACCTTAGTAAGATTGAGAGAGGGAATTCAGCAGTGTAAGATTACAGCTTTCAAGATCGGAGGAGATGGGACACTGAGATACCAGGGCCGATTATGTGTGCCTAGTGTGGCAGGGTTGCGAGAGAAGATTATGATTGAGATTCATCAGTCCCGATATTCTATCCATCCTGGCTCGACAAAGATGTATCATGACGTTAAGGAGCAGTATTGGTGGGACAACATGAAGAAGTCTATTGCAGAATTTGTAGCCCAGTGTCCTAATTGTCAACAAGTAAAGATCGAGCATCAGAAACCCAGTGGATTGATTCAGAATATAGAGATTCCGACCTGGAAATGGGAGGTGATTAATATGGACTTCATTATTGGATTACCTCGCTCTTATCATAAGTTTGACTCCATTTGGGTGATAGTTGATCGACTTACAAAATCTGCCCATTTTCTACCAGTTAAGACAACTTACACGGCTGAAGATTATGCGAAGTTGTATATCAAGGAGATTGTTAGGCTTCATGGTGTGCCGGTATCTATTATATCAGACCGAGGAGCTCAATTTACGGCTAACTTTTGGAGGTCTTTTCAGAAGGGTTTAGGCACACAAGTAAATCTCAGCACTGCATTCCATCCGCAGACTGACGGACAGGCTGAACGTACCATCCAGACGCTGGAAGATATGCTACGAGCATGTGTTCTAGATTTTAAGGGGAATTGGGATGACCATCTGGCACTTATAGAATTTGCCTACAATAATAGCTACCATTCCAGTATTAAAATGGCCCCGTATGAGGCACTGTACGGGAGGAGATGTAGATCACCAGTTGGATGGTTCGAAGTCGGTGAGACAGAATTATATGGGCCAGATTTGATTCACCAAGCCATTGAGAAGGTGAAAGTGATACAAGAGCGACTGAGGACGGCACAAAGCAGGCAAAAGTCTTATTCCGACGTCCGACGTCGTGATCTGGAATTTGAGGTTGGTGATTGGGTTTTCCTGAAGATCTCGCCGATGAAGGGTGTTATGCGTTTTGGGAAGAAGGGTAAGTTGAGTCCGCGGTATATTGGGCCGTACAAAATTCTTCGACGAATTGGACAGGTTGCTTATGAGTTAGAATTGCCATCCGAATTGGAATTTGTACACCCGGTATTCCATGTATCTATATTGAGGAAATGTATTGGAGACCCTTCTCAGGTCGTCCCTATCAAAGATGTACTAGTTACAGAGGATCTATCATATGATGAAGTGCCAGTGGCGATATTAGATCGACAAGTCCGCAAGCTGAGAATAAAGGATGTAGCTTCCGTCAAAGTATTATGGAGGAACAAGAATATAGAAGAAATGACATGGGAGGCAGAAGAGGAGATGAAGTCTAAATACCCTTACCTATTCCAGAGTGAAGATAATGAGGATGCCGGGGGAAAGAAGGACGCATTATAAGGTGAAACGGCTCTATGAGGTAAGCAATAGCTTGTGAATACTCTTTTTTTTAATAATACAAAATGGTGATATGCAGATAATGTACATATCCATAATGCTTTGTATAGTCTTGTAAGGCCATAAGTTGGGTTTAACTGCTTGCAAGTTTGGCTAGTGTCCATTTTATAGGGGAAACTCAGCTGGAAATTTCCGTCGGAATCCATGATGAGTTAGACACCCCATAAACCCTTACATTCGAGGACGAATGTTCCTAAGGGGGAGAGGGTGTTACGACCCAAATTCGTGTACCTTAGATCATGTCGTTAGTTAGTAGACGTAAATCCAAGAAGAGATTATCTTTGAGATGATAAGAAGTTAATCCTATTGGTCTTAAACGATACAAGGGTGTATAAGAGTGGTTAACAAGTATTTGAAGTTAAGCTAATCAAGGATGTTGTAACCCGTATTTTCGGGTAACACTAGAGGTGATTAACTGTCCCAAGAGGTAATGTTTTAATGTATTTAAATCATATAATATCCTTATCATAAGTTTAGAAGTCAAGCAAGTTATGAAACAAAAGTCGATAAAAGTTGTCGCAACTTAGGTTTATAATTTAACTTAAACTTTAGGTTAGCTGTTACTGCATTTTACTCCCAATGTGCTTGGAATTATGGGGTGATCTACCTATCAAATTGAAGATCTATGAGTCTAGTTTCCAACGCATTAAACCGTTCATCGATATGATCTCGGAATAGAGAGATATTCGCGTTTTCGTGAGAGTGCGCCAAGCTGCTCTCTATGGGGCCCACAAAGGCGGTTTAAGACATATGGATATATAAGATACCTCAACCCCGTTTTAAGTCATTATTTTCAGTATATTCAGACCTTAGAACCCTAAAAACACTCTCTCAAGGTTCTCTCACGATCCAAGACCCAAACAAAGGGCAAACAACACAAATCAAGTGTCGGGAATCCCGTGGCGCTAGTAAGTTTCTTGTTCTTCTTGTTGTTGCTGATTTTTGTGTTGTTCCAGCTCGTGTGGGAGGGTGTTGTAAGTGCTTTATGTTCTGTAAATACACCTTTAAGTTTTTAATATCAACCCTAGGTGATTTTAAGTCTTCTAAAGTAATTCTAGTGCCGAAAAACCCGAATTAATTGCTAGTTTCGCTTCCTTGTTCTTGTGGCAGAATTGAAGGGATATTTCGTGGAAAATTAAGGTCAAATTGGAGTTGTTCTTTCTGTTTAAAGGTAAGGAACCTCTTACTCTATATATATTTAAGATTATCCAAGTTGCAGCTAAGTCATTGAAGCTAGAACTTGTGAAATATATATCGAAAGGCTTGGTAGTAATGTTGTTAGTTGGTGGACTGTTTTGGAGGCTCAATATGATTATTAATGATGTTGTTTGGGCTGTTTGGTGATTTTATTGACTTGTGGGAAGTCATATAAATAGGGGAGGTGCTGTCCGTTTCATCGTAAAATAGGTTGCGGTCGATACATAATAGTTACGACGCTTAAACGATAATGATAGTGTCATTTCTCTTATTGTAGACTAAGGAGTCGTGACATTTGCATAGCTTGAGGTTGGGCAGTATATACAAGGTATGTGAGGCTATCCCCTTCATTCTTTTGCACGACTCCAATTGTACATAATGTAATGAACGAACTCCCAAAGATACTCTACTCTTAGAAGCTAGCAGTACTTACATTGCTGCCCTTCTTATGAAACGATTGATATTGATGTTACTTCTCTTATTCTTATATTATCAATGTTGTTGGTAGTTCCTGATTCTTATAAGATTCTTGATGAAGAGTTAATCCTAATAACGTGTACGAAGGATACCGACCTTACGTCACTCCGAAAGGTTCAAAATATGATTCCAACGAGTCCAGCATGCATCATATATATGTATCTATTTTACTCTACCGAGCCGCGCTATAGTCGGCCGGGTATGGCACCTATTGTGCAACCACTGATCAGTTGGGTTTTACCGAGCTCCACGTGGCCGGGTACGATTCTACCGAGCCCTATGATGGCCGGGTACGTTTTACCGAGCCTATTATGGCCGGGTACGATATGATGATGATGATGCCCACAAAGGCATATGTTTTAAACGTTTATGTATATATATATGTATGTATCATGTATTTCATGTCAGTAGCCCTCAGAGGTACCCAGATGTCACAGGTTGTATATTCCCTATCACTGTTTACATTATTGTTCTTACTTATGCTATTCTGCCTTACATACTCAGTACTTTATTCGTACTGACGTCCTTTTTATTTGTGGACGCTGCATGTCGTGCTGCAGGTCCTGATAGACGGGTAGACGCAGCTCCCCCATCACAGTAGGCTATCCGGTTCAGCGTTATTGGCAAGATCCTTTCTCCGGACTTGCCGTGGTCTTGGTATGCATTTTTGTTATAGACATTATGGGTATGTCGGGGCCCTGTTCCGGCAATGTTGTAGCACTTATGTTCTTTTAGAGGCTCATAGACAGGTGTCGACTCATGTATGGTTTGGAATGCCTTGTCGGCTGATTTTTGTTGTATAGTCTTTCATGGCACCATGGTAGCTCGTACCTTATATATAGTTTCTTGACAGTCTTGTCGTCCCATGTTACGTATGTTCATGACATTATCTTTCATTGTTGGATGTTCATGATCCATGTCTTTCATTTATATTGGTCTTGTCGGCCCTTAAAGATAATAAGGAAGGTTAGATAAAATGTACGTTGGTGCTCGGCAAGTATGGCCCGGGTGCTAGTCATGACCCTCCAGTTGGGTCGTGACATGGTCAATTACTCATATCCCGAGGGAAGATAACACGAAAGCAGATGCGTTGGAAAATTTAGGCTCATCGACAGAAGTCCAGGGATCGGAATCAGGAACGGTAGTACAACTGATGAACTCAGTCTTGGACACAGATGGTTATTATGAGGTGAATTCGACTAGTTTGGTCTGGGACTGGAGAAACGAAATAATTGGTTATCTCGAGCATGGAAAGTTGCCCGAAGACCGCAAAGCATCAAAAGCATTACGCGCCAAAGCCGCAAGTTATAGCTTCAAGAAAGGCCAATTGTATATAAAATCCTTTTGAGGCCCGTTGGCCCGGTGCTTAGGAGCATAAGAAGCTAACTATGTCATGAGAGTAGTCCACGAAGGGATATGTGGCAACCACTCAGGTGCAGATTCATTGGTGCTAAAATTAGTTCGGGCAGGATATTACTGGCCCCGTATGGAACAAGATGCCAAAGACTTCATACAAAAATGTGATAAGTGCCAACGCTACGCACCACTAGTACATCAACCAGAAAAACCCCTACATTCGGTTCTGTCCTCGTGGCCATTCATGAAATGGGGGGTGGACATCATCAGACCACTACCACCGGCTCCCGAAAAGGTAAGGTTTCTTTTAATTTTGAGTGACTATTTTTTTAAATGGGTGGAAGCAGGTCCTTATCAGAAGATCGGAGAACGCAAAGTGGTTGAATTCTTGTAGAAAAACATAATTTGCAGGTTCGAAATATCAAAAGAGATTGCATACAACAATGGGCCACAGTTTATCGGCGCAAAAGTTACAAAGTTCCTTGAAGATTTGAAGATAAAGAGGATTACCTCTTCACCTTATCATTCGAGCGCCAATGGTCAAGAAGAGTCAACGAACAAAGTAATTATACAAAATCTGAAGAAAAGGTTGGAAGTAGCAAAAGGCAACTGGCCCGAAGAATTACCTGGGGTTCTATGGGCCTATCGAACAACGGCCAAGTCAAGCACGGGAGAAACCCTTTTTTCCCTTGTGTATGGCATGGAAGCTTTGATACTGGTGGAAGTAGGGGAACCAACCTTAAGGTATTTCCAGGAGAATGAAGAATCGAACAACGATTGCTAATCAACTTAGAGTTACTCTAGGAACGCATGGACTTGGCGCATGTTAGAATGGCAGCTCAAAAGCAAAGAATTGAGCGATATTATAATCAAAGAGCCAACCTCCGTTATTTCAAAGTAAGGGACTTGGTCTTGAGGAAGGTAACTCAAAGCACCCGGGAACTCAACGTGGGCAAGTTAGGCCCAATATGGTAAGGCCATTACCGGGTTTCAGCTATCACTGGGAAAGGATCATACGAGATGGAGAACCAGAACGAAGACAAGTTGCCCAACAACTGGAACGTGGCTCACCTCAAAAGATATTACTACTGACAAAAAAAGTCAAACGAAAAGTATGTGCTGCACTTTTTTTCCCTTCGTTCAGTTTTTGTCCCAATTGGGTTTATCTGGCAAGGTTTTTAACGAGGCAGGGACGGAAAGCACACTATGAAGACAGCGGTAATAATACCTTTCATAACAAGGAAAACAAACAAGTTTCCACTCGGGGATGATTATATAATCTTTGCTTCGATAGCAAATTCCCACCGAGAAGGTAGGTTTGCTACCGAACAAAGGTTACCCGACCGTTCACGAGCACAAACCACTAGAGAACTGTTAGATATTCTTTCGCTCGATAGCATGGGTTCCTAAGGGGAAACAAGATATGTTGCTGAGTGAAGGATTACCTAGCAATTCACCGGTGTTATCTTCAAAGATACAAGACTTCCAGTTTTTGAATTCGCATTCTTCGCATTTGAACACTAGGGGGAATGATATGAGAATACAGCAATACTAAATGCCACGTCAACCGGGAAACAAAAATCCATGAACATAATACATCATCGGCACTGGGGACTACGTAGCCAGCCCCATAAAAATAAGTTGTACAAGATAGCCACAACTCATGGCAATTTCTTTTCTGCATAGTAAAATGCTTATGTACTTTTGAAAATAGAAGGAATAAAATGAAATGAAATCCTTTTGTTTTTATCTTGTTTCTTGTCTGAACGATGAGTTAATTTTGTCATTTGAAATTTAAACAAGTACTTCGAATGTTAGTGCCGTAATGAACAGGAGATGTCCTCTTCAAGAGCACCGTAAACATAAGAGGGCCCTCTCTTATAAAAACCCTCTCGTTAAAGGGTTGGTTCCAGAAGAATCAATGCCCGGAATCTAGAATGTCATCGGGAAAAAATACACCCGAAGCCGCATACGAAAAAGACGCAAAAAGCAAACTTGCGCAAAATACTTATTGAAACCCTCACGTAAAAGGGATAATACTCAGAACCAAAATGCTTCGAAGAAAAAGCATCCAAGATTACACATAATAAAGCGCGAACAACATGCGCGGAATACTTAAGCAAGTACAAAAGTTAAAGACTTGCATGAATATTCGAACGAAAGTAAGACTCAAATGATACTTGAGGAAAACATATGCTTTTATTTACAAGGATGCGTCAAAATGATAAAGGTACAAAATAGAAAAGAAAGAAAAAGCTAAATTGCAGCGTCTCCGGAATCACGAAGATGAGAAGTATCCGTATCCCCCGGAGCAGTAGATGGTTCCACCGATGGCTCAACATTTTCCCTAGCTTGGTCTTCGGCATCATCACCTTCCGATCCTTCTTCAGTTTCTGAAAACTCGAAACCAGAATCAAAAGAACCTGGAGCGTCAGACTGTGCCGGGAGTCCATTTTTCGCAGCTAACTCAAGCTTTCGGGCCTTAGCAATTTTGGCATCAATGTCAATGATACTAGTCTTGGCCTCTTCCAAGGGTTTTCTCCTCATTCTATACATGGAATAAGTTTTTTCAACAACGAGGGAAGTCGCTCGGCTTGAGATCTTATTTGAGTTGAGTAACTTCGGTGGAAAGGCTTTCCCGGGCGGACCTAGCAGATTTGAGACTGACGTCAAGCTCACGGACAGTTGAACTAAAGAGCCTATTATTCTTGATAGTTTTCCTGTACTTCTCTTCTAGCTGGGCATGTTTCGCCACCACAGCAGCAAGATCTACACTTTTGGAGTTTAAGGTTGCCTCCAAGTTAATCACTCTTTCAGCGAAGGCAGCCTCACGATCGGATGCAACAAGAACGATGTTCTAGACTTCTGCTCATTTAGCCTTGGCATAATCAAATCTAACTCTCAGCGGCCTAATTTCTTGGCTAAGTGCTACCACTTCTTGCTCACTTTGCTGCAAACGAGCCTCTAAAACAACGGCCTTGGTAGCCTTGGTTTCCAGTTCCAAGAGGCAGAGAACAGTTTGGTCATGTTCCGCCAAAAGCTGATCCCGTTCAGAAGTAAGTTCTTCCTTCTCATGAATCAGCCTTTGAAGGCCCTCAGAAGTAAGAGAGTTGGCCTACAAAACAAGAAGAGGTAAAACTTAGAGTATATTTGTTCGAAAGTAAAAGAAATAACAAAAGAAGAAAGGAACGTACCGCTGTGGCATTATGCATAGCATTGTTCAACAAACACTCCCCCGAGAGTGTCTGAATTTTCTCCCAGTCTTTTTCTGAAACCAAAGGCTTCAGATATTTAGCGAGCTCCACCGCCCCGAAAGCAAGTTGCACCCAGTGGAGACCGAAAGGGTAACACTCCTCCCCCTTTGTGGATCTTAAGAAGGGGCAACATAATTTTGCCCTAAATTCCCATGAACTGGGGACTGTGGAGGAGGGACACCTTCTTCACGGTCAGGTGCAGATGATGGATGTGATGTAGCAACCGATGTTGGAAGAGTGGATGAAGATGGAAATGATATAGAAGTTGCTGATGGTGGTGAAGGTGGAGATGAAGCTGATGGAGTTGAAGAGAGAGAAGCAACTGCATCAAATGTAGTGCTGGTTGTTTGATGCTCGCCAACCAAAGACGGCAAAGACCCAGTACTCAGCCCCACGGTACTGGTTACAGTAATTGGGGCCCGAAAGCAGGAGTTAGCATATTCAACTAAATCAGATTCTCCCCAAAGTGCTGAGACGTCATCATTAGGTGGTGCAATTGTCTCAACAGGTCGATCATCCAGTTGAAATAATGAGGATCGTATCCTTCTATGTAAAGAAGCTCCCTCATTACTAGTTTCTTCATCATCATCGATCATCACAGTGTCTATGACCGACCCCAAAGGAGGACTAGTCACCATCGCCACCGGAGATGACTCGAGGGCATCTACCTTTGCCCTCTTATTCTTTTTCCCGGCCGCAGAGGAGTGTCTTCTCTTTGGTTGCTTGTTCTCTAACCGGGGACTCCGAAAAGAAACATTTGCGCCCGAAGCAGGCCCGGAGAAGCCTGTTCAAGTAAGTGCCTCCTGGAGCAGCCTCGCCACATCAGCAGGGTCAGCCAAAACATCCTCCTCAGGGACATCAGAAGGGTTCAACCATGTTCTTCAAGTACAAAAAATGAAAAAAAGGTAATTTAAAGTTACCATGATTGTTGGCCTTCCACCCGTATTTAAGGGACAACTCTTTCCACAAATGAGTTTCGGGCGTTGTGATGTCCAAGATCTTTTGAACCCACCGGTCTAAGCCTTCTATCACCGGTGGAATCCATCGGGTTGCTTTAACAAATGAAGATTGAAGGATCAAACGAGCAATGGAAGAATATTTAGTAGGAAAACGTTGATTAAAGGGAACTTACGAGAGCGGTTCCAAGCAACAGAAAAGGATGAAGTCGTTATTGGAATAATGTCATTGGTGGCAACTGCAACGAACCATTCCATCCACTCACGGTCGTTGTCGTCATCCATGCTAGATAGTAAATCATGGTGGCCACGCTTGCAAAGGTTTATTATTCCACCGCGGAATAATTTGGGGGAATAAAGATTCATCATATGAGCTAGGGTTAGCTCTTCTCCAGTTTCTTGGTACAAACGCCGAAGGCAGGCGATCGTCCTCCACACTGAAGGACTTAACTATGCCAAGCACACCTGGTAGCGAAGACAAAACTCCGCAATTACAGAATCAAGCTCTCCTCTCAAAGAAAATGCACCCAAAGTAAAGGGATACGTAAAGAAATATGTAAAACCTTCCTTGGGAAGGGTCACTCTCTCCGATAAATCAGGAGAAATAATATCTAACTTAGGGCAGCGACACTCCTCCTTCACATCAAGAATACTGGAAGGGAAAATTGAAGAAGGATATCTACTAACAACCCATGTACGAGGGTTAGCAGTAGGAAATTTCTCTTCTAAATTCTTCGAAGTACTAAACCTTCTTGGGATGATGGATTCCACTGTTAGAGGAACGAAATCTTCAGTTTTGTTCTTTCCCTTTGAAGAACTAGTACGTTTTGAAGAGGAAGCCATTGGAATAGAATGAAGGAAAATTACTGGTTCGGAGAAGATCAGAGAATAGTTGGGAAATAAAGATGCAAATTACAAGTTTGAGAAATTATGAAATACATAAGAGGAGGATGATGCGTACAACTAAAGTTTTGGCGGCTAAATTCATGGACATGATTGCCTCGATAATCGGCAAAACGTTGTGTTGAATCGTAGGATAACGCGTGTTTGGGGCATTAAATGCGGAGAGACATGCATTTAATTAACCGTCAATGGCCTTCAAAAGGAATTATAGTAATTCCCGCCAAAAGAGTGTTTCTACCAACTTTCCGGTAACACAAAGTTATGTCACCAGAAAGCAGGGGGTCTATCTGTATAGAAAAAATATGTGGCCGCTTAAAGGAAGGACACGTGGAACACAAGATGAAGATGGTCACCGAATAGCTATTCCCCTTATCACCAGAAGGAATAACGATCATAAAAGGAGTATTAAATTCTTTTTGCGCCCGATAACATTTAATACAGAATATTTTACAGCATTAAGGATGATGACCCGTTACAAGGAATTTGGCATTTATGTCTAACGTTACATCTACATCAATGGCCCTCATAATTGACATTAAAGAAGGGTATGATCCTAGGACTTCATTCCCTAGACATAGCTATAAATAGAGAGCTCTGTTATAACTGTAGGGGGAGGAATTTTCTGGCTAACTTACACTACCTTTTATACAGTATTTTAATATAATTTTATTCTCTCGCTTTTGATCTCATTATTGTTGTGCCCGGAAACCCTGTTCTTGGACTCATCAACTCTGTCATTCCATCTACATTCTAAGGCTAAGTATTTTATATTTCATCAGTTATTTCATTATCCTTTGGATCAAATTAATTCACTTGTCCAGAAACCACGAACAAATTCAACTGTACCGTTTTACGGGTAAACACCAATAAATATAATATCTATATTTTTCATTAGCATTTAATCATAGGTGAATAATGTGTATTTACACTTTATTCATTAAATGCTATATAAGGTTAAGTTGCTTATTTTGACATCAGATGTTATTTCCAAATAATATCACAAAAAATAGTTGACAAAGGTTATAATATTTTTGTGAAATAAGTTCCTTTAAGATACTCTATATATAATATATCGTAGGAAATATGATCGACGATCACACTTTTTCTTCCAAATATTAATTGTCTTGATAAAATAAATTTGTTTCAGAACACATGACATTTCGGAAAGAAGAAATCATTTATTAATATATATTTTCAAATCCACCCTTCACTTAGTGGAGTAGTAATTTTTTTTTTTTGAAAAGAACATATGACATATTTTCTTCTTCTTATTAACCCTTATCATTAATTACTTATTCCCCAAATTATTTACTAATATTTTTGAAATGCTACCATTATTATAGAAAAAATTATAAAATGCATACTTCATTTATTTTTTTTTAAAAGGAGTGCAAAGTAAATACTGTTAAAAATGAACGGAGGGAGTAGTTTCTTTGACCATGAAAGATTCATCTGCATTAATTCCAGATGAAAAATATATTTTTATTTTTTGTTTTTTTGTTATTTGGTTCTAGTAGACTAACTCGGATGAAGGGCGTTTTCTTCATTTACTTGTTCCCGATAGTAAAATAATGAATACTTCAGTGAGAATTGTTTTCAGTTTTACGAGTTTTAATGTTTTCTATTTGTGGAAAAAATTAAAACAGTTATTCGTGAAAGTAATCTTTTTTCTATCTTCCTCTACATTCTCCAGTGATATTGCATCGAGGTAATAAAAAGATTGAACATAAATTCCCATCCAATAACAGATCTAGAAATAGTTTTTGCAACAAAAAGAAAATCCGGAAGCACTATATTGTCCTTGTCTTTTTCTTTATTTCCTAACCTATATATTAGCTATCCACTTTGGATCCGACTAGTTTGGCCTCGTTTGGAGCGGATCCAAGATTTGAACTTTATGATTTCTTATCGTAATATCAAATTAATATATAATAATAACTGACTTTACAATTAGATAGTTTTTATTTATATTTAGTGAATTTCTGTTGAGTATTGAAGTTTTGATGATTAACACTGACTAAATTCTCAAAGAACCAGATCATCAACGTGGCTGCTTAACTGTTGTGAAGAACCAGCTACTCAGGAGAAATAATCAGCTCCTCATGATTGATACTTGTACGTATGTACAAGACAGTAACTCTATCTCAAAGTTATCCAGGTCCGAGTTTGGTGGAAAAAGGCTGCTATAAGTGATAAGGGTCGTTGCTCAAGAAGAAATGGATAATTCAGTCGGAGACAAAAGTCCTAAAGCTTGTGAAATCCTTGGAACAGTAGGAGTTCTATCAAAAAGGAAGCTGACTATGAATAGGACTCCTAGAAAATCTCAAGTTGTGTTTTAAATAGGATAGACTTTGGACTTCTGAACTATCCTTTTACACATCAACTAAAGGGTCATAAGTTGTTTACTTGCTTTGTATTCTACCTGAGTCAGTCTAGTGAATGTGTTTTAGGAAATTGAGTTGTAATCAAGTGTCATAAGCAATTAAGTGAGTTGGAGTGAGTATTTTGCTTTACAAGTTAGAGTAATTTATGAATAAAATAGGAGTAGTAGGAGTAATAAAGAACATTTAATTACAGTCTTGTAATTGATACATTTTGGCTCATTGTTCTAGTAGAATTGGAGTTAAAAATCCTACGTGGTAGGTCATGATTTTTGCACCTTTTGAGCCGGGTGATTTTTCATGTAAAATTATTGTGTTCATTTTATTGCTTATTTACTTTACGCTTAAAAAATACAGTAAAGAATCAGGTTCTTTATTAATCCATAAGGGCACTCAAACTAACAATTGATATCAGAGAAGGTTCTCTCATTTATACAGCTAACACCTAGAGAGATCTTGGAAGCAAGATGAGTGCTCCACCCGGAATTAATGAAGGACAATCAACTACCAGGCCACCCATGTTCAATGAAAAATATTACAGTTGGTGGAAAGCAAGAATGAAACAGTTCTTGATAGCTGAAGATTATGAACTATGGACCATAGTGAACCAAGGTCCTTTGATTCCTACTAAACAAAATGCACAAAATGAAATAGTTCCTAAGGACCCCTCCAAATTGTGGCAGCATATTTCAGAATGATAGAGAAGAATGCAAAGGTTAAGAAAATCCTTATCTGTGGACTTGGTACTGATGAGTACAATAGAATTTATGTGTGCTCTAATTCGAAATAGATATGGGATGCACTCCAAACTGCTCATAAAGGAACAAACCAAGTAAAGAGATCAAGAATTGAGCTACTCATGAGAAATTATGAGCTTTTCTCCACGAAGGAGTCTGAGCCCATCCAGGATATGATGACTAAGTTCACTATAATAACCAATGAACAAAAATCACTTGGAATTGTGTTTACCTCACAAGAGTTGGTTAGCAAAGTTCTAAGAATCCTTCCAGCTTTATGGGAATCAAAAGTCACTGCAATCCAGGAAGCCAAAGAATTGGACAAAATCTCACTTGATGACTTGGTTGGAAACTTAAAAACTTATGAAATGAGAAAGATAGAACTGCATAAGGAAGATCCAAATAAGGATAAGGCCTTTGTTCTTAAAGCGTATGAGGATAATAAATCAGATTATGATTATCCTAATCTAGCAATGTTTGCCAAGTTCAAGAGGTTCATGAAGAATACCAAAAATGCATCCAAGAGAGAGACCAGTAGTAAGCCCAAGCATATCAACAAAGCTAACTATGATGGGTGCTACAAGTGTGGCAAGCTATAACATATGGTCAAGGAATACCCAATGTGGGAAATTGAGCGGAGGAAAGAACGCGCTGAAAAAGAGAAACATAAGAAGATGAGAGAAAAAGGTTCCAACAAAGGAAAAATCCTAGACAAAGGATTTACTAAAGCAATGAAACGAGCATTCTTAGCAGCATATGAGTACAGTGGAAGTGATCAAGAGGAAGAAAAAGAGGATAAGGCTATAAGTCTCTATGATGTGATTGATGAACACGAAGCTGTGAAGACAGAACCCCTAGTACAGCTTGGAATGCACATTGGAGGACCTCCTTTATTTGATGAACACCACTATGATGAATGGAAGCTGCGTATGGAAATATTTCTTCAGGCTACTGACTTTGACCTATGGATAATTGTCAGTCACGGGCCAATCCTCCCAACCAAATTAGATAGTAAAGGTAACAAGTGCAACAAAAGAGAAGAGGAATACAATGAGGAAGATCGTCGGCTAGTTCAGAAAAATGCTAAAGCAAAGGACCTACTCTACAGAAGCTTGTCTAGAAACACACTCCTCAGAGTATCCTCTTACATCTATGCTCATGATATATGGAGAACCTTAGAAAGTGACTTTGGAAATGAAAGCATCAAAGTGGCTTTGATGGCGATTGAAGAATACAAAACAGAGGAAGAAGTGATAGGAATGATGGCCATGAGTGATTCTGAAACTGAAGATAAAGCAAACTAGGTAAGTATATCTGACTTGAAAGAAAATATTCATGTTATGTCTAAAAAATAATTGATGGCCATAATTGTGACCTTAATGAGTGAAATGGATGAAATGAGTACTGGAAATGATCAGCTAATAAGCAACCTTTCTTGTGTCAAACTTGATATCAAAGATCTTGAATCTGACAAAGCTAGTTTAGAGAAACATGTCAAAGATCTTAAGAACCATGTTCTTGAGCTTACTTTTGAGTATGAGAAGTATCCTGATATACATGACAAAGGAAAAATGAGTGATCTGCAGGATAAGCTTGAAAAGGAATTAAAAATTGCTAATGATAATCTTTATGATGCTGAATATAGAAATAAATTCATGCATGAAAATCTAGAAAAGGCTAATTATGAACTCTCTAGAATAAGCAAATGGCATAGATCTTCTGATGCCTTAAATTGGCTGAATGAAAACTGTAGGTCTAACAAATCTAGAATTGTTTACAGAAAACTAGTCCCTAAGTTTGACCCAAAGTATGTAGGAATTTCTGATAATAACATGTGCACTCATTGTGGAAGAGTAGGACACTTTAGAAATACTTGTCCTGTCTTAATTCATGCTTAGTTTAGAAACACCTTTGGTATTGCTAAAAATGTGAAAAAGAAAGAGGAGCCAAAGGTTAATTCTCCTGTCCATACCAAGTGGATTAAGGTTAACAAGAAAATATCTTCTAATCCTCTCCCCTTCTAGGCAAGAAGGGATCTGATTCATCATTTTTTCAGCAAAAAGGGGCCTAAGCTTATCTTGGTTCCCAAAACTAACTTATGGATTTTGGTTTAGGCTAAAGTGAAAGGAAACAATCAAGACTAGTATCTAGACAGTGGATGCTCAAGACATATGACTGGAGAAAAGAAAAACTTTCTCTTACTGACAACCTTCCAAGGAGGGAGTGTGTCATTTGGAAATGGGAAAAAGGGCTAGATAACAGGTATTGGCAAGGTTTGAAAATCACTCTCTTATTCTATAGAAGATGTGTATTATGTGGTAGGTCTTAAATATAATCTTCTTAGCATCTCTCAAATGTGCGACAAAGGAAATGAGGTAAAATTCAATTCCAAAATTGGCATTGTCACCAAACTTGATACTGATGAAATTGTGTTAAAGGGTAAGAGATATAATAATGTATACAAGATATTGATTATGTCACTTCCACATAGTGATAACACATGCTTGAGTGTAGTGGAAGATGATCCACTGTTATGGCATAGAAGATTGTAGCATGCCAGTCTCTCTCAACTCAACAAGTTGGCAGCAAAAGAGTTGGTCCTTGGGCTACCTACAGTTGAGTTCACCTCTTACAAGGTACGGGATGCCTGTGTTAGAGGGAAACATGTTAGGTCATCCTTTAAGTCTAAAAGGTTTGTAAGTACTTCTAAACCTCTGGAACTCCTTCACATGGACCTATGTGGACCAATGAGAATAAGGAGTAGAGGAGGTAAGAAGTATGTATTTGTAATTGTTGATGACTTCTCCATGTATACCTGGACTTTGTTTTTGGGATCCAAAGATGAAACATTTGATGTTTTCTGTGTATTTGTCAGAATGATTCAACAAAAGCTAGGGTGCAATGTTTTAAGTACAAGAACTGACCATGGAACTGAATTTGAAAATTTAAAATTCCTTGAGTTTTGTGGTCACATGGTATTGACCATAATTTTTCTACTCCTAGAACCCTACAACAAAATGGGATTGTAGAAAGAAAGAATAGATCCTTAGAAGATATGGGGAGGACCATGTTGATTGCAAGTGGACTGCCTAAGAGTTTCTGAGCTGAGGCAATCAATACTGCTTGTTACCTGCTAAATAGATGCATGACCAGACCCATTCTTAAGAAAAATCCCTATGAGTTACTTCGAGCAAGAAAACCCAACATCACTCACTTGAGAGCCGTTGGGTGCAAATATTTTGTGCATGATAATGGGAAAGAAGATCTAGGTAAGTTTGATGACAGAAGTGATGAGGGAATTTTCTTGGGTTACTCTCCACATAGTAGGGCCTATAAAGTTTTTAATAAAAGAACTATGTGTGTGGAAGAAAATATTCATATTAATTTTAATAAATCTAATAATTTGGGTGAGAAAGGTCTGCAGGATAAAGATTATGATATAGGATTCACTGGTGATGGAGATACAAAGGAATCTGATGAAGATGGATCTAAAAAACACAAGGAAATTGACAGTGATCATAAGGAACAAGGAGAAGAAAGAATTACTCTAACTGCTGATCATACTAATGAAGTCACACCTAGTGAACCTGCTCATTTGGGTCACTCCCTGGGTGAATCTTCTCTAGTTATACAGATCATACCATGGAAGCATCAAAGCTCACATCCTCTTGAGAATATCATCTCGGATCCAAATGCAGGGGTGCAAACCAGGTCTTCTCTAAGAAATCTATGTGCACTCACAACATTCCTCTCACAAATTGAACCTAAGACCATCAAAGAAGCTCTAAAGGATCCAGACGGGATCATAGCCATGCAAGATGAGCTAAATCAATTTGAGAGAAGCAAGGTCTGGCACCTGGTACAGAAACCCAAAAATAGAACTGTCATAGGTACCAGATAGGTGTTTAGAAACAAGTTGGATGAACAAGGAAATATCATAAGAAACAAGGACAGACTGGTGGTTCAGGGATACAATCAAGTGGAGGGCATTGACTATGATGAGACATTTGCACCTGTAGCTAGAATGGAGGCTATAATAATGCTGATAGCCTTTGCTGCCCACATGGAGTTCAATTTATATAAGGTGGATGTAAAGAGTGCCTTTTTGAATGGTTACCTGAAGGAGGAAGTGTTTGTCAAACAACCTCCTGAATTTGAAAGTGAAGAATTTCCTGACTATGTGTTCAAACTGGATAAAGCTCTTTTTGGACTGAAACAGGCTCCAAGAGCTTGGTATGAAAGGCTCTCAAAATTCCTCTTAGCCAACAACTTTGTAAGAGGAAAGGTGGACAACACTCTATTTCTAAGGAGCAGAGGGAAGAATATTTTGATTGTGCAAGTGTATGTGGATGACATTATCTTTGGTGCTACCAATGAAGCAATGTGTAAGGAATTTGCTGAGATGATGGAAAATGAGTTTGAAATAATCATGATGGGTGAATTGAACTTCTTTCTGGTGCTGCAAATCAAGCAAACACCTACTAGAACCATGATACATCAGCAGAAATATATCAAAGAACTACTGAAGAAGTTCAACATGGATTCCTCTAAGTCCATTGACACACTCATTGTGTCACGATCCAAAATCCACTACAGGTTGTGATGGCACCCAACGTCGTCTTCAGGCAAGCCAACGGTGAATCATCAGAATAATTACTCATTTTATTACTTTTGAAATCATAAACTTTGTTAAATAAGGGATTTAATATAATTAAAATCATGGATACATACAATATTAGTAAGGTGCAAAATAAAAGGTGACAATATTAAAGCAAAACTATTAACGTCGACTAGCATATCCCAAAACCCAGTGTCACAAGTGCATGAGCATCTACTAGAAGGTACAATAACAATACAACATCTGTCTGGAATACAAGTTAGACAGGAAAAATGTAAATAATTCTGATAGAGACTCTATACGTTGTGGATCGTAACATGGGTGCAACTCACCGTATAGTCCCCACAATAGTTGTGCCTCTACGTCCAAAAGCCCATCGAAAATATATATATTCTTGCACAATAAGTGCAGAAGTATAGCATAAGTACGTAAATCAATGTGTACCCAGTAAGTATCTAGCCTAACCCCGGAGAGGTAGTGACAAGGGGTCGACATCGACACTTACTAGTGGTCAAATAAATCAAGTACAGTAGAAAGTAAACAAGTATGAGACATGTTAATTAAACAGTGTAAACAAGTACAGGTACGTGGTACGATTCTCCTCTGAACAGTGAACATAATTTCTCAAATATCAGTTACCTCCTCAACCAGAGTTTATATATAATATGGTCCCCACCAAATGGGTCGTCACGACTCAAACCAATAAATCTCATGGATACAGTGGCTTTTTATCAGATATAATGCACTATTCTAACTAGGCGAAAGGCACGATCCCATTAGAGTGTTTTTATAACGTTGTTGAGGCGAACAACCCGATCCCATTAGAGTGTTTTATAGAAATATCGAGGCGAATGACCCGATACCATAAGAATAATGATTCTGCCGAGGCTAACGACCCGATCCCATAAGAATAATAATACTGCCGAGGCGAACGGCCCGATCCCATAAGAATAATGATATTGCCAAGGAGAATAGTCTGATCCCATAAGAATAATGATACTGTCGAGGTGAACGACCCGATCCCATAAGAATAATGATACTACCGAGGCGAACGGCTCGATCCCATAAGAATAAGAAGCTTTAACGGGTCCATGACCCCACTCGTGAATAAACGTGTGCGTTATGAACTTTGAGGAAAGCTTTTTGATGAAAACGCATAACGCGGGAGAAATTCATAAGAGAAGCACAATTATTCTGCGGCTAATCATGTAGCTCATCAAATCTCTACAGTAGCGAGTCTATCACTTTACGCAAGCCTAGTCGCAAGTCATAACACGAAATAAAGGAATTAAATAGGCAAGGTGTCACGACCCAAAATCTAACCATAGTCGTGATGGCGCCTATTGTGTTACAAGGCAAGCCTATTTCCCAAAATATTACTACTAAATCGATTATAAGAATTTAATAAAACAATACCAACATTTGAATTTCTCATAAACTAAATCAACTCTAAATATAATATAGAAAATACGAAAACGAGCCCCAAACATCGTGGTGTCACTAAGTCATGAGCATCTAAAACTATGAGCTAAGATATATAAATTGTCCAACTGTCCAAAAGAAGAAAAGACAAGAGGAGTAACAAGGTCCTGCGGACGCTAACAACTACCTTGTAGTCTCCAAAGATAGTCGGCCTGAACTCAACGATCGCCGCCCTCTAACTCACCCGTATCTGCACATAAAGTGCAGGGTGTAGTTTGAGTACAACCGACTCAGTAGTAACAGAAATAACTAAGGAACTCAGCAATAGTGACGAGCTAAGAAGAATAATTCAATTATTAATTCCACAATTAAGTACAAATATAGGTAGACAAGTAATTTCATAAATTAGTAAGATTACAAGGAAAATTAACAGGTAAATGCAGCAACAGCAAAAGTAAATGCAACCTCACAGCAATGTCACTCCATCACTCAGCACTCGCACTCAGCACTCAACGCTCACTGGGGGTGTGTACAGACTCCGGAGGGGATCCCAAAGCCCAAGCGCTAAGCACAGACAACTCACGTGCCATCATATCAATACCTGAATTCGCACGGTCAACTCACGTGTTATGCGGACAACTCACGCGCTATGGTATCAATACCTGGACCCGCAGGGTCAACTCACGTGCTACACGGATAACTCACGCGCTATGGTATTAATATCCTCACAACCAGGCCCTCGGCCTCACTCTATCATGTACCTCACTAGCCTCACCATGATCAAAAAATAAGGGAACACAACCCACATCAAGTATCATAACATATTAGCAAATAATAGAGACTAAGTAAACATGTACAATAATTTCTATGACTGAGTACAAATAATGTGAGCATGAATAAAGCCTAAGCATGATCTCTAACATGAAGGTAGACAAGTTTAACAACAATTAACTACGTAAACACATATAATGGCCACGAGGCCTCACGGGACGGACCAAGTCTCAATCCCTCGAGGTATACACCCACACGCCCGTCACCTAGCGTGGGTATCACCTCCAAACAGTCACACAATATCAAATTCTCCGGGTTTATACCCTTAAAGCCAGAGTTAAAATTGGTACTTACCTTAACATCGTAAAATCCTACTCTGGTATGCCCTCGTCTCTGGACTCGGTCTCCAAAAGCTCCGAATCTAACCAAAAATCAGAATACTACTATCATAATAGTCTAAAGAATCGAATTTCACAATAAAAACTATATAAATATGCCAAAAATCTGAAATCAGCCAAAACTCGGCCCCCGGGCCCATGTCTGGAAATCAGTCAAAAATAATAATAAACCTCGTCCTTTACCGAGTCTAACCATATAAAATTCATCAATATCGGACTCCGTTTGGTCCCTCAAATCCTCACTTAAACTCTCCAAAACTCAAACCCTAACTCCCTCATTTTCACTTTGAAATCATCAATAAAATCCCAAAAACGAAGATGGATTCATGCAATATAATCAAAACTGAGTAGAGAACACTTACCCCAATCCTTATTGTGAAAATCGCCCCCAAAATCGCCCAAATCCGAGCTCCCCAACTCAAAATATGACCGAATGAACAAACCCTCATTTTATATATTTTTTTGCCAGTTATTCTACCTCGTTTCTCATGCCAACGATCCAGAAACTCGCTTTTTATGCCTCCAATGGATTCCTTGTGAACATTTAGTCAAGTTAGGTCTTTGAATCACTCCATTTGACCTTATAATGAAGGAGATATGTAGGTTTTAATATTTGCAAATCGTGCAGATTTTTAAATACGAATTCAGTGGCAATTTCGTAATTATTCTGAAAAATCTCGCAACCCAATATTTTAGTAAAATGATCATATATTCCTCATACGATGCCCAAATTCGACGATTCTTTTTGCTATGGCTCCGTAATTATGATATGGATCTAATTCTTCAATCAAAACAGAAATCGGAGCTCATTTTCTTAATGTGGTACCATTTATGCTTGAAGAAACGACGTCAAAACATAAGAAAAACGAGCGCAACGCAGCCCAAACCTATCTGAAACTCACCCGAGCTCCTCGGGACCCCGTCCCATAACATAGCACAGACCAACTCAAGACCTCAAATCATGCATAACAACATTTAAACGACGAAACGCGTCTCAAATCAAACTAAATGAACTTTCAAACTTTCGACTTCCAAAAACTCGCGCCGAAACATATCAAATTAACTTGGAATTAACTCAAATTTTTCACACACGTCACAAATGGCACTACGAACCTACTCCAACTTCCGTAATTCCATTCCGACCCCGATACCTAATTTTCCACTGCCGACCAAATTCGCTAAATTTCTAACTTTTGCCAATTCAAGCCTAATTCTACCACGGACTTCCAAATAACATTCCGGATTCACACCTAAGTCTAAAATCACTCAACGAAGCTAACTAAATCATAAAAATTCCAATCCGAATTCGTTTACTCATAGGTCAACTTTCGATTGACTTTTTTCTAACGTAGCTTTCTAACTAAGAGACTAAGTGTCTCATTTCACTCCTAAACTACTCCGAACCCAAACCTACAACCTCGATACAACTCAACACAGCTGAACAACACATAAATAAGCAGAAATGAGGCAAACAGGGCTATAACTCTCGGAACGATCGACCGAGTCGTTACATCCTCCCCCTCTTAAACAAACGTTCGTCCTCGAACGAGCCAAGAGTTGTTCTCAAAACCATCAAACCACCGCATAACCTTACCTTGAACATACCCGGGGGTGATCTCATACCACCCCTATCCAATGTAGGTCCGATAACACAACATAAGTGAAATTTATCGATTTAACCAAACCTACGAGCCTTGGAATCAATTTTTTTACTCATCTGAAATTTCTTATAAAAACTCTGAATCCTGCAACCTACACACTGTAGAACTCATTACCTCATACACACCCAAAGAACTAATCATACCCATTAACATGCTAATCTAACCTACTACCAAGATGTACTATCTATCCGAGTCCCTTCTGAATTACCTTCAAATTGATACTTCGCCCTGCCATAACACCACTATCCTCAACCCAGAGTCACCACACGAGACCCAAGCATAAAACCACACCGCCCTAAGGCTCATAAGCCGTTGAATACTCTCTTAAATATCCCCAAAAGTACCATAAGCACGCGATCACATAATCAACACCTCAGTTCTCAAGCTATAGTCAAACCCCTTCCTCGAGTCCTCCAGACTGGCCCAACATCAACACACAGAAATCACATCTCGTACCTCATCCAGGGAATCACAAGCCGCGGATGCACAACTGATACCGAGCGCTCATGTGCGCATACGAATGCGTGGAAGAAATTCAAAGAGTTACACTTCAAGATGAATCAATACCGCACGATAAGAATTCAAGAATGTGAAATTTTCCTAAAGGTTTTGCAGCCTCTCGAAGATAAGTACATACGTCTCTGTACCGATCCGCAAGACTCTACTAAACCCGCTTATGACTCGTGAGACCTATGTAACCTAGGCTCTGATACCAACTTGTCACGACCCAAAATCTAACCATGGTCGTGATGGCGCCTATCGTATTACAAGGCAAGCCTATTCCCCAAAACATTACTACTAAATCGATTCTAAGAATTTAATAAAACAATACCAAAATTTGAATTTCTCATAAACTAAATCAACTCTAAATATGATATAAAAAATATAGAAACGGGCCCCAAACATTGGGGTGTCACTAAGTCATGAGCATCTAAAACTATGAACTAAGATATATAAACTGTCCAACTGTCCAAAAGAAGAAATGACAAGAGGAGTAACAAGGTCCTGCGGATGCTAACAGCTACCTTGCAGTCTCCAAAGATAGTCGTCTTGAACTCAACGATCGCCGCCCTCTAACTCACCCGGATCTGCACATAAAGTTCAGGGTGTAGTTTGAGTACAACCGACTCAGTAGTAACAGAAATAACTAACGAACTGAGAAGTAGTGACGAGCTAAGCAGAATAATTCAATTATTATTTCTACAATTAAGTACAAACAGGAGTAGACAGGTAATTTCATAAATTAGTAAGACTACAAGGAAAATTAACAGGTAAATGCAGCAACAGCAAAAGTAAATGCAACCTCACATCAATGTCACTCCATCACTCAGCACTCGCACTCAGCACTCAACGCTCACTGGGGGTGTGTACAGACTCCGGAGGGGATCCCAAAGCCCAAGCGCTAAGCACAGACAACTCACGTGCCATCATATCAATACCAGAATTCGCACGGTCAACTCACGTGTTATGCGGATAACTCACGCGCTATGGTATCAATACCTGGACCCGCAGGGTCAACTCACGTGCTACACGGATAACTCACGCGCTATGGTATTAATATCCTCACAACCAGGCCCTCGGCCTCACTCTATCATGTACCTCACTAGCCTCACCATGATCAACAAATAAGGGAACACAGCCCACATCAAGTATCATAACATATTAGCAAATAATAGAGACTAAGTAAACATGTACAATAATTTCTATGACTGAGTACAAATAATGTGAGCATGAATAAAGCCTAAGCATGATCTCTAACATGAAGGTAGACAAGTTTAACAACAATTAACTACGTAAACACATATAATGGCCACGAGGCCTCATGGGACGGACCAAGTCTCAATCCCTCGAGGTATACACCCACACGCCCGTCACCTAGCGTGGGTATCACCTCCAAACAGTCACACAATATCAAATTCTCCGGGTTTATACCCTTAAAGCCAGAGTTAAAATTGGTACTTACCTTAACATCGTAAAATCCTACTCTGGTATGCCCTCGTCTCTGGACTCAGTCTCCAAAAGCTCCGAATCTAACCAAAAATCAGAATACTACTATCATAATAGTCTAAAGAATCGAATTTCACAATAAAAACTATATAAATATGCCAAAAATCTGAAATCAGCCAAAACTCGGCCCCCGGGCCCACGTCTGGAAATCAGTCAAAAATAATAATAAACCTCGTCCTTTCCCGAGTCTAACCATATAAAATTCATCAAAATCGGACTCCGTTTGGTCCCTCAAATCCTCACTTAAACTGTCCAAAACTCAAACCCTAACTCCCTCATTTTCACTTTGAAATCATCAATAAAATCCCAAAAACGAAAATGGATTCATGCAATATAATCAAAACTGAGTATAGAACACTTACCCCAATCCTTATTGTGAAAATCGCCCCCAAAATCGCCCAAATCCGAGCTCCCCAACTCAAAATATGACCGAACGAACAAACTCTCGTTTTATATATTATTTGGCCAGTTATTCTGCCTCGTTTCTCATGCCAAACGATCCAGAAACTCGCTTTTTATGCCTTCAATGGATTCCTTGTGAACATTTAGTCAAGTTAGGCTTTTGAATCACTCCATTTGACCTTATAATGAAGGAGATATGTATGTTTTAATATTTGCAAATCGTGCAGATTTTTTAATACGAATTCAGTGGCAATTTCGTAATTATTCTAAAAAATCTCGCAACCCAATATTTTAGTAAAATGATCATATATTCCTCATACGATGCCCAAATTCGACGATTCTTTTTGATATGGCTCCGTAATTACGATATGGATCTAATTCTTCGATCAAAACAGAAATCGAAGCTCATTTTCTTAATGTGGTACCATTTATGCTTGAAGAAACGACGTCAAAACATAAGAAAAACGAGCGCAATGCAGCCCAAACCTATCTGAAACTCTCCCGAGCTCCTCGGGACCCCGTACGAAAATACTATCAAGTCCCATAACATAGCACAGACCAACTCAAGGCCTCTAATCATGCATAACAACATTAGAACGACGAAACGCGTCTCAAATCAAACTAAATGAACTTTTAAACTTTCGACTTCCAAAAACTCGCGCCGAAACATATCAAATCAACTTGGAATTAACTCAAATTTTTCACACACGTCAAAAATGACAATACGAACCTACTCCAACTTCCGTAATTCCATTCCGACCCCGATACCTAATTTTTCACTGCCGACCAAATTTGCCAAATTTCTAACTTTTGCCAATTCAAGCCTAATTCTACCACGGAGTTCCAAATTACATTCCGGACACACTCCTAAGTCTAAAATCACCCAACGAAGCTAACGGAATCATAAAAATTCCAATCCGAATTCGTTTACTCATAGGTCAACTTTCGATTGACTTTTTTCTAACGTAGCTTTCTAACTAAGAGACTAAGTGTCTCATTTCACTCCTAAACTACTCCGAACCCAAACATACCAACTCGATACAACTCAACACAATTGAACAACACATAAATAAGCAGAAATGAGGCAAACAGGGCTATAACTCTCGAAGCGATCGACCGGGTCGTTACATCCTCCCCCTCTTAAACAAACGTTCGTCCTCGAACGAGCCAAGAGTTGTTCTCAAAACCATCAAACCACCGCATAACCTTACCTTGAACATACCCGGGGGTGATCTCATACCACCCCTATCCAATGTAGGTCCGATAACACAACATAAGTGAAATTTCTCAATTCAACCAAACCTACGAGCCTTGGAATCAATTTTTTTACTCATCTGAAATTTCTTATAAAAACTCTGAATCCTGCAACCTACACACTGTAGAACTCATTATCTCATACACACCCAAAGAACTAATCATACCCATTACCATGCTGATCTAACCTACTACCAAGATGTACTATATATCCGAGTCCCTTCTGAATTACCTTCAAATTGATACTTCGCCCCGCCATAACACCACAATCCTCAACCCAGACTCACCACACGAGACCCAAGCATAAAACCACACCGCCCTAAGGCTCATAAGCCGTTGAATACTCTCTTAAATATCCCCCAAAAGTACCATAAACACGCGATCACACAATCAACACCTCAGTTCTCAAGCTATAGTCAAACCCCTGCCTCGAGTCCTCCAGACTGGCCCAACATCAACACACAGAAATCACATCTCGTACCTCATCCAGGGAATCACAAGCCGCGGATGCACAACTGATACCGAGCGCTCATGTGCACATACGAATGCGTGGAAGGAATTCAAAGAGTTACACTTCAAGATGAATCAATACCGTACGATAAGAATTCAAGAATGTGAAATTTTCCTAAAGGTTCTGCAGCCTCTCGAAGATAAGTACATACGTCTCTGTACCGATCCGCAAGACTCTACTAAACCCGCTTATGACTCGTGAGACCTATGTAACCTAGGCTCTGATACCAACCTGTCTCGACCCAAAATCTAACCATGGTCGTGATGGCGCCTATGGTATTACAAGGCAAGCCTATTTCCCAAAACATTACTACTAAATTGATTATAAGAATTTAATAAAACAATACCAAAATTTGAATTTCTCATAAACTAAATCAACTCTAAATATAATATAGAAAATATAGAAACGGGCCCCAAACATCGGGGTGTCACTAAGTCATGAGCATGTAAAACTATGAACTAAGATATATAAACTGTCCAACTGTCCAAAAGAAGAAATGACAAGAGGAGTAACAAGGTCTTGCGGATGCTAACAGCTACCTTGCAGTCTCCAAAGATAGTCGTCCTGAACTTAACGATCGCCGCCCTCTAACTCACCCGGATCTGCACATAAAGTTCAGGGTGTAGTTTGAGTACAACCGACTCAGTAGTAACAGAAATAACTAACGAACTGAGAAGTAGTGACGAGCTAAGCAGAATAATTCAATTATTATTTCTACAATTAAGTACAAACAGGAGTAGACAGGTAATTTCATAAATCAGTAAGACTACAAGGAAAATTAACAGGTAAATGCAGCAACAGCAAAAGTAAATGCAACCTCACAGCAATGTCACTCCATCACTCAGCACTCGCACTCAGCACTCAACGCTCAACACTCTGCGCTCACTAGGGGTGTGTACAGACTCCGGAGGTGATCCCAAAGCCCAAGCGCTAAGCACGGAAAACTTATGTGCCATCATATCAATACCTGGATCCGCACGGTCAACTCACGTGCTACGTGGACAACTCACGCACTATGGTATCAATACTTGGACCCGCACGGTCAACTCATGTGCTAAGCGGGCAACTCACGCGCTATGGTATTAATATCCTCACAACCAGACCCTCTGCCTCACTCAATCATGTACCTCACTAGCCTCACCATCATCAACAAATAAGGGAACACAACCCACATCAAGTATAACAGCATATTAGCAAATAATAAAGACTGAGGTAAACATGTACAATAACTTCTATGACTGAGTACAAATAATGTGAGAATGCATAAAGCCTAAGCATGATCTCTAACATGAAGGCAGACAAGTTTAACAATAATTAACTACGTAAACATAGATGATCGCCATGAGGCCTCACGGGACGGACCAAGTCTCAATCCCTCGAGGTATACACCCACACGCCCGTCACCTAGCGTGGGTATCACCTCCAAACAGTCACACGATATCAAATTCTCTGAGATTATACCCTCAAAGCCAGAGTTAAAACTGGTACTTACCTTAACATCGTAAAATTCTACTCTGGTATGCCCTCGTCTCTGGACTCTGTCTCCAAAAGCTCCGAATCTAACCAAAAATCAGAATACTACTATCATAATAGTCTAAAGAATTGAATTCCACAATTAAAACTACATAAATATGCCAAAAATCCGAGATCGGCCAAAACCCGGCCCCCGGGCCCACATCTCGAAATCAGTCAAAAATGGAAGAATAATAAACCTCGTCTTTTCCCGAGTATAACCATATAAAATTCATCAAAATCGGACTTTGTTTGGTCTCTCAAATCCTCACTTAAACTCTCCAAAACTCAAACCCTAACTCCCTCAATTTCACTTTGAAATCATCAATCAAATCCCAAAAATGAAGATGGATTCATGAAATATAATCAAAACTTAGTAGAGAACACTTACCCCAATCCTTATGGTGAAAATGGCCCCCAAAATCGCGCAAATCCGAGCTCCCCAACTCAAAATATGACCGAATGAACAAACCCTCATTTTATATATGTTTCTGCCAGCTATTCTAAATCGTTTCTCATGCCAAACGATTCGGAAACTCGCTTTTTATGCCTCCAATAGATTGATTGTAATATTTTAGTCAAGTTAGGCTTTTGAATCACTCAATTTGACCTTATAATGAAGGAGTTATGTAGGTCTTAATATTTGCAAATTGTGCAGATTTTTAAATACGAATCATTGGCAATTTCGTAATTATTCTGACAAATCTGGCAACCCAATTCTTTAGTAAAATGACCATAAATTCCTCATATGATGCCCAAATTCGACGATTCTTTTTGCTATGGCTCCATAATTACGATACGGATCTAATTCTTCAATCAAAATAGAAATCAGAGCTTATTTGCTTAATGTGGTACCATATATGCTTGAAGAAACGACGTCGAAACATAAGAAAAACGAGGGCAACGCAGCCCAAACCTATCTGAAACTCACCCGAGCTCCTCGGGACCCCGTACGAACATACTAACAAATCCCATAACATAACGCAGACCAACTCAAGGCCTCAAATCATGCATAACAATATTTAAACGACGAAACGTACCTCAAATCAAACTAAATGAACTTTAAAACCTTCGACTTCCAAAAACTCACGCCGAAACATATCAATTCAACTCGGAATTAACTCAAATTTTGCACACACGTCACAAATGACACTACAAACCTACTCCAACTTCCGGAATTCCATTCCGACCCCGATACCTAATTTTCCACTACCGACGAAAATTGTCAAATCTCTAACTTTCGCCAATTAAAGCCTAATTCTACCACTGACCTCCAAATTACATTCCGAACACACTCCCAAATCTAAAATCATCCAACAAAGCTAACCAAATCATAAAAATCCCAATCCGAATTCGTTTACTCATAGATCAACTTCCGATGGACGTTTTTCCAACTTAGCTTTCTAATTAAGAGACTAAGTGTCTCATTTCACTCCAAAACTACTCCGAACCCAAACCTACCAACTCGATACAACTCAACACAGCTGAACAACACATAAATAAGCAGAACTGGGGGGAACGGGGCTATAACTCTTGAAATGACCGACCAGGTCGTTACACAAGGATAACTCAAATAGTACAATTAAAGCATGGCGTGAACCTAATCTACGCGGACATAATCAGGAATTCTAGATTATGCACGGACACTCATCACCTCATATGTGCATAGCTCACACAACATGTAACATATAAGAATATAACACCTACGGGGTAAGTTCCCCCTCACAAGGTTAGACGGGAGACTTACTTCGCTCCGAAATTCCACAACCGGCTCCAATGCCTCTCTAACACCTCAAGTCGATGCCTCTCAATTCAAAACTAGTCAAACAAGGTGCAATTTAATCAAAATATACTCCAATGCCCACAATTTAATAATTTATAAAAATTCTCAACTCCGCTCGAAAAGTCAATAATGTCAACCCTCGGGCCCATGTGCCCGGATTTCAAAAATTTTCGAAGAAAAATATTACCCAAAACATTACGAACTCAAATATATAGTTTATTCCTAATTCCATTTCTAAAATCGGGGTCAAAATCCGAAATTATAAATTCTAGGTTTTCTCTTGAATTCCCCTAATTTTCATGAATTTGCATGTTAAAATCTATATATAATCCAAGTATTTAACTTGTAATATGTGGGTATCACTTACCTCATGATGCTCGATGAAACTCCCCTCAAAATAGCTCCCCAAATTCGGTCAACCCAAGTGAAAAATGAGAGAAGAAGAGCCAAATCCCGTTCTTAAAACAATTCTGCCCAACGACATTTTCGCACCTACGGAACAGTGGTCGCACCTGCAGCGTCGCTTGTGTGACCAAAACTCTGCTTCTACGGAGAAGTATTGGAGCCCGCCCCTTCGCACCTGCGAAATCTGTCCCGCTCCTGCGTCATCGCGGGTGCGACAAGCTCCCTCTCTTCTGCGCTCCAAGAAGGCGCATCTGCGCCATAGCAGGTGCGGTCCAAATATTTTTTCTACGAACCTTCCCCACGCACCCCTATCCCGCTTCTACGTTGAGAAGTCCGCTTCAGCGACTTCACATCTGTGCCCAAATTTCGGCAGGTGCGGTCGCACCAGCACTTGGCCAAAACCAACATTTCCTCAATCCAAATTTAAATCCTTTTTCAACCCGTTTCAAACCCGAGGGCCCCGGGACCCCATCCAAATGTACCAATACATCCCAAAATATGATACGAACTTAGTCAAAGCCTCAAATCACACCTTACAAGATCAAAACTATGAATCGATGATCGAAACCTTTCTTTAAAAATCAAAATTCGTCGAGCACGTCCGAATTATACTAAAACATCCTGGAATGATGCCAAATTTTGCGTGCAAGTCATAAATCACAATACGAACCTACTCCAAGGCTCAAAACTCCAAACGAACATCGACAACACCAAATTCCACTTCAATTCAAACTTGGGAAATTTCTAAAACTTTCAAAATGCCAACCTTCCATAATTAGCTCTGAAATGCTCCTGAGCGACCCTATACTCAACCTGAACATACGCCCAAGTCCAAAATCATCATACAAACCTATTGGAACCTTCAAATGAGGTCGTTTACTCAAAAGTCAAACCTTGGTCAACTCTTCCAACTTAAAGCTTCTGAATTGAGAATTTTTCATCTGAAACAACTCCGAACTTTCCGAAATTCAATTCCGACAACACGTACAAGTCATGATACATTAAGTGTAGCTACTCAAGTCCACAAATCTCCGAACAACACGCTAGAGCTTAAAATGACCGATCGGGTCGTTACACATTGCAATTGCAACAAAGCTGGACCTTGATGAAGAAGAAAAAGGTGTGGAACAGAAACTATTGTCACACCCCTTTTCTACCCCCAAAAGATAAATGTGTTATTGATTGTGGATGGTGGGTTAAAGAGTTTCTCCAATTAAAGTGACAAACTTGAATAAGGATTATTTTATTTACAGAGTCGCCACTTGGAATTGATTTTTGGGTGTTCCAAGTCACCTTTTGTTTGAATCCCTAGTCAAAGGAAGATTTGACTCTTTTATTATTGGTCTGCAAAATAAAGTCCGGGTAAGGAATTTCGTTGACCGGGGAGAAAGTGTAAGGCATTCCCCGAGTCCCGTGGTTCTAGCACAGTCGTTTTATTGACTAAAATTGGCTTGAATTAATTTTGGACAAACTGTGATTTATTGGTTTTCATGTTTTATCTATATACGCTTTTATTTCTTGATTAGATTTATGAGCCAACATTTACCCCATTTAAGAACAAATAAGCAGATACTTAAGACTTAAAATTTGAAGATGCCAAAATTTTAAAGCACTACGCATTTCACTTCTTACTCACTTGAATTTCAATTATCACGCTAGCCATAAATTAGTTAATTATATCAAATGGATAATTAATCACACTAAAACAAAGCCAACATGCTAATATTCTTCAAGGAACGATTCAAAGCCAACTAAAATAGTGTGCTCAAAACTTAAATATATAAAGATCACTCATGATGTATATATTAAAAATAGTGATGCAATTAAGAGATAAACCTTAAGAAGAATATGACTTTGAGAGGTTTACAGCAGGGGAGTCCAAAAGTAAATAATAACTCCAAACAGGCCCTTGACGAACTAGAAACTTCGTCGGACAAGGCGCAGACCTCGACCTCACAACAAACTTTGAACCCAACCTCTTCGAACTCAGCCAACTATGAACGGACGAGGTCAACACCTGTCGGGTTTTAAACGGTGGTTCGAGGTGATTCCAATGGAGGTTTCAGAACTGTTTAGTGCTGATTTCGAGGGTCAAAACGGGTAGCAATTTTGGTGATTTCTCGCTACTATTGCTGCTGCATTTTTGTTGCGGTTTTTTGTGTGAAAAAAGAGCTGTTTTGGGGTCATTTTCGCAGCTGTTTTGGGGGTAATTTCGGGTTGGAATTTGAACTGGTTTTACAGCTGAACTGCTCCTGCATTTTTGTACATGTTGCAGCTGATTTTCAATTGATTAAAGGAGCTTTAGGGACTGACTTTCATGGCTGAAATATGGGCTCTTTGGGGGGTGTTGAGGGTGGTTTAATGGAGGTAATGTTTAGGAAGAAGATGAATATGTGATGAGGAAGAAGAAGAAGTGGAAGGTAGCTGATTTTTCTCCTACTCTTAGAGCTTTTTGGGTTCCTCCTTTTTTGTGTGTTATGTGTGTGTGTTTTATAGCTGAAAATGGGGTATGGAATTTATGATAGGAGACAAGCATGGGGGACAAGGAGTGGAGAACAATGGAGAGAGTAAGGAGCAAAGTGGGGGGGGGGGGGGGACAAGTATGAAAGTGAAGTGGGGAACAAGCATGTGGGATAAGCATCGGGGACAAGTATGTGGGAAAAGCATGGGGGACAAAGAAAATTTGAGTGGGGACACGTCTGGGAAGCGGTAAATATTCAAGCACGGTCAAAAGTTAGGTGCTCACAACTATATAGAGGAATGATTGGGTCAATACCTCACAGCAAGCAGGCCTGATATTATGTTTAATGTGGGGCTATGTGTAAGACTTCAGGCAAATCCCAAGGAATCTCACCTGAAGGTTGTCAAAAGAATATTAAGATATCTCAAGGGGACCCCTAACCTCTGTCTATATGGTATCCTAAAGGGTATAGTTTTGATCTAGTTGGTTATGCTGATGCTGACTATGCAGGTTTTCATATTGACAGGAAAAGGACTTCAAGAATAGCTCATTTTCTAGGTTCTTGTCTGGCATCTTAGGGAACCAAAAATCAAAACTCAGTGGCCTTATCTACAGCTGAGGTTGAATATGTGGCAGCAACATCCTGCTGTGCTCAGTTGTTATGGATAAGACAATAGCTAAGGGACTATGGTATATTTGTCGATTGTGTTCACATTTTCTGTGATAACACCAGTGCTATAAACATTGCTTAAAATCCATGTCAGTACAAGAGAACCAAGCACTTTACTATTAGACATCACTTTCTTAGAGACAACGTTAAAAATGGGAATATCTCAATTAACTTTTGGAAAATTGAAGATCAAATTGCTGATTTTTTACTAAAGCTCTGAGTATGGATTCTTTTGAATGGAATAGACTAAAACTAGGTCTAATCAACTCTTCCCACTAAATTGAACCCAGTGATTGGCTAGAAAAGGCATAATAAGATAAAGATAATTAAGTACAATGTGTTTGATTCAGCTTTGTGCTTGAATTAAGCTCACACACTTGCTTGGAAAATCTGGCTGATAACTGTGTTGCATGATACTAATATGAAGTGCTGAAGCTTTATTGCAGAAACAAATAAGGAGTTGGTTCTTTGACTCAGGTATGTGCCATACTGTCTTAAGTTACTACGACTTTATATTCTAAAATTATTGCTATACTCGGACTTCTAATTCTGGTGGCATCACTTCCAATCATTTTCTAGTCAAAGAGTAAGGGGGGATCTTAGTGTAATTAGAGATCAATTACTCCTGAAATCCTAACAGTTAAAGTAATCGTTATAAGAGTCCCGTTAGAACTCAAATTCGGTCACCTTCTCTCTTCCAGTCAAATCGGGAGTTACGCCATTAAAGGGCTCTTATGATCAGCTTCTCAGACCTTATTATTTCTCTCAAACCCTAAGCAAGAATCGAAAGCAATTATCAAGAACTAATTCTATCTTTCTCTTCTTCGAGTCTCTCATCCGATCACTATGCCTAAAGCCAATCAAACACCCTCTAAAGCCAAATCACTAACCAAGGCTGAAGCAAAACCCAAAATCATGAAGCCCAAATCGAAGAAAAATGCCAAGTCATCAAGGGAACCCACACCCACACCTGCTCCTTCTCCTTCGATGTCCTCCACTATACCTACATCATCATCCCCTATTCCTATTGTTCATGTTGTTCCAATCATTACCACCTCCATTGTATCCCCTCCTCCAAAAACAACCACCCATGAACCTGAGCTTCCTGCGAAAAATACCTCTAAGTCAACAAAGGTCAAAGCTACTCCAAGAAAATCTGTCAAGAAACTGCATGATGTTGCTACGTATGGTAACACTATAGCCAGGGAATCTGTGGTTCATGGGAAATCAGTGCCAGCTACTACTGATCAAGTATAATATCCTTCGTCCAAATTACATGTTTAAGTGTCTGCTATAGATACTACACCCCTAGATACTCTCCCACCGACAAGTGAGAAGGCACAAATGGAGAAATTCACTATAGAAAAAGATGATGGGGATCTGGGGAAGGAGGTAGATGTTACGGTTGTGGAGCCTGTGGTTGAGGGGGGAGGAAGTAAAGAACATGTGCAAAAGGAGGCTTCTTAAGGCATTTATTTTAGTTGGACCGAGGATGAGGAAGATGATCGGGGTGAAAAAGAAGTAAAAGTTGTGAACATTCATGAGGAGCATGATGCTCAAAACATAGACAATGAAGAAGAGAAAAGTGAGAATGAGGGAGAGTGATACAAATAATAAAATAGGTCAACATGCTAATGATTCTTTAGAAGAAGAAAATCATAGTGAAGAAGAAGAGGTATCTGAAAGTGAGGGTGAGGATCAAGAAAATGTGAGTGGGAGTGAAGGGGGTAATGAAGAAAGTGAGGAAGAAGAAGGGAATGTGAGTGAAAAATCTGAAGGTTCCATGACAATTGGAAATATTATCATAGCCCCTTCAAAAAAAACTACTGAAGAAACAAGGGCTCAAGAACCTGGGTCTCTGATAACTCATTTCACCGGAGATGAGGAAATTAGCAGCGATGAAGATAATGTGCCATTATCTGAGGTAGGGAAGAAATCTAAGAAGACCCCTATGAAATCTATGAAGTCAGCAGTCTCAACAAAGAAATGAGTGGCTCCTCCTGCCAGAACTCCTCTCACAAGGAGTTAAAAAAAGGTTGTTGATGCACAAATCATCAAGGAGCCTAGAAGTGCAAAGAAGCCAAAGAAGAAGGTCTCAATTGTGGAACCTGTTGTTGAGGTGGATGGAGAAGATGAGTCTGACTCTGCCTTGCAAGCTAAGTCTGCTACACCAAATAGAAAGGTTGCCAAAGTCACCAGGCCTGCTACCTCTCCTGCAAGGGTCAGTAGGGGTAAGACAAGAAAGATTGTGCTAGCTGCAGTTGATCGACTCACAGAATTCAGGAACAGAAAAGTGCTGAATGGGAAGATTCTTGCAAACACTAATGAGAAGGGGATGCCTCAACTGCTTGAAAAACTTGAGCTACAGGGGTGGAAGCACATGTTTGTCAAAGCTTTCCCTCCAGTATGTGTTCCTGCTTTGGTGGAGTTCTATGTAAACTTCAAATTTTATGGGAAGGTAGTCAAGAGTAAGGTAGGGGGATTTGAAATAGAGTTTGATGCTGAGAAGTTGGGGATGCTTCTGAATATCTCTTCCTTTGGATTTTACAATTACTTGAAGAAGAAGTGTCCAGCCATAAATAATGATGTTGACACTGGCATTGTGGTCACCAAAAAGTTCTCCCAAAAGTTTGAACTAGATGCTCCCCAGAAAGTGTTCAAGACTGATATGACTCCCTTCCACAAATTATTATTTCATTTTGTTAACTCATGCATTATTCAAAGGTCTAAGAGAAGGCATGAAGCTACTCTACTGGACATGGCTGTGATGGAGCTACTTGACACTGGTAGACCTATCAATCTTCCTAGCCCGATGATGCAGCGCATGGCAAGAGCTGCAGATACTTCCAAACCCAAGCATGTTATGCCTTATGGTTTTATGTTAATTGGGTTGTTTGACAAGCTCAACATTTCCTTACCCGAGCTTAAGTATGGAAACCACAATGACGTTTTGGATGTTGTTACCCTCAAGCAGTGTGGCTATGAGGAGATCAAGGATAGAGGAGCCACAGGATCTGCTATTCTACCTGGGAGCAGTAGGGTTGCAGAGCTCAGCAAGAGGTTGGAATTGGTTGTTGAAGAGAATGCCAAGCTTCGTGAAGACAATAATGAGCTGAGAAAGGAAACAAAGCAACCCAGGGAAGAACTTAGAAGAAATAGAGAGGCTCATGCCCAACAGATTGTGACCCTTGTGAAATCTTTGACCCCCCTGCTTCTCACCCGTGACCTTGTTCCTTCCCAGTGTCCTTAGTACTTTTGCTATTCCAGTGATGCCTTATCTTTTTCTTTTTTTTTTTGTCTTAGTCTGAGTAGTTTGCAGTATGCTTAGTTTATTCTGTTCTAATGATGAAGACAAGGCTCTAGGCTTCTTTTGGTACTACTTAGTGTCTCATATTGCTCTGTTTTACAACTTTATACTATATTGGATCATCAGCTTAGTCTATTTGCCTTTTCTTAAGCTTGTGTTGTAGCATGTTTGGCCTTGAATATTACATTATCTATGCTTGATGTCTAACATTTTTTGTGTTTTCGATGATGCCAAAAAGGGAAGATAAGGTTGGAAGGTTGTGGGTTGTGATTATCTGGTTCTTTGATGTGATTACCTGGTTCTGCTATGTACAAAGTTTATCATCATCAAAAGGGGAGAATTTATTGAGTATGAAGTTTTGAAGATTAACAAAGTGTGACTAAATGCTCAAAGAACCAGGTCCTCAACGTAGTTGCTTAACTGTTGTGAAGAACCAGCTTCTCAGGAGAAAGAATCAGCTCCTCATGATTGATACTTATACGTTTGTATAAGACAGTAACTTTATCTCAAAGTTACCTAGGTCCGAGTTCGGTGGAAGAAGGTTGCTATAAGTGATAAGTGATGTTGCTCAAGAAGATATGGATAATTCAGTCAGAGACAAAAGTCCTAAATCTTGTGAAATCCTTCGAACAGTAGGAGTCATATCAAAGAGGAAGCTGACTATGAATAGAACTCCTAGAAGATCTCAAGTTGTGTTTTAAATAGGATTAATTTTGGACTTCTGAACTATCCTTTTACACATCAACTAAAGAGTCATAAGTCATTTACTTGTGTTGAGTACTTGCCTTGTATTCTTCCTGAGTCAGTTTAGTGAATGTGTTTTAGGAAATTTGAGTTATAATCAAGTGTCACAAACAATTAAGTGAGTTGGAGTGAGTATTTTGCTTTACAAGTTAGAGTAATTTGTGAATGAAATAAGAGTAGTAGGAGTACTGGAGAGTATTTAATTACAGTCTTGTAATTGATACATTTTGGCTTATTATTCTAGAGGAGTTGGAGTTGAAAATCCTATATAGTAGGTCATGGTTTTTGCACATTTTGAGTCGGGTGATTTTCCACGTAAAATTATTGTGTTCATTATATTGCTTATTTACTTTACGCTTAAGGAACACGGTAAAGAATCAGGTTCTTTAGTAATCCATACGGGCACTCAAACTGACAATTTCTTAATAGAAATATATGGTCTACGCAAAAGTTACTGGGTTCCCGACAACCATATACAATGCTCTAGATCCGCCACCGAATTCACTACTCTTAATGCCTGTTAAAGGGGAAATGTATCCTATAGAAAAAAAATTCATTCCCAATATTCGAACAAAGATCATCTTTGATTAAGGTTCCCACCGATAACGCTCTTTCCCTTATCTCACTTCTCTCACCTATGGGTGGCAAACAGGGTCGGGTCGGATATGACCGTGTCGAAAATGGGTAATATAAAAACGGATAAATTATCCGACCCAACTCATATTTAATACGAATAAAAAATAAATTAACCGGCGGATAATATGGATATCCATATTATCCGTGACTTCTTGAATATAATTATTTTGGGAGAATTCCTAATATCCCAAACTTGGAGAACCTCCAATTTGAGTCTTTACAAATGTAAAAGTTAAACCCATTAGTTATCCATTTTCTAATTGGACAATATGGTTCTTTTCCATATTTGACCCGTTTTTTAAAAAATTTATTATCCAACCCATTTTTAATGAATAATATGGGTGATAAATATTTTCTTTCAACCATTTTTCCACCACTACTCTCACCTATTCCCTTTGTCCTATTTTATATGTTATACTTTCTCCATTTAAAAAAAAATTGACATTATTTTTTTATTAGTCCCTTTCATAAATATTTTCTTAATAGGAAGTATTTATAGTCACACAAATACTATGGCTTATTTAAAATCATGTATCTCACGAGTCTTCTTTTCTTTATTAAAGTTTGTGTCAAGTCAAACAATGACAATATTTTTGAAACGGATGGAGTATTTACTATTTGGAGAGTCAAAAGAATTTTTCTTTGATCGTAATTTTTTCATATGCTTAGTAAATATTTTAAATTTTTAGTTATTATAACATATAGTACTTTTTATGTATTTCTAAATATATAAATTTTATTTCAAAAAACTTAAAATTGTATATTTGAAGTCATATAAAGTGGGACGGAGGAAATAATTCCCAAATGAATACTTGCTTTTATTCATGAAATTCCAAACTTTAAGTCATTTATTTTTTCTCATATAAGCTATCAAAATAATATGTGATAAAACATAGAAAATAGGAGGAAAATGATGGATTGGGGGGGGGGGGGGGGGGAGGAGTTGTTGTTCGTTCCAACGAGCTTACTATGCTAAGTACTAAACACTAGTTGCCAAGCATTTCCCTTTTTTCCTTTGGGAAGTATGCGTAGAACCGAAAACTTATTCGTGAAATTACTAGTGGAGGCAATTTCGAATTCCCTCTGAAATGAGACATGTAAGGGAGCCACTACGAATAAATTCCGTAACCGAAGGAAGCTTCGAGCTTTGTACATTATCAATCTTTTGTGTTTTTGTAACAAATTGCAATAAATTGATTTTAGCACTTAAAAGGCACGCATAGTGGAAATGTAACTCTTTTCCCCAATAAATGAAGTAGTTTTCTTTAAGACTATTATAGATATATCTTAAATTATACAAAATGTAGATATATTTTATAGTTATAGTTTATGAAATATATTTTATAAATACATGAATAACTCAAACATAAATGTCTAAAAAGATTTTGTTTAGAAAGTAAGAAGCGACTCAAATGTTCTTAGCATCAGTTGGTCTTAACGAAGGACTATATAAAAATAGGACCATTGTCGCTTTACCTCCGATATATGACTTTAACTCCATTTTTCTGTTGCTCTCTTTGTGAAGTTCCTTTCCTTTTTATACAATTACATTCATAACTAAAAATATGTAAAATATTTCTAGAAAAATAGGAAGTATTAAAGTGACAAACAACACCCAAATCCTACCCCCTAAAAAAAAGCAAGAAAATGGTTGATCTTCAATAAGAATGAAATCGGGTGTTAGTGTAAAGTTTAAAAGAGTGTTCATAGCAAGAGCAGTGACGTGATTCAGAGAAAAACCAAATCTGTAGAGTAAAAGAACTAGTACTGTGACATTTGAATCAGAACTTTGTTATTACATTTAAGGTATTAACAAATAACTCAATTCGTCATGATTCCTTTCTTGAACAGATTGGTTTTAGATCAACTATTGGCAACGACTATATATGAAATATTACTTATGTTCTAAAATCATCTTAATTGAAAAAGCAATCTCTCTCTATCTCACAGTTACATGGTGATTGGTTTGGGGCTCCAGAATGCTCTCGTTGTGACCGTTAGTCCAGCCAATATTGCTGTATTTATAAATAATAATTCTGCAAAATATAAGTTAACGTAATGAAACAGTAATTAATTCGAGCCCACTGAATTTACAGTGTTTCCTTAAACAATTTAATCCCCTCCTAGTACCCAAGGTAATGATTATTTCCTCTCAGGATAGAACGAATCACACACTGGTGTAGCAGTACTTCAAACCCCAGTGTTTCAGCGAACACAAAGTTCGGTAGCAAATCACACTTACAGTTGCTTTGTTTGAAGTTAAAACAATGCAAAACGAGGGAGTAGAAACTCAGAAAATCGTATAAAAATGCTGAGAGCAAGGAGTGCAATGTATAGCCAAATCTGTTGAGCGATTTCAGTTTGTGTCTTGTGTGTTGTGTGTGTCTTTCTTCAACAGGTGCTGCACATATATATAGCAGCCAGTGTTGAAGAAGAACAATCGGAAGAACAATCGTCCACCCTCCATGGTGGAGCAAGCATTAGCTTGTTTGTGGAGCAAGCACATTCATGGTGGGAAGAGCATTAGGCGGCTGCCAAATGGTCAATACACGGATTGGAAAATATCCGTTACAAATGCGGATAATCTTATGTTAATATTTACTATTAACAAATAAATTTGGTCCAAAAAATTAATCAATCGATCCGGAGCCGGAGCCGAGCGACAACGACAACGGCGCGAGGCTTACTTTCTTCTTTACTCTTTAAGAGCTACAAGAAGAGCAATTATATATATACCCAACAAAAATCTTTTCTTCTTCCAATATGGGACATTGTCTCATTGTCAAGAGGGGAAAACTTAAAATTTTACTCAAAAATTTTATTTTCCCTCCATTTCCCATTCACCCTCATTTTAAGACTATTTCATCTTAAAAACAAAAAACCCTCAACAGTGACTCTCCATGATTTGTTTGAAATGGCATGAATGATAATAATTTAATATATATTATAAGTTTGTGCGTAATTTGCATGAAAATTGTGACAAAAAGAAATGGGATTGAGGTAATTCGAGCTAACATGATTTTTCGGCTTTGCTTATGTAGTTTTCCGATGAGATGTGACGATAGTTAATTTTTAAGATATTATCTATAAGTTGAGTGCCTGTGACAAAAAATAGTTTAATGATTTTTTTAGGAAAATAATATAAGTTTGATGACCATTTGTTGATTAACTCCGTAAAAGAGTAAACTTTTTATGTAGAAGATAAAGAAAATTCTAGATAATACTATATGAGTTTTGGTTCACACACGTGCCCAATATTGTAAAGTTAGAACAGTTATCTATACTTGTCTTTATTTTGACATAAAATTATACAAAGAAGATATTGAAGCATGTAAGTAATACCGGATCATATATATATATATATATATATATATATATATATATATATATATATATATATATATATATGTTGAGGTTTTATTTTAAGATGAATATTCTTAAAATGAGGGTGATTGGGAAATGGAGGGAAAATAAAATTTTGAGTAAAATTTTAAGTTTTTCCCTCTTAACAATGAGACATTGTCCCATATTGGAAGAGGAAGACATTTTTGGTGGGTATATATATAATTGCTCTTCTTGTAACTCTTAAAGAGTTAAGAAGAAAGCAAGCCTCGCGCCGTCGTCGTCGTCGCTCGGCTTCGGCTTCGGATTTTGCAGATATTGACGGGAATAACAATCTTAAGTAATTTAATATTTATTTCTGTATTTGTGTTATTCTTATTATTCTGCAAACTAAAATCTTTGTGGTTTGTGTACTCCCGTTTTGGAGAGTTAAGCCTTCGTGGCGTTTTGTTGGATATTAAAATCTACGTGATTTTTACTCCAATTTGAAAACGTGTATTAAACGTTTGTTTGTGTCATTCTTTTACAGAAAAAATGATGACTGAAAGCGAAAACCAAGCTGTGCCGATGGTAACTGCCAACGCATCGACAAGCCGAACACCGGCGTTGGCACCGGCAGAAAAACCCGAAAAATTTTCCGGGATTGATTTCAAGCGCTGGCAGCAGAAGATGTTCTTCTATCTAACTACTTTATGTCTACAGAAGTTCATCAAGGAAGATGTTCCTGATCTGCCGGATAAAACTCCAGAGAATGAACGCTTTCTCGTGATTGAAGCGTGGAAGCATTCTGATTTTTTATGCAAGAATTATATTCTTAGCGGGCTGGATGATAATCTGTATAATGTATACAGTAGCATGGAGACCTCAAAAGAATTGTGCAATGCGCTTGAAAAGAAATATAAAACTGAAGATGCCGAGATGAAGAAATTCGTTGCCGCAAAATTTTTGGACTACAAAATGGTAGATAGCAAATCTGTTATTACCCAAGTCTAGGAATTGCAAGTGATTATTCATGATCTACTTGTTGAAGGTCTTGTAATCAACGAAGCATTCCAAGTAGCAGCAATGATTGAGAAGTTGCCTCCGTTGTGGAAGGACTTCAAAAATTATTTGAAACACAAACGAAAGGAAATGTCCCTTGAAGATCTCATTGTTCGGTTGAGAATCGAAGAGGACAATAAAGCTGCTGAAAGGAGAGGCCGTGAAAATTCAACAATAATGGGAGCAAATATTGTTGAAGCTAACAAAAAGAGGAAGAAGGCTTCTGGTCCGAAATACAACCCAAGCAAGAAGCGGTTCAGTGGAAACTACTACAACTGTGGGAAAACCGGACACAAATCTACGGAGTGTCGTGCTCCGAAGAAAGACAAGAAAAGGGGTCAAGCAAACATAGTAGTAAACCATGATGATGTTGATAACTTGTGTGCCATGCTCTCTGAATGTAACTTGGTGGGAAATCCTAAACTGTGGTGGTTTGATTCAGGAGCCACTCGTCATGTTTGTGCAGTTAGAGAGGCTTTTGCTACCTATGCTCTTGCTGAACCCGGAGAGACAGTTTATATGGGAAATGCTTCAACAGCAAAAGTTGAAGGATATGGGAAGGTATTTCTAAAAATGACTTCTGGCAAGGTCATGACTTTGAACAATGTCCTTCATGTTCCCGAAATGAGAAAGAATTTAGTCTCTACTGGACTTCTTGTTAAGCACGGTTTTAAGTGCGTTTTTGTATCCAACAAGGTTGTAATTAGTAAGAATGGAATATTTGTGGGAAAAGGTTACCTCACCGAGGGCCTTTTCAATCTAAATGTAATGGTTGTTGAAAATAATAATAATATTTCAGCTTCTTCTTACTTACTTGAGTCAAATGATTTATGGCATGTACGTTTGGGTCATGTCAATTATAAAACCTTGCGGAAAATGATTAACTTGGAAGTACTGCCCAAGTTTGAATGCGAAAAATCAAAATGTCAAACATGTGTGGAATCTAAGTATGTTAAACATCCTTATAAGTCAGTTGAAAGGAATTCAAATCCTTTAGACTTAATTCACACAGATATTTGTGACATGAAGTCAATACCATCTCGCGGTGGAAAGAAGTATTTCATAACTTTTATTGACGATGATACTCGATATTGCTATGTTTACTTACTGAATAGTAAAGATGAAGCAATAGACGCATTCAGGCAATACAAAAATGAAGTTGAAACGCAACTTAACAAGAAAGTAAAAATGATAAGAAGTGATAGGGGTGGTGAATATGAATCTCCTTTTGAAGAAATATGTTTAGAATATGGAATTATTCATCAAACAACAGCCCCTTACACGCCCCAATCTAATGGGATTGCGGAAAGAAAGAATCGCACATTAAAGGAGATGATGAATGCGTTGTTGATAAGTTCTGGTTTGCCACAGAACTTGTGGGGGGAAGCCATTCTTACGGCTAATCGAATATTAAATCGAGTGCCCCATAGCAAAACACAATCCATTCCATATGAAAAATGGAAAGGAAGGAAGCCCAACTTGAATTATTTTAAAGTGTGGGGGTGTTTGGCAAAAGTGCAAGTTCCTAAACCCAAAAGGGTAAAGATAGGACCGAAAACCGTTGATTGTGTTTTCATAGGATATGCGACAAATAGTAAAGCATATCGATTTCTAGTTCATAAATCAGAAAATCCCGGCATTCATAATAATACGGTTATAGAATCAGATAATACTGAGTTCTTTGAAAATATATATCCGTATAAAAAGGAATGTGAGTCGTTTGGTGAAGGATCTAAACGATCTCGGGAAGAAACAAAAGAAAGTACATATAATCAGGAGGATCCAAGACGTAGTAAACGTCAAAGGACGTCTACTTCATTTGGACCATATTTTGTGACTTTCTTATTGGAGAATGAGCCTTAAACATTTAAAGAAGCTATGACTTCTTCGGAATCATTGTTTTGGAAAAAGGCAGTCAATAGTGAAATAGAATCCATATTGAATAACCATACATGGGAATTGGTTGATCTTCCTCCTGGAAATAAACCTTTGGGTTCTAAATGGATTTTTAAGAGAAAAATCAAAGATGATGGCACTATTGATAAATTCAAGGCAAGGCTCGTAGTCAAAGGGTATAGACAACGAGAAGGTCTAGACTACTTTGATACATACTCTCCAGTTACAAGAATTACGTCCATACGGATGTTAGTAGCATTAGCTGCAGTGTATGGTCTTGAAATTCATCAAATGGATGTTAAGACGGCCTTCTTAAATGGAGAGTTGGAGGAAGAAATTTACATGGAACAACCTGAAGGGTTTGTGGTTCCAGGTAAAGAAAAGAAGGTATGTAGACTTGTTAAGTCTCTTTACGGACTAAAACAAGCACCCAAACAATGGCATGCGAAATTTGACCAAACAATGTTGTCAAATGGTTTTAAGATAAATGAATGTGATAAATGTGTGTACATTAAAAATGTTCCAAATCACATAGTCATTGTTTGCCTATATGTGGATGATATGCTGATAATGAGTAATGACATTGCCAACATAAATGCTACTAAGCGTATGCTCAATAGCAAGTTTGATATGAAAGACTTGGGAGTTGCTGATTTAATTCTGGGAATTAAGATCCATAAGACTCCTCAAGGTCTGGCATTGTCACAATCTCATTATATTAAGACAGTACTTGAAAAATTCAAGCACTTGGGCTTTAAAGTTGCAAAGACTCCAATTGACGTGAATCTTGCATTAGCAAAGAACAAAGGCCAAAGCATATCACAATTGGATTATGCTCGTGTATTGGGATGCTTAATGTATATCATGAATTGTACACGACCAGATATAGCTTGTGCTATAAGTAAACTGAGTCGATATACGAGCAATCCAGGCCAATCTCATTGGATGGCAATGAAACGAGTTTTGGGATATTTAGAACATACCCAGAACTTTGAATTGCACTACAGTAATTTCCCTGCGGTGATTGAGGGATACTGTGATGCAAATTGGATCACCGGTTCAACTGATTCTAAGTCCACGAGTGGATATGTATTCACTATTGGTGGAGGAGCGGTATCTTGGAAGTCGTCCAAACAAACATGTATTGCCCGCTCTACAATGGAGGCTGAATTCATAGCCTTAGATAAAGCCGGTGAAGAAGCTGAATGGCTCCGGAATTTCTTGGAAGACATTCCATTTTGGTCCAAACCGTTGGCACCAATATGCATACATTGTGATAGTCAAGCGGCAATTGGAAGGGCTGGGAGCGTCATGTATAACGGTAAATCTCGTCATATACGACGAAGACATAAAACCGTTAGGCAATTACTCTCTAGAGGAATTATCACGATTGACTATGTAAAGTCAAGTGATAATGTGTCGGATCCACTTACAAAAGGCCTAACTAGAGAGGTAGTTGAGAAATCATCAAGGGGAATGGGGCTATGGCCGAGAACAAGTCATTGTGGCGGTAACTCTACCTAGAAGACTGGAGATCCCAAGATCTAGGTTCAAGGAGATCAAACAAAGTCATTAATGACGGTTCAACATTGTCAAATAAAATTTTAGTCCATTCTCGTGATGAGACAATGTTCAGTACCAAGGATAAAGCATTAAGGCTTTTTAATGATTTCTAAATTTGATACGAGGTATATCAAATAGTGTATCTACAGGATGACACGTTTAGGAATCACATATTTAAGTGTAAAGTGTGAGCCGCTTCAAGGAGAACTTTGTAAGGCCAGTTCTCTACGCACTTATGAAACCAGGCGGTGTTCATGGCTGAAACGAACACAACAATGAGAACCAAAGACGGTTAAGGGTTGATTGTGTGACTTATGGTTGTCTAGGTATACACCAAAGATCGACGGTTCAAAGATATCAAATCTACCGATTGACCGAGTATATCCGACATAAGTTTACTACGGAAAGTTCAAAGGGAAACCTACTTATCCAGATGCAATTAATCCTTGCTTGTAAATCACACAGTTTTTCATGCATACTTCCGTGATATAGCCATTCCCCATTCATGTGGGGGATTGTTGAGGTTTTATTTTAAGATGTAATATTCTTAAAATGAGGGTGAATGGGAAATGGAGGGAAAATGAAATTTTGAGTAAAATTTTAAGTTTCCCCCTCTTAACAATGAGACATTGTCCCATATTGGAAGTGGAAGACATTTTTGGTGGGTATATATATAATTGCTCTTCTTGTAGCTCTTAAAGAGTTAAGAAGAAAGCAAGCCTCGCGCCGTCGTCGTCGTCGCTCGCTCGGCTCGGCTTCGGCTCCGGCTCCGGCTTCCCGCTCCCGCTCCGGCTCCGGCTCCGGCTCCGGCTCCGGATTTGGATTTGGATTCGGATTCGGATTTGGATTCGGTCAAATGATCGATTGATTGATTAATTTTTTGGACCAAATATATGTAATGCTTGCTCCACCATGGAGGGTGGACGTTTGGTCTTCTTCAACATTTTTCTGCTCTATATATGAGCAGCAGATGTTGAAGAAAGACACTCAACACACAACACACAATTCGCTCAACAAATTGGCTATACATTGCACTCCTTCCTCTCAGCATTTCCATACGATTTTCTGAGTTTATACTCCTTTCATTCTGCATTGTTTTTAACTTCAAACAAAGCAACTGTAAGTGTGATTTGCTACCGAACTTTGTGTTCGCTGAAATACTGGGGTTTGAAGTACCGCTACACCAGTGTGTTATTCGTTCTATCCTGGGAGGAAATAATCCATTACCTTGGGTACTAGGAGGGGATTAAATTCCTTAAGGAAACACTGTGAATTCAGTGGGCTCGAATTTATTATTACTGTTTCATTACGATAACTTATATTTTGCAGAATTAATATTTACAAATACAGGAATATTGACGGGAATAACAATATATATATAATATTGCATATGAATTACTTCATACTATTTACATGCATTTAGAATCAAAGTCTTCCAATTTGTACAGAAGCTAACAAAACATCTATTCGCGAATGTAGTGTGTTTGCAAAATGACACATTCTTTACCTTCCTGCGACATTTATACTGTGTACATTTTATGATTGAAAATTACATTATTTACATCCACGGGTCCGGAATAGCATAATGTCTTTGTGTAAAAATAGCACGGGTTAGCCAGTTTTTGGATTGGTCATTCAAAAATAGTCAGTGTTTGCCAAGTCATTGAAAAATAGCCATTATTTTGCTGCAACAGAAACCGGTCCAGCATAATATACTGGGGTTCGGTGCACCTGTGTATGAACTTCCAGCATATTATGTTGGAACTCCAACACGTGAAAAGTTCCAGCATAATATACTGGAGATTTGAGCACCTGTGTATGAACTTCCAGCATATTATACTGGGCCGGTATATTTTGCTGGACCTCGTTCTTCTTGTATAAATAGGAAAATGGTATAAATAAAAGAGGTTGAGAAAAAAGTAAAAGCAAAAAAAATTGAATTACTTTACAGCCAAGAATCAAAGTTTCAAACTAAAAACCATATTTTTGCTTTCTTTTTTATTTATTTATTTATTATACAGTTTGATTGAATTTCAATCTTTAAATATGGGTGATATTCTGATTTGGATAGCTGAACAACTAGCAAAATGTAGAGGTTTCATCCAACTCTCTATATGCAAAGAAAAAACAGAATGAGAACTATGGCCAAAAAAATTTCCCATGCTACAAAAGTTTTATATAGGCCTTCTCTTAATCTAATCAATTTGAAATTAGCATTTAAGAACAAGGAGTTTAATGTGTTCCAGAATATTTATCAGGCTATGTGCACTATAATGCAACATAAAAAAGAAAAAAAAGGCTGTAAATAATTGACAAAAGCTATGGAGTTATCAACTTATACATTAATTAAGGTGAAACTAAAAGAACTACAATGTGGATAAGAAAATCCTCATTAAATTAGTGTCATATCAAAAGTTTAGCAATAGGAAAAACTCAAACTACTATATTTTGTCATCTTCATGAATTACATAAGGAGAATTTTTAGTATAGTAAGGCAAAGTGAACTAGAGAAGCAAATGAGCTTTACATCAATGCTAAAACCAGATAGCCTTCATTCCAGAGCACATACCAATCAATATTTGTACAATTTAATATTCTTAGCAAAGTGATTAGTTTTCTAACAAACTTTCCTTGAAAATATTAAGATAAAAATAATTAATCACTTCTTCAACATTGTTTATCCATAGCAAGGTTTTGACATTGCGATAGATGATGAAACATGTCAGGTTGATTATTAATATAAAGCTGCTACAATTTTCTCATCAATTTTGACAACATTAAAGTACCCCGTATGGAAACTGAATATGACCCTACCCCTATCTTGTGTGAGTTAAAAAAACTATTTACGGTAAACTTTACCCTCGGCCCAAGAATAAAAACATAGAAAAATCAATAATAAAAAGGGATTTTTATATAAATAACCAACGAGATTCACTGTTTACTTTTTTTATCAGGTATACATAGATTATATATTAATTATATATGAATTATACATATATTAATTGATTGGGTTGACCCCTATATATGTTAATTCTTCCAATAAAAAAGTTTGAATTGGGCCCATGGAACATCACATTTTCTTTTGAACTGGAAAGTGGCACAATATAATGGGCCTTGGGTCCGCCCTTTACAAATCATGGACCCATTTGGCCCTTTACAACTGCAGCTTTCCCATCCAGTCTTTAGTTTCTGGTTGTCTTAGAAAATACATAATTTGCTCCGTGAACTTGTGCCGAAAAACTGAGTTTCCATCCCAACCTTTACGGGTATAGTTTTTTCATTATATACTTATTCATACTGAATTTAATTCCTCCTTAAAAATACATAACCATTCTTGTGAATAGTAGTGTTTTACATGCTCGGCCACGTCAGCAGCCACATCAGAACTATGTCGGAGTCAAATGCTTTTTTGTTTTTTTAGTTATTTTTTCTTTTTAATGTCTCCCCCCCCCCCCTTTTATTTACTTTTTGACACAAATTTTTCTCTCTCCCCCTCCCCCCACGACGCATATAGTCGCGGTTGCTGCCATCTCCATTTTTTCCGGCAAGCGAAGAAGAAAAACCTATAAAACTTGTTATTTGAGTTTGAATTGAAGTATAGTTACTTAAATTGTTGGACCACCATAGCAGGCCCCAAAACTCCTTTCCACCAACAAAACACAGCTTCCATGATAGATCCAGCAAAAGGACCCAACAAAACAACACTCATTTTTATTCCTTTTTTCTCCATGTTCTAGTTAATATTCAGTACCAGTATGAATTAAAAAAATATTTTTTATAAAGTTGATTAGCTTTTGATTTTATGGAAAAGACAGTAAAGAGAGTCACTTGGTGATAGAAGAAGAAATGACGGAGAGAGTGACAGGAGAAATTTGGAGAAGAAGCAAAGTAAAAGAAGAGTACTAAAAAGTTGCTAAAATGGAGAGGGTGGAGCCAAGAAAGTCTGACAAGTTGGACAATTATGCTATTTTTAAGGCTTTTTTTTTTTTGTATTTTACGCATTAACTTCACTCGCTGTACCACATCACCATTTAAGGAGGAATTAAATTTAGTATGAATAAGTATAGGATAGAAAAACGACACCTATAAAGGTTGGGATTGTTATAAATCTGTATTACTTTAATAAATAATTAAACCATTAAACTTTCTGAAATATATAAACAAAACAGAAAGTTAATAATGCTTGTTTAACGAAATAAATTCTGGAAAAACAGTATAGGAATAAATCGAGCCCACTGAATACATAGTGTGTCCTTAAGGAAATTATTCCCCTCAAGTACCCGAGGTGCTGGAATATATCCTCCTAAGATAGAACGATTTAACTCACCGGAGTGTTGGTACCAAAAACGCCGGTGAACAGCGAGCCACTCGAAAGCTATAAAACACACTGAAATTTTTGTGGAGAAAAAGAAGAAAAAGATCAGAAAATTTCGTAAGGAAAGATTCTGGGATTCAAAGTATATTTATAGAGTTGTTGACATTGTTTCTGAAAAGGTTGGCAACCTTTCAGAAACAGCCATGGCTGTTGGAACAGGTTGTTTGAAATATTGCGGGGAAACGGATTTAAAATAATCCGGGCCTGACCGGGTCGCGGGTTATTTCGGATTGAATTTTTCGTTAATTATTTAATTATGTAAATAATTAAAAGGAGCCGGAGTCGGAGCCGGAGCATAGCGACGATGACGACGCGAGGCTTGCCTTCTTCTTAACTCTTTAAGAGTTAGAAAAAGAGCAATTATGTATATACCCATCAAAAGACTTTTCTTTCTCCAATATGGGACAATATCCCTTTGACAAGGAGGGAAACTCAAATATTTTATTTTTCCTCCATTTCTCATTCACACTCTTTAAGCTACACAAGCTTAAAATCCCAACATGGATAAAAACTCATTTTTTCAGCATAAGTTCGGAGTGCAACTTATGTATTATTCCTTGTCTTAATTTTGGAAGTGTCTTAAGAACAGGCAACGAATTCCTTTTGTGCTTAATAGACTTAACCAATTAAGATTTTTTTCCTCTAAACTATAATAACTTCTGAAATATATGAAATAGTATTAGTTGACCTTTACAAATTATTGAGCGTAAAAGCATAAGATATTGTAGATTATCAATTTCTTTTTTGGATAAGTTAATTTGGCTAATGTTTTTCCTTTGAACCTTTCTGTTCTCGAATACATCAATATTCAATACAGGCTTGCAACACTTTTGTAACCGATGATTTTGTATATATTACTGAATTTAGTCCCATAAGAATTGAACGTAGTAAGTTTAGTCCCATAAAAAATAAAGTGTTTGAAAAAAAAAGAAAGATATGTTACTAGTATTCTTCACAATTGGAGCTTGTTTTTCTATTGTATTTTCTAGAAAATAAAAGTATATTTAAGATTATTGTACAAGATTTTCTTGTCAACTTACTAATACTTTTACTAAAACTAATAAAAATTATGCGTTTGACAATTAAACTAAAGTACTGTAACTCGTTGATAATGATATGTTATATTATCACCATTGTTTATAAAAGTAGTAAAAAAAATTGTTTATGCACTCATCATAAGCAAAATGTATGCCATCCACTTGAGACTTTTCTTAAGATTTAAATGAGGTTTTATTCTTTATAGTGCTAAATTTTAGTTTTCCCATAAAGAAAACCTTCTAATTTTCCCTTTTTCTAGAGAACAAAAAAGATAATTCGTATTACGCTGCTTGCATGTGTAGAGAGCAAATCATATTACAAACATCGTTTCTCTTGTCAGTATAAGACTATGAAACCATTTCAATCTCAAAATATAAATTAATTTCACAAAATCTATTCATTGTTATTTTGTCAAAAACCACCTTTTTTCTTCCTTCCTTCCTTTCATTTTTTTTTTTGCGTGGTCGTTCTTGTTGCTAATTTCAAGCATAACAATATGATCCAACAGAGTATGTGTAAACAAATTAGGCTTACATTTAATATGCTAATAAACTTATAGCAGGTTTGGCCAAGTTTCTCCGAGGTCAAATGTATTTTTTTCAAAAATAATATATTTTTTTTTAAAGTTGAGGTGTTTGGCCAAACTTTTGTAAGAAAATAAATGTTTTTGAATCGAAACATAATCATTTTTTGGGAAGCAGAAAAAAGTAATTTCATTCCGGAAGCATATTTTAAAAGCATTTTGGACAAAAATACACTTAGAAGCACTTTTAAAAGCTTGGTCAGACACTAATTGCTACCGAAAAAAGTTTTTCAAATTAATTTAGTCAAACACAAACTGCTTCTCATCGAAAATATATTTTTGAAAAGCACTAAGCTGATTTTAGATACTTGATCTAACATGCTATTAATAAGATACTCCGGAAAAAACACTTTATATGCTCATTTTATCCCCAACAATTGAACTAAATAATGATCTATGATAGATAGGTTGAACCACTTGTTAGTCTGTTTTAGGACATCAGTTTCATTTCCTGTTAACAATAATAAGAATCATAAATTACAAAATCATATACTTAACATACAAATGATTACAACTAGTTAGGGATATATATATTTATACTTAGGAATTTAACCAAAAAGAAAGAAGCAATTGACAAACACAAAAATCAACTGCCAACTTGTCCTTTTTTTGGACCATGTTCTCAAGAATCATCCAGCTTTTAGTTACTTCATTTTGCTGCTATTACAACTTCCCATTCTTAGCTTTTCAGTTTTTGTGGGTCCCTTAGTTTTGTGGGGCCCTTTCCCTCCATGTGCTCTTGCTCTACTCTCAAGGCTTTGCTTCCTAACTCCAACAATCTTCTTGAAAAACTTTCTGCTAAACTTGCTATAAACAACTCTCAGTTTCTTGTTTGAAAAAAAAAAACTTCTTCTTTTCTCCTTATAATCTCATAAAGTTTCAATCTTTACAAGAAAAATGAAGACCCTTATTGGGTTAAAGCTTGTAACTTTTCTGGTTCTTGGGATTTCTGCATTATTCTCTGGTGCAAACTCTCAAGAAAATGATGCCTCAGTTATGTTAGCTTTGAAAAAGAGCTTAAACTCACCTCAAGAACTGGGTTGGCTTGACCCGGATCCATGTAAGTGGAACCATGTGGGTTGTTCAGATGATAAACGGGTGACCCGGATCCAAATTGGTCACAAGAATCTTCAAGGTAATCTCCCTCAAGAACTCTCTAAACTGACTGAGCTTGAGCGTTTAGAGCTTCAATGGAACAATATTTCTGGCCCTTTGCCTAGTTTAAGTGGTTTAAGTTCATTACAAGTGTTAATGCTTAGTAACAATCAGTTTAGTTTCATTCCTGCTGATTTCTTTGCTGGAATGTCTTCATTACAATCTGTGGAAGTTGATAATAATCCTTTTCTTGGTTGGGAAATACCTGAGAGCCTTAAAAATGCTTCTTCCCTTAAGAATTTTTCAGCAAATTCAGCTAATGTTAGTGGGAAAATTCCTAGCTTTTTAAGCCCTGATGAGTTTCCTGGATTGGTAAATTTGCATTTGGCTCTTAATAATTTGGAGGGTGAATTGCCCTCTAGCTTTTCTGGTTTGTTGCTTGAGTCTTTGTGGTTAAATGGGCAGAAACTTAGTGGAGGAATTGATGTTCTACAAAACATGACATTCTTGAAAGAGGTTTGGTTACATTCCAATGGATTTTCGGGCCCGTTGCCAGATTTTTCTGGATTAAAGGATTTGGAGGTATTGAATCTTAGAGATAATTCCTTTACAGGTCCTTTGCCAGCTTCTTTAGTGAATCTTGAGTTTTTGAAGTTTGTTAATTTGACGAATAATTTGTTTCAAGGACCAATGCCTAAGTTCAAAGATTCAGTCTCAGTTGATTTGACGAAAGATACAAACAGCTTTTGTTTGCCACAACCAGGTGATTGTGATCCTAGAGTAAATACATTGCTTTCGATTGCAAAAGCGATGGATTATCCAAGGAAGTTTGCGGAGAACTGGAAGGGAAATAATCCCTGTGCTGATTGGTTTGGTTTTACTTGTACCAATGGTAACATTACAATCGTAAATTTCCAGAAAATGGGGCTTTCAGGGACAATAGCTCCTGAATTTGCTTCACTGAAGTCACTGCAAAGATTAGTTCTTGCAGATAATAACCTCACAGGTACAATTCCAGAGGAGCTGACCACGTTGACCGGCCTTGCGGAGTTAGATGTGTCAAACAACCAAATTTATGGAAAAGTACCAGCTTTTAGGAATAATATGATTCTGAAAACTGGTGGTAACCCTGATATCGGAAAGGATAAGAGTGATGTAACTTCCCAAGGCAGTACTTCTCCAGGTGGTTCGCCAGGCTCTGGTACTGATGGTAATGCACAAGCATCTCGTAAAAAGCCCAATCGCTGGATTGGAATTGTGTTATTTTCTGTAATTGGGGGTGTCTTTGTGCTTTGTTTGATCGGAGCAGCAGCTTTCTGTCTGTACAGGAGCAAACAAAAGCGTTTTAGCCAAGTGCAAAGTCCAAACGCCGTGGTGATGCAGCCACGCAATTCTGGTTCTGACAATGATAGCGTGAAGATCACAGTTGCCGGATCCAGTGTTGTCAGTGTTGGTGCAGTTAGTGAAGTTCATACCGTTTCTACTAGTGAAACCGGTGACATTCAAATGGTTGAAGCAGGGAATATGGTGATATCCATTCAAGTACTGAAGAATGTGACCAACAATTTTAGCGAAGAGAACATACTAGGGCAGGGAGGCTTTGGTACCGTCTACAAAGGAGAGTTGCATGATGGAACGAAGATTGCCGTCAAGAGAATGGAATGTGGATTCATTGCTGGGAAGGGGCTTACTGAATTCAAATCCGAGATTGCTGTTTTGACCAAGGTCAGGCATAGGCATCTTGTTGGACTACTTGGGTACTGTCTTGATGGGAACGAAAAGCTTCTAGTCTATGAATACATGCCTCAAGGAACATTAAGCAGTCATCTTTTCAACTGGAGAGAGGAGGCGCTGAAACCCCTGGAATGGACAAAAAGACTGACCATTGCATTAGATGTTGCTAGAGGTGTAGAGTACCTTCATAGTTTAGCTCACCAGAGTTTCATTCATAGGGATTTGAAGCCCTCAAATATTCTACTAGGGGATGATATGAGGGCTAAAATTGCAGATTTTGGCCTTGTGCGGCTTGCTCCTGAAGGGAAAGGTTCTATAGAGACAAGGATTGCTGGGACATTTGGATATCTGGCACCAGAATATGCAGGTATTCGTTTTTCTTACGGATTTGTGTCTTTTGATGCTAATTGTTGCTTTAATATTTGTATGCAATTTGTGCCTAAATAAACTTGGTTTTAAGTCCAACCTCTAAAGTATTAGTTGTGTGAAGCTTAGGAGATGGATCTCACGAATGCTTGTTGAGAATTAGCAGTCATTTGGCCAATAAGAGTCAGATGATTTCTTTTCCTTTTTTTGTGATAGGTCGATAACAGTCAGATGATTATTAAGTGTACTTCAAGAACTCGGCTTCTTTTACATTGATCGGCTTTCTGTTTTATAATTGGTCTATCCTATGTGTGCAAATTTATCTGTTGTATATTGTTATGTTTCCCTTTCTTAGTCAAGTCAAATTAAGGTTAAGTCCATAGGTAAGAACTTGTCATTCACATACGACAATTAGTGTATTATATCAAATATCCTTGATCCTATCAACTCCTTTAGAGTTATGATCACTTAGTTTCTGAAGGTTGATACCCATACTACAGGAAACGTTATTTCCTGATGCTTTCTTTGCACCATCATTTTCTGCTTTAGCATAATCTCACACTTTGAAGGTCATTATTCTTATAACAGAAAATCCTCTTGTTTTTTTCTCTCCTTATTTCCCCTTAGTGAAAGTCAAGAATCTTCAAAACATAGCCAACCAAATTCATTACTTGCATCTCGCTTTCCTGATTGTGATATGTGCATAGAAGGAGATCTTGTTATGTAGATACATCATTTTCTAAACTTGTATTCTCTTGATTTGTTTGCCAGTAACTGGGAGAGTTACAACCAAGGTGGACGTGTTCAGTTTCGGTGTGATTTTGATGGAGCTCATCACAGGACGAAAGGCTCTTGATGAAAGCCAACCTGAGGAGAGCATGCATCTTGTATCATGGTTCCGAAGAATGCATCTGAATAAGGATACATTCAGAAAAGCAATCGACCCCGCGATTGACTTGAGTGATCAAGAAACACTCGCAAGTATCTGCACCGTAGCTGAGCTAGCCGGTCACTGCTGTGCAAGGGAACCATATCAAAGGCCCGACATGGGTCACGCTGTCAATGTTCTTTCATCTCTTGTGGAGCTCTGGAAACCATCCGAGCAAAGCTCAGACGACATATATGGCATTGATCTTGATATATCACTGCCTCAGGCTCTTAAGAAATGGCAATCTTATGAAGTTTCAACTCACATGGATTCATCCTCTTCTTCTTATCTTCCTAGCTTGGATAACACTCAAACTAGTATACCTATTCGCCCCTACGGATTTGCCGAGTCATTCACATCTGCTGATGGAAGGTGAGAAGTTGGCATTCTTTCATCTAGGTTTGGTTGTTCATTCTCTCTGTTTCTTCCTCCTTGTCGCGAGTCACAAGCAACATTTTTTTTTTTTTTTTTCTGTTTTTTTTATTTTCCTGCTTTTTTAACTCTGATGCTTTGATCTAGTGTGGATCTAATGTAGTTTTGGAAAATTGGTGGATAGGGATTTTTTGGCTTAAGATTTTTGTTGTCTTTTGACTCTTTTGTATAATGAATATATATATCTCTCTCTCTCTCCATGTTGATATATTGTGGTTTGGTTTGGGAATGAAAGGGATAGCATCATTCACCACTAGACCATAGTACTTTGTATTCTTGAATTGCTTTTTTAGGAAAGCAGAAGTTGCAAGCTGTATTGAAATGTAAAGTGGCTTTGACGTGTGCAAATCATTAAGTTAGCTTTTTCCTTATAAAGATGCTTTTTCAAGCAAACTGTGAATTTTTTGTTATGATTACAGCTGAACTGCAGACTGCCTTTTGCCATCACAGATCAACAGCATAGTGCCTTTAGCCATAAAATTTAGTACCCTTAGGTGAAATCCTTATAATAATAAAAAAGTACAACAACAACAAAACTAGTGGGATTTCACAAATGGGGTCTAGGGTAGTGCGTGCGCAGATCTTCCTTCTACTCTGGAGGGTAGAGAAGTTGCTAATGAAAAATATTAGTGGCAAGTGGTAACAATAACAAGGTATCAAGAAAACTAAAACAGAAAAATGCAATCAAACAATAAATAGTAACATCAATCCGAGAATAAAGAGAATTTTAAAAAGAGAATCAATTAGATTTTTAAGGCCATGTGGATGTGGTTTTTTTAATCATGTCCAATGGCAAACTTGCACAAGTAACCAAAAGTCTGAGCTCCCACTAAAGGAAGTGGTCCTTGTCATGATAGAAGAAAGCAATCTCAAATTTCTTTCTGAAAAAATGAGAATGTGGTGCAAAATTCTGCACTTAATGGCATGGTCTAGAGTTTAATAAAGTGCTTGATATATTTGTTGAAGGTTCAACTTTTAATAAAGTCAAATAACGCTAGGTGATTGTTTTTGATCGGCCTAAGCCTAGTGAATAGAGTTGTCTAGTACATATATTGAAATCGTAAGTATCAAATGAAATAATCGAATTGTGTACAAGCTGACTCAAATACTGATTTTATTTATATGAATATGAAAGTTTTTAGCAGACATTAAAAGCATCTTTCTCATATCTAGAATTGATTATTTCTGGTTACCCAAAAAAAAGTTGATTATTTCTCAAAAAAATAACACACCCACAAATAGCCAGTTTTGGTAAGATAAGAAACTCATTTTCACCAAAATGAGTGAACACACAAAAGAAAAAGAGGAATATTATAAACTCAAATAATTCCAAGAGAAAGAGAGGACAGAAAGAAACAAAGAGCACGTTCTATTGTTATCCATCATATGATTTGAAAAATGATGTCCTCAGAACATTTTTAGCTGTGAAAAAGAGCTGGTCACATGTACACATTTAATGCTTGGAGCTGGAGGTAGTATATAATAAATGTGTTCGGAGAATTTAGTAATTTTGGTTCTTGCATATGCATTTAAAAACACTAACTATAAAATTACATGCAGAATCAAGTTATCGGTATTTGAAATATTGTCCTAAAATCCAAAATGAATAAAGTTCAACTTAACTTATTCAAATGAAACTGAAAAAATTGGTGGATCAACAGCTAAGCCTTCACATCCAGGGGCGGAGCCAACATGTTGTCTATGGGTCGGCCGAACGCATTAACTTTGTTTCAAATTTTGTATTTATCTTTAAAACTTCATCGAATATATCAAAATTATTAATTATAACCCATTAACTCAAAAATTTTAAAATTTCTCCGTCTCTGTTCTTTTCTTAATGACCAATTAATTGATGAAGCTTATATCATCCTTATCTGTGTCAATCATTGAGGATATTATCTAAAACTAATAGCCTAAGGGCCAAACCTTTGGATTCTTAAAAAAATACGTACAACTTATCTTGAAGATTTATATGGTGTTTAGGCAGAATTTTGGGGGAAAAAATAAGTGTTTAGTAGCAAAAATTATTTTTCTAGAAAAGAAATAGTTTTTCTTTCAAAGCAAAACCAGGAACTAAACAAAAATTGCTTTTTCAATCTAGAAATTTTCAAAAACCACTATTGTTGAGTGACTATTAACTTTCTATAGCTATCATATATATAATTACTTTCTATAGCTACTATTTAATTGTTACGCGACTGTATTCGTGCTACTGTATTCATGAATACAATAGCGGAATTTGCCTAAAAATAGGGGAATCCAGTCGTGCGATTGTATTCGTTGTGTTCGCGCTACTGTATTCATAAATACAATTGCGGGATTCGCCTAAAACAAATAGGGGAATCCGATTGTTTAATAACGGAAAGATGATCAATTAGCGTATATCACTCCTAATTTAACTCAACATAAATTTTGTTGGTATTGTGTTGTATTCCATGTATTCGTGCGACTGTATTCCATGTATACCGTTCTATTCAATTCGACTATATACATTGTATTCAATTCACACATATTCATTATTCACTATTATACATTATATTCAATTCACCGTATTCAATTCGACTGCATTCAAACAACAAAAAATCACAAAATATAGTAATATTCGACTGTATTCAAAAAATACAGACCACCGAAATTCATAAATACAGGCGAAAAAATAATATATTTATAGAAAAATACAATATATTTGAGTGTATTTGTATCATTATATGTGTGACCAAATAGAAAAGAAGAGAAGAAAGATTGTGGGAGATGGCATTTTCCGGCCAAGCAAAATACTGTATACATTATATTAAAAGTAAAAAAGGAGCCGAACAAAAACTCGGCCCTCAAATCTTTTCCGGCGTAGCCAGGGCTAGATTTGTTCGCCTAAGAAGATGAGCCAATAGTGGATGATGATGCCGACGATTCTGACGACGACCACGATGATAGCGCCGACGATTCTGCTGATTTGATAGAGAACAGAGAGGATTGAGAATCTTGTTGATAGAGAGAGAGAGAGAGAGAGAGAGAGAGAGAGAGAGAGAGAGAGAGAGAAAGAACATAATTGCCGTATTTCATGCCTAAATGGTAGGTATAAATAAATACTTATTTTGCTATAATATAAAAAAATTAGCTATAAGTAATAATATTTTGAAATTATTTTGGTTTATAATAAATAGGGTGTAATAGTTTGCTATAAGAGGTAAAATTTCCTTTTCAATACTAATAGAAGTTTTTCATAAAAAGAACAGTCAAACATAAATTGTTACTCTTCCTAATTTGATCATGCCCAACTATGCCTTATAAAAAGGACTAAGCGGTTGTTGCAAATATAATCCGGTTTAAGAGTCCGGAGTCGAATCCCACAGAGAACTAAGGTTTTGCTACAACAGTTTACTATCACTAAGAAGACAAGTTTGAACAAATTCTGAAATTATAAAGATTGAGATTTTATTTCTAACTAATTAAAGTTGTAAATTATAACCTAGAGATACTAAGGTTTGGAGAAAAGATTAAGGAGAAGTCTAGATTTACGATTTCCTATATTGTCGGAATCTCCCCCAACTACGTTTCTTATAAATATGCCTGCCACAATTTACTAGACATATTCTCTCGAACTACGCTAGCTGACACTAATTCACCGCTCATTATGATGGCACCAAGGTTTCGTTATCTCTAATCCTGCCTTTAAACCCTCTGTATTGATCTCTCAAATACGTTAGGAGTGGTGTTGTTCAATAACTACCTAAATGTGTACTCTCTTGAGCAGTATACACACTAAATAGGCACAGTTAATTGAGAGCTCTGCAATTAACAACAACGAAAATATAGATGAACAAGTAGAGAAAGATCAAAGACAAATCTATATTAAACGCAGTAGAAAATCATCCTCCAATAGGTTTCATCAAACCCTAGATTAGAAATTTTAGCTACTCATAACGATACTAACAATCATGGTAATAATTAAAAGCATTAAAATACAGATTAAGGAAGAACGGAAGAGAAAACTCTTGTGATTCATTGCTTCCAAGTGTCCCTGTAGCCTTCTTGCCTCTCCAATAATGTCTCCCCCTTAAGAAATAGGTTTAGAACCCCTTTTATACATGTTGGGGGCATGTAGGGTCAAAACTACCAAGTCTTAGCCGAATTAGGATGAAATACGCCCTTAGCCGTCTCGCTTGGCGCCTGGTGCCAAGCTGGACATCAAAATTTTTTCACTTCTGTGCTATTCTGGCATTGACATTTTGGTTGGTGCCTGGCGCCAACCTAGGCACCAAAATCATAATCCCTCCAAATTCATTTGTTTTTTTACTTCACTTTGCATGCACACTTGCCAAATCACTTCAAATTGACTCCTACACATATAAACACCATTATTAAGCTCGAGTCATAAATATTTACACCAAATTTAATAAGATTGAGGTATAATGCAAGACAAATTACATGCGAAAGCATAGATTTTTAGCCTAATATCACCACCCCCACACTTAAGCTCTTGCTCGTCCTCGAGCAACCTAAAACCTTGCTAAACAAACAATGCACGCAAGACATTATACAATGGAGGAACCTTTGGCAATTCAACATACTACACTTATGACCATGGTTGATATCAACAATTAAGCCCTTGCATACGCATTCATACCTTTCCCAACTTTCACATGCCGGAATATTAGTGACCATTTAAAAACACTCAAACAACTTGCCCATAACCACCCAACCTCAAAGACCGACTCGTCGCCAATAAACACTCTCAACTCGTGCACTCACCCAACAAGAGATGTTTAATAATGTCACCTATCCGTCATGGAATCATGTGCCTACCAAAGAATAAGAGGGTATTGTGTCCACATATTCAAATATGCATTCGAATATAATTTAAGGACATCACATATATGGACAAAGAATCACTCACTCTCACAAAGAAATTCATGTGTACTCCGTGGTTGTACCATAGGCTTGCTCGTAGTGTATATCTCCACTAATCTAAGCTCGCACAATCTAAGATATATTAGGTATTTACTGGTTATAATGCAGGCTAAGGGACAAGTAGGATATATTTTGGGTATAGTGACTAACCCTCTTAAGCACTTTAATACACTACACACTATTTATGACCAATTCAAGCAATGCCACAAAACCATATACAACTTGGCCCTTTTTTTTAAGCACAACTCTGTATTCACTAGCCCGTATCACGATGAATAGGAGTCGTATTTACTATTTTTTTTTCTCTTTTTTGTATTTTCTTTGTTTTTTTTTCTTTTCTTTTTTCTCTATTTTTTTTTATTCTCCAACACTCTCCCTAAATTTAGGTTGCTTGGCTAATGATCTTTCAAATATATGTGCACCTTTTTGGCCTTTTCTATGGTTCCATTCAAAAGCTACCCCAACTCTCACCTTACTCTTCTAGCGACTTACATGCTTTCAGAGGTAAAGGTTTGAAAAGATTTAATTAAGAATAAAATGGAAATCGGCTTGTAATGTGGGTGCCAAAGAAAAGACTTATAGGCACAAATGGGATATCTACGGATAATTTTATTTATGGTGGCATAATAGCTCAATAGACAATCAAAGAAACGCATACATCATCTCCTAAACTCACAAAGCTTACTTATTTCGCTTCGACTAACACACAAGGCATGTTCTAGACAAACACAGGATAACACATAATGTAATCAAAACCTCACATCACACAATACACATGACCCTAGTCGGGACGGTTCCATTCCAACTCTCAAGTTTAGGCAAGTAATCACAAAATCAAGAAGTATTAAGCAATAAAGCACTACATGAATAATGAGTCAGGTAAATGAGAGAAAGAATCACAGACAAACTATTCAATCTTTCACGGCATTAATTTTCATCAAAACATGTTAGGAAGATAATTTGTATGCCAAGGCCTAACTATTTTAGCATCAAACAGGTCAAAAGACATATAGAACACTCAAATTTTCTTCCCTCGATTTCCTAAAAAAATACCCGGTTCAAGTTACATCCCTTGGAAAAGAACCGATGCCAAAAGAAAAATCAAGGGGGGTTATTATCTACCTACAACTAACTAAAACTAAAGAAAATATTTTTAATTTTTTGTATTGGACCTTAATCCCTCAAGAAAGTTGTTCAAGAGATCCATCGTCAGAAAATATCCAATTTATTTTTTAAAAGTTAAACTAACACAACTAAAATATCATAGAAAATCACCCAAACAATCTCCTCACCACACACTTAAAATTGTGCATTGTCCCCAATACACACCATAAATAACAAGAGGGTGAAAAAAACTCCCTGGTAGGCCAAAGGCCGAAGTATTAGTAACTCATGGGATATTCAGACTTCTCCCAAGCCTAGTCCTTCGTGCGGATACCTCATACTTAGTTCCAACCATCTGATTTGCTTTTGATTCCTTCCCAATGACTTTCCTTTCTATGCTCCTACAAAATAAAAGAATTATACTACAAAATAACACAATTAAAAAAATAACAAAATAAAAAAGCAGTAAAGTTGGGTTGCCTCCCAACAAGCGCCTAATTTAACGACACGACACGACGCGAATTACTTTTTGCCTCCAGCTCGAGCGTATGAATTGAACCCTAAGTTTTGATTCTACTCTATGATCATGCTCTTGGGGTGGTACAAATTCTTGTAAGCTAAAAACTAAATGATTCTTTATGCACTTTTTGGCTTTCATCTGAGGAGTGTCATCTTTCCTAGACGGCTTCAAATATTTCAGAATATAAGGCTCATCTACATCTTCCGTTAACTCCTTTGTATGCTCGTAAGGATCCATTCACATTTCACAATCATAACACAAGGTAGAGAAGTGTTTGGAATGAGGTCCAACGCGCTCAAATACATGAACTGCGAGATGTTCAACATCCTCTGCACCAGTGCTAGTAGAGTCAACTGAATATTTATCCTCAATGTCCTCGATTGACTCTAGTATCACGCCTTCAACATTGGTATCCTCAAATTCTAGTTGGCTAGGTTGTTGATGTTCTACTCTGACCTCTTTCATCAGAGTGTCAACTACTGACTCCAATTCATATTGTTTTTGGCTACTATCCGCCATACTGACTTGTCGAACATTCAAAGTTTCGACCACTTGACTCACTTGAGCCTTCAAGTTGTGAATAGTTTCCTCTTGCCTTTTTATCTGTAATTGTGTCTTATTATTTTATTCCACAAGGCGCATTAACATATCCTTGATCTCCTTTAGATCAGCATCCCCATGTTCTTTGTTCCTAGTAACTTCACAAGTAAAAGTAAAACTATCATAACAAGGGGTGTGGGGAGGATAAGAAATATAAGCACAACTATAAAAGTAACCATATTGACCACCATACATATCACACACATTCCACACATGAGATTGAGTTGATGCACATAACTCGCTCTCGGAAATATATTGATAATTTTGGCACAAGTGGTTTCCTCCACAAGATGCGTAAGGAAGATCAAAAGTAGAATTACCAACATCAAAACTCCCGTAGTTCCAAGATGCCATGTCTCTCAAATTAAAAAATAAAAACAAAATAAAATAAAAGTTCAAACTTGACAACAAGCAATATTTATAGCTACAGCTACATCATTAATTCCACGAAAACGACGCCAAAATTTGATCACACCCAAGGTTTAGCTACTACTGTTCACTATCATTGAGAAGACAAGCTCGAACAATTCCTATGTTATAAATATTAAGATTTTTATATCTAATTAACAAACAAATTAAAGGAGTAGGTTAACAACTAAAGATACTAGGGGGGTGGACAAAAAAAAAAGATACTAAGGGGTGGAGAAACGATTAAGGAGAGGTATAGAGTTATGATTTCCCCAATTATCGGAATCCTTCTCCCTACGTCTTCTATAATTTCGCCTAAGTATTCTTTACCGATCGTGAGTACTTTAGGTGTTGTAGCCATCTCTCGAGAAACTACCGCAATTTACTAGACATTCTCTCCAACTACGAAGACAATGCCTTATAAAAAGGACTAAGCGGTCATTGCAAATATAATCTGGTTTAAAAGCCCGGAGTCGAATCCCACAGAGAACTAAGGTTTTGCTACAACCGTTTACTATCACTAAGAAGACAAGTTTGAACAAATTATGAAATTATAAAGATTGAGATTTTATTTCTAACTAATTAACTAACTAATTAAAGTAGTAAATTATAACCTAGAGATACTAAGGTTTGGAGAAAAGATTAAGGAGAGGTCTAGAGTTACGATTTTCCCTATTATCAAAATCTCCCCCGCTACGTTTCCTATAAATTCGCCTAAGTATTCTTTACTGATAGTGAGAACTTTGGGTATCGTAGCTCTCTCTCGAGCAACTACCACAATTTACTAGACATATTCTCTCGAACTACGCCAACTGACACTAATTCACCGCTCACTATGATCGCACCAAGATTTTGTTATCTCTAATCCCGCCTTTAAACCCTCTATATTGATTTATCAAATACGTTAGGAGTGGTGTTGTTCAACAACTACCTAAATGTGTACTCTCTTGAGCAGTATACACACTAAAAAGGCATAGTTAATTGAGAGATCTTCAATCAACAACAACGAAAATATAGATGAACAAGTAGAGAAAAATCAAAGACAAATCTATATTAAATGCAGTAGAAAATCATCCTCCAATAGGTTCCATCAAACCCTAGATTATAAATTTTAGCTACTCATAACCATACTAACAATTATGATAATAATTGAAAGCATTAAAATATAGATTAAGGAAGAACGGAAGAGAAAACTCTTGTGATTCGTTCCTTCCAAGTGTCCTCGTAGCCTTCTTACCTCTCCAATAATGTATCCCCCTTAAGAAATAGGTTTAGAACCCCTTTTATACATGTTGGGGCGTGAAGGGTTGAAACTACCAAGTCCTAGACGAATTAGGATGAAATTTGCCCTTAGTCGTCTCGCTTGGCGCTTGTCTCCAACCTTGTGATGACCCAAAATTTCATCTTTAAATTTAATAAGTAATTCTATGTTCTAAGACCTCAAAAAACACCATTTATCATTCCTCGACTTGTGTGCGCAGTCCGTAAAATTTTCCGGAAAGTTTTCTTGTAAAAAATGAATTAAAATGTGAAACAGAGCTTTAAAATTCAAGTGAGTTGACTTTAGTCAACATTTTTAGCAAACGGACCTGGATCAGTGTTTTGATAGTTTCGATAGCTCCGTATCGTGATTTGGGACTTAGGCGTATGTCCAGAATTTAATTTGGAGGTCCTTATCTCAAGTTATGACCATTTAACGGAACTAGCAATTTAAAGGCTAAATATTCCAAGTTTGATCACGGGGTTGACTTTTTGATATCGGAGTCGAAATCCGATTCTGGTAATTTGAACAGCTTTGTTATGTCATTTATGACTTGTGTGCCAAATTTGAAGTCATTCCGAATTCATTTAATATGTTTTGGCACGAGATTTGCAATTTTAAAAGTTTAAAACTCAAAGTTTGAATCGGGTTGTGAATTGTAATTTCAACATTGTTTGATGTGATACGAGACCCCGAGTAAGTCCGTATTATGTTACGGGACTTGTTGGGATATTTGGATAAGGTCCCGAAGGGCTCGGGTGTGTTTCGGACGAAATTCGGATTGTTTAGAGCATGTTGAAAGCAGCAAGTTCTTGGAAGAACCTGGTGTAATCGCACATGCGACCTGGGCATTGGCCAGGTGCGTCGCTTCTGCGGAGAAATGGGACGCAAATGCGCGACCGCTTTTGCGAAGGCTGGACCGCTTCTACGGTCATTTTGTCGCTTCTGCGACGTCGCAGGTGTGATAGAAATGTCCGCAGATGCGGAACTTCGCCTGGCAGCCCCACTTCGCCAGGTGCGAAAAAATAGCCCGGAGATGCGAAAATGCTGGGCAGAATACATAAAATCGGGTCTTAGCCATTTTTACTCATTTTTGAGTTTTAAGTCTCGGATTTGGGCGATTGCAAGGGGGATTTTCACGACTTTGAATTGGGTAAGTGTTCGTTAACCCAAATTGATTATATTTCACAAATCCATGTCTATATTCATCATTTATCTCGGATTTAGATGGAAGAAAATTGAATTTTTGTAAAACTTTCCAAAAAACAAAAAATTAAGATTTGAGGGTCCATTTGATATCGGAACTGGACAAATTTTGTATGGTTAAACTCGTATCGGAACGGGTGTTCGGATTTCGTGAGTTTTTTCGAGATTTGATACATGTGTCCCACTGCTGAATATTTTAATAAATTTCGAATTTTTATCAGAAAAATTTGTAAATTCATATGGAATTAATTCCTATGATTCGTATTGAGTATATCGAATTGTTTATGAATAGATTTGAAGCTTTTGGAGACAAATTTAAAAGGAAAATCTGTGGTCGAGTAATTGATTGGAATTAGCAAAGCAAGGTAAGTGTCGTGGTTAACCTTGACTTGAGGGAATAGAATCCTTAAATTATTTGTTATGTGAATTACATGTGATCGACGTATAGGCGAGGTGACGAGTGTCTATACGTCGTTAAATTAATTGTTTGCCTGCTTACTTGAAAAATCATAAATTATTTTAAATCATAAATTAATTATTATAATAATTATTTCTCTCATATTATTTGTTAAATATTAATTCTTGAATTCCTGCATTAATTGTTACATGCTATTTGGATTATGTATTTTAATTGTTATTTGACATTTAGCATATTAAATATTAAACTGCCTATTTTCTCCCTGATTTCTATAATAAATTGCTAATTGTCATTGTTTGTTTCATAAATTAAATTATAATTGTTGCATGCTTGTTGTCTTGTGATTTTATATTAATTGTTGCGTTTATTGGGGAATTTCTTCTATAAGAATTGATTGGAATGGAAATATTGGAGGATCGGGTTGCACGCCGCAACAGACTTATTAAAAGTATATATTGGAGGATCGGTCAACAGACTTATTAAAAGTCTATATTGGAGGATCGGGTCACCCCGCAATAGACTTATTAAGAGTCCATATTAGAGGATCGGGTTGCACGCCGCAACAGACTTGATTAAAATAAATATATTGGAGGAGCGGGTTGCACGCTGCAACAGAACTGAATGTGAATATATTGTGAGAGCGGGTTGCACGCTGCAACAGAATTGATGGAAATGATAATTGATTATGATTGCTGCGTTGGCTTCAATTATAATAAATGAGTTAACTGATTTAATTCTATTATTTGTGGTTGTTATTAATATTGCGTACAGGTTAATGTAAGTGAACCGCCTTAGCCTCGTCACTACTTCGTCGAGGTTAGGCTCAGCACTTACCAGTACATGGGGTCGGTTGTACTGATACTACACTCTACACTTCTTGTGCATATTTTGGAGTTGGTCCCAACGGCGTACCGTAGACTTGCTCGGATTTCAACTATTTAGAGGAGACTTGAAGTATAACTGCATGACGTTCGCATTTCTGAAGTCCCCGTCTACTTTACTTTAGCTGTATGTTTGTTTCGAGACAGCTTTATTTTATTCAGACCTTTATTTGTATTTATTCTAGAAGCTCGTGCACTTGTGACACCAATTCTGCGATGGTATTTAGACACCGTTGTTTTGATGGATTATTTCACTATATTTCAAACTTTGCTTCCATATTTGTTTCCTTGTTATTAATAAATTTAAAATTGTTTTAAAAATGGTTAATATTATTCTAACGTTGGCTTGACTAGCAAGTGAAATGTTAGGCGCTATCACGGTCCGAAGGTGGGAATTTCGGGTCGTGACAGTTGGTATCAGATCACTAGGTTGCATAGGTCTCACGAGTCGCGAGCAAGCTTAGTATAGTCTGAAGGTTGGGGTACAGAGACGTCTGTACTTATCTCTCAGAGGCTATGAAGTTTAGGAACAATATCATTTGTTTCTTATTCTGTCGTGCGATTTTATTCTATCATCGATGATTGAACCATTCTACTCTTATTCTCTCGCAGATGGTGAGAACACACAATACCTCTACCGATGGACAGGGACCAGAACCCCCGGTCGCAACTATGGCCAGGGGTAGAGGTCGTGGCCGAGGTCGTGCTAGAGGCCGAAGTAGAGCTCAGTCTAGAGTCCGAGCAGTTGCACCTGTTGTAGAACCTCAAGTAGACCTTCAGGAGGAGGTCCCAGTTCGGAATGTACTAGTTGGACCAGTTCAGGTCCCGGAAGTATTCATAGTCACTCCAGTGCTTCAGGACGCTCTAGTCCGATTGGTGAGTTTTATGGAGAGAGTGGCCCAAAATGCTACATTTTTAGTGGCACCAGCCGTTTCACAGGCTGGGGGAGGAGCACAAACTCCCACTACTCCCGCTCCGGAGTAGATGGATCCCCAGAATCAGGCTCCAGCAACCTCGCTAGTTGGGGTTGTTCAGCCAGTTGTTACGGTACAAACTGGTGATAGGCCCGCCATGTCTTTTGAAGCCTTATTGAGACTGGATAAATTTACTAATATCTTTCCAGTTCATTTCAATGGTACACCTTCTGAGGACCCAAAAGATTATCATGAACGCTGTCATGAGGTGTTGCGGAACATGGGTATAGTTAAGACCAATGGAGTTGATTTTGCGGTATTCCAGATGACGGGTTCCGCCAAGAGGTGGTGGAGAGATTGTACATTGACCCGACCAGTCGGATCACCTACACTTACTTGGGAGCAGTTCTCTCAGCTATTTCTGGAGAAGTTCCTCCCTATCACACTGAGAGAGGAATTCCACAAACAATTTAAGCATCTACAATAGGGCAGTATGACTGTTACTCAGTATGAGTCCCTTTTTGTGTATTTGGCCTGTCATGCTCTCCTTTTACTACCTACAGAGGGAGAGAGAGTGAGGAGGTTTATTGAGGGACTCACTCACCCTATCAGACTTCAAATGGACAAGGAAACCGGAAGTGAGATTTCTTTTCAGGCGGCTGCTAATGTCGCCAGGAGGATCGAGATAGTTCTTACATAGGAGATAGGGTAGAGGTCTAATAAGAGGCCTCGTCAATTTGGTGGTTTCAGTGGTGCCTTGTTTGGAGGAAGGGGTAATTTTGGTAGGGGTCATCCTCCCAGACCGTTTCATTCAGCACTTCATGCATCTCCTGGTGCTTCAGGGAGTCACGATCCTATTATGCCTTACTCTGGGCAGCCAGTACTCAGTGCACATTCAGCTCCTATCAATGCACCACTACTCCAGAGTTACTACATTGGTTATCCGGCCCATTTGGGTCAGCTTCACCTTCAGCAGCCACGACATCAGGATGGGTGTTATGAGTGTGGGAACATTGGTCACATCAGGAGGTATTGTCCTAGATTGGCGAGTAACAAATCTTGACAGGATTTTTGTGCCATCATACCGGCACCGGTTTCTTCACTGCATGTTCATCCAGCTAGAGGTAGGGGTCAGACATCAAGAGGAGGAGGTCAGGCCATTAGAGGTAGAGGTCAGAGCGCTAGAGGTGGAGGCCATCCAGTTAGAGGCCGTCCCAGAGATGCAGTTCAGAGTGGTGGGGCCCAGCCCTGATTTTATTATTTTCCAGCTAGGCCTGAGGCCGAGTCATCTGATGCTGTGATCACATGTATTATTCCAGTTTTCCATAGAGATGCTTCAGTTCTATTTGATCCAAGATCTACTTATTCCTATATGTCCTCCTATTTCGCTTCATATTTGGTTGTGCCTTGTGATTCTCTGAGTGCTTCTGTGTGTGTATCTACACCAGTGGGAGAATCTATTGTAGTAGATCATGTCTATCGTTCGTGTGCGGTTACTATTAGTAACCTTGAGACTAGTGTGGATCTTCTACTTCTTGATATGGTAGATTTTGATGTCGTCTTGGGTATGGATTGGCTGTCCCCATACCATGCTATATTAGATTGTTATGCCAAGACAGTGACCCTAGTTATGCCGGGGTTACCTCGGTTAGAGTGGAAAGGAACTCCTGGTCATTCTGCCAGCAGGGTTATTTCTTATATGAAAGTTTGGCGTATGGTAGAGAAAGGGTGCCTAACCTATTTGGCTTATATTTGCAATCTCAGTGCGGATGTTCCTTCTATGGACTTAGTACCAGTTGTTCGTGAATTTTCAGAAGTATTTCCTGCAGATCTGCTGGGGATGCCACCCGATAGAGATATTGACTTCTGTATTGATTTGGCTCTGGGCACTCAGCCCATTTCTATTCCACCATACCGTATGGCCCCTCCAGAGTTGAAAGAATTGAAAGAGCAGTTACAAGAATTGCTTGATCAGGAATTCATTAGACCTAGTGTCTCTCTCTGGGGTGCACCAGTAGTATTTGTAAAGAAGAAAGATGGCTTGATGCGGATGTGTATAGACTATCGGCAGTTGAACAAGGCCACTATCAAAAACAAATATCCGCTGCCAAGAATTGATGACTTATTTGATCAGCTTCAGGGTGCCAAGGTATTTTTGAAGATTTATTTAAGATCTGATTACCATCAGTTAAAGATTAGGGCATCTGATGTCCCAAAGGTAGCTTTTCGGACTCGGTATGGGCATTACGAGTTCCTAGTGATGTCATTTGGGTTGATAAATGCTCCAGCAGCATTTATGGATTTGATAAATCGGGTGTTCAAGCCTTATTTGGATTCTTTTGTGGTTGTATTTATTGATGATATCTTGATTTATTCTAGCAGTCGAGAGGAGCATGAGAAGCATCTTCGAAGTGTGCTCCACACCTTGAAGAATAATCAGTTATATGCCAAATTTTCAAAATGCGAGTTTTGGTTAGACTCAGTTGCCTTTTTGGGGCATGTTTTATCGGCAGAAGGCATAAAAGTGGATCCTAAGAAGATTGAGGTTGTTCAGAATTGGCCTAGACCTACTTCATTTACAGAGATCCGGAGTTTCCTGGTTTAGCAGGTTATTATCGTCAGTTCGTGGAAGGGTATTCATCTATAGCAAGCCCATTGACCAGACTAACCCAGAAGGGTGTCCCATTCAGATGGTCAGACAAGTGTTAGATGAGCTTTTAGAAGCTCAAGACTGCTTTGACTGCGACGCTAGTGTTGGTATTACCCACAGGTTCAGGATCGTATACGGTATATTGTGACGCATCTCACATTGGGCTTGGTGCATTATTAATGCAAGATGGAAAGGTAATTGCATATGCGTCGCGACAGTTGAAAGTTCACGAGAAGAATTATCATGTTCATGACATAGATTTGGCAGCCATTGTTCATGCGCTGAAGATTTGGAGGCATTACCTCTATGGTATCTCGTGTGAGGTATTTACTGATCATCGTAGCCTCCAGTATCTGTTCAAACAAAAAGATCTTAATTTGAGTCAGAGAAGATGGATGAAGTTGTTGAAAGACTATGATATCACCATTTTGTATCACCCCGGAAAGGCCAATGTGGTGGCCGACACCTTGAGTAGAAAGGTTGTGAGTATGGGCAGTCTTGCGTATATTCCGGTTGGTAAGAGGCCATTAGCTGCAGATATTCAGACTTTGGCTAATCAGTTCGTGAGGTTAGATGTTTCAGAACCCAGTCGGGTTCTATCTTGCACAGTCGCTCGGTCTTCTTTATATGAGCGCATCAAAGAGAGGTAGTATGATGATACTCACTTACTTGTCCTTAAGGACACGATGTGTCACGGTGATGCCAAAGAGGTTGCTATGGGGGAATATGGGGTTCTACGAATGCAGGGTCGTATTTGTGTGCCTAATGTGGATGGACTTCGTGAATTAATTCTTGAAGAAGTACACAGTTCCAGGTATTCTATTCATCCAGATACCGCCAAAATGTATCAAGATTTGCGGTAACATTATTGGTGGAGGAGAATGAAAAAAGATATAGTTGCATATGTAGCTCGATGTCTGAATTGTCAGCAAGTTAAGTACGAGCATCAGAGACCTGGTGGTTTGCTTCAGAAGTTAGAAATTCCTGAGTGGAAGTGGGAGCGTATCACTATGGATTTTGTTGTTGGGCTCCCACAGACTCAAATAAAATTTGACGCAGTTTGGGTCATTGTGGACAGGTTGACCAAGTCAGCACATTTCATTCTAGTGGCGGTTACCTATTCTTCAGAGAGGTTAGCTGAAATTTACATTCGTGAGATTGTCCGCCTTCACGGTGTGCCAGTGTCTATTATTTCAGATCGAGGTACGCAGTTTACCTCACATTTCTGGAGGGCTGTACAGCGTGAGTTAGGCATGCAGGTAGAGTTGAGTACAATATTTTATCCACAGACATATGGACAGTCTGAGCGCACTATTCAGATATTGGAAGATATGCTCTGCGCTTGTGTTATATACTTTGGAGGTTCTTGGGAATATTTCTTGCCACTTGTAGAGTTTGCTTATAATAATAGCTACCAATCAAGCATTCAGATGGCTCCATATGAGGCATTTTACGGAAGGTGATGCCGATCGCTAGTCGGTTGGTTTGAACCGGGAGAGGCTCGGTTGTTGGGTACCGATTTGGTACAGGATGCCTTGGATAAGGTCAAGATTATTCAGGATCGACCTCGCACAGCTCAGTCTAGGCAAAAGAGTTATACCGACCGTAAAGTTCATGATATTGCATTCATGGTTGGAGAAAGAATATTGCTCCGGGTTTCACCTATGAAAGGTGTAATGAGGTTCGGAAAGAAGGGCAATTTAAGCCCTAGGTATATCGAACCCTTTGAAATTCTTGATAGGGTGAGTGAAGTAGCCTACATGCTTGCATTACCACCTAGTTTATCAGCGGTTCATCCGGTGTTCCATGTGTCTATGCTCCGAAAATATCATGGTGATCCATCCCATGTGCTGAGGTCAAAGAATTATCCTTCAGTTCGGGTGCAATGGAGAGGTCAGCCAGTAGAGGCATCTACCTGGGAGTCCGAGTCGGACATGCGGAGTAAATATCCACACTTATTCAAAAGCTCAGGTACTTCTTTCTAACTCCGTTCGAGGACGAACATTTGTTTTAGAGGTGGAGAATGTGATGACCCAAAATATCATCTTTAAATTTAATAAGTAATTCTGTGTTCTATGACCTCGAAAAGTACCATTTATCATTCCTCGACTTGCGTGCGCAATCCGTAAAAATTTTTGGAAAGTTTTCATGTGAAAAATAAATTAAAATGTGAAATAGAGCTTTAAAATTCAAGTGAGTTGACTTTAGTCAACATATTTAGCAAATAGACCCGGATCAGTGTTTTGATAGTTCCAGTAGCTCCGTATCATGCTTTGGGACTTGGGAGTATGCCCGGAATTTAATTTGGAGGTCCCTAGCTCTAGTTATGACCATTTAACGGAACTAGCAATTTAAAGGCAAAATATTCCAAATTTGACCACGGGGTAATTTTTTTGATATCCGAGCCGGAATCTGATTCTGAAAATATGAACAGCTCTATGACTTGTGTGCCAAATTTGAAGTCATTCCGGATTCATTAATATGTTTTGGCATGAGATTTGCAAATTTAAAACTTTAAAACTCAAAGTTTGAATCGGGGAGTGAATTGTAATTTCAGCGTTGTTTGATGTGATACGATACCCCGAGTGTCTATACGTCATCAAATTAATTGTTTGCCTGCTTACTTGAAAAATCATAAATTATTTTAAATCATAAATTAATTTTTATAATAATTATTTCTCTCATATTATTTGTCAAATATTATCTCTTGAATTCCTGCATTAATTGTTACATGTTATTTGAATTATGTATTTTAATTGTTATTTGACATTTAGCATATTAAATATTAAACTGCCTATTTTCTCCCTGATTTCTATAATAAATTGCTAATTGTCAATGTTTGTTTCATAATTAAATTATAATTGTTGTATCCTTGTTGTCTTATGATTTTATATTAATTGTTGCGTTTATTGGGGAATTTCTTCTATAAGAATTGATTGGAATGGAAATATTGGAGGATCGAATTGCACGCCGCAACAGACTTATTAAAAGTCTATATTGGAGGATCGGGTTGCACGCCGCAACAGACTTATTAAAAATCTATATTGGAGGATCAGGTTGCACGCCGCAACAAACGTATTAAGAGTCCATATTGGAGGATCGGGTTGCATGTCGCAATAGACTTGATTAAAATGAATATATTGGAGGAGCGGGTTGCACGCTGCAACAGAACTGAATGTGAATATATTGTGAGAGCGGGTTGCACGCTGCAACAGAATTGATGGAAATGATAATTGATTATGACTGCTGCGTTGGCTTCAATTATAATAAATGAGTTAACTGATTTAATTCTATTATTTGTGGTTGTTATTAATATTGCGTACAGGTTAATGTAAGTGAACCGCCTTAGCCTCGTCACTACTTCGTCGAGGTTAGGCTCAGCACTTACCAGTAAATGGGGTCGGTTGTACTGATACTACACTCTATACTTCTTGTGCATATTTTGGAGTTGGTCCCAACGGCATACCGTAGACTTGCTCGGATTTCAACTATTCAGAGGAGACTTGAAGTATAACTGCACGACGTTCGCAGTTCTGAAGTCCCCGTCTACTTTACTTTAGCTGTATGTTTGTTTCGAGACAGCTTTATTTTATTCAGACCTTTATTTGTATTTATTCTAAAAGCTCGTGCACTTGTAACACCAATTCTGCGATGGTATTTAGACACCGTTGTTTTGATGGATTATTTCACTATATTTCAATCTTTGCTTTTGCATTTATTTCCTTGTTATTAATAAATTTAAAATTGTTTAAAAAATGGTTAATATTATTCTAACGTTGGCTTGCCTTGCAAGTGAAATGTTAGGCGCCATTACAGTCCGAAGGTGGAAAATTCAGGTCATGACAAACCTGGACGCCAAAATTTCTCCAACTCTGCGCTATTCTGCCATTGGCGTTTTGGTTGGTTCTTGGCGCAAACCTGGGCAGCAAAATCATACTCCCTCGAAATTCTTCTGTTTAGTACTTCACTTTGCATGCACGCTTGCCAAATCACTTCAAATTGACCCCTACACATATAAACACCATTATTAAGCTCGAGTCACAAATATTTACACGAAAGTTAACAAGATTGAGGTATAATGCAAGATAAATTACATGCAAAAACATGAATTTTTAACCTAACATCATAGTTCCTACGGGAGCTTCACACAGATAGCCGACCATATTAATGTAACGACCGGACAAGTCGTTTCGAACATTTACACTTCGCTCGGTAGTTTGATGTCATGAGTAGCTCCATATGATTTATTAGGACTTATGTGAATCGTCGGTTTTGGTTTTCAAGTTATTCGGAATTGATTTGGAAGAATGAATTTCATGATTTAAGCTTTAAGTTGAGAGTTGACCAAATTTGACTTCTGTGAATTTGACCCCAGAATGGAGTTTTGATAATTCTGTTAAGTCCGAATGGGTATTTTGGACTCGGGCGGATGCCCGGATTTGCAATTGGATATTTCTGGAAGGATTCAACGCTAATTGACAAAAGTTGGCAATTTGAATGTTTGGAATGTTCATAAGTTTAACTAGGAGTTGACTTTGATGATATCGGGTTCGGATTGAAGTTCCGGGAACTAGAATAGCTTCGTTATGTCATTTGGGACTTGTGTGCAAAATTTGAGTTCATTCCGTGTTGATTTGATATGGTTCGACACCAGTTTTGGGAGTTGGAAGATTCAAAGGTCATTAAGTTCGATTTGAGGTGCGATTCGTGGTGTTGATATTGTTATGCGTGATTTGAGGCCTCGAGTAAGTTTGTGTGATGTTATGGAACTTGTTTGTATATTCGGACGGGGTTCCGAGAGGCTCAGGTACATTTCGGACGAGGTTCAGATAAGTTTTGGACTAAGTTGAATTTTCGCTGGGCTGTTGGTTCTGGTGTTCCGCACCTGCGACTGGTATTGCGCAGGTGCGATGGTCGCATAAGTGAGATCATGAGTGTAGAAAAAAAGAGCGCTGCTAGGCAGGAGTCCGCAAATGCGGAGCTTTCATCGCATCTGCGAAGGCACAAATATGGACACTTCATCGCGGGAGCGCAATTGGACTGTTAGCGAGGGATCGCGGATGCGGAGATGTTTGTGCCGAAGCGCGACCGTAGAAGTGGGAAAATGATCGCAGAAGCGATGGAAGTTGAGTTTGGGCATGTTTGCAGAAGCGGAGTCTGGGCCGCATGTGCGAGTCCGCAGAAGCGGAAATTGGTTCCCAAATGCGAAACTTGCTAAGCAGATTCTATATATTTCGAGGTTTTGGTTCTTTTTTCATATTTTTGAGATTGGGGGCTCGGATTGAGATGATTCTTGAAAAAATTTTCACCATGTGACTTGGGGATTGCATTCTGGACTCACTTGTAATTATATTTCGTGATTTTATCTTCATTTTTGGTAATTGGATTATGGATTTTTAAAGAGAAATTGAGGGTTTTAGCCTAAAGTTTCATAAAATGAGTTTTTGAGTTTTGAATATCGATTTGAAGTCGGATTTGAGTGAAACTAGTATGGTTGGACACAAAATTGAATGGATTGTCGGATTTTATGAGTTTTGTCAGATTCTAAGGTATGGGCCCGAGTTTGATTTTTTGTCGAGTTTGGGCTTATAAGTAAAGATTTGACCTCTATCCATTGGAATTGTTTCCTTAGACTTTATTTGATGTATTTGAGATTCTTATGGCTAGTTTCGAGCCGTTCGTAGATCGGTACGCACATGATGGAATTTTTGGAGCATCGCTTTTCTTGCTCGGTATTGGATTTGGCTTGTTCAAGGTAAGTAATACTTCTAAACTTGGATCTGAGGGTATGAACCCTGATTATACGTGTTATGTGTTTGGTGTTGAGGTGACGCACATGCTAGGTGACGGGCGTGTGGGCGTGCACCGTGTAAATTGTGACTCGGTTATTTCTGTGGTACTATGTAGTTACCTAATCTTTTTTGTATCTATGAAATCTCTACGTGTTAGAGTAATTGAACTGTGATCCATGTTAGAAACCATGTCTAGGCTATATGCATATCCTGTTGGGACTCACAAAGGTCATTTCTGCTCTTGAGTTATTTGCTTACATTGCCATTACATACTCAGTCATACGCATTCATTTGGATATCATATCTCAGTCTTTGCTACCATTTATTGATACATCACATCATCTTGTTGGGCTGATTTTCATGACATTGTGAGCCCGAGAGACAAGAGATATTGATGACTGAGTGAGGCCGAGGGTCTGATGGTGAGGATATTGATGGGATCGGGCTGCACGCCGCAACAGGTATTAATGATTTATGATGGGATCGGGCTGCACGCCTCAACTTGTTTTATTGATTTATACCATGATTGACTTGTTATAGAGTTTGGGCTGAAGGAGCCCCTCTGGAGTCTGTACACACCCCCAGTGAGCGCATGTACCTACTGAGTACGAGTACCGAGCGAATGGGAGGATTGAGTGACTGTGAGGACTGAGTGAATTGATACTCTGAGAGTATGCATATTATTTTATCACTGATTTGCATTACATTCGACATGCACACTTGACATATATGCATAAAGATGCATTTTCCTCATGATGTACGGTATTGCGTCGTTTATGACTTCACATACTCATTGAGATGTAGGCATAGAGATTTATTTTCCTCATGTCATATGAAAATGAATCATTTACTTGTTGAAAGTTTTTGTAAAAATCACAGTTTTACAAACGTACTCATATTTTGGTGATTTCGGTAAAAGATTGAGTTTTTACTGATATACTTGAAAAACATGCCTATTTTTCGTAACTGTGAACGAGATGAGAATCATACCTCTGGGTTATTTTTCTTGCATTATTTTATTATATTATTATGAACTGTTGATGGTTATTGGAGTTGGACTCGGACCCTTGTCCCAACTCGTCACTACTTTCAACCTAATGTTAGGTTTGTTACTTATTGAGTACATGGGGTCGGTTGTACTCATAATAAACTTTTGCACCTTGCGTGCAGATACTGGATGCTGATGTTGTTGTGCACGGCGGGAGCTGGATTGAAGATGTACATGCGTTCCGGTCATAACTGCCTCTTGAACTTGGTATCTTTAGAATTTAAATTTGTTCATGTAAATTTCAAATAGATGATGTACTTTATTTCATACCAGATTGTAAACTCTAAATCTTAGAAGCTCGTGATTTGTACTACCTGTCCTTGGGGAGTTGTATAAAATTCAGTTATCTCATCTTTGATTCACTTCGGTGTTATTATATTATGTTATTTTGTTAATTGGCTTACCTAGTGGGTTGGGGTTAGGTGCCATCACTACGGTTTGGATTTTGGGTCGTGACAATTAATTGTTTATTTTTTTAGCTATATACAAAGATTATACATTAATTATACACATGTAATACATAGATTATGTATAAATTACACATTCACGGGCTATTTTTCGTTTAAGTACTAGGGTGGACGGCTATTTGAGTTAATTATTCTTTTCTTAAACTCCATTTGATAAAAAAAATATATTTCAAAATAAATAAATTTTAAAAGTTCGTGTTTATACTTTATACCCTAAATGGCTCCATTCTCCAGTTTTGGTTCAAGTTTCAAAGGGTCTATTAATAGATGGAAACACGTTAAAGATGAGAAGAAACAAAAATAATTAAACGAATATATATATATAGCATGGACTACCGGACTAGAATTCCAAATTTGTTTTTGCTACGACGTATGAAAAGACAACTTAATTTATAAACATGATATAATCTTTTTCAATAAAATATGTTATTGTATTCAGTTAACAAATCTCACTTGTGAAATGAAGTATTACAATATTTTCTAACCAATAATGATACATTACTGTTATAAAATAAAGACTGTAAAGTAAAGACAAGTATAGAGAGAAACTGATATATTATTCAAACTTCAAACTTCTGTACATAATGAACTGAATTCTCCTCTATTTATAGAAGAAAGAAAGTTGTTGTGTAAGCTACTACTGCAAGCTGCTTGTAAGCTGCTGCTGTGTAAGCTGCTGCTCTAAATTGTTGTGCCAGATATAGATAATCTTCTATCATGGGTAATATTTATCCATAACGGAGAACCGAAAGGATAAGCTTCTTCAGGAGGCTTATTTCCAATAGAGTACTAAATAGATAAACATAATTATGGCGGAGTCTCATATGGATAAAATTCTTGAGGAAGCTTATTTACAATGGAGTACTAAATGAACATCTATAATATAATATATTCATAACACTCCCCCTTGAATGTTCATTAAAAGATAATGTGCCTCGTTAAAACCTTACTAGGACAAACCCCGTGGAAAAAAATCTTAGTGAAGGAAAAAGAGTACACATATTTAGTAATACGCATTGCTAACTGCCTCATTAAAAACCTTATAAGAAAAACCCTGTGGGAAAAAAAATCTTAATAAGGAAAAAAGAGTACATCGCGTATTTTACTCCGCCTGATGAAAACCTTGTTTCAAATATTTAAGTCTCCGCATTCCAATCTTGTATACCATCTTCTCAAAAGTTGAAGTTGGTAAAGATTTGGTGAATAAATCTGCCGGATTGTCACTTGAACGGATTTGTTGCACATCAATGTCACCATTTTTCTGAAGATCGTGTGTGTAGAATAATATTGGTGAAATGTGCTTCGTTCTATCTCCTTTTATAAATCCTCCCTTTAATTGGGGCATGCAACATTGTCTTCGTATAAAATTGTGGGTCTTTTCTCACATTCCGAAACCACATTTTTCTCGAATAAAATGAATTATTGATCTCAACCATATGCATTCTCTACTTGCTTCATGAATAGCTATTATTTCAGCATGATTTGAAGAAGTAGCAACAATAGATTATTTTGTGGAGCGCCATGATATGATAGTACCTCCACATGTGAACACGTACCCGATTTGAGATATAGATTTATGGGGATCAGATAAATAACCTGCATCTGCATAACCAACAAGATCTGCACTATCTTTGTTAGCATAAAACAAACCCATATCAAGAGTTCCCTTTAAATATCGCAATATATGCTTAATCCCGTTCCAATGTCTCCGTGTAGTAGAAGAGCTATATCTTGCTAGTAAATTAACAGAAAATGCTATGTCAGGCCTTGTAGCATTAGCAAGATACATAAGTGCACCAATTGCACTGAGATAGGGTATTTCAGGACCCAGGAGTTCCTCATCCTCTTCTGGAGGTCGGAACGGGTCCTTATTCACTTTATCCATGTAAAAGCATTTTAAGACCCTTTCTGTATAGGCAGATTGATGGATAAAGATCTCGTCTGCTAAATGTTCAATTTGCATACTAAGACAAAGTTTTGTCTTCCCAAGATCTTTCATCTCAAATTCTTTCTTAAGATATTCAATTGCCTTTTGGAGCTCTTCTGAAATTCCAACAAGATTTATGTCATCAACATAAACAGCAATTATAACAAATTCTGAAGCCATTTTCTTTATAAAAATACATGGACAAATAACATCATTTATGTAACCCTCTTTCAGCAAATATTCACTGAGGCGATTATACCACATGCGCCCAGATTGCTTTAAACCGTATAAAGATCTTTGTAATCTGATTGAGTACATTTCCCGAGATTTTGAATATGCTTCAGGCATTTTAAATCCTTCAGGGATTTTCATGTAAATTTTATTATCAAGTGACCCGTACAGATAAGCTGTAACCACATCCATTAGATGTATTTCAAGCCTTTCATGTAAGGCTAAACTGATGAGATATCGAAATGTTATGGCATCCATAACGGGTGAATATGTTTCTTCATAATCGAATCCAGGTCGTTGTGAGAATCCTTGTGCGACAAGGCGAACCTTGTATCTTTCAACTTCATTTTGCTCATTCCTTTTTCGCACAAAAACCCATTTATGACCAACTGGTTTTATACCAGCAGGTGTTTGGACTATTGGTCCAAAGACCTCTCTTTTAGCAAGTGCGTTCAATTCTGATTGAATTGCCCCTTGCCATTTTGGCCAATCAGATCTTTGTTGACATTCTTCGACATATCGGGGTTCAAAATCCTCACTATCTTGCATAATGTTAAGTGTAATATTATATGCAAAAATATTATCCACCACTATTTCAGATCGATTTAAATTAATCCCATCACCAGTAGAACTTATTGAAAGTTCCTCGCTGACTTGAGTCTCGGGTTTATTGATTTCTTCAGGAATCTCATAACTAATCAGATCTTGGGTCTCTTCAAGAGATCCCTTCATAATATCATTTTGATCATTTGTCGATTTTCTTTTTCTAGGATTTCGATCCTTAGAACCCATAGGCCTACCACGCTTCAGGCGTGCTTTAGGTTCACTAGCTCTCATGCTAATAGATGGTCCTTCTGGGATATCAATTCGGATAGGTACATTCTCTGCAGGGATATGTGACTTAGTTATCCTTTTCAAATCAGTAAATGCGTCTGGCATTTGATTTGCTATATTCTGTAAATGGATGATCTTCTGGACCTCCTGATTACATATAGGGGTACGTGGATCAAAGTGAGATAATGATGAAACTTTCCACATAATTTCTCTTTTGATTTCCTTTTTCTCTCCTCTAATTGTGGGAAATTTGTTTCATCAAATCGACAATATGCAAATCAAGCAGTAAATAAATCTCCCGTCAATGGTTCAAGATAGCGAATAATAGAGGGTGATTCAAACCCAATATATATTCCTAACCTTCTTTGGGGGCCCATCTTACTGCGCTTTGGTGGTGCTACTGGCACATATACAACACATCCAAAAATTCGTAGATGGGAAATATTTGGTTCATGACCAAAAACTAATTGTGACTGAGAATATTTATTATAATGCGTTGGTCTGAGACGGATAAGTGATGCTGCGTTCAAGATAGCATGGCCCCAAACAGTAGTGGGCAATTTTGTTTTCATAAGTAGTGGTCTTGCTATCAATTGCAGCCGTTTAATGAATGACTCTGCAAGGCCATTTTGAGTATGAACATAAGCTACATGATGTTCAACTTTTATCCCAACTGATAGGCAGTAATCATCAAAAGCTTGAGATGAGAATTCTCCAGCATTATCAAGGCGAATAGCCTTTATAGGATAATCTGGGAATTGTGCCCTTAATCGAATTATTTGGGCTAATAACTTTACAAACGCCAGGTTGCGAGATGATAATAAGCACTCATGAGACCATCTTGAATATGCATCTATTAGGACCATAAAATATCTAAACGACCCACTTGGTGGGTGAATAGGTCCACATATATCCCCATGTATACGTTCTAAAAAGGTAGGGGACTCAATGCCAACCTTCATTGGTGATGGTCTAGTGATCATTTTGCCTTGATAACAAGCATCACAAGAAAATTCATCATTTGTAAGAATCTTCAGGTTCTTTAATGGATGCCCACTCGAATTTTCAGTAATTCGTCTCATCATTATTGATCCAGGATAGCCCAAACGGCCATGCCAAAGCACAAAAGCATTTGAATCAGTAAACTTCTGGTTTACGATAGAGTGTGCTTCAACTGTACTAATCTTTGAATAGTATAAGCCAGAAGATAAAGTTGGTATCTTTTCTATATTAGCTCTTCCGGAGCCTTCAATCAAACTTATATTACTAGAAATTGTAGAAACATTTGCTTTTTCCTTATGCAAATAAGAAAAGTATTTCTCATCTTTGAATATGGCATGAGTTGTTCCACTATCAACTACACAAATATCTTCATGATTGGTCTTTGATCCAAACATAATTTGAGGATTATCCATATTCTCTAATACTTTCAAACTATTTGCTCGAGATGGAAGAGTCTCGTACTGATAACGTGTTATAAAATAAAGACTGTAAAGTAAAGACAAGTATAGAGAGAAACTGATATATTATTCAAACTTCAAACTTCTGTACATAATGAACTGAATTCTCCTCTATTTATAGAAGAAAGGAAGCTGTTGTGTATGTTGCTACTGCAAGCTGCCGTGTAAGCTGCTGCTCTAAATTATTGTGCCAGATATAGATAATCTTCTATCATGGGTAATATTTATCCATAACGGAGTACCGAAAGGATAAGCTTCTTCATGAGGCTTATTTCCAATAGAGTACTAAATAGATAAACATATTTATGGCAGAGTCTCATATGGATAAACTTCTTTAGGAAGCTTATTTACAACGGAGTACTAAATGAACATCCATAATATAATATATTCATAATAATTACAGTATTATTTAACCAATTAACAGATGAATAATCGTTGAGTTGGTTTTCTATATGTGGCTCAGTAATATATGCTTCCTTATGTTACAAACCTTACGACTTTAACCCTTTTATCATAAATATTAATATACTTAACGCTTCCTTAACCAAGAACTTAATAACATATGGACAAAGCTACCCAATTGTATACGGTTAAAACCGGCCTCACCCGATTTTACTATTTGACTGAGACCGGAAGATTGCATCGAAGGACGGCCTTGTAACGGAACAAACTAAATCACGAGGACTAGGTACCGAGTTCAGAACCGAGGTACCTGTAGAGATCGAGGCTAGTAGCAATCGAAGCCAAATGAGACGGACATCGAGCAATATCGAAGATAGCATAATAACAGAAAGGCGAGATATCCGTGACTAGTCGAGGATCACGGCGTAAACCTCGGTGACTGGTCGAGGATCATAGCGTAAATCTCAGAACGGATTAAATCAGAAACGGTTAATTAGCTAATCATGGAATTTTCTTCTGTAATTAGAATCATACCATAAGTGGAATTCCTCTACTATATAAAGGGGGTTCTAATTATTTGTACAACACGATTGACAGATATAAAAAGCAATATAATTCTCTTTTTTGTTTATACTATTGTTCATCAGCTTATTATACTTTAATTATTCTGGCATCAACCAGTTCGAGGGTAACCAAACTCGAGGGTTGAGTTCCATTCTAACACCGGTTTGTTTTACTTTATTGTTAATTTTTATTACCCATCCTCACATTTATCAATTGGTATTAGATGAAATCACGTGTCCTTAGAACCATATTATAAGTTTAATTGCTATCTAATTTTAAGGGTAAACAGTTTGGCGCCCACCGTGGGGCTAAGGATAATAGTGATTGCTTAATACTGATTCTGATAACACATACTTCTTTATACTAGTTCTCGTAAGAATCTTTGTTTTCAGGATAAATATGTCATACTCACAAGCAACGCCTACACATGGTGACAATGACCTCGGATTTCATGGGGAGAGCGACAATATAGCCTCCCCGGAGATAGAGATGCCTCAGGCTGACCTCGAGGGAGCACCAATTGCAAATTCCGTTGATATCAGTTCGCACGTCGCCTTAAATGCAAATTTGGGCGTTGATCCGGTAGCGTACGCAGGGAAGTTCAATCAGGTGGTCGAGGTACGCAAGGTAGAGAAGATGGTAGAGTTAGCCTCCAATTGATATTCAAAATGTTACAGGCTCAACAAGCTGCTATAGCACAACTAAAAAATCAGCACCGAACACCGATTAGGATCGAACCATAAGTCGTCCACAGGACCGAGCCGGAAAGGTCCAACACCAACGAATCAGGGACATACCCCGTCATTATAAAAATGCTCGAGGAGCTCACTAAACAGATTGAGTCGGGAGAAAACAAATCGAGGCAAATGAAAAGAAAGTAGAGACATACAACTCTCGGGTTGACCAACTACCGGGGGCACCGCCGATTCTAAAGGGTATGGATTCAAAATAAATCGTACAGAAGCCTTTCCCTCCAAGTGCGGCTCCGACACCCATTTCGAAGAAATTTCGAATGACAGAAATTCCTAAGTACAATGGGACCACCGACCCTAATAAGCATGTCACTTCTTATAGATGTACAATAAAAGGGAATGACTTGGAAGTCTGTTCTACTGAAGAAATTTGGAGAAACCTTATCGAAAGGAGCAATGATATGGTACCACAATTTGCCACCTAATTCCATCGATTCCTACGCCATGCTTGCAGACTCCTTCGTAAAGTCATATGCCGTAGCAATAAAGGTTGCATGTAGGAAATCGGACCTCTTCAAGGTGAAACAAAAAGATAACAAAATATTGAGGGAATTTGTATCTCGGTTCCAGATGGAACGCATGGAACTACCACTAGTCACAGACGATTGGGTTGTTCAAGCCTTTACTCAAGGTTTGAACGAACGAATTTTGGTGGCACCACGATAGCTAAAGCAAAATTTAATTAAATATCAAGTGGTAACCTGGGACGATGTACATAATCGGTACCAGTCAAAGATCAGGGTCGAGGATGATCAATTGGGGACCCCTTCCGGTTCCGCTTATCCAAACAGGCCCGTCGGCAGAACTCAAAGGGATATCGACAGAGAACCCCGGTCGAGCAGAGATCGGTATTAACCATACAACGAAGATCGTAGAAATAACGGCCCAGGATGCAATCACATCCAAAATGATCGAAGACAGAGCTTTGGAGGGCTCATGAGCAACAATGGCTTCGATAAACATGCCAATTCCGCAGAAGCACCATGATTGTCAAAATACAACTTCAGCATCGACGCATCAGGTATTGTGTCAGCCATTGGGAGAATCAAATATACTAGATGGCTCAGACCCCTAAAAACCAATCCATCCCAAAAGAACCCCAATCAAATATGAAAATAGCATGGTACACATGGTCATAAAACCGAAAATTGCAGACAACTAAGGGAGGAGGTGGCCCTTTTATTCAACGAGGGTCACCTTCGAGAATTCTTGACCGACCGAGCTAAAAACCATTTCAGAGATAGGGATGCAAATAGGAAAAATGAGCAGGAAGAACCACAGCACGTGATTCACATGATCGTTGGTGGGGACGATATTACACAAAGGCCCGTGTTCAAATACACTAAAGTATCAATCACCAGGGAGAAACGAATTCGAGACTATGTTCCAGAAGGCACTTTATCATTCAATGATGAGGAAGCAGAAGGGATCTCATAACCCCACAATGATACTTTGGTAATCTCTATCCTTATGAATAAATTCAGGTTATACGTGTTTTAATTGATCCAGGAAGCTCGGCCTATATTATTCGATAGAGGATCGTGGAGCAGCTCGGCCTACAAGATCAGATCGTACCTGCAACTCGGGTTCTCAATGGCTTCAACATGGTGAGTGAAACAACTAAAGGTGAAATCATCCTACCAATAAATGTAGCCAGAACTATTCAAGAAACAAAGTTCCATGTGATCGAGGGCGATATGCGATACAACGCACTGCTCGGAAGACCCTGGATTCACAACGTGAGGGAGGTCCCCTCAACCCTTCACCAAATGCTGAAGTTCCCGACACCGGATGGAGTAAAAATGGTGCATGGGGAACAACATGCTGCCAAAGAGATGTTCGCGGTCGACGAAGTAATACCGGTATCGGCGCTTTCATCAACAAAGGGATCAGAGTCCAAAGGAAAACAGTCTAAATAGCAACCACAGCCACCAGCTTCGACTCAATCGAGGAAGTAGGAACGGACACGGATGATGACTACTGGATCCCTCGATCCTTCATAATCCTTGAGGATTCCGACGCCACCAAATCGACAATCGAGGAGCTGGAGCAAGTAATACTGATCGAGCATCTGCCCAATCGAAAGGTATACTTGGGTATGGGGTTAACCCCTGAGCTCAGGGAAAAACTCATTAAATTTCTTATCAATAATATGGATTGTTTTTCTTGGTCCCACCTAGATATGACAGGGATCCCGCCAGAAATCGCTACACATCGACTGAGCTTGGACCTGAAGTTCCGCCCAGTAAAACAAAACAAAAGGCCCCAGTCCGAGGTAAAACACGCATTCATTAAGGACGGGGTAACCAAACTTCTCAAAATAGGATCCATCCGGGAGGTAAAATATCCCGAATGGTTAGCAAACGTAGTCGTAGTCCCTAAAAAAGGGAAATAAACTTAGAATGTGCGTAGACTACAAAGATTTAAACAAAGCATGTCCTGAAGACTCTTTTACTCTGCCGAATATCGATCGCATGATCGATGCCACGACCGGCCACGAGATCCTTAGTTTTCTCGATGCCTACTCCGGATACAATCAAATACAAATGAACCCGGAGGATCAGGAAAATACTTCGTTCATCACTACGTACGATACCTATTTTTATAATGTAATGTCGTTTGCAATAAAAAATGTTGGTGCCACTTATCAATGCTTAGTAAATCGAATGTTCGAAGAACAAATAGGTAATTCAATGGATATTTATATTGATGATGTGCTAGTTAAGTCCTTGCGAGCAGAGGACCATTTGACACAATTGCAGGAGACCTTCGATATACTAAGGAAATACAACATGAAACTCAACCCAAAAAAATATGCATTCGGGGTCAGCTCAGGCAAGTTCTTCGGCTTTATGATATCGAATCGGGGTATCGAAATCAACTCCGATAAGATCTAGGCAATTGAAGACATCACAGTCATGGACAATGTTAAGGTCGTACAAAGATTAACAGGGCACATAGTCGCCTTAGGCCGATTCATCTCGAGGTCTTCAGATATAAGTCATAAGTTCTTCTCACTGCTCAAAAATAGGAACAATTTTTCATAGACCCCGGAATACCAAAAAGCATTGGAAGAATTAAAGCGGTACCTCTCGAGCTCGCCACTGCTTCATACTCAGAAAGCGGATGAGCAACTCTACTTATTCTTAGTAGTATCGGAAATAACGGTAAGTGGGGTCCTAGTTTGAGAAGAGAAAGGTATGCAATTTCCTATTTACTATGTTAGTCGAACTTTAGGTGAGGTCGAGACTCGGTACCCACACTTAGAAAAATTAGCGCTTGCCCTAATAAGTGCCTCTAGGAAATTAAAACCATATTTTCAGTGTCACCCGATCTACGTGATGACTACTTATCCCCTTCGCAATATTTTGCATAAGCTCAAACTTTCGGCTGATTGGCCAAATGGGCCGTCGAGATCAGTAGGTACGATATCGAGTATTGACCCCGAACGGCCATCAAGTCTCAAATCTTAGCGGATTTTGTGGCCGACTTTATGCCAGCCCTCGTACCCGAGGTCGAAAAGAAACTATTAATAAAGTTGGGTACATCATCGGGGGGTGGACCCTCTTCATAGACGGTGCTTCGAACGTGAAGGGGTCAGGGTTAGGCATCATTTTGAAGCCGCCCACGGGTAATAAAATTAGACAAGCTATCAAAACTGGCAAGTTAACTAACAACGAGGCCAAGTATGAGGCCATGATTATAGGTCTCGAGCTAGCTAAAGGCTTGGGAGCAGAAGTCATCGAGGCCAAATGTGGCTCCCTGCTTGTGGTAAAATAATTCAACAGAACCTTCGAGGTTCGAGAAGATCGAATGCTGAGATACTTGGACAAACTACAGGTGACTATACATCGGTTTAAAGAATGAACCCTGTAGCATGTGCCTCGAGAAAAAAATAGCTAGGTCGATGCCCTCGTAAATTTGGAGTCATCAGTCGAAGACGACGACATTAGCTCGAGGACTGTCGTACAACTTTCAAGGTCAGTAATCGAAGAAGGCCATGCCGAAATCAACTCCACAAGTCTGAACTAGGATTGGAGGAACAAATATGTCGAATGCCTAAAGAACTGGAAGCTTCCATCGGATCCTAGGGAATCGAGGACTCTACGTACGAAGGTCACATGATTCACATTGGCCAAAGACGGAACACTGTGTAGAAGTATGTTCGATGGACCATTGACAATATGTTTGGGACCAAGAGATACCGACTACGTCCTACGAGAAATCCACGAGGGGACATGTGAAAATCATTCTGGTGCCGAATCATTGGTTCACAAAGTCATTAGAGTAGGATACTATTGGGCCGATATGGAAAAAGATACAAAAGAGTCTGTTCCAAATGTCAAAGGTATGCGCCGATGATTCACCAACCCGGAGAGCAACCCCACTCAGTCTTATCCCCATGGCCATTCATGAAATGGGGAATGGATATCGTCGGCCCTCTACCATCGGCCCCAGGTAAAGCTAAATTTATTTTGTTTATGACTGACTATTTCTCTAAGTGGGTTGAAGCACAGGCTTTCGAGAGAATTAGACAGAAAGAAGTCATAGATTTCATCTGGGACCACACTATATGCCGATTTGGGATGCCCGCTGAGATCGTATGCGACAATGGAAAGCAATCCATCGATAGCAAAGTAACAAAGTTTCTCGAAGATCATAAAATAAAGAGGATCATGTCGACGCCATATAATCCTAGTAGGAACGGACATGCCGAATCAACAAACAAGACCATCATTCAAAATCTAGAGAAAAGATTGAACGACACGAAGGGAAAATGGAGAGAAATATTGCCCGAAGTCCTTTGGGCGTATCGAACAATGTCAAAATCCAGTACGTGGGCAACACCATTCTCTTTACTATATGGCGCCAAAGCTCTAATCCCGGTTGAAGTTAGGGAACCTAGCATCAGGCTTCAATATGCAACGGAAGAGTCAAATCATAAGGCTATGAATACAAGCCTCGAATTTCTAGATGAAAAACGAGAAGCCTCCTTCATTCGGATGGCCACACAGAAACAACGGATCGAGACCCTCAATAATAAGGGACTTGGTTCTGAGGAAGGTCACCCTCAACAATCGAGACCCAAACAAAAGAAAACTTGGCCCGAACTGGGAGGGACCGTATCAGGTCCTCGATATCATCGGAAAGGGATCCTACAAACTGGGCACAATGAGCGGCGATCAATTACCAAACAATTGAAATATATCACTCCTCAAACGATATTACTGCTAAGGTACGACCTTCTTCATTTTTATTTATATTTTATACTAACCATTTGTAGGTGTTTAATCGAAGACATCAAAGGATTATTCACAAAGTCCTTAGGTCTAAAAGCACGTGTTGCATTATTTTTCCCTTAGACCGATTTTTGTTCCAAATGGGTTTTTTCGGCGAGGTTTTTAACGAGGAAACCATTATGCGTGCTAAATTAGAGCAATTCAACAGTATTCGAGGCTCCTTTATAATCAACCTCGAATGCTGGGGGGCATCACCCTCGGATAGTTACAAGGAAAATACTTCGTGCCGATAGGGTCTCGATAGGAAAATTTTGTAAGGGTCAAACTGTCGAACGAACCATGCTCATGTAGATTACTCGAGCCCTAATGGAAAACATGTACGCATGTTACTTTATTGAAAAAAGTATTTTTCCTTGCAAGATATTTCATGACTTACAGAAATTTTTACTTTACAATGTCATGATTGTGATATGTTATGGAAACTAACTTAAGAGCCGATCACAACTAAAGTTTGAACAATTGACCCCGCACTTGGGGATTGCCATCCAAAGAATCGACATGATCGAATTACTAAAACCTCGAGATCGTAAGACCTTAAAAAAGGCAACCTTCGATTTTATAGGCCACGGCCACCCCACTCAGGGACTGATACTTCGATCAAGTTCGAAATATAACAGGGGAACAAGCCCAAAAGTCGGGCCACATTAACACGGTTCGGAGACGTTCGATTTCCGTTATAAAACATGCCTTCCAATATTTTCATAAACTGGTTAAAAAGGCTACCCTCGGCTGAATTACTAAGGGTCTCAATCATATCGACCCTAAAAAACCCTAATGGGTATAAAGTCGATCAAACTTTCAAACAAATTCTTTATTTCATTCTAAGGCACAATAGATTTTATATGACTAAAAATAAACTTTTCAAGCCGAAAAGGGGGAGAAATCCATTTTTTTTACTATGGACGTATCAGCCTAATTCAAGAGCCTAAAAGGCCATTTTATTTTTGAGTTCCAGAAATTATCCTCACTCAATTAAAACCTAAGGGTCACCCTACTCTGAGTTCGAGCAAGTACTCACTCGATTATAAAAATTACGCTAGTCCGGCTTCGATCAAATTGCCTAAGCCTCGTGTCACACCCCTTTTATGCCCCCGAAAACGATAATGGTGTTGTTATGGATGGTGGGTTAAAGAGTTTTTCCAAATAAAATGACAAGTTTGATTTGGGATTATTTTATTTACAGAGTCGCCACTTGGAATTGAGTTTTGGGTGTTCCAACTCACCTTTTATTTGAATCCCTAGTCAAAGGAAGGTTTGACTCTATTATTATTGGTCTGCTAAAATAAAGTACGGATAAGGAATTCTGTTGACCGGGGAGAAGGTATAAGGCATTCCCCGAATCACGTGATTCTAGCACGGTCGCTTTATTGACTACAACTTGGCTAGAATTAATTTTGGACAAACTGTGATTTATTGGTTTCCATATTTTTCTTTATCCGCTTTTATTGCTTGATTATTCGTAATTAAGGAATTATCTTGAAACGAGTCATGCGTATGTGTACCCGTTTTGTTTGGCGCATTAAAAATCATGCCACGCATGTGTGTACACAATTGATAACACTTTTATTATTATTAAAATTATTCTGTCAAAGTTGCGTGAACACATACCTTGCCTTTAACTTTGAAAATCGTAATTATGTCACGTGAATGTATACATAATCACGATAACTGATTTATTACTGTGCGCCTAAAGCATACTAGAGATATTTATGAGTTATTTTCCTGAACTAATTTGAGATTAAGGCCCAGGGTTTATGGGGATCATTGTGGAAGAGGTAAGATTTGACTATTATAATTATAAAATAAATTGAGACAAAAAGGCTAAATCTTTTTAAATCCTATCAGCCCCAAACTACTCCAAACATAATCAAACATCTCTAAAAATCCAACTAGCTAATCAAATCCCATTTATGGCATACTATATGAACTAAAACAAATGTTAACTAAGCAACCTTTTAATATCCACCTATGGCCCATCTTGATACACCATAAATCACAAGGCACAATACCAACTCAACTACTGTCTTCTTCGAATGTTCCTCATTTTACATGTATATAAATTAAACCAAAACTATATGCTTATAGAATAAGAAAAAGAAAAAGAAGAAAACAAACAAAACAACCACAACTTATTTGATTAGAGCTTACTAGAAATCCCTTTATTCATTCTTTTTTTTTTCCAGTTGTTATTTTACCTACAAAAAATTTTTAATAGTGCGATAAAATATGCAAATCAGTAACTTCCACCCATCAAGTAAACACATGATTATAAATCTTAACTCATACAAATTCTAGTAATATTATTAAACAAACGTAGGCAACAAAGAAATTTAGTAAGCTATCAAAGACATTTAAACAAAATAAAGCACTAAAAGATTAAACAAGAACATGATATTAAACCAAAAGTGAATCAAAGAAGAAAGTGACCTCTGTTGAGCAGAGCTTTTCACTGTATTAATAAAGAGCCTCGAGTGTTGGGTTACAAGGAAGAAAACTAACAAAACTTGACAGTGGACTAGAGCATCAAACGAAATAGAACGGTGAACTTGCCTCCCTCGACTGAAACTCGCGTGTTTTAAATGGGTAACTATTGTTGTGTTTTGGCAGCAATTTCAGCCATGCCTTGGCTTGATTTTCATGGATGTTTCGTGGATTTTTACGGATGTTTTGGGGCCGGGATTCGGACTGGTTTTTATTATTTTTTGGCTATTTTCGCAGCTGATTATTTGCTGAAAAAAGTGCTGTTTTTCAGCTGCTTTTGGATCTAAAGATGGAGGGAAAATCCATGAAGCTTTGATGGTTGATGAGGTATTTTTAATGGAGATTTTTGAGATATTTTAATGGTGTTTATCAGAGGTATTTCAGCTGTTCGTTATGGTGTTTGAAGGCTGATATCTGGAGGAAAATGGATGGAGTGTTCGCCTGTCCAAAAATGGAGGTTCAAGATTTTTCCCGTTTTTGTGACTGCCTTTTTTTGCTCCTCTAATAGAGGGAAGAAGATGGTATTTTTATGGGTGATCTTTTTTGTCCCCTCACGTGAAGAAAGAAAATGGGGATACGTGGGGGATTGTGTGTGGGGGACAAGCATGAGGGACAAAGCATGAGGGACAAGTATGGAGGACAAGCATGGGGGACAAAGGAAAGTGGAGTGGGGACACGCCTGGGAAGATGGGAGCGAAAAACATGGAGTGAGAAGTGAGGTATTGGTGAAATGAGTGGGAAAAAACTCAAGCATGGTAAAAAATTAGGTGCTCACAACATGCCCCTCTTTACTTGAAAACATTAAAAGTTTTTAGGCAAAGATAAAGTGAGCAGTGTGACTAAGTTTTGACCATATCGTTATTCAAAAGAGGAACAAAATAAAAGAAGAAGGTGCAACCGAGTCCTGGTTTTGGACAACCTATATATCCCGGGTTATAAGGGAATCAGGTCGCGTGTAGTTCAAGAAGAAATGATAGAGTGATGAGTTCGAAAGTCGAGCTAGGTTCCGTCGAGGCTCCGGTCCGTGGCCCTGTTATTACATCAAAATCTAAAGGAACTAAACAAACCTATCAGCTATAAGTTACAAGATTCCTATTTATAAGTCTTCTGAACCTTGATCTTGAGTCTTGACTGGTTGTTCATGCAGACTCTGATCTAAACCTTGATGCTTGCTAGCTGTAGGTACTAGTTCATTCTTCTACGGCTTCTTCTGAGCAAAACGGGGAATGTAAAGCTCGTAACTTCAGTCATGTTTTGAGCGGTCCATATCATTTCCATCTGCTTCTGCATTTAGATTCACTTTTTTTTCCTTTTTCTTTTCTTTATTTTGGATTCAGACTTCTTCTTTTGTTCATCTCGAACCTTATGCCTCGAGGTAAAACCTGCTCAGACATCACAACAAACAAACGAACGAAATTTTTCTGCCCTAGTTTTCACTAGGAAAATATTCGTGAGTTATTGTAATAAAATTCTAAACTACTTCTTTATTGAAAGCAAATAAAAAAACAGTAATGGTGCACCCTGAAAAGGTCGTGATGATTTTGTTTTTTGTTTTTTTTGTCCCAAAAGAATGTCTCAACTAAGGATTTGTGTACCTTATGTTGGGAAAATGTGGTCAGAGAATGGGATGCCCTATATTGGCAATGATACCAGGGATTGGTGTATCCTGCATTTAAAATCAAATCAACTAGGGAGTGGTGTACCTTATGTTGGAGATCACAACTAGGGATTGGTGTACCCTATACTGGTAAGGAGATCAGGGATTGGTGTGCCCTATGGTGGTAAGGAAATATAATCAGGGGATTGATGTACCCTGTATTACTAAGAAGAAAATGTAAACAGAGGTTGGCACCCTGTATTATTGAAAAGGAAATGTAACCAGGGGTTGGTGCCCTGTATCACTGAAAAGGAAATGTAACCAGAGGTTGGCCCTCTGTATTATTGAAAAGGAAATGTAACCAGGGGTTGGCGCCCTGTATTACTGAAAAAAGAAATGCAACTAGGGGTTGGCGCCCTGTATTACTGAAAAGGAAATGTAACCAGGGGTTGACGCCCTGTATTACTGAGAAAACAATGTAACCAGGGGTTGATGCCCTGTATTATTGGAAAAGAAATGTAATCAAGGGTTGGCGCCCTGTATTACTGAAAAGAAAAATGTAACCAGGGGTTGGTGCCCTGTATTACTAAAAAGGAAACGTAACCAGGGGTTTGTGCCATGTGTTACTGAAAAGGAAATGTAACCAGGGGTTGGCGCCCTGTATTACTCAAAAGGAAATGTAACCAGGGGTTAGGGCCCGGTATTACTGAAAAGGAAATGTAACCAGGAGTTGGCACCCTGTATTACTGAAAAATGTTGAATCATCCTAGGCGAAAAAAGGTTCTAACTGGATTTAAACTACGTAAAACAAACTTAGGTGAAAAGTACTTCTACCTGGAAATATGAGATGGATCCCTCCTAGGCGAATAGGTTCAACCTGGGTTAAGCTAAGTAAAACTGCCTGAATGAAGAGTACTTCTACCCGAAAATATAAGCTGGATACCCCTAGGCGAAAAGGTTTTACCTGGGTTAAGCTACAAAAAATAACTTGGGTGAAGAGTACTTCTACCCGGAACTGTGAGTAGGATCCCCCTAGGCGAAAAGGTTCTACCTGGGTTAAGCTATGTAAAACAACCTGAGCGAGGAGTACTTCTACCCGAAAATATGAGCTGGATCCCCCTAGGCAAAAAGGTTCTACATGGGTTAAGCTACGAAAAACAACCTAAGCGAAGAGTACTTCTACCCGGAACTATAAGCTGGATCCCCCTAGGTGAAAAGGTTCTACATGGGTTAAGCTACGAAACACAGCCTGGGCGAAGAGTACTTCTACCCGGAAATATGGGTTGGATCCCACTAGGCGAAAAGGTTCTACCTGGGTTAAGCTACGTAAAACAACCTGAGCAAAGAGTACTTCTACCCAAAACTATGAGCTGGATCCCCCTAGGCGAAAAGATTCTACCCAGGTTAAGCTACGTAAAACAACCTGAGCGAAGAGTACTTCTTCCCGGAACTATGAGCTGGATCCCCCTAGGCGAAAATGTTCTACCTGGGTTAAGCTACCTAAAACAGCCTGAGCGAAAAGTACTTCTACCCGGAACTATCAAATGGATCCCCCTCGGCGAAAAGGTTCTACCTGGGTTAAGCTACATAAAACAACATGAGCGAAAAGTACTTCTACCCGGAAACTATGACCTAGATCCCCCTAGGCAAAAAGGTTCTACCTAGGTTAAGCTACGTAAAACATCCTGAGCGAAGAGTACTTCTACACGGAACATGAGCTGGATTCCCCTAAGTGAAAAGCTTCTACCAGAGTTAAGCTATGTAAAACATTCTAAGCGAAGATTACTTCTACCGGGAACTACGAGCAGGATCCCCCTAGGCGAAAAGATTCTACATGGGTTAAGCTACGAAAAACAACCTGGGCGAAGAGTACTTCTACCCGCAACTATGAGCTAGATCCCCCGAGGCGAAAAGGTTCTACCTGGGTTAAGCTACGTAAAACAAGCCTGGACGAAGAGTACTTCTACCCAAAACTAATAGCTGGATCCCCCTAGGAGAAATAGTTCTACCTAGGTTAAACTACGAAAAACAACTTGGGCGAAGAGTACTTCTACCCGAAACTGTGATCTGGGTCCCACTGGCGAAAATGTTCTACCTGGGTTAAGCTACGTAAAACATCCTGAGTGAAGAGTGCTTCTACCCGGAAACTATGAGCTGGATTCCCCTATGCAAAAAAGTTCTACCTGGGTTAAGCAACGAAAAACAGCCAGGGCGAAGAGTACTTCTACCCGAAACTATGAGCTGGATCCCCCTAGGCGAAAATGTTCTACCTGGGTTAAGCTGCGTGAAACATCCTGAGCAAAGAGTACTTCTACCCCAGAAACTATGAGCTGGATCCCCCTAGGCGAAAAGGTTCTACTTGGGTTAAGCTACGTAAAACAACCTGAGCGAAGAGTACTTCTACCCAAAACTATGAGCTGGATCCCCCTAGGCGAAATGGTTCTACCTGGGTTAATCTATGTAAAACAATCTGAGCAAAGAGTACTTCTACCCAGAACTATGAGCTGGATCCCCCTAGGTGAAATGGTTCTACCTGGGTTAAGCTACGTAAAACAACCTGAGCGAAGAGTACTTCTACCCGAAACTATGAGCTGGATCCCCCTAGGAGAAATAGTTCTACTTGGGTTAAGCTACGTAAAACAAGCCTGGACGAAGAGTACTTTTACTCGAAACTATGCGCTGGATCCCCCTGGCGAAATGGTTCTACCTGGGTTAAGCAACGTAAAACAACCAAGCGAAGAGTACTTCTATCTGGATCTATGAGCTGGATCCCCCTAGGCGAAAAGATTCTACCTGGGTTAAGCTACATAAAATAACCTGAGTGAAGAGTATTTCTACTCGAAACTATGAGCTGGATCCCCCTAGGCGAAATGGTTCTACCTGGGTTAAGCTACGTAAAACAACCTAAGTGAAGAGTACTTCTACCCGGAACTATGAGCTGGATCCCCCTAGGCGAAATGGTTCTACCTGGGTTAAGCTACGTAAAATAACCTGAGCAAAGAGTACTTTTACCCGGAACTATGAGTTGGATCCCCCTAGGCAAAATGGTTCTACCTGGGTTAAGCTACGTAAAACAAGCCTGGACGAAGAGTACTTCTACCCGAAACTATGAGCTGGATCCCCTTAGGCGAAATGGTTCTACCTGAGTTAAGCAACGTAAAACAACCAGAGAAAAAAGTACTTCTACCCGGAACTATGAGCTGGATCCCCCTAGGCGAAAAGGTTCTACCTAGGTTAAGCTACGTAAAACAACCTGAGCTAAGTGTACTTCAACTCGAAACTATGAGCTGGATCCCCCTAGGCGAAATGGTTCTACCTGGGTTAAGCTACGTAAAACAACCTGAGCGAAGAGTTCTTCTACCCGGAACTATGAGCTGGATCCCTCTAGGCGAAATGGTTCTACCTGGGTTAAGCTACGTAAAATAACCTGAGCGAAGAGTACTTCTACCCGGAGCTATGAGCTGGATCCCCCTAGGCGAAATAGTTCTACCTGGGTTAAGCTACGTAAAACATCCTAAGCAAAGATTACTTCTACCCGAAACTATGAGCTGGATCCCCCTAGGAGAAAAGGTTCTACCTGGGTTAAGCTACGTAAAACATCCTGAGCAAAGAGTACTTCTACCCAGAACTATGAGCTGGATCCCCCTAGGCGAAAAGGTTCTACCTGGGTTAAGCTACGAAAAACAGCCAGGGTGAAGAGTACTTCTACCCAAAACTATGAGCTGGGTCCCCCTAGGCGAAAATGTTCTACCTGGGTTAAGCTACGTAAAACATCTTGAGCGAAGAGTACTTATACCCGAAACTATGAGCTGGATCCCCCTAGGCGAAAAGGTTCTACCTCGGTTAAGCTACGTAAAACAACTTGAGCGAAGAGTACTTCTACCCCGAACTATGAGCTGGATCCCCCTAGGCGAAATGGTTCTACCTGGGTTAAGCTACGTAAAATAACCTGAGCGAAGAGTACTTCTACCCGGAACTATAAGCTGGATCCCCTTAGGTGACAAGGTTCTATCTGGGTTAAGCTACTAAAATGAGAGGTATAAAAAGTAGTGATGCATGCTAAAAATAAATGAAAATTGGAGATTTTAAGGAAACTTACCTTTGGTGATATTCGTCCTTTAGGAATCGTTATTTTGCACTGCTTTGTTCTTGCTTCAAAACAAAGAAAAATTGTGAGTTTTAAAAGTGGTGGTCGGTTTGTGGCCTTGATGTCTTTGGAAGCTTGGCTTTGTGCCCATTTTTTTTTTGATGATTTCCTCAATACCAGCCTCATGGGACTTAACCTTTTCAACTTTATTTTGACTTTGTGGCATTTCACTTTTGACTTATTTCCTTAACACTTTCAATTTCAGAGCATTGGGGAACCTTTGGCTTTTCAAACTTTGCCAAAACGGTTAGCCACTTGGGACTTAACCTATTCAACTTCATTTTGCCTTGTAGGCACTTTGAATTTGATTTTCTCCTTACAAGAGTTTTTGATTTCTAAGCATCAGCCGCCATGGCCAATCGGGGTCGACTTGATGTCGCTGCCGAGTCTGGGTGCCTTTTTTTTGCATATTAGCTTGTATCAAACGAAATTCCTGTAAATCAGTCTTGCTATCCCTTCTTTGCCTTAGTTTTGGAACAGAGTTAGACCAAAATGGATTCAAAGAAAAACAAACAATGGAAAGGACAATGAATTTAGACAAGAGGTATCCCTTTCGGGGAAGAAAAGAATGACTTATCCAGAGTATATGCGGACTTCAATGAACATGACATGCCTTTTGGACTTGATGTCTGATATGTGTAAACCGTCCGACTCTTAAAAATTCATCACAACTTTTGCCTCGAAACCTAGAAACCTTGCCAAGGATTGTCAATACCAATGGTTGTGAAGATCCTCTTTTCGATCAGTAGTGCCCTTTGTGGTTTTTCACTAGCTAATCTCTTTCATTTCTCTTCTCACAGTCGCCTTATAGTGCCCTTTGCGGGTTTTAACTAACAAGATTCTCTCAATTTCATTTTCTTTGCTCGTCATCGCCCTATGGTGCCCATAAGGGTTTTTTCACCAATAAGACTCTCATTTTATTTCTCTCATTTTGGTAGCATCAGATCCAAGTGATTGTATCCTCCAATTCTTGAACATTCTCATTGATTGATCTGAAGGACTTGAAAAGGATTTGGGTAAAAAGGATTTGGATTGAATTGCAACTTTGGAACCTCTCAGGTGAAACCATCGCCAAACCATTATAACACCTGCCCCAGTTTCAGGAATGTAGATTTTTATTTTGGTGTGAGTGAACCCAGAGAGAGGCTGCCTACGTATCCTTTCGGAATCAAATCGAACGTAGTTCGATTAACATAAACTTGTTTGATTTTTTTAATTTTTTTTTTCATTTTCTTCGCTTCGTTTTTTCATAAAACTTCCAGGATCCAAAGAGGGTAATAAAAGAAAAGTAACCGGCTCAAAAGGGTTGATAGTGTTTGGGTAGCGAGAATGAAGGCCTTCATCATCCCAATCAGAGAACATTAAAGATACATAAAAGGGTCAAACATAATAACTTTTGACCGTGTCTGTATAGACAGTTGTCTCGGAGACATTTCCTTTGAACTTTCTAGGCCGCACTTTCTTGTTGTAGGCACGGGCTATTCTTTGTTGGTACAACTGCCCGTGGAAAACTGCGGCCATACGTTTTTCATCAATCATAGTCAATTGTTCCAAGCTAGTTCTTGACCCAATCTTTATCCTTAATCTCGGTTTCAACAATGATCCGAAGAGAGGGAATTTCAATTTCTTCCGATTTCATTTTGACTTGGCTTAGGCCTAGTGTTCCAATTCTTTGTTTATTTTCTCACAAGCCTTATCTTTAACACATTCTGCTTCTTGATTCATTATTTCGAGGTCCGACGGCATTTTAGGTTCTGGGCATGAAGTCCGCAAGCATGTCATGTTATTAAAATCTGCATCAACAGAACTTTAAAAAGACGATAAGAAAGGTGACATGATTAAGAAAAGAGAACATTCCTAGACAATGAAATATTAATTTCATTTAATTGATTTTTTTTTTTGAATTTGATTTTTTTTCATTTTGAATTTAAAAGATAGAAGGGTTTTCATCGGAAAGTAAGACAATCATGTAAAACATCCGGATTACACCCTGAAATAATCTGGACGCAGAAAGGATAACAAGACTGGATACTGAGTCTCCCGACTGATGGGGGACTTTCAGGTTTGGCGACCATTTTTTGCTTTTCTTCTGTCTCGGCAATGAATGCAATGGCTTTCAATGCCGGATCAAATTCCTCATCTTCACAGATCATTCCAACTACTGGCTCATTGGTGTGAACATGCAAAGGATTGTTCATCATATTAAGGGCATCTTCATCCCTAAGAATTATTGCCTTGACATCGATGAGGTTTTCCACTGCTCTCTTAAGATTCCAACAGTCTTCCGTATCATGTCGCACTGCTCTAAAGTCGTATTCACATCTAGAATTAGCCCGGTGCGAGGGGTACTCAGGGTTTGGCCTGTTCGAGGCTATTGGCTGTAGTAAACCTAGCGTGACTAGCTTTAGAACAAGCTCGAGTATGATTCACCAACAAGGGTGAACTGATTCCATCTCGAGGGGCTCTTTTTTTTTTCTCTTTTCTTTTTTCTCTTTTTTTTCTTTTTGTTGTTTTCGCTCTTTATTTTTCTCTATTATTTTCTATCACTCTTTTCTTTTTCACTCAATTGTTTTTTCGATTTATTTTTTCACTCAATTTATTTATGGCTATGATCGAATCCGATGGGATTGCCTACGTATCATGACACCGCATGAATCAGATCTTGCGTAGTTCAGGAATATTGGGAATAGACTGGCCCATTTTTCATTTTTTTATATTTATAAAGACTTTTAAATATATTTTTTGAGTTTTGTTTTTATTTTTATGGAATTCTAAAGAAGGAAGAAAATATTTTGGATTTTGATTTGAAGATTCTTTTTGTTCTTTTTTTTTTCAAATGCAAGGCTTCGGAAAAGAACGAAAATATTTTTGGATTAATTTTTTTTTTTTGGATTTTCTAAGGAAAGAATTCTAGAAAGGGAATCAAGGAAAGGGAAACTATTTTCGATTTTTTTTTTTTTTTTAAATTGGGGCTGGAACCGATGAGGTTTGCCTACGTATCTCATATTCGGTGTGAATCAGACCTGCTTAGTTCGGTAAATGAGGAATAAAGTAAAATAAACTAACTCTTTTTTTTACTCATATACAAATAATATCATAAAAGCTGCTAACAATGACAATATTTCAGATTTTTTTTTTAAATTTTATTTTTTTGTTAAAAGAAAACTTCTAAAGAAAGATTTTTTTTATTTATTTTGATTTTCATTTTTTTAGAATCTTCGAAATAAATACTTTTTAAAAAAAATTGATTTTCATCTTTTTTTTTGTAAATTTAAAAAGACAGAAAATATTTTTTTTGATTTTGTTTTATTTGTTTTTAAATTTTGGGAGAAAGACTTTTTTTTTCTTTTAAAAAGGAAGAAAATATTTTTGGAATTTTGGATTTGACGTCTCAAAGAAAGACTTCTAAAGAAGGAATTAAAGAAAAATAGTTTTTTAGATTTTTGAAAATTTGGGGCCGGAACCGATGAAGTTTGCCTACGTATCTCGCATCAGGTGAGAATCAGACCCACGTAGTTCGGTTAAATCGAATATGTTCTTTTTTTTAATGAAAATTAATATTTAAAAACCAAATGCACTAAACCACATTATTTTCTCTCTCTTCGTTCAACTGATATATGCTAAAGCCAGTCGACATGCAAGCCTCCCAAATAATGCAACAAGTAGCACGTAACATGACATAATGGTTTCAACAATGCCTGTCCTAAAATAGAACTCGACCTCTGTGTCGAGCGCTGCTAATTAAAATGCACATGATGCAAAAAAAGCATAGCCTACTAGGGATATTCATTGCTTGTGGCTTGTTCTTCTAAGTTTGTAAATCCTAAAGGAGATGGTATCTAGATCTTGGCTTACCCGGGCGGACAACCCGAACCGAGGAGCGTCAAGCGTCACCAGTAGTAGAACAGCACTAGCTAGCTAACGGCTCTCCCGCCTAAACACGTGTGATAAAATCCTTCACCAGAAGCTGGTAGGCTAACTGGCTTTATCTCAAGACAGAAATTTTGTGATGCTGGTAGGCAAACACAACATAAATAATTATCAGAAGACTCAGAGGGATGCGAGACAAGATACAATTTATATGTACAGTTCAACAATATCAAAACGGTAAAAACTCGACAAGTAACATATTAGGCCCAAATAAATCACAATATATACAAAAATTAATAAAGCCAAATAAAGTCAATGTACAAGCTCGAATTCTTGAAGTCACCAGTAGAGTATCCAGAGCTGTCACACCCCTTTTATGCCCCCGAAAACGATAATGGTGTTGTTATGGATGGTGGGTTAAAGAGTTTTTCCAAATAAAATGACAAACTTGATTAGGGATTATTTTATTTACAGAGTCGCCACTTGGAATTGAGTTTTGGGTGTTCCAAGTCACCTTTTATTTGAATCCCTCGTCAAAGGAAGGTTTGACTCTATTATTATTGGTCTGCTAAAATAAAGTCCGGATAAGGAATTATGTTGACCGGGGAGAAGGAGTAAGGCATTCCCCGAATCCCGTGCTTCTAGCACGGTCGCTTTATTGACTACAACTTGGCTTGAATTAATTTTGGACAAACTGTGATTTATTGGTTTCCATATTTTTCTTTATCCGCTTTTATTGCTTGATTATTCGTAATTAAAGAATTATCTTGAAACGAGTCACGCGTACGTGTACCCGTTTTGTTTGGCGGATTAAAAATCATGTCACGCATGTGTGTACACAATTGATAACACTTTTATTATTATTAAAATTATTCTGTCAAAGTTGCGTGAACGCATACCTTGCCTTTAACTTTGGAAATCGTAATTATGTCACGTGAATGTATATATAATCATGATAATTGATTTATTACTGTGCGCCTAAAGCATACTAGAGATATTTATGAGTTATTTTTCTAAACTAATTTGAGATTAAGGCCCAGTATTTATGGGGATCATTGTGGAAGAGGTAAGATTTGACTATTATAATTATGAAATAAATGGAGACAAAAAGGCTAAATCTTCTTAAATCCTATCAGCCCCAAACTATTCCAAACATAATCAAACATCTCTAAAAATCCAACTAGCTAATCAAATCCCATTTATGGCATACTATATGAACTAAAACAAATGTTAACTAAGCAAACCTATGGCCCATCTTGATACACCATAAATCACAAGGCACAATACCAACTCAACTACTGTCTTCTTCGAATGTTTCCCATTTTACATGTATATAAATTAAACCAAAACTATATGCTTATAGAATAAGAAAAAGAAAAAGAAGAAAACAAACAAAACAACCACAACCTATTTGATTAGAGCTTACTAGAAATCCCTTTATTCATTCATTTTTTTTTCCAGTTGTTATTTTACCTACAAAAGAAATTTAATAGTGCGATAAAATATGCAAATCAGTAACTTCCACCCATCAAGTAAACACATGAATATAAATCTTAACGCATACAAATTCTAGTGATATTCTTAAACAAACATAGGCAACAAAGAAATTTAGTAAGCTATCAAAGACATTTAAACAAAATAAAGCACTAAAAGATTAAACAAGAACATGATATTAAACCAAAAGTGAATCAAAGAAGAAAGTGATCTCTGTTGAGCAGAGCTTTTCACTGTATTAATAAAGAGCCTCGAGTGTTGGGTTACAAGGAAGAAAACTAACCAAACTTGACAGTGGACTAGAGCATCAAACGAAACGGAACGGCGAACTTGCCTCCCTCGACTGAAACTCGCGCGTTTTAAATGGGTAACTGTTGCTGCGTTTTGGCAGCAATTTCAGCCATGTTTTGGCTTGCTTGTCATAGATATTTCGTGGACTTTTACGGATGTTTTGGGGCTGGAATTCGGACTGGTTTTTATTATTTTTTGGCTATTTTCGCAGCTGATTATTTGCTGGAAAAAGGGCTGTTTTTCAGCTGCTTTTAGAGCTAAAGATGGAGGGAAAATCCATGAAGCTTTGATGGTTGATGAGGTATTTTTAATGGAGATTTTGGAGATGTTTTAATGGTGTTTATCAGAGGTATTTCAGTTGTTCGTTATGGTGTTTGAAGGCTGATATCTGGAGGAAAATGGATGGAGTGTTCGCCTGTCCAAAAATGGAGGTTCAAGATTTTTCCCGTTTTTGTGACTGCCTTTTTTGCTCCTCTAATAGAGGGAAGAATATGGTATTTTTATGGGTGATCTTTTTTGTCCCCTCACGTGAAGAAAGAAAATGGGGATATATATGGGGAATTGTGTGTGGGGGACAAGCATGGAGGACAAAGCATGTGGGACAAGTATGGAGGACAAGCATGGGGAACAAAGGAAAGTGGAGTAGGGACACGCCTGGGAAGATGAGAGCAGAAAAGATGGAGTGAGAAGTGAGGTATTGGTGAGATGAGTGGGAAAAAACTCAAGCATGGTAAAAAATTAGGTGCTCACACCTCGAACTTATGAACAAAATTTTCATAAGGCATGAATGAAACAAAATTTCCACAAGGCAGAAAATGAAATAAAGACAAGTCGAAAAGAGATATTTATATTATGAGAATATTTACAAGGTCCGATCAGGATCCTACATAAAAGATCAAAAGTGAAAAATCCTAAGGTTCCAAAATTTCTCCTGGGGAAGATTCTTTTCCATCGAGGTCCCCCCCCACTCTCGGACCCACTCTTGCTTTCGACGTCATCATCATCATCATCGGACTCCAGCGCTCCAGCATCAGCTTCATTCTCTCTAGCCTTTATTATCTCGTCGGTAAGATCAAAACCTCGAGTGTGGATATCCTCGAGGGTTTTCCTCTTAGATTGGCATTTAGCGAGTTCGGCAATCCAATGTGCTCGAGTTTGAGCGGTCTCGGCTGCCTCTCTCACTTGGACTTGAGCGGCTTCAGCATCGCCCCGGTAGACGGCCACGATCTTATCTGCCTCTGCTTTAGATTTGGCCTTTGTTCGGAAACCAATCGAGCCTCGAGATCCTCTATTTTATTTTCTTGAGCCGAGCTATTCTATTTCATGCCTCGAAGCTGATTTTCGACCAATAACAATTGGGCTCGAGCAGTCTCTTTTTCTGTAGCAAAGCGGTCCATACCTTCTATCCACCCTAAGGACTCCTCCTTCATCATGTTGATCTCCTCACGGAACTGCTCGATCCTCTCGACCTTCTGCTGCAACTGTGAGAGTGAAATGTTAGCCACTCTTCCTGAATCGAGCCCATGATCTTTTAAGATTTTCATTACCTGCTGCTCGATCAGGTCGGTCTGATCTTTGTGAGTCGTGGCCAACTCGGTTCGGAGGTCCTTTATCTCTTCTTCTTTTTGCCCACCGAGATTGAGGGTATTCCTCTCCTCGGTAAGACTTTGAATGTCGGCCTCATACAGACTTAGCTCAGCTTGAGACCGAGAAAATGCTTCCCTATGAAGCACTGAGGCCTACGCAGAAAGAAGAAAAGAAGTTAGAAATGAACACAAGGGTAATATCAATAAGGGGAATTAAGGCTGACCCGATTCAGAGCTTGCTACGCTTCGTTGAAAAGACTCAATGCCCCGACCAAGACCTTATTAGAGACATCCAACTCGCTCAGGCCGGTAGCATCTTCGACCCTAGTAAAGTAATCACGGAAGGGGTCCTCCCTTCCGTGGGCTCCTTCGATGGAGTGGGTCTTCAAGGCCCGTGCCTCTTGAATCATCTCCTCAGTAAACAAGGGGAGAAGCGGGGAGCCTCCAATTTTATTTCCCCAAGTGGATCACTTGGGGCATATTCTTCATCTCGAGGGGCCTCAAGACCAGCCACTACAGCCGTACCCACCATTGGCTCATTATGGTGGGAGGCATATTCAATCCTCGAGGACTCGGGAACTTCGCCCAAGTCTCTTCCCGAGACCCCCTCACCAGATAAGGGCCTCATGACAACATCTTTGCCAAGGCCTTTATGAAAGGAAATTAAGTAAGAAATGCTTTAACAAAATCATCAAAGACGTGGAAAACGGACTTACCATGAGTTTTGGCCTCTCATCGGCCCTTTGATAAAATACGCCATGAGCGATCGGCATACGTAGAGGTCAAGGCCAGGTCCCGAACCCAGCTCTTGAGGTTAGGAATTGCACCGGGCATCCAAGCGACTGCTACATCACAGAAAAGGATATCAATGAAAAGAAGCAAAGGAACAAAACAATAAATAAGAGCTAAAGTGGGATTTTACTTACGCTTCATATTCCATTTCTTGGGAAATGGCATCTTCTCGGCCAGGATTAGGTCGGAAGTCCTCACTCGAATGAACCGGCCCATCCATCCTCGGTCATTATCCTCGTCTAGGCTCGAGAACAGAATTTTGGTAGCCCGGCATTGGAGTTTCATTAACCCGCCTCGATAGAGGCGGGGGCTGTACAACCTAATGAGGTGGTCGAGGGTGAAAGGCATCCCCTCGAATTGTTCACGAAGAATCGGAGCAGAATAACAATTCGCCAAAAGGAAGGATGGACTTGGCCTAGAGTTATTTAATATTGACGGCAAAAAATAACGACGACGGGGTCGAGGGGCCCCAGCGTGAAAGGGTAAGTGTAAACACTTAGAAACCCTTCCACATGGGTTGTGATGTCCTCTTCGAGGGTCGGGATCACCACATCTTTGCCCTCCCAGTTGCAGTCTTTCTTTACCTGCTTAAGGTATCCCTCAGTTATCGAGCATATATACCTCGACACTAGCTCGCATCGACCTAGAATCGACAAGGATTTATCGGTCTTAAATTCGAAAGTGAGGACGCACCCCCTGGGAATACACTCCTCTGCGCGGCTCCACCGGTGTTTTGTCGTCGGCCGGCCGCGACAAAAAAGCTTTTTCCTTTTGAGGAATAGTTTTTGATGTTTTCGCCATTTGGATTTGAAGTTAAAAATAGATGGAGATGATAAGAATTGGTATTCTAAGAAGAGGTTAGCAGTGAAAATCGTAGATTTGGAGATGAAGAATTTAGAAGATGTAAAAAGCTCTAGAGATTGGAAATTTGAAAGTAAAAGTTCGAAATGGTGAAGAGAGGAGCTATTTATAGATTTCACAACGACGGTTCAAAATTGGCAGTGGCCGCCCATCGACTAACGCGCATTTAATGCCTTGGTAACTGTACAGACAAGACATTTCGGTCACTTCCGTCGCTTACATCACGAGGATGACATCATGACAGGTCAAGGTAGAAAAATCGAAGGCTCAATTAATTTCTTGTCATTACACTCCAAAAACCTAGGGGACTATCTGTATACGGTTAATACTGGGCCAACCCGATTTACTATTTGACCGAGACCAGAAGATTGCATTGAAAGGCGGCCTCGTAACGGAACAGACTAAATCACGACGACTAGGTACCGAGTTCAGAACTAAGGTACTTGTCGAGATCGAGGCTAGTAGCGATCGAAGCCAAATGAGATAGACATCGAGCAAGATCGAAGATAGCATAATAACATAAAGGTGAGATATCTTTGACTGGTTGAGGATCACGGCATAAACCTCGGTGAATGGTCGAGGATCAAGCTACACCCCATATTTTTCATACGTGAAAGTACGCCATAAATAAATTGATGAAAGCTCGGAATGAGATGTTACATCCCGGGAATGAGATATTTTTGGGATTATAAGGATTATTCTATATCAAACAAATGATGAGTAAATTCGTGAAGGTGAGAGGGTAAGAAAATCGAAGAAAATAAATTTCGTCACAATTTGACATTTTGGGACATCATACGACCCGAGCTAAAATACCCGATATTTATGGACTAGTACCATACAAGGTACCACATGGCCATGATAGTAAGGTGTATAAGGTGTGTTAAAAGTGAATAGTATTTTAAGTAATTTGAGATCATTCTTAATTATGTGGGTAATTGGTTGATTATTGGTTAATGGGAGATTAATTAGTTAAATAATGAATTAGGGAATAATTAAGATTTTGGATAAGGCTTAATAAACCCTCCCAAACGTGGCAGCCCAAGAATATTGATTTAACTGACTCTTTAGTCACATTGCTAGATGGCCAACTTTGGGAAACATGTGGGGCCCACATAAAGACCAATCATTTATAGAAATTTCATCACCTCACGGTTGGAAAAAGCTAACCATTTCTAAGAAAAATCTAATCAACATTATGAATGAAGGTCATGCTACGGATGGAGCTCCATAGCTCACTGGAAATTTCACAACACAATATAGTGTGAGATTTTACAATTTTAAGGAATACGGTGCAATCTTTCTCAAGAATATCATACGAATTTTTCTCTACTTCGATTCGTCGTTACGTGTTGTCGCAGTTAACGTGTGTTAGGGGGGATTATCAAGAGAATCGGATCATGTATGTTAAGGCTATCCCTTCTCTCTTTTTGGCATGATCTATACGACACAAATGAAATGAGAAAATGCACAACTTCCATAAATGACTCTATTCATAAAAGTATTAGAGGCTCTTATGTTCTTGAATTTCCATGTGTCTTATTATTATATCTTCTGTTCATGGGTCTCAGAAAAATATGTAAGTAAAAAAAGTTTACTTCATGATATTAATCAAATGCATAATGGTCTTATGACATTCCGAAGGATTTTATTGACGTACTTCTCTTGCATTTCATTCGTGTACATTGACCCATGACCAGACGGTGTTATATACGCATATATATGTATATTATATATATATATATATATATATATATGGGAAAATGTTACGGCGTTATATACGCATCACCACCTGATCCGCTTGTATACGTTGATGATTCACCCACATTGGCCGAAATGATATGATGGGATGCCCTCAGAGGCTTGATGATGTTATGAACGCATATACCCATGCATGGTATGACATTAATACGCATATGCATGATATAATAATATTAAATAATTCACAAAGCTATTCAGATATACATGTTGAGTCTTTTACTCTGTGTTTCTCTCATGTCTATTGTTTACTGATTTTCATTCCTTACATACAGGTACATTATTTGTACTAACGTCCCTTTTGCCTAGGGACGCTGCGTTTCATGCCCGCAGGTCCTGATAGACAGGCCGAGAGTCCTCTAAGTAGGCTATCAGCTTAGCGGAAGGTGTTGGTGCGCTCCATTTGCTCCAGAGTTGCTTGTTTGGTCAGTATGATTTAGACATGTATTGTTTGGTATGGCGGGCCTCTGTCCCTCTTACGGTAAAAAGGAATAAGAGAATCGGAAGGTAGACACAAGTTTCAGCTAGTAAAAGAAGCAAGGAGGAGATGGGTATGAGGTACCCAGTTAATGAAGATTAACAGTATTTACAATTCAAGTCGAGAAATATAAGCATTCTGAGTTACCTTCAACAGTAACAGAGGTATGTACAATCGGCCACACCTATCTCAGTTATACCTTATTGGGGGCTAACAGATGTAGTTTAAGAAAAGGACGGGATATCAGGATCCGGCTGGGGTTAGAATAACACAAAATGGTGAATGGATTGTTTGTGTTAGTTGACTTTTTCGAAGGATATTACAAAGGTACTAATAGATCTCCTTGTGAGACACCCAAATGGTGCACTCTAGAATATTACAATTATATGTGAATACTAGCATGACAAAAAATAAAAATAAAAAATTCAAAAGATAGGCACTGAAAGCCTGGAAGGGATAAATATTACCTTAGTTTGACTCACGTCCCTAATAGAGTGAGAACGTTAAGCAACCTGAAGAGCCACTGGATGGAGCAAAGGGGAGCTAAAAGAAAAAGAATGCCTTGTTAGACTTTTCAGAATAAAGTGATAGACATAAATGTTAGCGGGAAATAAGAAGAGAGTTAATGAAGCATTATGAGTAAGATGTAATACATAGATGGCAATGGTAGTCAATTGAAGGAAAAGACGAGAGGTGACAGGCCTTGAGACAACAAAAGAGTATAGGCCATAAAGTCATATCCTCATTTCAAGAAATAAGTTCGTGACTCCAACGCGACTACCAGAAGAAAAAGTTACACCCCCAGAACAATAGAAATCAATATGGGCTGGTGAACAAGATAAACTAAATATGAATTAGGGACTTAGTGATTGGATAATAGTCGGCATCATGAGAATTTCAGATTTCGTTCCTGCGATAATAGAATGGAAGACAGAAGAATAACATTTAAAGGTCATGCAGGAAAACTCTTTCCTAAAACAAGTAATGTGAGAAAATGTAAGCTTAAGGGACCGTATGTGCCAGTTATACTAAGTGTCACCGTCGCAAGTAAGAAATTTTGTTATCCTTAGTACAGAAGGATTACCGCAAGGCGAGTAAGGGTCATCGATGATGTGAAAGGACGCCAAAGATGAAGAGGTAAAACATCTATAGGTAGGTCATCGTAGCTCTAACTCTCAGTACTCCACTAAATGGGGGAATATGGAGTGATGTGGTATTAAGTCAAAATTAAGTGGTTCTAGTAATTATGGAATGGTAAGGGAAGAATGCGATAAAAAAATTTAAAAAGGGATGAGATTTCACTAATTCAAAGCCTACAGATATGCTACGATTCCAGAACATTATGCAAACACGACATCAAGGAAAGGAATTAAGGGTCCCTGCCCGAGATGTTATTGATAGATAAGGAGCCAGTGTGAGACGTAAGTTAGGACAAAGGAAATAACCCAAGATAGATTACACAGAATATTGATATGAGAATGGGCCAATGAGCAGTTAGTTGTTGATTCAAGAAGAACCTAGTTATGGCTAGATGAGAGATTGCAGACAGATCAGTAGATCATGCAAGATGAACATAGTAAAACATGATATAGTGAATTCAGCCTCGCAGTTATGATATTGTAATACTTGAGAAATATTAAGATATGAGTTGGGGTAGTTAAAGGTACCATATGAGTGTTACGAAAATAAAAGAGAGTGCCACTGGGAAGACAGTCAAATATCAAGTTCAGAAGCAACCCTACAAGCACAAGGGCATGGAGGTAAGTAACTACGGATAATTATAGGCAAGGAAAGGACATCAAAAGGTCCGTCGAGTATATAATGTAATAAGCTCACAGATTTACAAGAATTAGAGGATCCTTTCTAAGTACTACAATGAAAGACTAGCTGAGGAAATAAGGAAGAAGGCTTCAACCTAAGCACAGTGACCGAAAGAGGAAATGGCCTTGTAACAACAGTCTCACAACAACATTATAAGCACTCTATAAGAAAGTGACACATATCGTGGCTAATGAACGGGGAGTAAAACTAAAAGTAATATTCGAGATCATATGAGTTGCATGAAAACTCCGGCACGCAACAAGGAGGCAGAAAGAGCAGGAAAAGTAATAGCTTACATTTAAAGAAAGCTGAGAATGAACAAAAAGAATTATTCAATCAGTGATCCATAGTGAGTTACGTTATGAATGCACTTTAGATTTTGGAGTATTATCCATGCAGCATATATGTTGACAATTATACAGTTGTATAAGACTCTGGTATAAGTTAAAAGAAATAATTGAATCCAGGTCATAGACAAGGGATTGAATTGTTAGATGATGATATCACGGATATTCCATAGCGGCTATGAAAGACTAAAGTAATAACTAATACCAGGAGCCAAAAATCGAAAGATAGCTTAAGCCTACACAAAGGCTGATCAGAAGGAAGAGGAAACTAAAAAGTTACATCAACGAAGCAAATCGGGAGTCTGATTATTGGACCCAAAAAATTTTAGACATCATGATTGAAAACATAGCAAAATCCCTCTTAATATCAGAGGTACAAGAGATATAGTACAACAACCATATTCTATAATGAATCTACGATAAAGCCAATTAGAAGAGCACCAGCCTCATAAGAAGTCGGTATGAAGCTCACACCGGATTGTGTATGCACCAGAGGTGCAAGTATTATAATAGAGCTTCAAGTTGTGGATGTGAATTATACCAATGTGGAAGGGAGGTCATAAAAGAGATAGAATATGTGAGGCGAGATTTTAAGGTAAGTAAGGTAAAGGTGAACAACGTACGAGATACTCAAATGCAAAAGGTTGTGAATAGTCCATACTTCAGATAGAAGGCCAGAAACGCTGAGACTCGGTATCCAAGAATGATATCGGCATCGTCAATGGCATATTTTCCGCCCTATGGTTTCTATGTATCAAGAGGTCTAGTTAAAAGAATAAAGAAGAGTTGGAGACGATGTGATGTCTCGCTTGATGTTCCAGAATGACATAAGAAAATCTATGGTGCAAGCAAGTTGAAGGAAGGTTGCGAATAATATAAATAGATATGTATAGGTCGCAAGGTAAAGTATAGTAAAGCAACAAGGTTTTATGACATGAGTAAGGATGAGAAAGGGCGAGTGAGAAGGTGACGAGAATGGATAAGTCCCCGGGGTTAAGACCATGTAAACAAGAGATCTAATGGTTTCTCTAAGTTATAGAAAGTTCAGTGTAGCCTGAATGAACTCAAAGGAATCTAAGACTAATTGCATTTAGAAGAGATGGAATGTTGCATGGTAGTATATTAAGGGTGTAATTGTGATAGATAAAAGATGACGTTTGGGCCTTCGATTGAGTAATTATTTCATGAATATACAGGATTAAGATACCCACATAAGGTAAGTCATATTGGGATGCTATGAAGTACGATTATGGAAGTATAGTATCGTATCGCCCCCAGGTGGATCAGGAAAATCACTTCAAATGTTCCACGAGCCCTAGTGATTACGTAAGACATTTCAAGTTACCATTGGTAGATTGTAGATCAATACTGAGGTGAATTAACAATGGATTAACAAAAGTCACAAAGTATGAGATGAGATTGGGCCATCATTCTTAAGATGGACAGTAATGAGGAAGCATTAAAGGACTTAGATTTATACATATAGGATGAGCAACGAGAGTAACCTGGAGTTTGGTAGCATACCTCAGTAACGATAAATCGAAGTAAGAGTTACATTATAGTATGACCTACTTTGGTGCAGTAAAGTCATAGAGATGGATAAACGAATCTATGAAACAAGATATAGCAATATTCATAAGTTCAACAAAGTACCGAGCGAAGAACCTCATCATACTTATAGATGCCCAGAGGGACATTTATTAAGATTTGTATATGTTCACAAAATGAGGCCTAGGGATTGGCTAAAAACCTGAGAAAAAAGGAGAGAAGAGTCACATAGGCACACTTACAAAGTCGGAGTCGTACAGGCTACATGATAAAAGATAGCAACAGTTACAAGATTGGAATGATTCCGACCATGAGTCGTGGTATGAGAAAGAGGCCAAAAGGGGGGAATGCCCTGGCCTTAGGATTTATTCACATAACAGTTGCCTAGATGGCAAGGAGAGTACTAGTACTAAAGTATTCGCAAGAGCTATAGGTTATGATACTGATAAGTGCACCAGTTAACATTCGAGGACGAATGTTCTAAAGGGTGGAATGATGTTATACCCCATATTTTTATACGTGAAAGTACGACATAAATAAATTGATGAAAGCTAGAAAATGAGATGTTACATCCCGCATTTTTGTACATTAAAGTTTCGTCGTAAGTTAATCGACGTAAGTTCGGGAATGAGATTTATTTTGGGATTATAATCATTATGATATTTAAAACAGGTGATGAGTAAATTCGTGAAGGTGATAGGGTAAGCAAATCGAAGAAAAAATGAATTTCATCACAATTTGACATTTTGGGACAACATACGACCCGAGCTAAAATACCCGATATTTATGGACTAGTACCATACAAGGTACCACATGGCCATGATAGTAAGGTGTATAAGGTGTGTTAAAAGTGAATAGTATTTTAAGTAATTTGAGATCATTCTTAATTATGTGGGTAATTGGTTAATTATTGGTTAATGGGAGATTAATTAATTAAATAATGAATTAGGGAATAATTAAGATTTTGGATAAGGCTTAATAAACCCTCCCAAACGTGGCAGCCCAAGAATATTGATTTATGTGACTCTTTAATCACATTGCTAGATGGCCCACTTTGGGAAACATGTGGGGGCCACATAAAGACCAACCATTTATAGAAATTTCATAACCTCATGGTTGGAAAAAGCTAACTATTTCTAAGAAAAATCTCATCAACATTATGAATGAAGGTCATGCTACGGATGGAGCTCCATAGCTCACTGGAAATTTCACAACACAATATAATGTGTTAGGGGGGATTATCAAGAGAATCGGCTCAGGTATGTTAAGTCTATCCCTTCTCTCTTTTTGGCATGATCTATACGACACAAACGAAATGAGAAAATGCACAACTTCCATAAATGACTCTATTCATAAAAGTATTAGAGGTTCCTATGTTCTTGAATTTCCATGTGTCTTATTATTATATCTTTTGTTCATGGGTCTCAGAAAAATACGTAAGTTGAAAAAGTTTACTTCATGATATTAATCAAAGGCATAATGGTCTTATGACATTTCGAAGGATTTTATTGACGTACTTCTCATGCATTGCATTCATGTACATTGATCCATGACCAGACGGCGTTATATATGCGTATATATGTATATTATAAATATACAGGATATGGAAAAAGGTTACAGCATTATATACGCACCACCACCTGATCGGCTGGTATACGTTAATAATTTTCCCACAGTGGTCGAAATGATATGATGGGATGCCCTCAGAGGCTTGATGATGTTATGAACGCATATACACATGCATGGTATGACATTTATACACATATGCATGACATTATAATATTAAATGATTCACAGAGCTATTCAGATATACATGTTGAGTCTTCTACTCTATGTTTCTCTCATGTCTATTGTTTACTGATTTTCATTCCTTACATACTCGATACATTATTTGTATTGACATCCTTTTTTTCCTGGGGACGTTGCGTTTCATGCCCGCAGGTCTCAATAGACAGGACGAGAGTCCTCCAAGTAGGCTATCAGCTTAGCGGAAGGTGTTGGTGCACTCCATTTGCTCCTGAGTTGCTTGTTTGGTCAGTATGATTTAGACGTGTATTGTTTAGTATGGCACGGCTCTGTCCTGACCTTTATGACAATTATGTATTCTTAGAGGCTTGTAGACAGACGTCATGTACATAAAATATTGTATGACCTTGTTGGCCTATGTTCAGTGTACGAGTGGCTATTTCGGTCTTATAGGCCGTATATCTTATGTATAAGTTGATATTTCATGTTGTATTCTACTTATCTCACGCCTGCCTCTCCGGTTCAGTTATCTATGATAGTATGATACAAAAAGATATGTTATATTGGTACTCGGTTGAGTAAGGTAGCGGGTTCCCGGCGCGGCCCATCGGTTTGGGTCGTGACAGATCATGGCGTAAATCTCGGAACGGATCAAATCAGAAACTGTTAATTAGCTAATCATGGAATTTTCTTCTGTAATTAGAATCATACCATAAGTGGAATTTCTCTACTATATAAAAGGGGTTCTAATCATTTGTACGACACAGCTGACAGATATAAAAAGCAATATAATTCTCTTTCTCGTTTATACTATTCTTCATCAGCTTGTTATACTTTAATTGTTCTGGCATCAACCAGTTCGAGGGTATCCAAACTTGAGGGCTGAGTTACATTCTAACACCGGTATGCTTTACTTTATTGTTAATTTCTATTACCCATCCTCACATTTATCAATTGGTATTAGGTGAAATCACGTGTCCTTAGAACCATATTATAAGTTTAATTGTATCCAATTTTAAGAGTAAACACCAATAATATTCTCAAGTAATTATTTGTAACGCCCATGACAAAGGACGGTTTAAAGAGAAGGACTGAAATGCTTCTAGACTAGCAAGCTTCGAAAGAAGAAATATATATGACACTTAAAAGAATCTCACATTAAAACGAGAGAGAAAAGTAAAATAAAATATAAGACATAGTGCAAGTTTACATGATACGCATATTTTTTGGCTCGATGATGTTTTAGTCCAAGGGATAAAAAGGCATGTTGGGCTAATTCAGACAATATGTGACATGAACTTAGATTATGATATTATTGCTCTCTCTTACCTTTTTAAATTGGAAAAAAAAATAATCAAAAATAGCCAGATTTACAAGTGATAATTGAAAAATAGCCACAATACAGTTTCAAAAGTAATCGAACGTTAGGCACTTTTTTATGTAAATATATAATCTGAACAAAAACACCTTTAAAATCTAAACAAAAACACCCTTAAAAATCCAAAAGAATTCTAGCATAATATGCTGGAGTTCGAATTTTTTACATATGAGATTCCAGTATAATATGCTTGATTTTTATAATGTGCTGGAGTTCCAACATAATATGCGATAAGTTTAAACGGAGGAGATCCATAATCCAGCATACTATGCTAGAATTTTCCATGCTTGAGTTCCAACATAATATGTTGGAATTTTATACGCAGGAGCTCCATAATCCAGCATATTATACTGGAATTTTTTGTGTTTCAGCAAAATAGTGGCTATTTTTCAATGAATTTGCAAACGCTGGCTATTTTTCGATTGCCAGTCCGAAACTGGCTAAGCCGTGCTATTTCACTTTTAATTTTTTTTTGCTAAAATATCTTGGGTAAGTTACACATTTGGTCAGTCGGCTAAAAGTAAGTACATTCACTGGCCATATACACATATATATTTATTACCTTCGTTCACTTTTACTTGTCCATTATACTAAAAATATATTTTTACTTTTACTTGTCCATTTTAGCAAATCAAGAGAAACGGAATCTTTTTTCTTGTTTTACCCTTATCATGAACTATTCATTCCCCAATTATTTCACAAGACTTTTTGAAATGCTATCATTATTAAAAGTTTTATGATAAAACACATATTATAATTATTATTTTTTAAAGGGAGTGTAAAGTCTAAAATGAACAAGAAGAAGTGAACGGAGGGAATATATATTAATATACAAAAGATATAGATTTTTCCGACATTATTTATTGGAGCGACTATACTCTGTAGTTATTCGATGATGTATGTCTTTAACTAGCTACTGATCGAGTGTTCTCTAAGAAAATATACACAAGAACGTGAATAAGAACGAAATAATGAAAAGAAATAGTTCTAATAAACCAAAACTTTGAGGTCGTTCAACAAAGATAACTGGAAAATAAGCACCGAAGGACTTACTGTTATTCATTCAAAACACTTTAAAAGGCCGATATATATGAGTAGGATAAAGGTTGAAAGTTGAAATTGTATCCATAATTAGTAGTAAAATATCTTTACAATCTGTGTAATTTAAATCTAATTAGACTGATACAGAAATTAAATTAGACATCATTCAACAGTCGCATAAGATTTTAAAAAATGTTCACACACTTCCAGACGAGATAATTAATGCCAACATAAGCTTAAAATTTACATAGGCTTTAGCTACAATTTGAGTTTGTTCTATAGTTGATATTCACAAAGGAAATAATACATCGTCTCAAAAAAAAAAGAAATGACATATTTCAAAAGTGTAAGAATCAAATCATTCAACCTTTTTATTTAATTCCATATCTCGCTTGATTTATTTCTTTAAACATAACATTGGCACATTAAATGGATTACATAGAAGTACCATAAATAAAATTTACAACATATGATGTTATAATTAAAATATAAGAGCCCATTTGGATTGACTTATTTTAAGCCAAAATCACTTTTAAGTCATTTTGTAGTGTTTGGATAAAGTAAAAAAAGTAAGTTTAAGCACTTGTTTTTAAGTTAAAATAACAAAAATAAGCAAAAAGTTAGAATTCCTAACTTATGGCTTTTGGCGTAAAATTCACTTAAAACAAGCTCATCCAAACGGGCTCTAAGTCTTGTCCGAAAATATTGCCTAAGGAGTCATCGTTCTCATTCAAGAAGTGGAGAAAATATTATTTCTCAACCCTTAAAGGTTAAGAGGGTAAAGTGAAATTTACTCTAAAATTTATTTATTTATATTTTCGAACAGTAATTGTATCAAACAAGTTGTACTAATAGGACTAAGAGAAATTAATAAGAAGCAACAAGAAAAATGAAAAAGGAAAATCAAAGACTTCAATTTCTCGAAGTGTTTGGTACTAGAGCTATCAAAATGGGTTTGGTCCGTGAGGCCAGCCCAATCCAGCCCGCTACTTGAAGAAATAGCGTGGGATAACCATTTTTTAACATGGTATTTAATTTTTATTCAGTATTTTTAATGTTGAGCACAAACAGCCACTACTCTATTAAAATTAATACGAAAAGACGTTGTTACCCTTTCTTCATGAGTGTTGTGTAAATATTAAGGACAGAGTGTCCTTAACATTTACACTGCACACATGAAATTAAGGACGCCGTGTCCTTAATATTTACACTACACATATGAAGTTAAGGACATCATGCCCTTAATATTTACACAACACTCATAAAGTTAAGGACATTATGTCCTTAACATTTACACTATACATATGAAGTTAAGGACATGAGATCCTAAAGCTTAACAACAGAAGGTGCAAATACAAGTTAAGGACATTATGTCCTTAACATTTACACTGCACACATGAAGTTAAGGACGTCGTGTCCTTAACATTTACACTGAAAATATAAAGTTAAGGACATGATGTCCTAAAGTTTAACAACGGAATGTGCAAATACAAGACACTTTGTCCTTGATATTTACACAGTATTTATGAAGTTAAGGACATCATGTCCTTAATATTTACACAACACTTATAAAGTTAAGGACACTATGTCCTTAACATTTACACTGCACACATGAAGTTAAGGACATCATGTCCTTAATATTTACACTACACATATGAAGTTAAGGACATGAGGTCCTAAAGTTTTACAACAGAAGGTGCAAATACAAGTTAAGGACATTATGTCCTTAATATTTACACTACACACATGAAGTTAAGGACGCCGTGTCCTTAACATTTACACTGAACATATGAAGTTAAGGGCATGATATCCTAAAGTTTAACAACGGAAGGTGAAAATACAAGACACTTTGTCCTTAATATTTACACAGTATTTATGAAGTTAAGGACATCATGCCCTTAATATTTACACAACACTTATAAAGTTAAGGACACTATGTCCTTAACATTTACACTATACATATGAAGTTAAGGACATGAGATCCTAAAGTTTAACAACAGAAGGTGCAAATACAAGTTAAGGACATTATGTCCTTAACATTTACACTGCACACATGAAGTTAAGGACGTCGTGTCCTTAACATTTATACTGAAAATATGAAGTTAAGGACATGATGTCCTAAAGTTTAACAACGGAATGTGCAAATACAAGACACTTTGTCCTTGATATTTACACAGTATTTATGAAGTTAAGGACATCATGTCCTTAATATTTACACAACACTCATAAAGTTAAGGACAATATGTACTTAATATTTACACTGTACACATGAAGTTAAGGACACCATGTCTTTAATATTTACACTACACATATGAAATTAAGGACATGAGGTCCTAAAGTTTAACAACAGAAAGTGCAAATACAAGTTAAGGGCATTATGTCCTTAACATTTACACTACACACATGAAGTTAAGGACGTCGTGTCCTTAACATTTACACTGAACATATAAAGTTAAGGACATGATGTCCTTAATATTAGCACATGGGTATTTTTATCCGGGAGGGTAAAATATTATTAAGCACTGGCTAAAAAGTAAATACATTTTAAACGGTGGCTAAAGAGTAAAAATATCTCTAATTAGTGACTAACCGTGCACTCCCCCCCCTCCCCGGCGCTACTTGGGTAAGGTTGGGCTAGGATATTTTGAGTCCATTTAAAACGGAGGCTTATAAGACCGGCCCAAGTCAGCCCGCTAGCCCTTGAGGCTTGATCGATGCTGGGCCTGGGGCCAAAAATTAATTAAATTCAAATTAATTAACTATTAAATATTTAAAAAAATAAAAACTAAAAAAACTATTAACTATAATTCTCATTCTCCAACTCTAGATTGCTCATTTACCTTTCCATGTCAACTAGAATTTAGATTTTTGACATGCATATAATATGACAAAATTAATTTTTCTTTTGCTTAATTAATAACGAACTCAAAAACTTTTAGGTGGCCAATAATAATATTTTTTCAAAAGAAAATATTACTTTAAGTTTAAGTGGCCAATGATCAGTTTGTATTACTTTAATATATTATTAATATTTAAACTGCTCTTCAGTATAGAAAAGGATCAATTTTAAATACACAAAAAAACAAAAAGACCACTAGCAAATTTCAGGAATTTTAAAAATTTTATGGACTATAATGATGAAATCAGCAAATGAAGTTAATCCTAAATTAAAAAACCTCAACATATAAACTTATTGAAGCAATCTTTGAATCTGAGGAAAATGAATAAAAAGTATTAAGAAAATATTCATGTAACTTTAAAAAATAAAGAGTTAGAGATATAGAGAATTTGCATTTCAATTATGAGATTACTCGTCAAATATCAAAAATTTTGTACGCTTTAAGCAAACAGAAGTTATTTATATGATTAATCGACTACGTCACGAAAAAATATTTAAGAATTTAAAGAAATTCTTTTTTCTAAAAAAATTTGAAGGGGCGGCCCGCCCTAGCCCGTGGCCCTCTTAGGACTGGGTTGGGATGGTCATTTTAAGGCCCATTCATATGGCGGGCCAGCCCGTCCTAGCACACCAAATTTAAAAGTCCACAAGATTTAAGTTGGACTGGCCCGTTTTGACAGCTCTAGATTGACAGTAGAACTATCTCAATTTCATTCAGCACAATATTATATGAGAAAAAAGAATCGCCAATAGATAGGGGAAAATAGAGAAAAAGAGAAGAAAATGGTCTGTTAAACTTTTGATCTAAGATTACTTTCACAAATTGTTAGGTCCTATAGACACGCAGATCAATTGATCGAATCATGTTATATGTTTGTATCTTTTTTGGTATATTTCTCTTTTATTATCTGATTCATCGTTATTCAAAATTTGTTTTGCTAGCTTCCGCATAACACTTTATTATTTGGATTTTTAACACAAACTGACCAATCATAGTCAAAAGTTGAGGAGAAAATTTAAATTTTATTCTAAAAAAATTTATACGCGTGAAGTTCACGCATTTTACGTTGGAACTCCGCTACTAACAAATATAAGATTTGCTATAATAAGAATAAGAATAGATCAAAATTGTATCGAAAGATAAAATTGAGCAATTCTGAATTTAACGTACAAATTTTGAAAAAAAAATAATAATGTCGGCTAAAGCCTTTAATTGGAAAGAAAATGTCCAGCCTTTGACAGGTCAGCCACGAGCCACCGACTTGTATTGACTAGCGACTTGGTCATTCGGTCAAACCATAGTAGCCCAACTTATACATTTTCCTATTTTAAACAAATTCAAAGAAAATAAAACTATTTCTAAAATTGTTAGCTGGGAACATAGTGTCAATTTTCTTCTTCAAATATTCAACGGTCAATGTTCAAATAAAACGTATTACAAACCTTCTTCTTCTTCTTCTTCTAATTTTGACTGTTTCTTTTACCAAAATTTCTCTTTTTCCCTAACTCCAACCTTTCATTCTCATCTTTGAGCCAACCCCATATATATATACACCCCCTTCTTAAGAAGAGTGGTAAAAAAACACATATAACAAAATAAACCCCATCAAAATTTTGAACCAAACAATTACTTCTAAATCTCTCAATCTTTGTTCATTTTGTACATTATTTTTCTTACTTAGTTAATCACTATGATTTTTTGGAGACGTAGAAAGGACAAGGGAGCTGGAAAAAAGAAGATAACAAGATTGAATTCTTGTAAAGAACTTACAATTCCATCTCATTTTCTTTGTCCAATTTCTCTTGATTTAATGAAAGATCCAGTCACATTATGTACTGGAATTTCATATGATCGTGAAAACATCGAAAAATGGATCGAGGCGAAGAACTCAACGTGCCCTGTAACAAATCAAGTCTTGAGAAATTATGATCTTATACCAAACCATACTATAAGAAAAATGATTCAAGATTGGTGTGTGGAAAATAAAAACTATGGTATTGAAAGAGTTCCTACTCCAAGAATTCCTATCAATTCGTCTCAAGTATCGGAGATTTGTTCGAGGCTAATGGTTGAAACACATAGAGGGAATGAAAAAAAATGCAGGGAATTGGTGGGAAGAGTCAAGATTTTGGCTAAGGAAAGTGAAAGAAACAAGAAATGCATAGTAGAATGTGGTACAGGTAGTGTTTTTGCAACATGTTTTGAGATGTTCGCGAAGATTAGTGTAGAAAATTGCGCGGATTTATTGAAGGATTTGTTGTCTGGATTAATATGGATGTTTCCAATTGGAGAAGAGGGAAAATCAAAGTTAGGATCATCGATATCTTTACGTTGCATGGCATGGTTTTTGAAAGGTGAAGATTTATCAGCAAGGCAAAATGCAGTTATAGTAATGAAAGAGTTGCTTTCTTATGACCAAAGTTATGCAAATAATCTAACTGAAATTCAAGATTTGGCTGAATCTTTAGTCCAAATGGTGAAAGTACCGATTTGCCCCTCGACTACGAAAGCTTCCCTAATGGTAATTTACTCTATGGTGTCATCTACATTGGATGAAAATAGCAACAAAGTTGTGGCCAATTTTGTCAACATGGGGTTGGTTTCTTTGATTCTTGAAATTCTTGTGGATGCTGAAAAGAGTATAACAGAAAAGGCTTTAGCAGTTTTGGACAGTATTTGCAATTTTCAAGAAGGGAAAGAAAAGGCTTATGACAATGGATTGACAATGCCACTAATAGTCAAGAAAATTATGAGAGTTTCACAAATGGCCACTGAATGTTCAATTTCAGTTTTATGGAAACTTTGCAAAGGTGGACATGAGCTTTCAGTGATTGAGGCATTGGAATTAGGTGCTTTTCAGAAACTATTGGTGGTTTTGCAAGTTGGTTGTGGTGAAAACACTAAGGAAAAAACTACTGAGTTATTAAAATTGATGAATATTTACAAAGATAGAGTGGATTGTTTTGATGGATCAACTGGTTTCAAGTATCTGAAAAGGTCATATTGATTTTTTATGGGCAAAATCAAGCAATTTTTGTAGTACTTAGGAAAATTTTGTATAGATATAGAAAAAGTTGTTTACCCTTTAGAATTAACTATGAAATCATGATTTAGACTTTCTAAGTTTTGTCCTAATTGCTTTGTCAGTTCTATATTTCTGCATTGCGTACAAAAAGAAAAAGAAAAATATCTTGAGAAGAAATTTGTTGTTTAATTCTATTTTATTTAATTTAGGCCTGAGCATAAAATCGCCGCTTGTCCAAAATTCATAGACCTATCTCAATGATAGAGAGTTAGTTTGACCAATCCTTATTGCCAAAAGGGGCGGTGGGAAATTACAAATTACTAGTTCTGGTGAACCTATTAGATTTTGCTTAGGCCCTATATTTGTATTGAAAAATACATTAAATATGTATAAATATTCAATTGTGAACCTATTAAGTATAATGAGCTATGAGTTCAATGCAAGTTTAGACAGAGGCGAAGCTAGAATTTCAAGTTTATGGGTTTGATTTTCTAAACGTTTTAAGTTATTGGGTTCTAATATATATATATATATATATATATTCAATGAATTTCTTAAAATAAATACAGGGTTTGAAGCAAAGTTACTGGATTCGGATGAACCCGCTACCGGCACTCTAGCTCCGCCTTTAGAACCTATAAACTTGCTTATTAGGTTGGGATTGAGCTATGAACTAGTCAGTTTCTTGTACAAAAAATGAGTAACATTTAGACATTGGGAAACTATACACAAAATTGTTGAGGTTTTATTTTTTAAGATGTAATATTCTTAAAATGAGGGTGAATGGGAAATGGAGGGAAAATAAAATTTTGAATAAAATTTTAAGTTTCCCCCTCTTAACAATGAGACATTGTCCCATATTGGAAATGGAAGACATTTTTGGTGGGTATATATATAATTGCTCTTCTTGTAGCTCTTAAAGAGTTAAGAAGAAAGCAAGCCTCGCGTCGTCGTCGTCGTCGCTCGCTCGGCTCGGCTCGGCTACGGCTACGGATTCGGTCAATTGATTGATTAATTTTTTGGACCAAATTTATTTGTTAATAGTAAATATTAACGTAAGATTATCCGTATTTGTAACGGATATTTTCTAATCCGTGTATTGATAATTTGGCAGCCGGATAATGGTCTTCCCACCATGAAGTGCTTGCTCCACAAACATGAAGTGCTTGCTCCACAAATATGTAATGCTTGCTCCACCATGAAGGGTGGACGTTTGGTCTTGCACTCCTTCTTGGCTGCTATATATATGAGCAGCAAATGGTGAAGAAAGACACCAAAAACTCAACATACAATTCGCTCAACAAATTGGCTATACTTTGCACTCCTTCCTCTTAGAACTTCCATACGTTTTTCTGAGTATATACTCCTTCGTTCTGCATTGTTTTTAACTTCAAACAAAGCAACTGTAAGTGTGATTTGCTACCGAACTTTGTGTTCGCTGAAACACTGGGGTTTGAAGTACCGCTACACCAGTGTGTTATTCGTTCTATCCTGGGAGGAAATAATCCATTACCTTGGGTACTAGGAGGGGATTAAATTCCTTAAGGAAACACTGTGAATTCAGTGGGCTCGAATTTATAATTGTTTCATTACGTTAATTTATATTTTGCAGAATTAGAATTATTATTTACAAATACAGCAATATTGACGGGAAACAACAATCTTAAGGAATTTAATATTTATTTCTGTATTTGTAGTATTCTAATTATTCTGCAAACTAAAACCTTTGTGGTTTGTGTACTCCCGTTTTGGAGAGTTAAGCCTTCGTGGCGTTTTGTTGGATATTAAAATCTACGTGATTTTTACTCCAGTTTGAAAACGTGTATTAAACGTTTGTTTGTGTCATTCTTTTACAGAAAAGATGATGACTGAAAACGAAAACCAAGCTGTTCCGATGGCGACTGCCAACGCAACGACAAGCCGAACACCGGCGTTGGCACCGGCAGAAAAACCCGGAAAATTTTCCGGGATTGATTTCAAACGCTGGCAGCAGAAGATGTTCTTCTACTTAACTACGTTATGTCTACAGAAGTTCATCAAGGAAGATGTTCCTGATCTGCCGGATAAAACTCCAGATAATGAACGCTTTCTCGTGATTGAAGCGTGGAAGCATTCTGATTTTTTATGCAAGAATTATATTCTTAGCGGACTGGATGATAATCTGTATAATGTATACAGTAGCATGGAGACATCCAAAGAATTGTGGAATGCGCTTGAAAAGAAATAAAAGACTGAAGATGCCGGGATGAAGAAATTCGTTGCCGCAAAATTTCTGGACTACAAAATGATAGATAGCAAGTTTGTTATTACTCAAGTCCAGGAATTGCAAGTGATTATTCATGATCTACTTGCTGAAGGTCTTGTAATCAACGAAGCATTCCAAGTAGCAGCAATGATTGAGAAGTTGCCTCCATTGTGGAAGGACTTCAAAAATTATTTGAAACACAAACGAAAGGAAATGTCCCTTGAAGATCTCATTGTTCGGTTGAGAATCGAAGAGGACAATAAAGCTGCTGAAAGGAGAGGCCGTGGAAATTCAACAATAATGGGAGCAAATATTGTTGAAGCTAACAAGAAGAGGAAGAAGGCTTCTGGTCCGAAATACAACCCAAGTAAGAAGCGGTTCAGTGGAAACTGCTACAACTGTGGGAAAACTGGACACAAGTCTACGGAGTGTCGTGCTCCGAAGAAAGACAAGAAAAGGGGTCAAGCAAACATGGTAGTAAACCATGATGATGTTGATAACTTGTGTGCCATGCTCTCTGAATGTAACTTGGTGGGAAATCCTAAAATGTGGTGGTTTGATTCAGGAGCCACTCGCCATGTTTGTGCAGTTAGAGAGGCTTTTGCTACCTATGCTCTTGCTGAACCCGGAGAGACAGTTTATATGGGAAATGCTTCAACAGCAAAAGTTGAAGGATATGGGAAGGTATTTCTAAAAATGACTTCTGGCAAGGTCATGACTTTGAACAATGTCCTTCATGTTCCCGAAATGAGAAAGAATTTAGTCTCTACTGGACTTCTTGTTAAGCACGGTTTTAAGTGCGTTTTTGTATCCAACAAGGTTGTAATTAGTAAGAATGGAATATTTGTGGGAAAAGGTTACCTCACCGAGGGCCTTTTCAACCTAAATGTAATGGTTGTTGAAAATAATAATAATATTTCAGCTTCTTCTTACTTACTTGAGTCAAATGATTTATGGCATGTACGTTTGGGTCATGTCAATTATAAAACCTTGCGGAAAATGATTAACTTGGAAGTACTGCCCAAGTTTGAATGCGAAAAATCAAAATGTCAAACATGTGTGGAATCTAAGTATGTTAAACATCCTTATAAGTCAGTTGAAAGGAATTCAAATCCTTTAGACTTAATTCACACAGATATTTGTGACATGAAGTCAATACCATCTCGCGGTGGAAAGAAGTATTTCATAACTTTTATTGACGATGGTACTCGATATTGCTATGTTTACTTACTGAATAGTAAAGATGAAGCAATAGACGCATTCAGGCAATACAAAAATGAAGTTGAAACGCAACTTAACAAGAAAGTAAAAATGATAAGAAGTGATAGGGGTGGTGAATATGAATCTCCTTTTGAAAAAATATGTTTAGAATATGGAATTATTCATCAAACAACAGCCCCTTACACGCCCCAATCTAATGGGATTGCGGAAAGAAAGAATCGCACATTAAAGGAGATGATGAATGCGTTGTTGATAAGTTCTGGTTTGCCACAGAACTCGTGGTGGGAAGCCATTCTTACGGCTAATCGAATATTAAATCGAGTGCTCCATAGTAAAACACAATCCATTCCATATAAACAATGGAAAGGAAGGAAACCCAACTTGAATTATTTTAAAGTGTGGGGGTGTTTGGCAAAAGTGCAAGTTCCTAAACCCAAAAGGGTAAAGATAGGACCGAAAACCGTTGATTGTGTTTTCATAGGATATGCGACAAATAGTAAAGCATATCGATTTCTGGTTCATAAATCAGAAAATCCCGACATTCATAATAATACGGTTATAGAATCAGATAATGCTGAGTTCTTTGAAAATATATATCCGTATAAAAAGGAATGTGAGTCGTTTGGTGAAGGATCTAAACGATCTCGGGAAGAAACAAAAGAAAGTACATATAATCAGGAGGATCCAAGACGTAGTAAACGTCAAAGAACGTCTACTTCATTTGGACCAGATTTTGTGACTTTCTTATTGGAGAATGAGCCTCAAACATTTAAAGAAGTTATGACTTCTTCGGAATCATTGTTTTGGAAAGAGGCAGTCAATAGTGAAATAGAATCCATATTGAATAACCATACATGGGAATTGGTTGATCTTCCTCCTGGAAATAAACCTTTGGGTTCTAAATGGATTTTTAAGAGAAAAATCAAAGATGATGGCACTATTGATAAATTCAAGGCAAGACTCGTAGTCAAAGGGTATAGACAACGAGAAGGTCTAGACTACTTTGATACATACTCTCCAGTTACAAGAATTACGTCCATACGGATGTTAGTAGCATTAGCTGCAGTGTATGGTCTTGAAATTCATCAAATGGATGTTAAGACGGCCTTCTTAAATGGAGAGTTGGAGGAAGAAATTTACATGGAACAACCTGAAGGGTTTGTGGTTCCAGGTAAAGAAAAGAAGGTATGTAGACTTGTTAAGTCTCTTTACGGACTAAAACAAGCACCCAAACAATGGCATGCGAAATTTGACCAAACAATGTTGTCAAATGGTTTTAAGATAAATGAATGTGATAAATGTGTGTACATTAAAAATGTTCCAAATCACATAGTCATTGTTTGCCTATATGTGGATGATATGCTGATAATGAGTAATGACATTGCCAACATAAATGCTACTAAGCGTATGCTCAATAGCAAGTTTGATATGAAAGACTTGGGAGTTGCTGATTTAATTCTGGGAATTAAGATCCATAAGACTCCTCAAGGTCTGGCATTGTCACAATCTCATTATATTAAGACAGTACTTGAAAAATTCAAGCACTTGGGCTTTAAAGTTGCAAAGACTCCAATTGACGTGAATCTTGCATTAGCAAAGAACAAAGGCCAAAGCATATCACAATTGGATTATGCTCGTGTGTTGGGATGCTTAATGTATATCATGAATTGTACACGACCAGATATAGCTTGTGCTATAAGTAAACTGAGTCGATATACGAGCAATCCAGGCCAATCTCATTGGATGGCAATGAAACGAGTTTTGGGATATTTAGAACATACCCAGAACTTTGAATTGCACTACAGTAATTTCCCTGCGGTGATTGAGGGATACTGTGATGCAAATTGGATCACCGGTTCAACTGATTCTAAGTCCACGAGTGGATATGTATTCACTATTGGTGGAGGAGCGGTATCTTGGAAGTCGTCCAAACAAACATGTATTGCCCGCTCTACAATGGAGGCTGAATTCATAGCCTTAGATAAAGCCGGTGAAGAAGTTGAATGGCTCCGGAATTTCTTGAAAGACATTCCATTTTGGCCCAAACCGTTGGCACCAATATGCATACATTGTGATAGTCAAGCGGCAATTGGAAGGGCTGAGAACGTCATGTATAACGGTAAATCTCGTCATATACGACGAAGACATAAAACCGTTAGGCAATTACTCTCTAGAGGAATTATCACGATTGACTATGTAAAGTCAAGTGATAATGTGTCGGATCCACTTACAAAAGGCCTAACTAGAGAGGTAGTTGAGAAATCATCAAGGGGAATGGGGCTATGGCCGAGAACAAGTCATTGTGGCGGTAACTCTACCTAGAAGACTGGAGATCCCAAGATCTAGGTTCAAGGAGATCAAACAAAGTCATTAATGACGGTTCAACATTGTCAAATAAAATTTTAGTCCATTCTCGTGATGAGACAATGTTCAGTACCAAGGATAAAGCATTAAGGCTTTTTAATGATTTCTAAATTTGATACGGGGTATATCAAATAGTGTATCTACAGGATGACACGTTTAGGAATCACCTATTTAAGTGTGAAGTGTGAGCCGCTTCAAGGAGAACTTAGTAAGGCCAGTTCTCTACGCATTTATGAAACCAGACGGTGTTCATGGCTGAAACGAACACAACAATGAGAACCAAAGATGGTTAAGGGTTGATTGTGTGACTTATGGTTGTCTAGGTATACACCAAAGATCGACGGTTCAAAGATATCAAATCTACCGATTGACCGAGTATATCCGACATAAGTTTACTACGGAAAGTTCAAAGGGAAACCTACTTATCCAGATGCAATTAATCCTTGCTTGTAAATCACACAGTTTTTTCATGCATACTTCCGTGATATAGCCATTCCCCATTCATGTGGGGGATTGTTGAGGTTTTATTTTTTAAGATGTAATATTCTTAAAATGAGGGTGAATGGGAAATGGAGGGAAAATGAAATTTTGAGTAAAATTTTAAGTTTCCCCCTCTTAACAATGAGACATTGTCCCATATTGGAAGTGGAAGACATTTTTGGTGGGTATATATATAATTGCTCTTCTTGTAGCTCTTAAAGAGTTAAGAAGAAAGCAAGCCTCGCGCCGTCGTCGTCGTCGCTCGCTCGGCTCGGCTTCGGCTTCGGCTTCGGCTTCGGCTTCGGCTTCGGCTTCGGCTTCGGCTTCGGATTCGGCTTCGGCTTCGGATTCGGATTCGGCTTCGGCTTCGGATTCGGATTCGGATTTGGTCAAATGATCGATTGATTGATTAATTTTTTGGACCAAATTTATTTGTTAATAGTAAATATTAACGTAAGATTATCCGTATTTGTAACGGATATTTTCCAATCCGTGTATTGATAATTTGGCAGTCGGATAATGGTCTTCCCATCATGAAGTGCTTGCTCCACAAACATGAAGTGTTTGCTCCACAAATATGTAATGCTTGCTCCACCATGAAGGGTGGACGTTTGGTCTTGCACTCCTTCTTGGCTGCTATATATATGAGCAGCAAATGGTGAAGAAAGACACCAAAAACTCAACATACAATTCGCTCAACAAATTGGCTATACTTTGCACTCCTTCCTCTCAAAACTTCCATACGTTTTTCTGAGTATATACTCCTTCGTTCTGCATTGTTTTTAACTTCAAACAAAGCAACTGTAAGTGTGATTTGCTACCGAACTTTGTGTTCGCTGAAACACTGGGGTTTGAAGTACCGCTACACCAGTGTGTTATTCGTTCTATCCTGGGAGAAAATAATCCATTACCTTGGGTACTAGGAGGGGATTAAATTCCTTAAGGAAACACTGTGAATTCAGTGGGCTCGAATTTATAACTGTTTCATTACGTTAATTTATATTTTGCAGAATTAGAATTATTATTTACAAATACAGCAATATTGACGGGGAATAACAAAAATTTCATAATTCAAATTATTAAGAGATAGGAAATTATAAAGAATAAAGGAGGACTATATCACCAACACTTCTATGATGGATCAAAGTTTGAGAAAAGAGTGCATATTCTCAATTCTTTTTACTTTTAAACATACAAAAATTTGCAAAATAGGAAAATAATTACAGTTTTCTAGTAATAGAAGCATTGGTCATTAATATATGATTTTTTTTTCCCTTTATTTTTCGCCATGAGCCGTGTTTTACCAATTTCGTGTTATTCTATTCATGATCGTAGACTATACTACCTTTCATATTATATTGTTTCTTCTTTAATTTAATGGTTAATTATCTTGATTAGCTAGATCGTAATGTGAATTAGGAAATTTTCTTAAAATATAGAAAGTTGTGTGTCAATATGTCTGAAATCAAGCAGGCACAGATAATGCAATGTAATTCTCCTACTGCTGATTCCTGAATGAATGTTTAAATTCCAGAAGAAAAAAGAATAAAGATTTGGGTGCAATCGTGACATTAGTGAAACCTTCTTCTCAAAGTAATAATATTGATAACAATATGATAATGAGTATGACTTTGTCTTTGTTAATTTGAAAAGAAACTAAGTCTCCGAATGTTTCAAGTCTGCCAGCTTTTGTCACACGACACATAGATGGAATCGTCTAATCGAAAAAATTGGGTGCTATCATAAAACTTTATATCGGTTATATTTATGAGTTGGAGATAAGTTTACGAGGTGGACTCGAACCAAAGGTGGTATTTCTTTTGTTTTTCACTCGGTATCTCGGTATCTTATATTGTATTAGAACCGATTGATCTAGATTCTTGTCATATAAGATTCGTTAACGGAAAAAACGCTCCCTAAAAATAATTCATTTCCACTTGACCCCCTCACCACCCAGGGTGGCTTTAGATTACAGAAAGAGTATTAATTTTGTTTGACATATTCTTATTTTCTACATATTTGCAAATACGACTGTATACGGGTAAAACTGAACCCGTTGCATGACTCGACTTCCCGGTAAGTCGAGCGGAGTGGGAAGATGACTGTAACGTATCGGAGTCCGAACGAAGAACCTTTCGTATCAGGGATCGGGCAAACACCTGCCCTCGGGGATATCGGGGTCATATTCTCGAGGTCTGATTTAAGTGTTGAGATTTCGGAGAGCATCACCGAGCAGCTGCACACGACTAACAAAGGGTCATGATATCCGTACCTAACCGGATATCACGCGTGAATCTCGGCTCGTATCAGTGATCGTAGTAGTGGAAGATTTTTATCTTTTTTAGAATTGTACTTGGGGTAAAACTCTCATATTATATAAAGGGAAAATATTATTATTCATAAAAATAATGTAACACGCATATCAAGGCAATATACTTTTATTTTCTCTCCTATTCAAAGTTCTCACTTTTGTTCATCAGTTCTTCATGTTGTGATCCCGGGATCGAAGGCAGGCATTACATTGAGCTGTTACTGAGTCTGGGATCACTCCTTTTAATTGGTTTGACAATTTATTACATCATTTATCTGTCTAATCTAACGTTATTTATCATTTGTATTGAATTGATTCACATATCCTTAAAACTATACATAAATTCAATTGTTATCCGTCTTTTAGGGTAAACAGTTTGGCGCCCACCATGGGGCTAAGGATAATAATGGCAATTTGATACAAATTTTCATAACACGCTCTATTTTACACTTGCTCTTGGAGCTTTTAATTCCACATCAAATTAAAAATGTCAAACTCCCAATCTGCCCATTTGAACATTGACGATGAGTCCGGCCACCATGGCGAGAACAACAACGTGGTGCCCAGTAACGAGGTGCCCCTTGCTGACCTCAACAGAGTCCCAGTCGCGAATCTGATCGATGTTAACTCACACATGACTATCGAAGCAAACTTGCCTTCTAACCCCGAAAACAGCATTCGCGAGAGAGCCCAGAGTACACACGATAGCGAAGGTGATGGGATCAACTTGCGTGTGATCTTTGAAATGTTACAGGCTCAACAGGCAGTGATAGCCTAGTTGCAGAACCAAAGTCGATCCTGAACCATCTCGGGAAAATACTCGCAGAAATAAACCGGCCACTGAAAGGTCGGGTGAAGCAGAACATGGGACCAACCCCGAGATAATAAATATGCTTGAGGAACTGACAAAAACGGGTGAGTTTGGGAGAAAATAAGATTGAAGCCAACTAAAAAAATGAAAATCTATAACTCCATGGTCGATCAAATCCCAGGAGCACCACCGATACTGAAGGGCCTGGATTCCAAGAAATTTGTCTAAAAGCCTTTCCCTTCGAGCGTAGCTCTGAAGCCGATCCCAAAGAAGTTCCGTATGGACGAAATTCAAGAGTATAATGGAACAACTGATCCAAATGAACATGTGACCTCCTACACATGTGCCATCAAGGGGAACGACTTGGAAGATGACGAAATCGAATTCGTTCTGCTGAAAAAGTTCAGAGAGACCTTGTCAAAAGGAGCTATGATATGGTATCACAACTTAACCCCAAATTCTATTGACTCGTTTGCTATTCTTGGAGATTCCTTTATGAAAGTGCACGTCAGGGCCATCAAGTTCGAAATCAGGAAGTCAAACATTTTCAAAGTAAAGCAAAGAGATAACGAGATGCTCAGGGAATTCGTGTCGAGGTTTCAAATGAAATGGATGAATCTGCCTCCGGTCGCGGATGATTGGGCCATTCAGGCATTCACCCAAGGACTCAACCCCCAAAGCTCATTGGCTTCACAACAATTGAAACAAAATTTGATAGAATACACAGCGGTAACTTGGGCTTACGTCCATAACAGGTACCAATCAAAAATTAGGGTCGAAGATGATCAGCTCGAGGCCCATTCCGGGTTCGTTTATCCCGTCAGAACTAGTGACAGATCCAAAAGAGCCATTGATTATGAACCAAGATCGAACAGATATTGGTATCAACCATACAATGGAGATCGAAGGGGTAATATGTTTGTACGCAACCCTGCGAGGAGTGAAAGAATAAGCTATCGAGGTCATAATAACCGGGGACTCGTGAGCAAAAACGGTTTTGACAGACCCATCGGTTCTAAGAAAGCACCAAGGTTATCTGAGTACAACTTCAGCGTCGACGCTGCCGGCATCGTATCAGCCATCGGACGTATCAAAGATACTAAGTAGCCTCGACCATTGCAATTTGATACTCCCCAAAGGGACCCCGACCAAATGTGTAAGTATCATGGTACTCACGGCCATATAACCGAAGACTGCCGACAACTGAGAGAAGAAGTAGCCTGATTATTCAATAACAGACACTTCCAAGATTTTCTGAGTGATCGCGCCAAAAATAACTTCAGGAATAAGGACTCCAACAAGCAGACCGAGCAAGAGAAACCTCAGCGCATCATTAATATTATCATTGGTGGAGTTGACGTCCCCCAAGGGCCAATGTTAAAGCACACTAAGGTGTCCATTACAAGGGAAAAACGGACTCGAGATTATGTACCAGAGGGAACCGTATCTTTCAAGGATGAGGACGCTGAAAGCATAGTGTAACCACATAAATGAATCTCGAGTTAAGCGTGTGTTAATTAATACAGGTAGCTAGGCCAATATCTCATATCGAGGGTCGTGGAACAGCTGGGTCTACAAGACCAAAGAGTGTCTGCAGTCCGAGGTTTAAATGGATTTAACATGGTATGCGAGACTACTAAAGGTGAGATAACCTTGCTGGTAAACACCGTCAGAACCATTCAGGAAACAAAGTTCTACGTGATCAAAGGGGAAATGAGATACAATGCTCTATTCGGAAGGCCATGGATTCACAACATGAGGGAAGTACCCTCGACACTACATCAGGCTTTGAAATTCCCCACACTAGGAGGGATCAAGACTGTTTACGGAGAGCAGCTAGCCATAAAAGAAATGTTTGTTGTCGATGATGTGACCCTGATATCCACACTCTCGACATCATATAACCCGAGTTTGTCTACAAAGGAAGAAACCAAATAGCAATCACCGACTCTGGCCTCGAGCGAACCAGAAAAGCAGGAGACATGCGAGGATGATGATTAACGAGTCCCTAGGTCGTTCATAGCTCCTGACAATTCGGATGCCAACCAGTCAACTATTGAGTAGATGGACCAAGTCAGATTGATCGAGCACTTGCCCGGTCGGAAGGTATACCTAGGCACGAGGCTAACCCCCGAGCTCAGGAAGAAACTCATTGAATTCCTTATAGCTAACATATATTGTTTTGCTTGGTCTTACCTTGATATAACAAGGATCCCGCCAGAAATAACCAGTCATAAGTTGAGCTTGGACCCGAAGTTCCACTCGGTTAAACAGAAGATGAGGCCACAGTCCGAAGTCAAGCATGCATCCATCAAAGATGAGGTATCCAAACTCCTTAAAAAAAGTTATATTCGGGAAGTTAGGTACCCGGATTGGTTAGCTAATGTAGTAGTAGTGCCTAAAAAAGGAAATAAATTAAGAATGTGTGTAGACTACAAAGACTTGAACAAGGCATGCCCTAAGGACTCTTTTCCTTTGCCTAACATCAATCGCATGATCGATGCGATGGCCAGCCACGAGATACTCAGCCTTTTCGATGCCAATTCCAGGTACAACTAGATCCGGATGGATCCGAGAGACCAAGAAAAGACTTTATTCATCACTAAATACGGCACCTATTGTTATAACGTAATCTCGTTCGGACTAAAGAATGTCGGTGCCACTTGGCAGAGGCAAAAAACCTATTAGGCAGTGCCCAAACCTAAAAGGCTACGGCCACCCTAAAAATGGTTCGGAGACGTCCGAAGCCCGTAGTCAAAACATAAGGCCTTCAACAAAATTCCAAACTTGTTCAAATTTTACCCTCGGAAAAATTATAGTCTAAGAACATTTAAACAAGCATCTTGGGGAAAGCTTCCGGTCACTTTGAGACCCCATAAGTTTCAAGCAAAACTTGCATCGAGGACAAGTCTTGTTCGGACCTCCAAAAAATGACTTATTACTACATCTTATTACGTGTTAAGGCATTTGAAATCTTTGTAATTGTAAAAAAGATGCTAAAGGTTATAGACATGAAAAATTCCAAAAGGGAAAAAACTTTATATATACATCCCAGAATGTTTTACAAAGGCCAATGAAAATGGCCTCAACAAGATAAATATACAACATGCAAAAACAAGGACAGAAATTTCCAAGGCACCTACGCCTAATCTTCACCAGAACCCGCCTTGTCACCAGAGTCGTCGAGGCCTTCATCATCTTTGGGTTCATCGGAGCCCTTAGAACCTTCTTCATTCTCAGGTTCAGCCAGCTTCTTGGTGTCGACCTCAAGCACTTTCACCTCCTCGATCTCTGTCGATAGGTCGAAGTCTCTTACATGGATCTCTTCAAGTATCTCCCTCCTAGATAGCCGACTCACGTACTTGCCGGGAGTTTTCAAGTGAGCCTCTACTGCTTCGACCTCATCCCTATACTAGGCCACCATCTCTTCAGCATCAGCCCTAGTTACTTCCGACTTGTACCTAGTTATTTCGAGCTCCTTGCCAAGGGCATACCATTCAGTAATGGCCGAGCCTAGTTGAGCTTGAAGGTCCTCGTTTTGTCGAGCCCGTGCAACGGCCTTCTATTTTGCCACTCGGAATTGAACCTCTATCGATGCCAGTTGTGCCTAGGCGGTCTCCTTCTCTGAAGCCAGCCGGTCTATTTTTCCCTTTCAAACTTCAGCCATGGCTTGGACCTCATTTATTTCAGATTGGATTTGGTCGATCTGGTCAATCTTATGTTGAACCTGCGAGGTTTGGTCGTTAGTCACCATGGATAAGTCTTCATTGCTAACTTCGAAAACCTTTACCTTTTCGACCAAGTCGGCATGCTCCTTCTGAGCTGCATCCAGCTCGGCCTGGAGATTCTTTACGACCCCGCTGTGTTACTCGCTAAGAAGCTAATACATGTCTCTTTTATCGACAAGCTTCTTGACCTCAGCCTCGAGATGGTTAACCTCTGTCCAGTACCAAAGAAATATTTTGTGATGGAGTACCGAGGCCTGCGAAAGGATAAAAGGAAGAGGACATGAGAAATATCAAGGACTAAGTCAAAGGTCGAAAGAGCGTAATGATGCCTTACATGATTCAGTGCATGTTGTGCCTTGTTGAACAGGCACGGTACGTCTACCTCATTCATTTTTGCCTGGTCTGCTTCGGTCACCAAGCATCAAAGGTGGCTCGCTACTTGATGTCTCCCAAACTCACACCACAAATATAGGTAATGAGGCGGTCGAAGCAATAATAAAACCCAACGCAAGTTGGAGATGAATCCTGAGGGAGTTAGAATTTGGATTGGGTATATATTCAGTGTAATTGTACGATATGCCTTAGATTACACTTCCACATTCTTGTTTGTTGTTTCTACTTCTACTTTAAACTATTGATTGCAATTATAAAACTATTAGACAATATTTTTGGTTTTGGTTGTATTCCAAATGACAAAAGATCTAGGGTCGTGACTTCCACCTGGGTGGTTACCTAATGGGTTGTAAAATCTAGGGCATGTTTTATTGGTCGGGGTTGTAATATAGCAATCACACGCAATTACCCACTCTATACTTCCCGGTAGTTTGAGTGATTTTGCCTAATTTGGCTTTCTCAAGTTCAAATAGGTATTGCACAAAACAAGTGATACATGCTCAAGTCGGTCTTACTATCTCTAGATTCAACACTTTAATTTGGGCTATCAATTTCTTGAGTTCACCCCAATTTCTTGTTAGCCAAGTTTTTCTAGACTTAGTCTCTCTTTCTCAAGTAGAGAATAAGTCAATTAGGCATGAATCAATGTTTGCAACCATTAATTCTTGAATTCAAGCAAGAACTAGGCTAAATATTACTAACCCAAGCACAAACAAGTCCTAAATAAAACACCCATTAAGTACCCACACTAGGGTTGGGCCACAACCCTAGCAAGAAATTTAGCTACTCATGAAAAATGAATAAATACAAGAAGAAATTAAGATAGAAGGCATAATAATTGATTAGGTAAAGAAAATTTAATGTTTAGAAGCTAATCTAGTACAAGATTACTCAAAACAGTAAAGAAAAACGGCTTAGGTGCTCTCCCAAAACAAAACTTACCCTAAAAATAACAAAAAGTTATATTTATACTAAGTTGAAAATATTTAACAAAAATGCCTCCGCGGAGGTTGTGCGGCCGCACAATTTTGTGTGCGGTCCGCACTCTGAGCTTGACTGGTCAACTGGGCCTTCTGCGGTCGCATAAAAGTGGGATGCGGCCGCACTTCATCTAATTGTGCGGACCGCATATTTCTGAGTGCGGTCGCACACTTGACTTAGGCTCGGACTTGGACCTTCTTCTACCGACCGCATAATTATGAATGCGGTCGCACCTTTGAATCTCGCGACCTCACAATAATAGTGCGGCCCACACAACTTCAATTAAGGCTCTCTGATTCTGATCGTTTGCGGGCCACATAATAGTGTGTGCGACCGCACTTGGTATCCTCTGGCCGCACAATAATGGTGCGGTCCGTATTTCTTCAGCTTGCCCAAAATTCCAACTCTCTGAATCTCTCTTATGCGGCTGCACCAAAATTATATGGCCCCATACTCTGAAGGTAATCTGATAGGGCATCATTGTTTGCGTCCGCACACAGTATTGTGTTGTCCGCACTGTAAGCATTTTTGCCTTGTTTTGGTCCTTGTCCAATTTTTGACTCCTTTTGAGTTGATTTTCACTTCTTTGGCTCGTTTCCCAATATTCCTGCAAGAAAGCTCATTTCATTAGTTCTCAGGAATACCTTTAAGTATTTTTGAGCTAAAACGCGAGTAAAAGAGAGTAAATAAGCGGTCAAAATCCCTACTTATCAACTCCCCCAAACTTAAACTTTTGCTTATCCTCAAGCAATTAAGGCAATTCCCACATCCACTAGAAAAATGGATATTTCAGTTGGCCTAAGGTGAATCAATCACATATCAATTGGGACCAACAATTACCCACAACACATATGAATTATCAACAATGCAATGATTAGACGGTTTGAGTACAATATTTCTAATGTGACACTAGAGCATCAAGAGTTGACTTTATTCATCAAGGAAGCTCGCTATTTCATGTAGGCTATTGTGGATCCCAAACTCCTCCTCCTATACTCTCCATTATCACATCTCACTTTAGAATGCAACACTCGATGCAAGGATTGTGAATAGTTTGCTCATTTCTCTCAAAAGAATGTCACAAGTCCGACTCTAAGTGCCATAAGCTTGTCCCTTATGTAAATCACCATTAATGTAAGCTCACTCAACTTGAAATCATGTAGGTCTTTTGCGGGATGTAATGAAGGCTTTTGGACTAAGGTAGGACTTATTGGAATAGAATGGTTTCATCTTTCCTTAAGCACTCCATTTTCTCTTTTGGCTCATACTTTGTCGACTCTTTGAGTCAATTCCTTTTTCCTCAGGGGAACTAGAGAGACGTAACGTCACTCTTTCTTGGTCATGACATTCATTTTTCTCCTTTTCAATTTACTCCATGCCTTTCATCATTGTTTTCTTTGAATCCCTTCAACTTTCTACCTTATTCACCTTCTTTTTGGCATTTCTCTTTTTGTTCTTTCTTTTCTTTGCCTTCCCTTTTTTTTCTTTCTCTTCTTTGTACCTTTTATCACTTTCAAACTCCTCGTCTCTCCCCCAAACTTATGTTTTTGCCAATTGTTTCTCAAGAATGCTAAGAAAATATTGTGTGCCAAGAGAGGGTCATTACAAAACGGATAAAGGCTTGTAACGTGGTTATTGAAAGAAAAGAAACAAAAAGGCTTAGGCTCAAATGGGTTGACTAGGGATATCACATTGGTAGGCTATGGAAGATTTCAAACTTCAAATCGGATCAAGGAGAGCCTACAATCATTTCTCAAGCGAATCTACACTTAGAATTTCGCCTAGAAAAATATTCGGGGCAAGTTCTAGACTATTAGCACGGGAACTTGGACTTGCAATTCAATACCTCCCCTTTCACGCTGCTGGATTGCTAAAGAGAAAGGAGTCAAGGGCCCACAATAACCCTAGTTAAGATTGAGAATCACAAATGGCTCGACTGAACCACTCGATGAGTGTTTAAGTCAACACAAAAGTCAAAAGGTCACAACTAGAGCTATTTTATGCCAACAACTTTATTTTTAACCATAAGGTCGGAGGTAAATGTGTTGGTACCAAGTGAAGCCTTATTGAGACCCTTTTATTCATTACTACTATATTTGCCTAAACATAAAATAAAACGGACTCAATCCTTTAAGAAGGTTGTCATGTCATCCATCGTTAGGAAGAGCCACCCGGTTCACACAAAATACACCTTTGGAAAGAACCGTGGCATTAAGAAAACCAAAGGCTTATTGATCACTCAAATGTAAAAAGAATCTAACAAATAAAAAAGAAACTACTAAAGTAAATAAGAAGTTATACTACTAAGAAATACAAAGTAAAGAAGCTACGAAATAAACTACGGAAAGCAAGATAAATGAATATACAAACCGATGTAAAATGAATATATACATAAGGGAGACTGAATATATACATCAAACGAATGGGGAGAATATATACATACCAAATAGAAAATAAAGATAAAGGAAACAAAATAGTATAAGAGTTATTACAGGCCACATGTCAATGTCAATCAATCAAAATAGACCACCCCCCGAATAAAAATAAGCATTGTCCCCAATGCTTAACAAAAATAAGAACAGGGAAGGGTAGAGAGTTAGGAGAACTCCCTATGTGGTCTCAGTCTGCATAGGATCCGCAACACCCTCTATCTCCTCTAGTTGTATCTCATCATCACCTAGCTGAGGGACAACAGGGTTGGTGAGCATCTGTATCATCTCTTAAGTGGTGTCGACAGTCGCAACCGGCTCCTCAGACTGGCCGGCTGCTATATGTGATGCCTCTGGTACTGATGGTGCTGCCTGTGCTGCTGGGTCTGAAGGTGCTCCCTCCATAAGTAAGTCCAGTGGTAGATCTCCGGCACATGGAATTTTGGCAACCACTTTTCTCAACTTGTCCACTGACCTCTTCGATGCCTGAGACTTCCGCATCTTCTTTGTTTGCTTTCCCAACACCTCAATGACCTCCCCATGTGCCACTAGAGTCTCCATAATGGTCTTATGGTTGTCCAGAATCTTCTTCAATGTTTCCTACACTGACGGAGGTACATGTGGTGTTGTTGGGGCTACTGACAGTGCTGCAACAACACTAGATATGTCAGACAGATTTAAAGTAGATGCCTGTATCCAGTTGTTGAGACTCGCTAATGTCTAGGAGACTCGTAGCGCAGTCTGTGGATAAGTGGATGAAGCTGGAGCTGATAATGAAGTTGGTGGTCTAGAAGACGACAGTGGTGGCATGGTTAATGTCCCGGTGGAAGGACCAACTGCTATGGAAGGCTCAGCAACTGAATTAATAACTACTACCGCTGGCTCCTCAGACTGGCCAGCGGAGGTAGTTGACTTACCCTTAAACTTCGGGTTATCAGCACCTTGCAGGTGATACCATGAGAAAGGCTTCTTGGCCTTTACTTCTGTATCATATTGCCTCGGCTCCACCTTTTGATCTTTGAAGTATTCTGTGAGGAAGTTCGGGTACGGGTATGATCTCTCATCTTTCTGGACAGCTAATGTGATGTTGGTGGACATGATGACACCAACATTAATCGGAAACCCAGCCATAATCGAAGCCACTATGACTACATGGGGAAGTGGGAGGTTGTTCTTATTTAGGCACGGATCAATGCGGCTGCACATAAATGTTTGCCACCATTTTGCTTCAAATTTAGGGTGGCCCGAACTATGGGAACCCCTGTTGTAAGCCACAGAGGTGTTGATACTTGAATAGCTAAAATCTCAGCTATCCACGGGCGAGCTGCACCACCCATAGCCAGTTTTTCCAAGTATTGGCCTGCCTCCACTTCTTCAAATCCCACATAAGAGTTCAAAGCACAGGAGTCGAATCGAATTTTCAAATTTCACACTTTTGTCACCATGTTACCCTTCTTAATGTGAGCCACATTGGCATAAAATTCATTAACCAAGTGCTCATTTGCATCGCGGACGCTTTGGGTGAAATATTTCCATCCTTTTCTCTCCTGGAAATTTAGAGGACATTTGGGTTGTGCTTGTCCAAATCCTTCATGAAGAATTGTCGCTCAAGAGTGAGCGATCTCTAGGTCCACCACTCTCTAAATATGTTGAAGGTAGTCAAGCTGACAAATCTGTCTTCCCACATCTCCCTTCTCCTCTACCTCTCTAAACCCCCCACTGTAGCATCACCCCCTATACCATAATCTTCATCATCAATATTGATTGGTGCAGCCGGAGAATGTGAGGAAGAGGGCTCAGAATCTGGGCTACCCTCTTCCGAACCTTCAGAAGAACTAGCAGCGGAAGATGACTCATCTATCAAGTGGAATCTACCCGGGACTTGTTGTGATTGGACTTCCGGTTGTGCTTGCACGGAGTTACCCTTAGAAGCTTCCCTAGATTAGAGATACTCACCGGTCTCGGAGGGTTCAGGAACTCTATTGGTGGTTGGTTTCTTGCCTATGGTCCTCTAAATGGCAGGTGGTAGGTTAATCTTCCCTCGGCCTCAGGAGGTTTCTGCCATCCCTTTTGATGTATCTCTTCCACCACGTGATCTAACCATTATCTACAATTCATACAATAAGAATCAGTTAGAGTTCATGTTCATATGATACAGCTATATGAATGACAGTTGCAGGCCAGTTGTGGAAAAACAAAAGACCTAGTGCGGATCGCACAAATATGAGTGCGGCCGTAGACTGCCAAGTGCGGACCGCACAAAAGTGAATGCGGCCTCATAACCAAAAGTGCGGACTGCACAATTTTGAGTGCGGCTGCACATCCCCAGGTTTAGAATACTGGGTTCTCTGAAGTTTGGAGTGCGGACCGCACATATTTTTATGCGTCCGCACACGTTTTTTGGGAACCGCCAAATTTTGAGTGCGATCCACACATTTCAAACACTTCCAATACCCTATTTTCCAGTTATGTGGACCGCACAAAAATGCGTGCGGTCGCACAATTCGAATGGTGTTGGCACTTACTTAGGGTTCTTGCAAACTTTGCACAGATTTAAGCATGGTGTACACAAATTAGCAAGATTAGTGGACTACCCAGTCCCTAATGAGCATGTATGAAACTTCCCACATGATTTTGAAGCACCAATTAAGTACATTTGAAATTTTTAGGCCTAATATTTACTAAACTAATCAAAGAAAACAAAAACAAAAATTGAGAAAAATGAACAAAACTCTACATAAATTGAACATACCAGTAGTGAGTGATGCATGTAAGAATCTAGCTTGATGAAATGAGAAAAGATTTAGATCTAATAGGGTATGCACTGTGCTTGTTTAGGGCTTGAGACTTCAGAGAGTGTAAAGTGTCAACAGCTATGAAAAGCCCTATTTATAGGTTGACCCGTCGAGACCAGAACTTACCTGAGTGTCGCCGCACAATTTTGAGTGCGGTTCGCACTCCTTACCTGTACCTTGGAAGAATTTCTACGGTCCGCAAAAAAGTGAGTGCGGCCGCAAAATTTCTGCGGACCGCACAATTTTGTGTGCGGCCGAAAATTGTTAAGGAAATTTGACAGGCCAAACTTTAGAGACCATGAATTTTTTATCTTCCAGTTGTGCGACCGCACACAGAATTGTGCGGTCGCAGACTGATTATGCGGTCTGCATAACTTTGGTGCGATCCGCACTTTTGTGACACTTAGCTGATTTTTCTTGCACAATCCCTGCAATTCACACCCATTCTTGCATACACTTCAAAACTAGTTAGCACAAAACAACGCTATCTAACAAAGAAGAAAAATAATGAAAAGAAAAAAATACATGGGTTGCCTCCCAAGAAGCGTCTGATTTAACGTTGCAGCACGACGCAGATTACCAATCATTTGAAATGAAGAACTGCCATAATGTGGCCATCATCAACCTTGCCATGATAATGTTTAACCCGGTGCCCATTGACTCTAAACACCTCATCGTTGTTATTTTTCAAATCTAGAGTACCAAAGGGGGTTACATTCACCACTTCAAAAGGTCCACTCCATTTTGACTTCAACTTGCCCGGAAACATCCGTAACCGGGAATTGAACAATAGCACAAGATCACCCTCTTTAAATTCCTTGTTGTGGATGTACTTGTCATGGAGTACTTCATCTTCTCCTTATAAAGAGACAGACTTGTGTAGGTATGATACCTAAATTCATCAAGCTCATTCAATTGTGACATCCTTAGATTTGCCATGACATCCCATTCAAGGTTCAACTTCTTCAGAGCCCGCATAGCCTTATGTTCAAATTATACCGGAAGATGGCATACCTTCACAAACACTAACCAGTATGGAGACATCCTGATCGATGTTTTGTAGGTCGTTCTATAAGCCCAAAGAGCATCATCAAGTTTTCTTGACCAATCAGTGCGGTTGGCATTGATCGTCTTTGACAAAATACTCTTTATCTCCCGGTTGGAGAATTCAACTTGTCTGCTTGCTTGAGGATGGTAGGGGTCGACACTTTGTGAGCAACACCATACTTTGTAAGTAAGGTATCAAAAATTTTGTTGCAAAGGTGTGATCCCCCGTCACTAATAATGGCCCTTGGAGTACCAAGACGTGTGAAGATGTTCTTTTTCAAAAATGCCACCACACTTCGAGCTTCATTGTTAGGCAAAGCCACGGCTTCAACCCATTTAGATACATAGTCCACTGCAACTAGAATGTAGGTGTTCCCACAAAAGCTAACAAACGGACCCATAATATCAATACCCCATACATCGAAAATATCTATCTCCAAAATGGTGGTGAGTGGCATCTCATTTTTCTTAGAAATCCCACCGGTCCTTTGACATTCATCACAACTCTTTATGAGATCGTTAGCGTCCTTGTAAAGAGTAGGCCAATAGAATCCACAACTCAATACTTTTGTTACCGTTCTAGCTCCACCATTGTGACCACCATATGGCGAAGAGTGGCAAGCCTCAATAATTTCCATTTGTTCCCCCTCCGGTACACATCATCGAATAACACCATCAGTACAAATCCGGAAGAGATAAGGTTCATCCCAATAATAGTCAAGGCAATCCCATTTGAGCTTCTTCCTTTTGTTTCAAGAGAATTCATTCGGTACAATTCCACTCACAAGATAATTGGCAAAGTCGGCAAACCATGGCATCCCGGTCATAGAAATGGCTAGGAGTTGCTCGTCGGGGAATGAATCATTTATCTCAAGGCCATCATATGGCCTCCCCTCCTCCTCCAAACGAGACAAGTGGTCCACCATTTGGTTTTCACTACCTTTGTGGTCTTGAATATCTAGATCAAACTCTTACAAAATAAGCACCCACCACATTAGTCTTGCTTTAGAATCTTTCTTGCTCATCAAATATCGAAGCGCCGCATAGTCAGTGTGAACAATCACCTTTGTACCCATCAAGTAGGCGGAAATTTTCCATAGCAAAAACAATAGCAAGGAGTTCTTTTTCGCTCACTGTGTAGTTGACTTGGGCCTCATTCATGGTCTTACTAGCATAATAGATCGGATGGAAGATTTTGTTGATATGCTGCCCCAAAACTGCTCCGACCGCCACATCACTAGCGTCACACATGAGCTCAAAAGGCAAGCTCCATTTCGGTACGGTGATAATAGGAGTAGTAGTCAACCTGAACTTGAGCAATTCGAATGCCTTCATACAAGCCTCGTTGAAATGGAACTTGGCATCCTTCTCCAAAAGTTTACACAAGGGGTTCACCACCTTAGAAAAGTCCTTGATGAATCGGCGATAGAACCCCGCATGACCCAAGAAACTCCTCACTCCCTTCACAGATGTAGGGGGAGGAAGTTTGGAGATCACCTTAATTTTGGCCTTATGGACCTCAATACCATGCTTTGAGATTCTGTGGCCGAGGACAATTCCTTTTTTGACCATGAAGTGACATTTCTCTCAATTCAAAACCAAGTTTGTCTCCTCACATCTTGCCAAGACCTTATCCAAGTTGTTCAAGCAATCCTCCACCATGTCGGTAAAGATGGCCACCATACACCATTGAAAAATTGTCGATGCATTGCATAACCCAAATGACATCCGCAAGAATGCGAAAGTACCAAAGGGACAAGTGAAAGTAGTCTTTTCTTGGTCCTCGAGAGTAATGAGAATTTGATTGTATCCGGAATATCCATCAAGGAAACAATAAAAATCTTGTCCGGCCAACCTGTCAAGCATTTGATCAAAAAATGGAAGTGGAAAATAATCTTTCCAAGTTACTGTGTTGAGATTCTGATAGTCCATGCACACTCTCTACCCGGACACCGTTCTTATAGGAATCAATTCATTCTAGTCATTGGTGACCACAGCCATGCCCCCTTTCTTTGGGACACATTGCACTGAAGAGGTCCACGAGTTATCGGAAATGGGATAAACTACCTCGGCATCCAACCACTTTATGATCTCCTTCGTTACCACCCTTGCATTTCTTCATTTAACCTTCTTTGATGTTCGATGAAGGGTTTGGAATTCTCCTCCAAAATAATCGTGTGCATGCAAAAGGTGGGGCTTATACCTTGAATATCTGCCAGTGTCCATCCTATAGCTTTCTTCCTCTTTTGAAGCACCACCAAAGTGAAATCTACATACATGTTAGTCAAGCAAGAGGAAAGAATAATAGATAAAGTAGAACACGGGCCAAGAAACTCATACTTGAGATGTGAAGGCAATGGCTTTAACTTCAAAGTGGGAGGCTCTTCGATTGAGGGCTTTGTTGGAGGAGTCTTCCGGTTCTCAATATCTAAGGACAATTTTCGGGGTTCATAAGTATACGACCCCATTCCTTGTAATGCATTTACACATTCCACATATTCATCCTTCTCATCATCATCATGATTAAGCAATGTGGCCTCTAAAGTATCATCAACATTCATCATGGTACTAGCATCACCAATAATCACCTCGGTCACTAAGTCCACAAACGAACAAACTTCGTTGCTATTCGGTTGCCTCATAGATTTGCACACATGTAAAATCACATTTTCATCACCCACCCGAAAGGTGAGCTCACCTTATTCCACATCAACAAGAGCCTTCCCCGTAGCAAGGAAAGGTCTACATAAGATAATAGGCACCTCGTAGTCAACCTCACAATCAAGGATCACAAAGTCCACTAGAAGGATGAACTTATCAACACAGACTAACACATCATCAATAATTCCCAATGGCCTCTTCATAGTCCGATCTGCCATTTGCAACCTCATAGATGTGGGTCTTGGTTGCCCAATTCCCAAAGTTTTGAACACAGAGTAGGGAATCAAGTTTATACTTGCCCCCAAATCACATAAAGCTTTGGCAAAGTCGGTGCTCTCAATAGTGCAAGGAATTGTGAAAGCACCCGGATCTTCCAATTTTGGAGCCATTGAGTGCACAATAGCACTCACTTGATGTGTCATCTTGATAGTTTCACAATTCATCGACCTCTTATTGGTGACAAAGTCCTTCATGAACTTTGCATAACCCGGCATTTGTTCCAACGCCTCAACCAATGGTACGTTGATAGACAAACTTTTCATCGTGTCAATAAACTTTTTGAATTGGTTCTCACTATTTTTCTTTGCAATCCTTTGAGGGTATAGAGGAGGAGGCCTTGGCATTGGTGCCTTAGCCTTTGGTACTACCGGTTCCGGTATGTCAATCGTGTGCTCCCTAGACGGGTTCACCTCTTCTTGCGTCTCCTCCATATTTTCATCAATATCAATTCTCACTTAATCATTAGCTTGAACCACATTGCTTGGAATTTCATCTTCTTGAACCACAACATCATCATCTACAATTCTTCTTTGATTTGAGGTAGTTGCATCTCCACCTTTTCCACTTCTCGTAGTCACGGCCATAACATGTCCCGTATTATTCCCACCCTTTGGGGTCACCACCATATCTCTTAGTAGTGCTCCTTTAGGATGAGTTTTCAATGCTTGTGAGATTTGGACAAGTTGAACCTCCAAATTACGGATTGAAGTGTTGTGGGAGGCTAATTGAGCATCGGAGTCAGATTTTTTCTCCATCATTTGTTTGAACATATTTTCAATTCATCCCATCTCATTGCTAGAAGAGCTCGGGCCTTGAGAATGATAGGGAGGTGGATTGCTCGGTTGTTGGAACATCGGGTGCCTTTGAAAACCCGAACCCCGGTTGTTGTTGTTGTTCCACCCTCCTTGATTACCTCCCCAATTATTTTGATTGTTGCCACCCCAATTGCCTTGGTTTCCTTGATTATTCCAATTGCCTTGATTATTGTTATTTCCCCAATTTCCTTGATTGTTGTTGCCACCACTCCAATTGCCTTGGTGGCCTTGGTTGTTCCAATTTCCTTAATTTTCTTGTGATTTCCATTGTTGTTGATTTTGAGCATTGTTTCTTTGACCTTGATAATTGTTGACGTATTGCACTTATTCTTCTTGATCATTATATGAATCACCTTGGTCATATCCACTATCATCTTGCATGAATTTTTCCGGACGGCTTTGCCCTTGTTGACTTTTTTGTCGTCTCCTCTTCATCATCATATTTACACCTTCCATCACATTCACTTGTTTCGGCCCTTGAACTTGTTGTAGCTGAGCTTTGGCCAATTGGTTCATTGTGATTATTAACTCTGCGATATCTTGCCTATGATCATGTAGTTCCTTGTGTAGGTGAATCTCATTGGGGTTACCTAGCGGAACATTGGCCCTACTTTTCCATGCCGATGAGGTATCTGCCATCTCATCCAAAATTTCACAAGCTTCGACATAAGGTGTGTTCATGAAGTTCCTGCTGACGAATTGATTTATCACACATTGATTTGTTATGTTGATCCCCTTGTAGAAGGTTTGTTGGATCATAGCCTCGGTCATATCATTATTCGGGCACTCTTTAATCATGGTACGATATCTTTTCCAACTCTCGTGCAAAGGCTCATTGGATTCTTGTTTGAATGTTAGAATATCGTCTCTAAGAATAGCCATGTACCCCGGAGAGAAGAACTTGGCAATGAATTTTTTGGCCAACTCATCCTATGTATGGATGGAATGATTGGGCAATCTCTCTAGCCAGTCCAATGTTTTTCCCCATAAATAAAAGGAAAATAACATCAACCTCGGTGCGTCCTCAGAAACATTAGTTTGCTTGCTCCCCCAACAAGTATCGACGAACCCCTTGAGATGCTTGTAAGCATTTTGATTTGGAGCCCCGGTGAAGAATCCTTGTTTCTCAAGTAGTGTAAGCATCACGTTGGTGATTTGGAAGTTGCCCGCCCTAATGCGGGGGGTGGGGGACTATAGAACTTGCATAACCCTCGTTCGGCAACACACGGTGTGTTGCCGCTCTTGGTGGAGGTGGGGGAGGGACGAGAACATTATCTTGAGGTGGTCGATCTCACCTGTTTACTTGAGGTTCGGTAAGAACCTCATCTCCCTGATCAGCGTCCACTTCCTTCCCCAATGGCAAATTACCAATGGGCTCGTTGTTGAGTGCCATTCTTGTACCTATAAGCAATTCAAAAATAAAATTAGTGACTCGGAAGGAAAATAAGACAAATCACACAAAAACCTATATATATAGCTAAATCCGTTTAACTCCCCAGCAATGGTACCAAAAATTGTTGTCGCCTAAACTCACACCACAAATATAGGTTGTGAGGCGGTCGAAGAAATAATAAAACCCAACGCAAGCCGGGGTCGGATCCTCAGGGAGTTAGAATTGGCATTAGGTATATAGTTTGTGTAATTGTACAATATGCCTTAGATTACACTTCCACATTCTTGTTTGTTGTTTCTACTTCTACTTTAAACTGTTGATTGCAATTATAAAACTAGAAGACAATATTTTTGATTTTTGTTGTTTTCCAAATGATAAAAGATCTAGAGTCGTGACTTCCACCTGGGTGGTTACCTAATGGGTTGTAAATTCTAGGGCAAGTTTGATTGGTCGGGGTTGTAATATAGCAATCACACACAATTACCCACTCTATACCTCTCGGTAGTTTGAGTAATTTTGCCCAATTTGGCTTTCTTAAGTCCAAATGGGTATTGCACAAAACACGTGATACATGCTCAAGTCGGGTCTTACTATCTCTAGATTTAACCCTTTAATTGGGGCTATCAATTTCTTGAGTTCACCCTAATTTCTTGTTAGCCAAGTTTTTCTAGATTTAGTCTCTCTTTCTCAAGTAGAGACTAAGTCAATTAGGCATGAATCAATGTTTACAATAATTAATTCTTGAATTCAAACAAGAACTAGGCTAAATATCACTAACCCAATCACAAACAAGTCCCAAATCAAACACTCATTAAGTACCCACACTAGGGTTGGGCCACAACCCTAGCTAGAAATTTAGCTACTCATGAAAAATGAAAAAATACAAGAAGAAATTAAGATAGAATGCATAATAATTGATTAGGAAAGAAAATCTAATGTTTAGAAGCTAATCTAGTACAAGATTACTCAAAACAGTAAAGAAAAACGGCTTAGGTGCTCTCCCAAAACAAAACTTACCCTAAAAATAACAAAAAGTTATATTTATACTAAGTTGAAAATATTTGACAAAAATGCTTCCGCGGAGGTTGTGCGGCCGCACAATTTTGTGTGCGGTCCGCACTCTGAGCTTGACTGGTCAACTGGGCCTTCTGCGGTCGCATAAAAGTGGGATGCGGCCGCACTTCATCTAATTGTGCGGACCGCATATTTCTGAGTGCGGCCGCACACTTGACTTGGGCTGGGACTTGGACCTTCGTCTGCGGACCACATAATTATAAATGTGGCCGTACCTTTGAATCCCGTGGCTGAACAATAATAGTGCGGTCCGCACAGCTTCAATCAAGGCTCTCTGATTCTGGTCATTTGCGGCATAATAGTGAGTGCGACTACACTTGGCATCCTGCGACCGCACAATAATGGTGCGGTCCGCATTTCTTCAGCTTGCCCAAAATTCCAACTCTCTGAATCACTCTTCTACGGCCGCACCAAATTTATGCGGCCCGCATACTCTGAAGCTAATATGACATGGCTTCTTCATTGTTTGCGGCCTCACACAGTATTGTGCGCTCCGCACTGTAAGCATTTTTGCCTTGTTTTGGTCTTTGTCCAATTTTTGACTCCTTTTGAGTTAATTTTCACTTCTTTGGCTCGTTTCCCAATATTCCTGCAAGAAAGCTCATTTCATTAGTTATCGAGAATACCTTTAAGCATTTTTTTATAGCTAAAACGCAAGTAAAAGAGAGTAAATAAGCGGTCAAAATCCCTACTTATCACTACTCTCGTGGGAGCAGAAAGAACCCGGGCATCCTCCGGGACAGTGATGATTATCGACCTCTTACAGCCGAGGTCTGCACTGGGGGCGGAGTACTGGAAGACTAACTTTGGGCTTGAGTTTAGCCCTATGATCTATTAAGACGGATCCTTTCTCAGCACTTCAAGGTCGCCCATCTCTTAAAAGTCTTCCAAGATAGATGATTCCACGCCGACAAAAAGGAACAAAGGGGATCGTCCACGCCATGAGACCCTTCGTTAGATTTCTCCTTCCTTACTTTGGCTTTTTAGAGAATAGACTCGGTGTAAAAGGGCATCCTCGATATCTCAATTTTAATGGGCACTTCATTCGGTGCAGAACCAGCATCATGGGAAGTTTCACCCCGGGGATCCGCGTCGGCTTTCTAAGTTAAAGGGGGGTCGATCTTGCGAGTCTCCCCTTCATATGCCTCCCAATCCCCGAGATAGGTGGTCGTCCCGTGAGTTACGAAGACAGATTCCTCCTCCAGGTCATCCCTAAGCTGAAGAAGGGAGTCGGAGGCACGCACACGGGAGTTGGAGCCCCTCCTGGGCTTACGGAGCACTCGCTTCTTCGGTTTCTTTGCCTCAGAGCTCGGTGAGCCTAGGGGCTTTCTTTTTCTTTTCTTATTTCCCTCCGTGGAGGCAACGGAGGGATCAACGGGCGGGGAAACATCTTCGTCCCTTTCCGAAGGCCAAAGTTTGGTAGTCTTAGGCAAACCTACAATGATAAAGAGGAGAGATTAGTGTAATATAAAACAGATACGTAATGTTGGCTATTCGAGAAGAGACCTTACTATGAGAACGGGCTTCCCATCGGCCGTTTGAGAGTCTGCACCATGTGCGCTCGAAGTAGGACATCTGAGTACAGATGCCCTCGATCCATACCTTTAAATAGGGGACCACATTCGGAACTCGGGCAATAGCTGCACAGTCTTAAACATAAATAAGAAGATCGAAATAAAAGAAAAATAAATTTTGATGAAGGAGTTACACTTACGAGACACATTCTATTCCTTGGGGAATGGCATGTATTCTGGGGGACCAAATCCTCAGTCCTCACTCGGACGAAGCAACCTTGCCAGTCACGGTCTCGGTCTTCGTCGATACTGGAGAAGGGGACCTTGTTGTCCTGGTGTGTAAGCTTGATTAGTGCCCCTTAAAATATTCGGGAACTGTATAATCGGAGCAGGTGGTCGATCGTGAACCTATGAGATTCGGTATTTTTCACGAAGTAACGAAGGAGGGTCACGATCCTCTACAATGATGGATGGATCTACCCGAGGCACACTTCGTACCTCTTGCAAAATTCCAGGACAATCGGGTCTGTCGGGCCCAATGTTAAGGGATAAGTGTAAACACTTAAGTACCCCTTCACATGGTAGTAACGGCATCCTCGGGCCCGAGGACTACCATATCTTTTCCTTCCCAACCGCAGTCCTTAGGAACTATGGGAAGAACGTCCTCAGTCACCGAACATATATATCTTAAGACCCCTTCTCCCCGGTCCTGTCTGCGCGAGGGCTTCTCAACCTTGAAGTCGTCAGTAATCGAATAGCCTCCAGGGATAAACATAGATAAAGGAGGCTCGGGGGCTGGTTCGTTAACAGCCGCAATATGAGAAGTCGCTTCGAGGGCCACCACCTCAGGGTCACCACTTCAGTATATAAGATGAAGAGGCAACTTGTTGAGGAACGGTTTTCGATTTTTGCTATTGTCATTTGATAGAAAGTTGGAAAATATTATGAATAAACACGAAGCTTGGGAGAAATGGGTTTTAGATATGAAGAACAGGGTATGAAGATTTGAAGAAGTTTTTGGTAGAAATCTCGAGATTGCTATGAAGATTGAATAACAGGGATGAAGATTTGATGAAGGTTTTGATAATAGTTAATGGCTCAAAGATAGCAGTTTGATCGAAAAGAAGAAAAAGGACAAAGGAAGAAGGCTTATATAGGGAAACAGTCGACGTTTTGCATTCGGAGCAACCTGTCGGTAAGAGACACGTGTCTGAAGTCAGAACGACGCTATTGATGGGACGTTTTAGTTCCCCATCGTAACTTACAAAGGAAGGAACCGGAGTCATCTATCGTTTCCTATCGTTTCAGCTAGCCTACTCTCTGAGAAACGAGGGGACTATCTGTATACGGGCAAAACCAAGCTCGTCGCATGACTCGAATTTCCGATGAGTCGAGCGAAGTGGGAAGATGACCGTAACGTATCGGAGTCAGAACGAAGAACCCCTCATATCAGGGATCATGCAAACAACTTCCCTCGGGGATATCAGGGCCATATCCTCGAGGTCCAATTTAAGGGTTAAGACTTCGGATAGCATCACCGAGCAGCTGCACACGACTAACAAAGGGTCGTGATATCCGTACCCAATCAGATATCATGACGCGAATCACGGCTCGTATCAGTGATCGGCGTAACGAAAGATTTTTACCTTTCTTAGAATTATACTTAGGGTAAAACTCATCTGCTATATAAAGGGAAAAGATTATTATTCATAAAAAAAATTATAACACGCATATCAAGGTAATATACTCTTATTTTCTTTGTTATTCAAAGTTCTTACTTTTGTTCATTAGTTCTTCATTGTTGTGAGCCCGGGATCGAAGGCAGACATTATATTAAGCCGTTATTGAGTCCGGGATCACTCCCCTTAATTGGTTTGATAATTTATTACATCTTTTATTTGTTTAATCTAACATTATTTATCATTTGTATTGAATTGGTCCGCATATCCTTAAAACCACATATAAATTCAATTGTTATCCGTTATTTTTAGGGTAAACAACTACATTTGCCGGTCTAGACATACTCAATTTTTGAGCTTTAATTTGCTTCTTCTTTTTTTCCATTCAAACCATGTTTAATTCTTTACCTCTTATTTAGTATCCTATATAAGTAACAATAAGATATTTGGTATAGTGCTGAAGTCTGGCACTAGTCAGATTTGAAACTGTTCCAGCTACACTTCATGTAATGTCCTGCCGCTGGTCTCTTTCTACTTGAATTTCTAAGCTGTTATTATTTCTTTCTCCCCTTTTGGGGGATTCTTTGTCCAGTGTTAGGTGTTCTTTTTGAGATCTCGACTAATCTGGATTCACGTGATATAAGCCTTATTAAAGATGAAAATGTTTATTATCAAGATATTTTTTATTCTCGTGATTCAAATTCGACACTTCTAATTAAGGATGAAGGGATCATAGTCATCTAACTATAACTGTTGGTGATGTTACTATTTCTTTTGATTAGCCGAGGATCTATCCGAAAAAGTCTATCTACCTTCACAATGTATTTATAAGGTTTGCGTAAATATTACCCTTTTCAAATCTCACTTGTGAGATTACACTGAATTTATTGTTGTTATTTACGTTATGTTATGCGAGATTGTTGCCTCTTCTTGTATAGCATTATGCTGCCTCCAAGGCAAAGAACTTTGGTTTTTAGAAGTGAAATTTTGATTGGTACAAGGCTTAAGGATCTTTAATATCAAAGTGAATGTCATTATGTTTTTAATTTTTCAAAAAAATATAAGCGAAACCAACTTACATACTTCATAAATGCTAAACATTTTATGTATCTTAATTGACCGTTTAAATATTTTTATACCGTTAATAGATATATTACAAACTTCATTTTTTAATTTTAAGGTAATGATTAGTTTTATGCTCTCAATATCCTAATTGTGCTTGTTTCAAGCACAAGTAGTATATTACCGTCAAAGCTTATGGTCTTAGTGGTACTAGTGATACAAAATGTGTGAAGTCAATTCTCACTGTCTCATTTCTCCTTATATAATCAACAAATTTGCTTTTTAAAAATAAAAAATAAAAACTAGTAGTACATGGCAATTTTGTATAAGAATATTAATTTCTTCATTTTGGAAAAACTTGGTAAAAGGATAATTAACAAGTAGAACTATTTTTATTCTTCAAATTTAGCCATTGGAGGAAAAGAGGAAATTGCCTTATCCACTGTTATTGGTCACAGCTAAAACCAGTTCAATCTCTTAAAAAAATAGCAAAAATCAGATTCCCATGGCTTTCTCTTCAGCTTTTTCACACACCACCTTCACATATTCTTCATCTTTCTCACATACAAGAAAAATAATTAATACCCCATTTAGATTACCTTTAATTATTAAAGCAGAAAATCCATCTGAACCAATAGACAATGAAAAACCTGCAAAGCCAAAATCCAAAGAAGAATCTTCCTCTACAGCCACTGCAACAAAGCCTAAAAAACCTGTCTATTCTAGTGAGTATTGTTGAAAAATGTGTCCATTTCTGTAATTCTTTTTTTATAATTTTATTACGAATAATTATTTTGTATTTATTTTTGTTTTGGTTGGCAGTGAAGAAAGGTCAGATAGTCAGGGTGGATAAGGAGAAATATCTTAATAGCATCAATGTGAGTTTTAGTTTTATAATTGTTGGTACAATTTTTAACCATGCGTTTCTTTTTCCTTTTTTTATTTTTCTTATTGACAAAGACTGATCTAGGATTTAAATTAGTTAGTGCGAATTGGTAATGTAACACAATTTTTTTTTATAGAATTTGAATTTGAATATCTAACGAGGTTTTATAAAATTTTCAGTATTTGTCAGTGGATCATCCACCTTATTACAAAGGCCTGGACTATATATACGAAGACCGTGGTGAGGTACCATTTTCTGATTTTCTACAAATATTGTAATGTTGGTAAGGAAAAATGCAATTTGGAACTACATTTTTTTGTTTGATTATCCGATATTCGGTAGCCATTTAATCGATAAATTCAAATTCGTGTTGTGTAGTGACCATTAAATGGGAGAGTTCCTACCAATTTGGAACCACATTCAGTTCTTACTTAGGAGTTGGAAGTGCAAAATAGCTTTTAATTTAGAAGGAGCATGTTCTCGACTTTGCTATGCGATGTTTATTTAATTATTGTTTTTTTATTTTTTTGGTAATTAAAGATTTTACATTACCAAATGTAAACTATATACAGTATTTATTTATTTATTTATTGATTGATTGATTGTTTGATGGTCTTGCACTAATCATATCCCTTGTTAGGTATTGGATTTGCGCATATTCGAGACAGGAGAATATGCACTTGTAAGCATAACTTTTCGAAATTCAATTGATTATATACTTCTTTAATTAACCATAAATAAATAATAGGAGTATAATTACGACGAGCCTTGAAACAAGTAACCCCATAAATTAATAGTTTAAGAAAATTCATAAATTCTTGTTTAGATCAAGACTTGAACTAACATTTTTACCCCTTTCCAACACTATATACAAAATAGCTTACTATTTTTTAAAAATTAATTAAACCAATGCAGTTATAGTTCACAAACCAGAAAATAAATTCTACTCTTGCTTTTGAGATATCCTATCGAATTAACTTTATTGTAAGCCTGAGAATGAAAATCTCTTGGTAGAGAGCGTCTTACCTACTTTAGTATATCTATCCAACATGAATTCGGATTATCCGAGCCAATGTGTTACAGATACATATGATATATGCCTAACACCACAAAACAAAACTTGGTTGGCTCTTCTTAACTCAAAGCATGCATAAATCCCACTCAATATTACCTTAAAGGAAGTCGAACTTGAGACCTCACGGTCTAACTAAATGACACCGATGAGGGTTGTGGTGGAGTGGTAAGTACTCCTTCATTCTTAACTAGATGTCTAGGGTTCGAGCCCTAGGTATGGAATCACCTTTGTTAGGGAGCGTTGTATCCCCAAAGTACTTCCCGGTGCGAATCCGAATTTAGTCGGGCACCAATGTGGGTACCGGCCACCGGGTGGGAAACAAAAACAAAACTATCTGAATGACAGTAGATTACAGAAAATTGATCCTAAACTCATAAGTAAAACTCGCTGACTTGCCTATGCTGCAGATTGGATGGATTGGAATACCAACTGCACCAGCTTGGCTTCCAACAGAGATGCTAATAAAGGTAATTAGCCTTCGAATTCATTAGAAATGCTAAAGCTATTTGCATCATTTCATGCTCATGTTTAACCTTATGGTACTTCACTTAAAACTGTCCTTGTTAACTAACCACACATTCTCAAACCAAATCCAAATTTTGCAGTCTGATAAGCTGGATTACGAGAGAATATAGTAGATGGTCCACATTTCGAACCACTCACATGTCAGACACGAATATATCAGAGGCTTACCAGATTGCCCTGTGCTAATTGAAGATGAAGAGAAATGGGATGGACACACGTCCATAACTTACTTCACTTCTTTTAAAACTTGTATCTCATTTAGTTATATAGAAATATTAAATGAGAAAAAAAGAGAGCTGATATCTAAGGAACCTTTTCTCTTTCAGTGAGCAAGAGTCAAAGAAAACCAGACAAACAGGCTTGCTTGAGAAACCCATCAAAAAACAATTTTCTTGGGGTCTTTAGTTTCAGTAGAAAATATAATTCTTTGCATCTTATTTCTATGTTCAAATTCAAATTGCAAGGCGTGTTACTCCAGCATTTCACTCGGAAACTAATATATTTAAGGATGAAGTTAACCAAAAATGTCCACCTAGCAAATATTAGTACTGCACGATTTCAAATTTTTGGTACTTATTTGTATTCCATGGTTCTTTAGTTATTGCGAAGTATATAATTTTACTCTTAAAGATCAAGTCAATCATCTTCTGATATTGACACTAAAAGAAAGTCAAACCGACTGTTAACAAGCTTAATAGAACTATTCAATAGGTAATTGATTCACACAAAAAAATGGACAATTCAGTAGGTAACAGTACGAGAGAGAAATTCCAGTAATGACTAAGGATGTTTCAGATCAACTAAAATAAGAGATCAGTAAACAAAAAATACATTCCACATTGAATAGAATGGAGTCATCCACAAGAATATTGCAATGTCTGTTTCAGTATACCATAAAATGTTGCATATAAAATTATGATGTACAACAATATACAATAGGCAGGTAATAAGGTCTCAGTGTACACAGCAGCAGCCTGTATAAGGGAAGGTAAAGAGTAGGTGTATGGAATATATGCTATACACATGTATCTTTTTCTGTAAACAATGATGTACTTGGTATCAATGTCTGGAAGTTAATGAGGGTGGAGAATGAAATGGAGAAACTAACAAATAGAGGATGCCAGGAAAAAGCAGAACTTACAGCCTTCTCCTAGCACGCTTGGTCTCATTCATAAGCTCTGTCAATGAAGGGAGGGGTCGAGGCACTCTCACATTCATAGAGCGGTATATTTTTCTCAAACTTGGATTATAACTCTTCGACAATCCAACAGCTGACTCAGAAATATGTCTACAATACTCTGTTTCTGTATGCATCAAGATCTCTTTACTCCTAATGTCTAAACCTTCACTTATTGTCAAGGTCTTACCTTCTTCCACTTCAACTTCTTCCTTAAATGAAATAACCTCTAACTCGTCAGAACCTCTCAATACAGAATCATTATCTGGAAGTATAGGCTCCTTCTCTTCATGTTTGAAATAAGAAGCGTCGAGCCCAAGCCTCGCCCTACCAAATAATGTTACTGGGGCTGGTTTGCTTGGAGGAGAAAGATGTGACTGCCTATAAATGCTAAAAGATGTCGTCGTCGACTGGGAGTTGTCTGCATAATCTTGAGCATTGCTCTCGGCCAAAGGTGATCTTGAAACCTCAACCACATCTGGAGCTGTTGCTGCATCAACTACAGATTCCACGTCCACAGTAAACCCCAAAAGTTGCCAGAAAGGGTCATCAAAATTCCGATGTTGATTAATACAACGCTTCACATAATCCAGCTCCATAGCCTTGCAACTAGGTGTTGTAGAGACGACCCACCTAGGTGCAAGAAGTTGCAAAGCCCACTCCAGTTCTTCCTTCGATGAGTGTATGGAGTAACAAATATGCCAGACACCGAATATATCTCTCACTGGTTGATCACATCTTTCTTTTTTCCGCCCCTCAATATCCGAAATACCATCATCGCATGCATACCACTGTGCTGATGGTCGAATAATTAGAGGCTCATGCTGACAAGCAGACCGAGCCTCTGAGATCTTGGCTTCAGCTCTTTGGTACAGTTTCGGAAACCCATCAAACAATTGAAAACGAGAAGATGAGTCTTCAGACAAGATTTCAGGCACCATTAGTTCCAAAGCCTGAAAGCATTCTGGAGTTTTAACTTTATCAACATATATCTTGCAACCAAATGCCTGTGAAACATGCACAAGAATCTCCTCGTGGCCAAGAAGATCACACGTCAGATATACTGTAGGAGCCTGAGGGTGCTTCCATATGCAATTGATGACCTGTTTGTTAGAAAAACAAATTTTGTGATGTTAACAATATTTATCTATCAAACAAGTGAAAAGAAAAAAGAACGGTCAAATGCCACATAGAATAAGGGTGAAAGACTGTAGACTAAAGACGAATGATAACATTTAAGGGGTAAGCCATTGTTGTATTGGATAAACATGATAATAAAGGAAGAGACTTAAGTATGAATTAGTAGATGGCAAAGGCGAGTCTCTGCTCTAGCAATTGATTTGAACCCAGAGGAATTTTGATTAACTGGACATTCTGCATCTCCAGCGTGAATGTACAATTTTCCATTTTTAATTCGTTCTAAAATAGAGTCCATTTCAAGGCTTGAGCAATTAGCTGTTACTACAATACAGAAAAGCAACCAACAGTGCCACTAGTTCCCTTATTTAACTTTTAAGCAAATAAGATTTTTAAAAAGGGACACGTCCTTTCTCATCTCAATACTCTTTCCAGGCAAGCATGAACAAAAATGGTGATATTGTTCCTCCATTGATCAAGAATTTAGATTTCAACATTGGGATGGCAAGAGTACCAACAATTTGAAAAATCTTAATTGCAAAACAGACGGTGGACTAAGACAACATTTTTTTCTGCCAAACAAAATTCTGATCACCCTAACCAAGAACAGTGCTTGATGTCCTTAGCAAAGGAAAAATCACTGTTGAGAGCCAGTCCAAGTTGTGGGCTTAGGGATTTTGTAAGCCTTTAATTTAAAAGGAAAAAAAATCACTGTGAAGACTTACAACAGTGCACTAAGTTTCTTCACTAATTGTAAGCCATACATAAAATGAGAGTGTGAACTAACTTATTAGAAAAGGAGAATGTAAATTATTTGCCCTTGATATTTGAGAAGCATAAGCTCGCAACTTCTAATGTTTTCTCACCACTCGCCCATGTGATTCACCAACAAGGAAGCAACCTTCACAGCATATGCAGGTAGACATTTCTAACTATGTCAGCCTCCCGGAGGACTCAGTATGGAATAGTATATTTTTCTTCAATACAAACAAAAGGGTGCTGTATATAAAAATCCTGAACTTCCTCACTCTCATTTTAGGCATCTAGCTGTTTTTGTGCTTGCTTTAAAGGGATAAGCTCAAGTTCACACCACTTGTCTGCCCTATGAGCTTCAGTGCAGTTTGCTACTGAATTGTAAGATTTAGCAGGAATTCATGCATTAACTAGATCCAATGACAGGACTTAATCCATATAGGGTGAATTGAATCAAATCATAGGACACAAAACTCAAATCAAGAAGCATCTGAAAACCAATTGCCCACCAGGAAAGAATACAAGCTTTTTTCTACTATTCGGTGAAACCAAATTCTAAAGAGGTTCTCCCAAACAAAGATGAAATAGAAACAGTAGGTTTAGTCTCTCTGTTTTTTTTTTTTTGGCGGTGGTTAGCTTGCGCCCGCCTCGACTATTCCACCGGGTACCTCCTATCTCTCACCAGCACTGGTACCAGGTAACTCTGTCCACCAAGGCTTAGGCAAATACGAAGTTGCTTGGACTCGGGTGTGGTGTCCGATATGGGTGCGGATCTAGAGGTTGGACTTCATGATCCAAAATTTAAGATTTGGGGGTACGGATATAGGTGCGGGGATTTGGCTTTCTCAATCGATTTTGGTCAAAGTACTCTAAATCAATTGACCAGATCTAGTACGGATTTCACATCCACACCCAAGTCGTGTCGACACAGGTGCGGCACCAGGGTTTGAACCCGAGACCTCATAGTTCTCCTTCCACTTCATTGACCACTAGGCCAATACCCTTCGGCCTTCGCTGCTAGATTTCGTCTATTATTATCTCAATAATTTACAATTAATTAACTATTGAAGAAAAATTCATATCATGCTTATGGCTCTTGAACTCTTGACTAACTTACTGCACTTAACAAGAGCATTAAAGCACTGCAGCCAGAACGCGATTAACAAATCCACCATAATCCATTTAAAAAGAACGAGTGTTAAAACCTGTTGGATTGCTGACTGCCTGCTGGACATCTTCAATGGAGACCGACCAAATGTGCAATCAAGGAAAATACAATCAATTTGGCACTTCGGTTCTTTTCCTGGGGTGCCCACATACTTTAGGGGTAATTGTTGCAAACATTCAATCGTGAGTCTGCAATCTCCTGTATGCAGGATGTTTCCAAATTTGCCTTCATACAAGAACATCAGAGCTCCTGCAAGTTGTTAACATCATGCCAAATATTTATCATTGTAACCCTGTTACAACAGATGTACCATAGAAGAACAGGAATGCAAGATGAGAAACTAAACCATCAAACTGAGGCTTTGAGGCATGTCCAAGATACAATCTTCAAGGCATTATTTTACTCCAATCACCCAGAGTTTGCACATTGACTATAACACCACTTATGGATGCAACATAGCCTCAAAAATATTAAATAAGACTAGAAATTAAAAAAAGAGCAGCAGATTGCAGTTTACTAGGTAGAGACTCTAGTAAACCTGGAGTCATAAATCAGTCTCGTGTCTTGGTATTGCCAAAGATTAGCAAAAGGTTGCATTTTTTCAAGAAAATTCACAAAATTATTGATGCTCTTTCTTAGAAAGTTACATCAAGTTAATTACCATCCACAAACATGAGACTTTTGCAAATACGAGAATTTGCAGTTTACTAGGTAGAGACTCTAGTAAACCTGGAGTCATAAATCAGTCTCGTGTCTTGGTATTGCCAAAGATAAGCAAAAGGTTGCATTTTTTCAAGAAAATTCACAAAATTATTGATGCTCTTTCTTAGAAAGTTACATCAAGTTAATTACCATCCACAAACATGAGACTTCTGCAAATATGAGAATTTTTCTCCCATCAGCATCACCTTAGGAGCCAAAAAGAGCTAGACAGAAAAAAACATCAAAAAATCTCCATAGAGCGGATTAGAAAAAGAATGAAATTCCCACATAATAATACATAAGCATGAGTCACCTAGCTAATAGATAGGACTGTTGCATAAGAGCAGCAGCTCATCCCGGGATGAGCTCCTAGTACTGACCTAACTAAAGTAAAAGGATCCGCCTAGGACCAAGAGAGGAGAACACCAAGTATTGCTCACGTCGTAAAACTGAAATGAGGTGGTCACCTTGACACAACTTCCGCAACTTGGTAACTCAACAATTCCGTCAGTTGTCACTACACTAAGTCAGAGACATGTCAGATAAGTGTGCGAGCTGAGAGCACAAAGATAAATACATGGATAAACAAATGGACTCACAGTGGAGGGTGCCATCATTACATTTGAACAATGAGGTAACAAGTCACATTTCCTTTTTATTTACCAAAAAAGGTCAACCTGAGTGCAGATACAGTTACCTATAAACAGCTTGGAGTATGAACCACATAAATCTGGCTCAAGATGCCAGGACTACTTCTGACAGCCTTAAAGACTTACTGCAACCAATGGGAAAACAGACAACTACAGGGTGTTGAAGGAACATATTTCTGTTTCATATTGAATCCTCAAGACATTTTGTCCACTGATATCGCTTTTGATGGAGGGAAAACTTTGTAAGACTCTACTCGGCAAATGCTTCCATTATTCAAGCAGCTCTCTCAGTTGCGGGTACTCACTTTCATTGGATATGGAGCATACAAACACATCCAGTCATTGTTGGGTCCTTTGCTTTCATTTTATCAATTTGGATTACACACGCACACACAAAACATAAGCAACCAGAGCAGGCATTCTATAAGCTAACTCTCCCATCTTAATCCACTCCCGAAGTCACTCATGTTATTGATAAGGTCACTCAGTGATAGGAATATAACCCTCTGCAAGCCCAAAATTTCATCTCGACCATCGTCATTTCCCTGTGCAGGTCGAATGAAAGCACCTTGAAGCACAAACCCTTCTCTTCTCATCAGCTAACCTACAAACTGCCCATTGCCACGTACTACACTTAAAACCACTGCGCCATTCACCAGTAATTTTTAACAGTAAGTACGATCTCATCCATCCACCTCACCCGAGGGATCGTAGTGCAGATAAGTATAATACTAAATCTTAGCCAAAATGCACAGTTCACCTAATAAGGAACTGGGGGAAAAGGCGGAGAGAAGAAGTTATTCCGGCTGACGAAGAGGAGAGAGAGGAAGGCCCGGGATTTGGACCAAGTGAGATGCATCAAGGACGGCGATGGTAGAGTATTGATGGAAGATGCTCAGATTAAGAGGAGATGGCAGACTTACTTTCATGAACTTTTGAATGAAAAAGGGGATCGGGATATTGAGCTAGATGAACTGGAGCATTCCGAGAGTCACCGTGACTTTGGGGACTGCAGACGCATCGAGGTTGAGGAGGTCGTTGGAGTTATGCATAAGATGAGTAGGGGCAGAGCGATCGAGCCAGACGAAATTCCGATTGAATTTTGGAAGTGTGTGGGCAGAGCAGGCTTGGAGTGGTTGACTGGGTTGTTTAATGTTATTTTTAGGACGAAGAGGATGCCGGAAGAGTGGAGGTGGAGTACGGTGGTTCCGTTGTATAAGAACAAAGGTGATATCCAGAGTTATAACAATTATAGAGGTATCAAATTACTGAGCCATACCATGAAAGTTTGGAAGAGGGTGGTTGAAGCGAGGGTGAGGAGGGCAGTGTCTATATCCGACAACCAATTCGGGTTCATGCCGGGTCGTTCTACTACGGAAGCTATACACCTTATTAGGAGGTTGGTGGAATGGTACAGGAAGAAGAAAAAGGATCTGCACATGGTGTTTAGTAATTTAGAGAAAGCGTACGACAAGGTTCCTAGAGAAGTTCTCTGAAGATGCTTAGAGGCAAAATGTGTGTCGGATGCCTACATTTGGGCAATTAAAGACATGTATGATGGGGCTAAGACTCGGGTTAGGACAGTAGGAGGCGACTCTGAGCAGTTCCCAGTTGTTATGGGGCTACACCAAGGTTCTGCGCTCAGCCCGTTTTTATTTGTCGTGGTGATGGACGCGTTAACACACCATATTCAAGGGAAGGTGCCATGGTGTATGTTATTCGCCGATGACATAGTTCTGATTGATGAGTCGCGAACCAGTGTTAACGAAAGGTTGGAGGTCTGGAGACAAGCCTTTGAGTCTATGGGTTTCAAGCTGAGCAGGACGAAGACGGAATACGTGGAGTGTAAGTTCAGCACTGAACCGAGGGAAGTAGGCGTGGAAGTGAGGCTTGAATCACAGGTCATACCATGTAGTGGCAATTTCAAGTACCTTGGGTCGGTTATCCAGAGGGGAGGGGAGATTGACGAGAATGTCACACACTGTATTGGGGTGGGGTGGATGAAGTGGAGGTTAGCATCTGAAGTCTTGTGTGATAAGAGAGTACTACCGATACTCAAAAGGTAAGTTTTACAAAACGGTGCTTAGACCGGCCATGATGTATGAGATTGAGTGTTGCCATGTTAAGAACTCACATATCCAGAAGATGAAAGTAGCAGAAATGAGGATGTTGAGGTGGATGTGCGGTCACACTAGGATGGATAAGAATAGGAATGAAGATATTCGGGAGAAGGTGGGCGTGGCTCCCATTGATGACAAGATACGGGAAGCGAGACTCAAATGGTTCGGACACGTACAAAGGAGAAGCCCAGATGCTCCGGTAAGGAGGTGTGAGCGGCTGGCTTTGGAGGGCACGAGAAGAGATAGAGGACGGCCTAAGAAGTATTGGGAACAGGTGATCAGGCAGGACATGGTGAGGCTTCAGATTTTCGAAGACATGGCTCTTGATAGGAAGTTGTGGAAATCGAGTATTAGGGTTGTAGGTTAGGAGGTAGTTGATTCTCGCTTACTTCATACCTTTGTGAGGCTAGTCTTGTAGGGTTTTTGTCGATGTCGGCTAGTGGCAATGTTGTGTCTTACTACTCCTTCGTTTACTATAGTGTCGGGTCTATGTATTGTCTATCACGTTTGCTTTGTATCTACTTTCTCATTTCCATGATCTTATTTTTCCTATGGTTTCTATTGGTGATATTGATATTGTCTATTTTCGCCTTCTTGAGCCGAGCGTCTTTCGGAAACAATCTCTCTACTCCCTCGGGTAGGGGTAAGGTCTGCGTATACACTACCCTCCCCAGACCACACTAGTAGGATTTCACTGGACCATTGTTATTGTTGTTGTAGAAATAAAAAATAAAAACAATTTATTGTAATGAACAAAATATACACAGCACCAAACTTTGCAGAAGAAAAACAATATAACCAGCAAGAATCTTCTGAACATAAAAGTTACTGGAAAACAAAAATCTCAAGGAAAAATCGAAAAAAAAAAAAAGAACAGTCCCACTGCATATTCATATACGCACCTGGGCAATGATTGGCGTCAAAGGCAGTAACCGTGAAATCACCATCAGAGTCCTTGATCACTAAACATTGCCCAACCTCAATACCCACAAAAAATGATTCATCAAGCTGTCCAAAATACGTAATTTTTCAACATTTTCAGCCCAAATTGACAAAAAATAACAATTCGAACAAAACTCATCAAACTGATAACATGACTCGAAATAAAAATAAAAATAAAAATAAAAGGGTACCTGAGGAAAATGCTGGAGAACAAGAGTTTTGGTGAGACGCGAACAATAAATAGGATAAGAAGCGTAAGCGCAAATCCCTTGGGTGTGATCCTTGTGGGCATGTGTTAAGAAATGGTGCCTCTTTGTGCTTGACTTTGGACTCCATGTGTCTACTGAAAATGGCAGTCCTTTAAGCATTTCTATGGGCATTTTTCCTCTCTCTCACACACACACAACACAACACACAGTGGAATAATCAAAAAGAGCTAGGTTGGGGATGGAGATTTAAGATTTGAGAGGGAAACATTCAACATCTAAATTGGAGGTCGAAATGGGTGGGAAAATTGCGAAGCACGATTCGATGGAGGAATAATCGTCTGTGGTGAGCTTTAATTGTGGTAAGATGGGACCGCCAATTTGATTTCTATAAGTAACCGACTTTTTGACGGAGCACGATTAACTTTCTTTTAAGAAAATAATGAAGTTTTAAAATATTAGTTCTAATTTTTTGGACACATATTTGTTTACTCACAAAACGGTACAGTTAAATTTATAACATGGTTTATAGACAAGCGAATCGATTTGATCCCAAAATGATAAAGAAATTAAATAAAATGCAAGACTTAGCGTTAAACGTCTTCTTGAGCCGAGGGTCTTTCGGAAACAGTCTCTCTGCCTCTCGGGGTAGGGATAAGGTCTGCGTACACATTAGCCTCCCCAAACCCCACTAATAAAATTTTACTGGGTCGTTGTTGTTGTTGCAAGACTTAGCGTTGAAATCGAGATAAAATAGCAGCAGCTTGGTTCCGGGAGCAAGGCTTCCAAAGGCAGCAAATAGAATAATGTTAGACGGAAAATAAAGTATTATTCAGCTTGGGATAATGTATAACATAAGTTTGTCAGAATTTTTCGTATCTTACAATGGTTGTTGAAGTCGCTATTTATAGCTATACATACCTAGGGAACAACGTCCTAGGATCAAGCCACTCTTAATGTCAATAATGAAGGTCGTTGATGAATATGTAACGACATGTCATGAATGCCAAGATTCTCTATAACGGATGCGCATTTAATACTGAGAAATATTCTACATTGAATATCATCTTATGACAAATATTTATTTGCTCTCGTTGATAATATTCCCTTCGGGGTCTAACCGATGCCAACCGATTATGTTACTCTGTCATGCAAGCATTTAACGTGAACTGATTTTACCCTATTGTAGTTTTCTAGTGGCTAATTCAAGGACCTTGCCGGAGACATAAATTAAAATGTTACTTGAAAAAATATTTAATGCATTCCTATATCATTATACAAGAACATAATGAAGTTTTATAAAAATTAAAAAGGCTTTCAAAGGGTATATGGAGCTTTGCTAACATGACCATAAAGAAAGAGATATTCAGCTTCTTATTGATTGATCGATAAGTAACTATTTTTCCTAACGTGTTAAACATTAGACAAATTATAATAAAAACTTAAAAATTTAAAAAAGAGATTGTTACTCCTAATGTTGCCTTACAAGGAAATAATGGAACTTTTTAAGTTAAAAAGGTCAAATAATGTAGTAAATTAAAGTGAAAATATTGCTCTCTTTATCTTCTTCTTTTTCTAAACGGACAACAAGCGAGTTTTACTTGAAAATTAAAAGTAATCATTGAATTAGTTCAAGTCCTACTTTCCTCCAAAATATCAACATTTGGACAAAAGAAATTCATAACTATTAACATAACTAATGAAGACGTGAGATTTAGCAATTACAATTGTGCCTCAATATAAGCAAATTAAGATCAATATATTCTTTATTGAGGCTAATATTCTAACCTGCCCAAATGCCATGATCGAGTCTAAGAATGGAACCACTAAAAAGAGTGCAATTTGCACCTCTTTGATCGCACTCTCAAGGAATGTTATATGCACTAGCTCTTTGATAAGACATGAGAAATTTAGACACACACGAATCTTATAAATTATACGGGTTATTTGGCTTAAGAGATTATAATCTCGAAATCAAATTTGGAATTACTTTATTTCACGTTTAGTAGGATTTTTGTTATGGTATTATTTTCGCACATTTCATGTGGGGTAATAATCCCGGGATTAAATACCAAAACAACACATTTGCTCTTCTTTAAAATTGATCTCCTAAAGTCAAAGCCAAGGTTAAAATTGAAAACAAAAGGTTGTCCTACCTTATCTAATTCAAACTAAATTCTCTATCTAGTTTAAACTAATGAACCAAACATGTATATTTATTAAATAATTCTATTATTATCAATCTCATATTATAATTCTATAATTATTAATCTAAGAATAACTTGTTTATAACCAAACGACTCCTAAGAATATAATTTACAAAGGAAAATAATCACATATACAATCAAACACCTAATCCATAAACTAACATTAATAAGGTTTTATATCAACCAGATCTTCAATTTTATAGGCACAAATTAAAGAATTGGCGTACAGCTTTGCCGTGATTGGAAAAAGGTACAAAGAGGTAGTAGCCAATCGATGTGCTAATCGAGGGGAAGAGAGCTATTTGTTAGGATCTTTTTTAAAAGAAAAAGGGAAAAGAAACAACGGAGTACGTAATAAGATAATATATCTTGACTTAAAATTGATATAAAACTAAATGGAGACAACTATACAAAAGTATATTAATCAACTAGTAGGCCAAAAGATAATTATTATATGGAAAAAAATAGCAATAATTAGTAAGACAGAAACGGCAAAGGTGACGAAAATGAACGAAAAATGAGATGAGTATATTATTTTTAAATCTATTGATAAATAGCATAATCTGCGTTGATTGATCATAGTCACGAGAAGGTAGTAGTCACCGATGGGCGTGTGATTGCTTTTGATCCTCTTAAACTTGGAACAAAAATTGATTTCTTATATTTTAATATTTTTTTGTATTATATTAATCATAATTTTATCCACACACATATGCATGTATATAATTCATCAATTTACCGATAAAACTAAAATCTCAATCTATTAAAAAGACAAACCATTTAGATAACATAATAATTGCTATGCGACCAGGAGATGCTGATTTTACTGTATATGAATATCTTGGTTTGAGTCTACCTCTTATTTTATTAATAAAGATGTTTGTATAACTTACGTTTAAGTTTTAAATGGTTAAATTTGTGAGACCTTTATTCTATGTTAGACTTTGAATTCTGTGGTTCATCTAGAAATAATTTTGAAATTTAAGAATGAAATTGAAAAGAAAAAGTCATTTGAAAATGGAACTTAGAAAGAGTCAACCCTCCCCCCCCTCCCCCCCTCAAACCCAACCTTCCCATGCTCTCTCCGGCTTCTAGAGAGAGCAATTTTGTGTGCGCGCGCACGTGTGTATGTTTTGTATTTCAATAGGAAGAACTAGTTTTTCAAATAAAAGGCTAGGCTGTAGCTATTCAAGCATCTCAAAGTCTAACGATTGCTATTTCATATCGGAGCTTCTGCTAAAGGAAGTGGTGATCCCTAGCTTGATACTCAGACTCCGGAAACCGGCCTGCCAACAGACATTGTGGGAGAATACTCTTCACCATCATCAGAAAATGTTGCTTAGCGGCAACCTTGAAATAGAGTCAGGTTTGACTGCATCAAGCTCTAAAGCCGGGTATACTATACCAGCTCAATGTGAACCGAAAAAGAGGGAGGAGAAACTTGACCTGCTCCTTTGCCCCCTTCACATTGCTGCTGCTTTTATTTTAGTTTTTCGGTTTTTTTCGCATAATTAACGAGGATATTAAAAGAAATTATTATCGTCCATTGCAAGGTATTGGATTTTATTTTTGCATTAGTATTGCAATGTACTAATGTAAAATTTATATAGTCTTAGGTTCTCCCGCCTCATTCACTAGATTTTAGGGCGTGATTCTCCCTGGGTTGTATTAAAAACTCGATCGAACAATTGCCAAAACAAGATTAAAAACTAAAATTCGTTGCGATGATATAATTCGAATTGTGAATTGTTAACCACCAAAGTTTAATGTTGCACTTGTGAACCTGTTGTTGCTTCTGGTTAGAACCAGAACAATGATATTTGAGGCACTTTCTCCTCAGTTGCTCCTATTTAAGAACAAGAAAATCAAAGGAAAAAGCTATACAATATGAAGATCCAATTTATCCTACACTGGGTGCAAAAAGATCTTGATTTCGTGACTATTGTTGAAAAAAAGGGAATTTTTCCATTGGCAGATAACTATAGATCTGAAAGAAAGAAGAATATGTTGCAGCCCGAATACATGCCAGTCCCTGCCAATTTTCTGAGCAAGCAAAATTTCTTCTAAAAAACAATTCCTTTTTGCGCAAGACTCCAAACAAGATTAACAATTCTTCATTGTTACTCACTTTCTTCACATGCCAAAATAGTATGATGGACCAGCGGAGATGAAGGTCCGTCGGAGAAAATGCAACACAATGGAAGAGTTCGCTCCGCCGCGGAAGTCTTTTCCCCTGGTCACCATTTTTCTCCTTCAGTTCCCTAAAATTCGGCAGGTCGGATATCTTATTTGGTATGATGTGATATGAGTTTGAGTTTGAATAAAGAAACGAGGATTCATATAGCCGACCCCAGCTTGTTTGGGACTGAGGTATAGTTGTTGTTCGGTTCCCTAAAGTCCAACACACAATGCAAGAAATGCCTGGTATCCATCTCTTCACAAATATTCATAGCTAAGTCTACTAAAAGAGAAACTGGTCTCGTGGTGATCTTTTAGAAGAGATAATTTAGATTCAATAAAGTGGTCATCTTGCATTTACATTGAGATATGAAGTACATTTTACAGATTGTATATTCAAGAAAATGCAATACCTCCATCCTGCAACCGAGCCCCGGTCACCCCAAATAGCTCTTGCTGGTGCACCCATCAAACAGAAAAGGATCGCTTAGAACTACCATTGTCCCGAGTTCCCAATATAAGAGTGGGCACATAGTTTCTGCAATTCTTCCATTGGTGCAATGCAAAAAAATCTTTCACCTCATCGATCACTTGGTACTAAAGAATCGGTCTTGTTTTTGGTGATCTAGACGGTGTTTGAGCTTTAAATTGAGGGATTTCAAGCCATGGCTCCAGTGTGCTTCTTGTGGTGGGTCTGGTTTGAAACATTGAGTAATCGTTCGCATCGTATCCACTCTGTCCCCCGATACCATAAGCTGGGTGGGGAGGAGAAAGATAACAGCTCCTACGAGCAGGTTCATACTGTCTTAATGGGCTAGAAGTGGGGGATACCGGTAAAGATGTTATGGTTTTTACAATTTCCCTGTAGATATCAAGAAAAGAACAGTGAGATATATGTATCTTCCGGCATGAGTAGAAACAGACTAAAAGTAGATAAATAAATTAAGGTATTTTTGGCAAACTGCTGTTATTACCTTGGGCAGCTCAATGGTCTAGAGATGGTGATCACCGGATGGCTTGCATAGTTTCCTTTAGAGGGAGAAATATTCCTTCCACCGGATTGCAGATCCAACACTGGCTGTAAAAAAGCAAATTGAATAGAGAACTTTAGTGGGCTAGATACCATACTACCTAAATGCAAATGGGAAGCATACAGAATCAGTTTCAAAAATCTATTTCCCAAGACCCTCGGCGTCATTCTTGGTGTTATAACATAGATAGATGAACTACCCCAAGTATTGTTGCTAAAGAATATCCGGACATCTTTAGATGTCCAAAACTGTCTACAGTTCAATTCCCGATATTTTTATAGTAGTTTTAATAACTTCTACTGATTTGGATTTGATTTGATCTCTCCAAGATTGGGACGGGTACTGTCGTTTGATCAGTTAATTTGCACGTCTTTGTGTTTGTCCATGTCGTTCAAGTCAAGTAAACAAAACCCCGGGCTGTTTTGTGAAGCATTTTTGAGAGCTGTTTCTTTACTGGGAGTGTGATTCAATTATCTTAGCAAAGTCTCTTACAAAATGTTGCTCAGTGAACTGCTACTTGGTGAACTGCGGCTATAACTTGTAAAGATATTTGGTTGCCGCTATTAGGGGTCAGCAAATGGTTAAATAAGCTGCAAACTGGTACGGAAAAATATCCTACCAGCATTGGGTAGGGTATAAAATCACCAATCAGATTCTGTGGTTCTTAATAAGAATTGTAGGTTTTGAAAGATAGACAAGTGGAAGACAGTGCCAAATCTCTCATACAAAGCATAACTTACACCGCACTTCTTCTCTATCTCTTGTTCTCTTTAAGTTCCTTCCTCAAAGTTTACATAAATTTCTCACTCAGTGTTCTTCTAGTTGGTTCAGAGCGTAATTGTAATTTGCCAAAGAGAATTCATTATAGTTTTGTCAAAGAAGGAAAAAAGACTAACTGCCTTTAGACAAATGAAAAATATCAAAATCTTTACCGGCGTCCGGCTTCCATCAAAGGAACGAGGATATGCTTCCTTGGTTACACCAACATGAGCAACTTTTGCTGTACTTTGGTTTTTCACAAAAGGGTGCTCTAGTAGTTGAGAAGCCGTAGGTCGTGCGGACGGCTCCCGTTGCAAGCATAACTTTATGAATTTTTTTGCATCATTCGAAAGGTGATCTGGAATTTCAGGAAAGTCTTTGCTGTTTCCAATTTTAAATATGGCAGCGACCTGTTCCATAGAAGGCAGCAAAGACACTTAGATTTGAGTTCTCTGAAACTGGCCTCAAAAGTGATAAACATGGTAATCCATTTATCAAATATTCCATTATCTTACCCCTTCATACTGGCTCCAGGGTGGCTTTGAACTTGCCATTTCAAGAATTGTACATCCCAAACTCCAAATATCCACCGGAAGGCCATAGCCACTTGTATTCATCACCACCTGATATGAGAAATATCAGATAAGTCTTTGCTAAAAATATTGGACAATTAAAAGAGAGTAAGCAGACAAGTGTAGGTAGGCATACCTCAGGAGCCATCCAATAAGGACTCCCTTTGAAAGAGAGCACCGAGGAACACGAAGTTATCTGCTCCAAGGTAATGTAACTGTTAATGCATGGACGAATTTCTTGAAAAGAAACTTTCCTAAAGAATTCATATCTTTTAGTAGCATCAATATTTTTTAACAGAAAACAAAAAAAAACATAAAAAATCGAAACGAAAAGTTTTATCTTTTACTAGGCTACCACATCTGCTGGTTCTATATGAAGGGCTAAATTCGTTCATCCGAATAACTAAAATAGAATTCACAAACAAAAAGTACCAAATAATAAATTAGACTTTTTCCATGTTATTGGCAAGTATAACCTACAACAACAGTCAATCAGAGTCCCCTCTTGTTGTGTGCAAATAAAGTCAGAGGCAAAGTTTGGAATTAGTTTTATGATACCCTTCAGTTAAAAGTGGTTAAAAAATAGCTTTGCGATTACGCGCTGCTACTTACATGTTTTGCCATGCCAAAATCAGCAAGCTTGATTTCACCATTAGGATCTACTAGTATATTTGCTCCTTTTATGTCCCTGAAAAGAAACAATTGCCATTTGAATCTAGCAACGTCCGCAGAATAGCTGAGTCACCAATACTTGAATCATAAAGACACACACCTGTGAACTGTATTCCTCGCGTGTAAAAAGGAAAGGCCAGAAAGGATCTGTCTTGTGTAGTTTTGTATAACTGGCTCTCTGAAAGCGCCATATTCCTGCAACAATTTATGTATAGAACCACCGGAAACGTATTCCAAGTAAACTGATAGAGTTTCTTCATCCTGAGGAATAATTAAAAAGAAGACAGTTATAAACCAAAAGTGAAAATCATGTTTCTATTTAACAATGCAAATAGGTTACCCGAAGAACAAACTTATATGATCAGCATATTTTCCCAAGTAGTGTAAATATCAGAACAACTATAACATAATTATGCACATCCAACTTAAACATTTAGTCGTACCAGTTCACTTCCATAGTATCGAACAATATTTGGATGTGTCAAGTTACTGAGTAAAATGATTTCCTGTACAAAAGATAAAATCAGTCAGGTATCAAATGCAAAACAGAAAAAGGGAGATATGAATAGGTTAGGGTTAAAGATTAAAGTTCTTCATGGACTTTGAAAGGAGAGGATATTCAAATTATGAACAGAAATATACTGAAACAGTAAATAAAAGAGAGGATATTTACTTATCAATAATACCTGGTTCAATTGCTTAAGACACTCTTTCGATGTCTGATCGTCTGAAACCACCCTGACTTCTTTTATTGCACACATTTGTCCATTCTCCCTGTTCATATCGGAAAGAACCAGTTAGTCACTATTTAAAAATCACTCTATGATAAGAAAATTAAAAAAAGAAAAACTGGAAGAGTCACAACCTGTTGAATCCAAGATAGACATGACCAAACGTGCCTCTTCCCAGGAGCCTGCCTTTCTTCCATTTTGACATATTAACGGTTGCGCCTTCAGCTACACCACAAGTTCTTGGGTTTGGCAAAGCAGAAGGGCTGGGTGGAGAACCAGGTGGAAGGGGCAGCTGATGACATTCACTCCTCATATCATTATCCAACTTGCCCGTTGGAGAGTCCAGATTAATACTCGAAAACCGAGGATGTAAAGGTGATGATGTAGTAGTTGTCCCTCTCGAACGAACTGGGCTTCGTGACAGTGGGCTCAACCTATTATCTCCATGTCCTCTGGCAACAAGCAGAAGTTTTCCAACAGTTAAGCTAGTACAGCGGACCGATAAAATTGAAAAGAACTACTACTTGTAACTTCTTCATGCATCTAGTATATTCCTTGGGAAAAATAAAGGAACTGCTATGTACCGTGCAATTATACCATGTATAAAGATTTTGCTCTGACTTTCCTAATTAAGCCTCCTGAAAAATCAGGAAGTGAACTACAGCACGTAGAACCATATAAGAGCAATCGCAAATTCAAGAAATTAATATAAATCTATCAAGTTTAGCATTTGGAGTAAACTAAAATGTGAGAAAAGAACAAAACAAAAAAGAGGACAGGTCATTGGCAGACGTTTGATTCAGTATGCAAAATCCACCAAAGAGCCACCTGGAGAACCAAATACACAAAGATATAAACAAATTGAAGGCATGTATTAAAGCTCCTCTTGTTGATAAATACAAAAAGTTACAATTTTTAACACACCAAAGCACCTTTTTCCAGGTACAATACAACAACTATGCCTCATCCCAAACAAAGTTGGGGTCGGCTATATGAATCCTCACTTCTTTCTCTAAATTCAACTCATATCATCACCTTGCCAAAACAAAATAATAGTAGTGAAAATAAGTTAAATATATATACAATAGCTGCAACAATATAATCTCTCTAGCTAATAAATATACATTCAATTTACTGAACACGAACCAAATCCAATCAACAAAAGATCCAATTTTGATAACTACCCAACAATCAAAAAGTCAATCTAAAGTCAACCCAACAAACTATAACCATAACAAGGACTCACCATCTAAAGAGAAACAAAAACACCAAAACTACAAAAGAAAATAACTTTTAATCAAGAAATCAAAGTAAACACAAACCTGAATAAAGTATCAAATTGGGCTTGATCAGTAGTATTAACAGGCCCATCAGATGATCCAGAAGAGCTAGTACTTGAAACTGAAACTGACCCACATCCTAAAACAACCCCTTGATCATTTCCCACTGAAGGTCTAGGTAAAGGATGAGCTTTATCCAAAGATGAACCTGAATCAAACCCAGAAAATCCAGAACCAGAACCACCAAAGTTTAAATCTTTACTGTTTCTAGGTGAATTTCTACATAGTACCTCATCAAAACTCCTTGGTTTAACATATTTTTCCCTTTCTTTTTCTTTAGATTGTGTTTCTTTATTTTTGGTGGATTTTTTTCCCCACCAAGCAGGCATTTTTTTGTTCTGAGCTAATCAACTGAGTTAAGAAAGAGTGATATCTTGTAGTGTATTTCTTGGTATGCTGCTCTAGTAGAGAGAATTAATTTGGATTTTCAAGATATTTTTTTTTATGTGAAAGGGGGGATGTATTGTTGTTGTAGCTGACGAAGAAAACTTTGAGAAGGAAATGGGAAGGTGGATAGATAGAGAATAGAGAAGTGGAGAGGGCCTGCCAAGTTGGTTGTAGTAACGTGTTTTGCGTTTTTGCACCCTAATGTTTGTTGTATTTGCCATTTTTGTACTTAATTCTATTTGTTCTTTAGTGAGTATGATTTTGTTTGTGGCTTCTTTGTTTGCTTGCTTACCAAGTCTATAGATGATACAACTAGAATTTTGCTCGAGGAAATGCTTCTTAGTCTACTATAGTAATGATGAGATAAAACTAGAGTTTTGTAATTTTTGCATCCATTATGTAACAAGGATTTTTTAGTTCTGATACACAGTATAATTTTTACCTTTTAACGTATGATATAAAAGATAATATCTAATATATAATAGCAAACTAGTAACATTTTGGTCTTTTGACTTTAATATTGACCTATTTGTTAAGTGAGGAAGTTATTCCTTATAATACTTCTTAGTTAAAAATTTTGCACTTTTATTCTGATTTATGATAGGTTATTTGTCAAAATTCAGAAAACCAACTTGATCATGTACTCTATCAAGATCATATTAATCAACGGTTATTTTTTTTTATTGTGAGTTTTTTTTCAAATACTGCAAAATAATTGTAGCTATATGAAATCGTATATGGAATCAAAAAATAATCAATTATGTTTGGATCATGCAAGAAACGCAAACACATGTGTATTCTAAAACGTGGTAATTTAGCCAAATAATAGTGAGATTAAATCTAACGAATAAATTATTTACCAATAAAGTAGATACTACTATCATGTAATCTAACTTCAATTATTGAGCAAAATAAAAGATAAAAGTACAAAATATTATAATCGCGATCCAAGTGCATGGTCAACGTACTACTACGATATTTGTGATAATCGTATCAATTCTTCTTTGCCGCTACTAATTACAACCATATTTATAATGAATGTTACTCAATTATTTTAGTCATATATTTTAAATTTACATGGTCAACCAAAGAGATGAACTTATTTTCAAGATTGATGAACTTATTTTCAAGATTGAACTACTGTATACCTCTCAAATGATCACATCATATAAGAAAACGGGGATTAAGGACCACCGAGGGGTGTGATATGATAGGTTAGTATTGTTCTACCCTTGATTATAAACTTCAAGTTCGAGACGTGTGAAAAAAGTAATGTTTTTGTCTTATTAAACTTACATGACATAGGATTCAAATTAGTTGGATCAATGTGCTTTAAAATTAAACTATTTAGGTGCAAAGTGAAAGATGATGCTAAATTAGGGAGCAAAATAGAAAGAGAAACTGGTATGCACGTGTGGTCCCAAGTCCAATAGAAAAGCAAAGCTGCTACAGTGAGGAACAGCTCAGGAATTTGGGGGCGGCAGTCAGTGGTTGGATTAAACCGAGTGGATGACGTGGCTCCCCTTTTTTCCATTTTAAATTTTAATTTATTTTGTGTTTTAAAGACGGCTTTCTGGAAATACACTTGACTCATCAGTGACGACTCATGTCTCATATGTGGGTGCATTTGATAGGAAGGGAATATGTTTTTTTCAAAGTGGAAACGAAAAATGATACTCTTATATTTCTTGAATTGCATCATTTTTATTATTTATATTATATAGGTAAATAGGCATTTAAAAATATAGTATTTTAGTACTTTCAGTATAAAAGTAGAGTTTTTCATATAAAAGAAAAAAAAACCTCTTAGATATGTAAGTAAAGTAAAGATTTGACTTACTTGACAACTTTACATTTCAAAAAGCTAGAAGAATAGATTTTCAATAAAATATAAATTATAACTTTCTTATAAAGATTTAGGCATCATATTAGATTTTGGTTTTATGTCACACATGTGTTTGAGCAGGGGCGGCCCGACATATTTTGGGGCCTAAAGCCAAATTTTAATGAGGAACCTTAATGTTTTAACTTTTTTATTATTATTTGAAGTCAATTTTTCTAGTTTTTTTAGATACAAAGTTACTAATAATTTTCTTATAATCAATTTTTCCTAATAAGTCTTTCTCAATTGACAATATAGCTAACTCATTTAATCTCTCTTGAGACATTGTTGATCTTAGGTAAGATTTTATAAATTTTAATTTTGAAAAGCTTATTTCCGCTGAAGCAACGGTAACTGGAATTGTTAACATTATTCTATAAGCAATATAGGCATTTGGAAAAAAATCAAGTCTCTTTATTTGATTGAGTATATCGATTAAACTATTATCTTCTACTTGTACTATTTCTCTTAATACTTTCAACTCAGAAAATAAATCTAAACCATCAATATCGGATTGATTATTATGCTTTAAGAAAAATTCAAGATTAAGGCAATGTGTTTTTAAATTTCCATCATTTAGTGATCTTAGTTTTTTACCACTAAATAGAAAACCAAAAATATTTGCATATGCTTCAAATTGTTCAAATCTATTTTAAAGTGAAAAAATAGCCTTGTCTACTATGTATAAAAAGTAATCAACTCTAAAAGACTTTTCAAGAGACTTTGAGATTTCATTATTAACATTCTCATCAAATTTTTTCTTCCTAGATATCACACGTTTCTTACGAAATTCGGGTTCGATATTCATTTCAAATGCAATTTTCTTGGCAGAAATCATAGTAGTTACAAATCCTTCTTCTCTATATTTGTTTAAAACAAAAAAAATCAAACCTTTTAATTGAGCTATGGCAACATCAATATGCATGTCTTTTGACTGCATACTTTTGCTAACTGAATTAACAACAAATAATATATCATACCAAATAGTCATACCCAATAAAAATTCAAAATTTTCGAGTTCATATATTACTAAGAATTAGCTTCACTTTTAGTTTTTAGATCATCACTAATTTCTACTAATCTCAATAAAGCATCTCTTATTTGTGGAGTTTCAAATCTTATTGCTTTAATACTTTCAATACGACTTTCCCAACGAGTTTGTGACAATGATTTAAGAGTTAGACTAAGTACACTATTCTTTAATACTTTTCATCGCTTAGTAGAAGATGAAAATAGTGAATATATACGTTTTACCACTCCAAAAAATGATATAGCTTTTGTACAAGAATTAGCCATATCACAAAGTAATAAATTTAGATTATGACAACCACATGGTGTATAAAATGATCTAGGATTTACATCAAGAAGTCTTTTTTGCACTCCTTGATGTTTTCCCTTCATATTTGACCCATTATCATATCCTTGCCCTCTTAAATTATCAATATCAAGTCCAATATTTTTTATTTCATCTATAATAACTTCAAAAAGATATTTTCCGCTTGTATCATCTACTTTTAAAAATTCTAAAAAATATTCATTAATTTTTATTGGAGTTGCCGAAATATCCACACTCCGCAGTATAAAAGACATTTGTTCTTGATGACTTGTATCTGGAGTGCAATCAAGTATGATAGAGAAATATTTTGCTTCTATAATTTTTTTCTATAATTTTTTTTCTTAATTTCACTTGTCAATAAGTTTATCAATTCATTTTGTATTCTATGCCCAAGGTAATGACTATGAATTTCATCATGCTTAATTCGTCGAATATGTTCTTGCATGACGGGGTCAAATTCTGCAATCATTTTAATTAAACTTAAAAAATTTCCATTATTCTCTTGATATATCTTTTTATTTTTTCCCCTAAATGCTAAATTATTTTTTTCAAAAGTTTTAATCACGGCAATAATTCTTGACAATATATTTTTCCAATGCTCTCTATCTCTATTGATTTGTTCTTGAACATCTTTATCGATTGTTTTATCTTTTTGCAGTTTTATTTCTAAATCAATTCATGCATCCATGTTAATAATATGTTCATTTGTTGTTTCATGAGTTTTGAGTTTAGTACTAATTTTTCTCCAATCATTACTACCTTCACTAGCTAATTTACTACTACAAGTTCCGGAACTCAAACTAAACAACTTACAGCAAAAATAAAATACTTTATCTAAGTCTTTAGAATAAACTAACCATCTTCTATCATGTCTTTCATCATTCGCCAATTTTTGAATATAATGTGTAGTAGAAAAATGTCTAGAAAATGTATCATTCGGAAAATTTATGTCAATTATTCTAATCGGCTCATTTTCTACTAATATATCTCTCAACTTTGTATCTACATTAGTCCATTGACTAGGATCATATATATATTTATAGGAGTTGAATTATTTATTTCATTCATAAGCATCAATGTATTATTTTGAGGATCTATTTCCGACTTGTCACTTAATTGTTCTTTTTCTACTTGAATATTATAATTTTAGAATTATCTAACTCAACCGAATTACTAACTTGCTCATCTAGAGAACACTCTCCCAAATTTTCTGATTCAAGATTTTTATTATTCAATAAAAATTTGTCAAGAGCACCTTTTTGAGATTGTATTAGATTTTGAATTATTCTTCTTTTCTTGAGTTTTTCATAACCAGATTCACACTTTCTATTTGACATACTTATCTTCTAATAAACAATCTATAAATGCACTAAATAGCAAAATATTAAATTTTAAATGAGAAAATAATAAAAAGATAGAATGATAGAACCTTTTCAAGAACGGATAGCTTGATATGAAATTAAATTTTTTGTTCGAGTATGCTTGTTGTAAGACTTGAATTATGAAAATAGAACAAACAAAAATACTTCACTATTTCTTGAATCAATACACTGAACTCTGAAGTCGGAAGATCCACAATAATGCTTTGATCTTTGGCTATTGAAGAATGGAGTGTGATTAATTGAAGAACAAAGTATAAAAATATAATATAGTGGTATAGTGCTATTAGTGCACATATTGTCTTCACTTTGCTCGACAAAGTCAGTTAGTCACGTTGTCTTCACTTCAGCAGCTCCACGGTAATGTTGGCTATTGAAGTTGAACTGTTGAAGAATAGAGTAAGAATAAAGTATAAAATATAATACAGTGGTATAGCTAATAGTGCACAGTGCACACGTTGTCTACTTGTCTTCACTTTGCTCAACAAAGTTTTGTTTGAGAAAGTTGTGGACTTGTGGTCCATTATCTCAAATTTGTGTTCGAACATCCCGTTTCATTTTATAATATTTTTTACTTTATATATATATATATATATATATAATTTAGATATAACCAAAAAATGGGGCCCCCATAAATGTGGGGACTAAAGCAATTGCTTTACTTGCTTTATGGACGGGCCGCCCTTGTGTTTGAACCGCCCCTGCAAACACACCACATAAATACTAATAATGTATACGATGTAAGAAAAAATATGAGAATAATGACGTGATATTAACTTTATAAAAGTTCAAAACAGATGAAGCAGGTGACGCGAAATAAAAATTTAGATATTCAAAAACAATAATATTATAGTGATGAAAATTATATATTTCATTTTGAATCAAGTTTTTTTGGCAATTTGAAGTAGCCATATAATAGTAAATATTTCTTTTTGAAGAATATGTTTTTCTAAGGAAACAATTTATGTCATACAAAACACACTAAAAACAAAAGTGTAACGACCCGACCGGTCGTTTTGAGGATTAGCGTCTCGTTTGGTGACATAACGTTCAAGCAATTTCGTATTATGTGTTATGATGTGCGTGCGTGGTTGAGTTCGGATTTCAGATGATTCGGGATTGATTTGGAAGAAAGATTCTTATTTTAGAAGCTTAAGCGGTAAGAGTTGACCGGAGTTTGACTTTTATATAGAGTTCTCTGAAATGGAATTTTGATGGTTCCAATAGCTCTGTATGGTAATTTTGGTCTTAGGAGCGTGTCCGGATGTTGATTTGGAGGTTCGTAGGTCGTTTCGGCATGAGTTGGCGAAAGTTGAAAAAAATGGAAGATTTTGGACAGTTTGACTGAGAGTTGACTTTATTGATGTTGGGGTCGGATCCCGATTTCGGAAGTTGGAATAGGCCCGTACTGTCATTTATGATTTGTGTGCAAAATTTGAAGTCAATTGAAGTTGGTTTGGTATGAATCAACATTAGTTTTGGAATTCGGAAGGTTATAAGTTTCTTAGGCTTGAATCGATGCGCGATTCGTGATTCTATTGACGTTAGAGGCAGTTTGAGGCTTCAACCAAATTCGTATCATGTTTTGGGACATGTTAATATACTTGGTTGTGGTCTTATGGGGCTCGAGTGAGTTTCAGATGGGTTTGGATTGTGCCGCGCTCTTATTTGATATTTCAGCGTCGTTTCTTTTGGCATAAAGGGTACCACATTGTGCAAACGACCTTTGATTTGTGATTCAATTGAACCATCAGATCTGTATCGTAATTTCAGAACCATAACAATAAGAATCGTCGCATTCCGAGGTCGTATGAGAGAGTTATGCGCATTTCTGTGTCGGGGAAAGACTAATGTTTTTCTGGTGTTTGAGGGAACAGAGGCAAATCGTAGGTGTCAAATGCGATTTATAAATCTCAGGTATCAAGTGCGACTTGCATGGAGAGGTCTCTAAAATTGGGGGTTTCACCATTTTTAACATAATTAGAGTTGGGGATCTCAATTTAGGCGATTTTCAGAGGCAAACTTCACAAATTGGACTAGGGGTAAGTAATCTTAACTTGATTTGGTCCGTTATTCATGAATCTAACACTATTTCCAACACCTATTTTTGTAATTTGGGGGATTAGAATAGAAATTTTTCTAAACTTAATTTGAGGGTTTGAAGGCCGAATCGGACTCGGAATTTAGTAATTTTGGTATGATTGGACTCGTTATCGAATGGGTGTTCTGATTTTATAATTTTGGTCGGGTTCCGAGGTGCGAGCCCGGGTGGACCTTTTGAGTTGACTTTTTCTTTCTTTGCAAAGATCGTAATTTTATTGTTCGAATTAGTTTCCTATAATTTATATTTATGCTATGAAGTTGATTTGGCTATATTCGAGCCGTTCGGAGTTGGATAATCAAGGGAAACACCTACTAGTGGATTAATTTTGCCTGATTTTCGTTAAATGACTTGCCTAACCTTGGGGGGGGGGGGGAACTACCCCTTAGGATTGAGTCATTTGTGCTAATTGGGTCATGTGAAGGCCGTGTACGCGAGGGGACGAGTACGTACTCAGGCTTATTTATGGAAAACTTGACCGTTTAGTGCTCTTAGGTTCTTATGTTCATTAAATATGAAGTTGTTTTATCATGTCAAATCCTCTATTTACTAAATTCACCCTTACATGTCTTATTTGGAATTAATTGATTCATGTTCTACCCGTGTTGCCAATTAAACTCTTATGTGCCTTCATTGAAGTTTTTGCCTCTTTTACGGCCATGTTGTCTTTTTCGTAATTGCTTAACCTTAATTGAAGTTATGTTATCTTTTCTGTAATTGCTTAACCTTAATTGAAGTTATGTTGTTACACCCTATATTTTCGTGCATAAAACTGCGTCGTGAGCAAACTAATGTAGGACCCCAAAAAAAAAAGATCATCTTTGAAAATATATAAAGCAAGTTAATCATGTTACCTTGGAAGTTACAAATATTGAAGATCATGAACAACAAGTACAAAGAGGGTTGGAAGGTTCAGAAGCTAAAGAAATTGAAGAAAATAATATTTCGTCGAACGCCGACAAGTTGGGAATGTTATAGCATATACTTTTGGGGTGAGACCAGGGTGTTTAACATTATAAGGAGGTTATGTTATGAGTTATGTTATTCGTATGATAGTCGTGTGTTATATTTTGAAGTCAAGCGAGTGGTGGAACAAAAGTCGATGAAAGTCATCACAAGTTACGTTCATACGTTTTATTGAAACTTTGGGTCAAATATAACTGCAATTTTCTCCCGATTTACTTAGATTTATGGGGTGTTCCACCCATAAAATTAAAGATCTATGAGTCTATTTTCCAACTCATTAAACAATTTGTCAATACGGTATTGGAGTACAGAGATATGGGCATTTTTGCGAGACTGCGTAGACTGTCATCTACTTGCTTAAAAGAGAATCCAAAACTGGGCCAATTCGGGTCGTCCAAAATTGGGTCAGTTCGGGTCATTCAAAGAGGACTTTTTAAAGGCCTATACCCTTCATATGTTAGGATGATAATAGGGCAAAATAATCAGACTTAATCTCTGCAAAAATCCTCCCAAAAATTTCCCACAAACCCCAATTGATTTTCTCTCCCTTTCAAGTTCTAATTGGAGGTAAAGCCTAGAGTTTGAAGAACCAATATAAGAGCTGAGTTATCCCACAAATAAGGTAAGTTTATTGCTCTCTTTAATCCATTCTTTACAGTTGTAGATGCATGGTAAGTTGTTCTATATTTGTAAGAACTCACGGGACAGTGATCGGAAGCCGTGAGTTTGAGTTATTCACTTATAGCGGACTATTTTATGGATTGTTTTGTGGACTGTTTGGTGTTGCTGTTGGGCTGCGTGATTTACTACTATTTTGTGGAGTTTTGGAGGAGGAAGGGTGTGGATAAACACCACATAAATGCAGGATGTTGGGCTGGTCGTTCGTCGTAACATTTTCGGGGTTGTTGACACTACTACAATGGTCGTTTTGTGTATGAAGAGATTGGGGTGTGTTGGGCTGTTTTGTAGTACTGTGTGGTGTACATAAGTTTGGAAAAATAATGTATATATGTTGTTATTATTTTTTTTTGGTATTGTTGGTATTATCTTGAATTTGGAGGAAGTAAGGATTATAGGGGAGATGTTGTCCGTTTTAATACAAAATAAGCATGCTGTTCGTTGTGCGATAGTTATACGTTTCATAACTTAATGATAGTATTATTATCGTTGTTGTAGATTAAGGTGAGAAGAGCCGAGTCCAACTTGGTGATTAAAAAGAGTGTGATAAGGTATGTTAAGGCTAGGCCTTCCTTCATTTTGGCATGATCTCGTGGCTACATGTGTTAGTAATGAGACATAAAGAGAAGTTCGTATTCATGAATTTATTCACATTATTCTAGTCTCATAAGTTATAATATTATTCCTTATAGAGACTCTATATTCAATTTACTATTGTCTTCTTCCAGTCAAGAGAGCAGCAAGCCTATATATACATTATTACAGTATTTTCATTACCATCGAGCTATAATCGATGGGCAGGCTCCTATTGGGCAACCTCTGATCAGATGGAAAGTTATATACCGAGCTTACTGTGGCCGAGCGCCTATGAGCAAGACCAGCATGGTTGAGATATATAGCCTAGTATGGCCGAGCGCCTATGAGCGAGCCTACTACGGTAGAGCAGTTATATATACCGAGCCTTATAAGGCCGGACAATTATTTTACTTACTATATTGAAGGAGTTGAGCCAGTATCAACATGTAAGTATATCTCTAGATCATCTTTGACTCCCAATTACTTTCAGTTATTATATTATCAGTTAATTTTCAACTTTCAGTTATGTTATTGACTTATATACTCGGTACATTATTTTGTACTGACGTCCCTTTTCTGGGATGCTGCATTTCATGCATGCAGGTTCAGATAGACAGACGGGTAGACCTCCTCAGTAGGTATTTCCAGAGTTCAGCCTGATCGGTAAGCTCCACGTCCTTCGAAGTTATCGGGTCTAGGTTTTCGTGTACATCTTCTGTATGTATGTATATATGTTATGGGTAAGTCGGGACCCTGTTCCGATCACAATATATCCATCAGTAGAGGCTTGTAGACATATCCTGTCAGTTAGTGCACTATGTTGGGCTTGTAGGCCAGGCATGTATATTTTGGTGGTTTGTCAGTTGTAGTAGTTATGACGGCCTTGTCGGCCCAACTTTATATTGATGTTTAGTCAGTGCTAGTTTCCATTCAATTTTATATTTTGCTTCGCAAATTGTCTTGCAAGGTGGCCCCATGGCCAAATTATGACATTATATGTTCAGAGTCCCTTAGTCGCAATTTGGTACACCAGGTTAGTTGAGGCACCGGGTGCCAGTCTCGCTCCTAGGTCGGGGCGTGACAAACTTGGTATCAGAGAAGTTCTGTCCTAGGGAGTCTTCAAGCCGTGTCTAGTAGGATCTTGTTTATAGATGTGTTGTGCACCACATTATATAAGCAGGGAGCTACAAGGCATTTAGGAGTTGGTTACCCTTCTTTCAAATCTAAATCGTGTTGTAGAACTGAGTTATAGGAAATTTGAGTTAAACTTACGTGTTAGTGTTTTCATACACAGATGACGGTGACTAGGAAGACTACGGATAGCCAGAGGGGAGATACAACAACATGTGAGGGGACCAGCAGGGTACCCCCAGTAGATGGGTCCCGGTTTGAGGCTCAAGGCGAGACCCCTACTCAGCCATTACCGGCTCCTCCACCGCCTGAGGAGATTCCTAGGGATACCGCACATCCAGTTCCCCCTCCACTTCCACCAGATCAAGACTTGAGGAGTGCGGTGCATTTGTTGACACAATTGGTAGCTACCCAGCAACAAGCTAGGGCATCAGCTAGTGAAGGATTTTCTTAGGGGTCTGGGAGTTCAAGGGTTCGAGAGTTTATTGCTATGAGTCCCCCAGAGTTTACGGGGTCAAATTAGAGGGAGGACCCACCGGATTTCATAGATCAGCTTCACAGGATCTTTCGGGTTATGTATGCCACAGAGAAAGAAGCAGTTGAGCTAGCAGCTTTTCGACTCTGAGATATAGCCATCCTTTGGTACGAGGGATGGGAGAGGTCCACGGCACGTGATGCACCTCCAGCTAGTTGGGAGAATTTTTCAGATGCTTTCCTTGACCAGTACTTACCGCGGGAGATCCGACAGGCTCGGGTCGATCAGTTTCTAGCCCTTAGAGCAATATGAGTGTTCGAGTATAGTCTCCGTTTTAACTCATTAGACAGATATGCACCATCCATAGTTGCCACTATGCGTGACAGGATCCACAAGTTTATATCAGGGTTAGCCCCAGAGTTGACCGTGGCATGTGCCACCGCTGCATTGCATGATAATATGGATATCTCCCGGTTTCAGGCATTCGCTCAGAATATAGAAAAGGGTAGACGTCAACAGCAGGGTACAGAGAGGAATGAGCAAGGGCAACGTAAGAGGATAAGATTTCCTAGGTCTTAGGAGCAGTCTCAGGGTAGTTATAGGCCCCAGTACTTCGGACGACCACCTAGGCCTCCGCCACCTCAGTTACAGGGTTACAGGTATGACCGCTATACTCAGTTAGGACCAGGTGAGAGCTCATGGGCGTCGGTTTTGCAATAACAATGAGGTTCAAGGCAGACATGGTCATTCCCTCCGCGGTGTGACAATCTGTGGTAGAGGACACTTGGGCTAATGCCGAGCAAGTTCTGATGCTTGTTATACATATGGGCGTCCAAGGCATATGATGCGAGATTGCCCAAAATAGAGATTTTGGGGTTATGGCACAACCAGCAAGTTCAGCAACAAGATTATCTATGTCTCTGCATCTTTCTAGGGGCGAGTCTCAATCTTCAGCTGGTAGAGGTTGAAGCAGAGGTAGAGGTTCCAGTTCAGGTGTTAATCAGAACCGTATTTATGCTTTAGTGGGTCGACAGGACCAGGAGTCTTCACCAGACGTTGTGACAGGTATATTGACCATTTGCTCTCACGATGCTTATGCCTTGATAGACCCATGATCTACTTTATCATATATTACCCCATTTGTCGCGGGGAAATATGGTATAGTGCCTAAAATACTAAGTGATCCTTTTACGGTATCTACACCGATCGGAGAATCGATTATTACTAGATGGGTTTGCCGAGGTTGTACGGTGACAGTTTGTATTCGTCAAACCTCAGCCGACCTAGTTGAGCTAGAGATGATGGATTTTGATACTATCATAGGCATGGACTGGTTGTCAGCTTGCTATGCCACAGTTGATTGCCGAGCAAAGGCAGCCAGATTTCATTTTCCAGGTGAGGCAGTCCTTGAATGGGTAGGTCATACAACGACACCCAGAGGTAGGTTTATTTCCTATCTGAAGGCGAGGAAAATGATTGCAAAAGGGTGCATTTATCATATTGTGCGAGTTAGAGATGCAAATGCTGAGATATCTATATTTCCGTCTATTCCTGTAGTCAATGAGTATGCAGATGTGTTTCCAGATGAGCTTCCAGGTATTCCTCCAGGGCGAGAGATTGATTTTAGCATCGATTTGCTTCCAGGAACTCAACCAATATCCATCCCTCCGTATAGAATGGCACCTGCCGAATTAAAGGAGTTGAAGGAGCAGTTAAAAGATTTGTTGGAGAAAGGTTTCATCAGGCCTAGTACCTCACCTTGGGGTGCACCGGTACTCTTTGTGTGGAAGAAAGACGGCTCGTTGAGGATGTGTATCGATTATAGGCAGCTGAACAAGGTAACTATTAAGAATAAGTATCCACTTCCAAGGATCGATGTATTGTTTTATCAGTTGCAGGGGGCTAGATTCTTTTCAAAGATAGATTTGAGAACGGGATACCACCAGGTCAGAGTTCAGGAGAAAGATATTCTGAAGATAGCCTTCAGGACCCGATATGGCCACTTCGAGTTCCTTGTCATGTCCTTTGGGTTGACGAATGCACCTGCCGTATTTATGGACTTGATGAATAGCCTATTCCGGCCATTTTTAGATCTGTTCGTGATAGTATTTATTGATGATATTCTGGTCTATTCAAGTTCAGAGGATGAGCATGTGGACCACTTGCGTGCGGTACTCTAAACCCTCCGTGATCGTAAGTTGTATGCTAAGTTTTCTAAATGTGAGTTCTGGTTGAAGTCTGTAGCATTCTTGGGGCATATTGTATCCGATAAAGGTATAAAGGTAGACACTTAGAAGATTGAGGCCATGAAATCTTGGCCTAGACCTACTACTCCGACAGAGGTTCGTAGCTTTCTAGGCTTAGCAGGATACTACCGGAGGTTCGTAGAGGAATTTTCTTCCCTTTCGGCACCATTGAAGAAGTTGACGCAGAAATCAACTAAGCTTCAGTGGACGGAGGCTTGCGAGCAGAGTTTCCAAGAGCTTAAGAACAGGTTGACCTCAGTGCCAGTTCTAACAATTCCAGAGGGTCCAAAGGGTTATGCCGTGTATTGTAATGCCTCAGGTGTCGGGTTAGGATGTGTCCTGATACAGCATGGGAAGGTAATTGCGTATGCTTCAAGGCAGTTAAGGAAGCACGAGAAGAATTATCCAATCCACTATCTCGAGTTAGCTGCGGTTGTCCATGCACTTAAGATATGGAGGCATTATTTATATAGTGTTCATGTTGATGTATTTACAGATCATAAAAATCTACAATATTTATTCAAGCAAAAAGAGTTGAATTTGCGACAGAGGCGATGGCTTGAGTTATTGAAAGATTATGATGTTAACATTCTCTAGCATCCAGGGAAAGTTAATGTTGTAGCAGACGCCTTGAGCCGCCGATCTATGGGTAGCTTAGCACATGTAAAGACCGAGAAAAAACAATTAACTAGAGAGATTCATCAATTGGCTTATTTGGGGGTTTAGTTAGTAGATTCCGACGATGGTGGAGTTGTACTCCAAAACACTGCAAAATCATCTCTCATAGCTGAAGTCAAGGAAAGGCAGTACGAGGACCCAGAGTTGGTCGAGTTGAGAGAGCGAGTTCCGCAGCAAAAGAATCCATTGTTAGAGCTAAAGGGAGATTGGGTTATCAGATACAGGGGTAGTTTGTGTGTTCCAGATATAGTAGGGCTACGAGACATGATTATGTCAGAGGCACATTATTCGTGGTACTCCATTCATCCTGGGTCGACGAAGATGTATCATGACATTAAGGATGTGTACTGGTGGAATGATATGAAGAAGAACATTGTTGAGTTTGTCGCCTAGTGTCCTAGTTGCCAGCAAGTGAAAATAGAGCATCAGAAGCCCGGAGGGATAATGCAGACTATAGAGATCCCGATATGAAAATGGGAGGCGATAAATATGGACTTTGTTACGGGTTTACCTCGTTCTCATCGTAAGTTTGATTCTATATGGGTGATAGTCGATAGGCTCACTAAATCAGCTCATTTTCTACCGGTCATATCTACATATACAACAAAAGATTATGCAAAGTTATATATTAAGGAGATAGTGCGGCTACATGGAATACCAGTATCTATTATATCTGACCGTGAGGCTCAGTTTACAACACATTTTTGGAGGTCATTTCAGAGAGGTCTAGGGACTCAGGTGAATCTCAGCACAACTTTTCATCCACAGACTGATGGACAAGCCGAGCGCACAATTCAGACGCTCGAGGATATGTTACGAGCATGTGTGTTGGATTTTAAAAGAAGTTGGGATGAACATCTACCTCTTGTTGAGTTTGCATATAATAACAGTTACCACTCCAGTATCTAGATGGCTCTGTACGAGGCTTTGTATGGGCGTAAGTGCAGATCTCCTATAGGGTGGTTTGATGTTGGAGAATTTGGGTCACATGGTCCAGGCCTAGTTCAGCAGGCCGTAGAGAAAGTAAAGCTTATCCGGGAGTGACTGTTGACAGCTCAGAGTCGCCAGAAGTCATATTCTCACGTGCGGCGACAAGACTTAGAGTTCGAGGTTAATGACTGGGTATTCTTAAAGGTATCCCTTATGAAGGGCGTGATGAGGTTTGGCAATAAAGGCAAGCTTAGCCCACGGTATATTGGGCCTTACAGGATTATTCGGAGAGTGGGCCAAGTAGCTTATGAGTTAGAATTGCCCTCAGAATTGGATTCAGTCCATCCGGTTTTTCACGTATCTATGCTATGAAAGTGCATTGGCGATCCTACCAGAGTGGTGTCCACAAATGATGTACAGATTACGGAGGACTTGTCATACAAGGAAATTCCAGTTGCCATCTTACACCGACAAATTCGCAAGCTACGAAATAAGGAGGTAGCCTCCGTGAAGGTTTTAAGGAGAAGCAATAATGTGGAAAAGATGACATGGGAAGCGGAGGAAGAAATGAAGTATAAATACCCCCACCTATTTCAAACTGAAGATATGGCTCGAGATGGGATGCTACAACACAACTCTATTCAGGCTAGTAGGTCATCAGGTAAGCTCTTATTTTCTGACTTTCAGTATTTATAATTTACGACTCTTTGAGGCAAAGTGTTGTTATTTATAGACATTGGCCGTGTGTGGCATGCATAGTATGTTTTCTGGCTGCATGCAAGTAGGTTATAGTCTAGTGTATAGAGGAAACTCTGGAAAAAGTTTTCCAAAGTCTCTAAAAGTAAGCATTCGAGGACGAATGTTCTCAAGGAGGGAATGATACACCCTATATTTTCGTACATAAAATTGCGTCGTGAGCAAACTAATGTAGGACCCAAAAAAAAATGAGATCATCTTTGAAAATATATAAAGCAAGTTAATCATGTTACCTTGGAAGTTACAAATATTGAAGATCATGAACAACAAGTACAAAGAGAGTTGGAAGGTTCAGAAGCTAAAGGAATTGAAGAAAATAATATTTCGTCGAAAGCTGACAAGTTGGGAATGTTATAACATGTACTTTTAGGGTGAGACCAGGGTGTTTAACATGATAAGGAGGTTATGTTATTCGTATGATAGTCGTGTGTTATATTTTGAAGTCAAGCGAGCGGTGGAACAAAAGTCGATGAAAGTCATCACAAGTTACGTTCATACGTTTTACTGAAACTTTGGGTCAAATGTAACTGCAATTTTCTCCCAATTTACTTAGATTTATGGGGTGTTCCACCCATCAAATTAAAGATCTATGAGTCTATTTTCCAACTCATTAAAAAATTTGTCAATACGGTAATAGAGTACAGAGATATGGGCATTTTTGCGAGACTGCGCAGACTGTCACCTACTTGCTTAAAAGAGAATCCAAAACTGGGCCAATTCGGGTCGTCCAAAATTGGGTCAGTTCGGGTCGTTCAAAGAGGCCTTTTTAAAGGCCTATACCCTTCATATATTAGGATGATAATAGGGAAAAATAACCAGATTTAATCTCTGCAAAAATTCTCCCAAAAATTTCCCACAAACCCTAATTTAATTTCTCTCCCTTTCAAGTTCTAATTGGAGGTAAAGCCTAGAGTTTGAAGAACCAAGATAGGAGTTAAGTTATCCCACAAATAAGGTAAGTTTACTACTCTCTTTAATCCATTTTTTACAGTTGTAGATGCATGGTAAGTTGTTCTATATTTGTAAGAACTCACGGGACGGTGATCGGAAACCGTGAGTTCGAGTTATTCACTTGTAGCGGACTATTTTATGGATTGTTTTGTGGACTGTTTGGTGTTGCTATTGGGCTGCGTGATTTACTACTATTTTGTGGAGTTTTGGAGGAGAAAGTTGTGGATAAAAACCAAATAAATGCAGGATGTTGGGCTGGTCGTTCGTCGTAACATTTTTGGGGTTGTTGACACTACTACGGTGGTCGTTTTGTGTCTGAAGAGATTGGGGTGTGTTGGGCTATTTTGTAGTATTGTATGGTGTACATAAGTTTGGAAAATAATGTATATATGTTGTTATTGTTGTTTTTGGTGTTGTTGGTGTTATCTTGAATTTGGAGGGAGTAAGGATTATAGGGGAGATGCTGTCCGTTTTAATACAAAATAAGCATGTCGTTCGTTGTGCGATAGTTATACGTTTCATAACTTAATGATAGTATTATTATCGTTGTTGTAGATTAAGGTGAGAAGAGCCGAGTTCAACTTGGTGATTGGAAAGAGTGTGATAAGGTATGTTAAGTCTAAGCCTTCCTTCATTTTGGCATGATCTCGTAGCTACATGTGTTAGTAATGAGACATAAAGAGAAGTTCGTATTCATGAATTTATTCACATTATTCTAGTCTCATAAGTTATAATATTATTCCTTATCGAGACTCTATATTCAATTTAGTATTCTTTTCTTCCAGTCAAGAGAGCAGCAAGCCTATATATACAGTATTACATTATTTTCATTACCAACGAGCTATAATCGATGGGTAGGCCTCTATTGGGCAACCTCTGATTAGATGGAAAGTTATATACCGAGCCTACTGTGGCCGAGCTCCTATGACCGAGCCCAGCATGGTCGAGATACATAGCCTAGTATGGTCGAGCGCCTATGAGCGAGCCTACTACGGTAGAGCAGTTATATATACCGAGTCTTATAAGGTCGGACAATTATTTTACTTACTATATTGAAGGAGTTGAGCCAGTATCAACAGATAAGTATATCTCCGGATCATCTTTGACTCCCAATTACTTTCAGTTATTATATTATCAGTTCAGTTTCAACTTTCAGTTATGTTATTGCCTTATATACTCGGTACATTATTTTGTACTGACGTCCCTTTTCTGGGGACGTTGCATTTCATGCATGCAGGTTCAGATAGACAGACGGGTAGACCTCCTCAGTAGGTGTTTCTAGAGTTCAGCCTGATCGGTAAGCTCTACGTCCTTCAGAGTTATCGGGTGTAGGTTTTCGTGTACATTTTCTGTATGTATGTATATATGTTATGGGTAGGTCGGGGCCCTGTTCCGATCACAATATATCCTTCAGTAGAGGCTTGTAGATATATCCTGTCAGTTAGTGCACTATATTGGGCTTGTAGGCCTGGTATGTATATTTTGGTGGTTTGTCAGTTGTAGTAGTTATGACGGCCTTGTCGGCCCAACTTTATATTGATGTTTAGTCAGTGCTAGTTTCCATTCAGTTATATATTTTGCTTCGCAAATTATCTTGCAAGGTGGCCCCATGGCCAAATTATGACATTATATGTTCAGAGTCCCTTAGTCGCAATTTGGTACACCAGGTTAGTTGAGGCATCGGGTGCCAGTCTCGCTCCCAGGTCGGGGCGTGACAAACTTGGTATCAGAGAAGTTCTGTCCTAGGGAGTCTACAAGTCATGTCTAGTAGGATCTTGTTTATAGATGTGTTGTGCACCACATTATATAAGGAGGGAGCTATAAGGAATTTAGGAGTTGGTTACCCTTCTTTCAAATCTAAATCGTGTTGTAGAACTTAGTTATAGGAAATTTGAGTTAAACTTACGTGTTGGTGTTTTCATACACAGATGACGGTGACTAGGAAGACTACAACTAGCCAGATGGGAGATACAACAACAGGTGAGGGGACTAGCAGGGTACCCCCAGTAGATGGGTCCCAGTCTGAGGCCCAAGGCGAGACCCCTACTCAGCCATTACCAGCTCATCCACCACCTGAGGAGATTCCTAGGGATACCGCACGTCCAGTTCCCCCTCCACTTCCACCAGATAAAGACTTGAGGAGTGCAGTGCATTTGTTGACACAATTGGTAGCTACCCAGTAACAAGCTAGGGGCATCAGCTAGTGGAGGATTTTCTTAGGGGTCTGGGAGTTCAACGGTTCGAGAGTTTATTGCTTTGAGTCTCCCAGAGTTTACGGGGTCAGATCAGAGGGAGGACCCACAAGATTTCATAGATCAGCTTCACTGGATCTTTCGGGTTATGCATGCGAGTATGAGATATTATCACTCCCTTGGCATGTGAGTCGTCCGTGTAGTTATGAATTTTAATGTGGGCACAAGATTCCAAATGATTAGGGTTCATGAGTTGGGACCCATGAAATGTGACTATGAGGTGAAGTACTTCGGGAAAGTCCTTGAACAAATCTTGTGAGAAAGTGGTTGCTCTTATTGAGTCTTACTTGTTTTTCCTTACTTGGTTTCATCAGACTTTAACTGTATTTAGCTTACTCCACGATGTTATTACCTGTTGTGTCTCGTGCTAATTGCTGCTTTTAGTTTCCTATTAATACTGTTTCATTATTGTTATCATGCTTAGCTTCAGATTGATATTGTTCCCTGTTAGTTTCACATTCATACTTGTACAGGTTATTAAGTCTAGTAGGTGTCTTGACTGTCCCTTGTCACTACTCTACCGAAGTTAGTCTCGATACTTACTAGGTACCATCGTGGTGTACTCATGCTACACTTTCTGCATATTTTTGTGCAGATCCAGGTACTCGGAGTTTTTTGATCATTAGCTAGCTGGTCGGACATTGCTGTGGAGACTCAAGGTATACATGTTGTTGTGTTCGCATGCCTTAGAGTCAACTTCTAAAATTTTACTTTGTACTGTTTATTTCTATTCTGGAACAATTGTACATAGAGATCTTCTAGTAAATTGAGTAGAGCTTATGACTTGTACTGCCAGTTTTGGGATTGTAAGTTTTGTATAGAGATTTCTATTTCATATTTAACAGTTATTGGTTGAATTTTGCTATTAATTCAGTAAGTGTTAGGCTTACCTAGTCTTAGAGACTATGTGTCGTCACGACATCCTACAGAGGAAAATTGGAGTCGTGACAAGTTGGCATCAGAGATCTAGGTTCATAGGTGTTACAAGTCATAAGCGAGTTTAGTAGAGTCTTGCGGATTGGTATAAAGACGTCTGTACTTATATTCGAGAGGTTACAGAACTATTAAGGCAATTTCACTTCTTTCATTTCTATTGTGCGGATTTATTGATCTCGGACTTCAGGAGACCTTAGCACAGTTCCTGAGCGTGTTTGGTACATTGGCTCGGGCGAGGTTGATTCTGGTTACACCAGCTACTTCACAGACCGGGGGAGGAGCTCAGACTCCTGCCGCCTGTACTCCAGAGTAGAGAGTCCATGTTGGTCAGGTTCCAGGTGTCATGCCGACACAGCCTGCTGTTCCAATTCAGCCAGTGGTTAGGGAAGCAACATCTGAGGAGGAACAACTTACACTTACGAGGTTCAAGAAGTATTACCGTCCTACCTTTAGTGGTTTGGCTTCAGAGAATGCACATGGTTTCCTAGAGGAGTGCTACCATATTCTCCGCACTATGGGTATTGTGAAGATGAGTGAGGTTGCTTTTACTACGTTTCAACTTAAGGGAGTGGCATATCAGTGGTGGCGAACGTACGAGTTGGGTAGCCCGGCCGATGCAACTTCACTTTCATGGACTCAATTCTCAGAGATATTCTTGAGAGAGTTTGTTCCCTAGACTCTTCGGTATGCATGGCGTGTGGAGTTTGAGAAGCTGCGCCAGGTCACTATATCGGTGTGAGAGTATGCCATTAGATTCAGTGATTTATCCAGACATGCACCTGCTTTGGTTTCTACAGTTAGAGAGCGAGTACGCAAGTTCATTGAATGACTCAGTCATGATATCCGGTTCAACATGGCTTGGGAGTTAGAGATCGATGTTCCATTTCAACAGGTGGTAGAGATCGCTCGTCGATTAGAGGGTATGCGGGACTAGGAGAAAAGGGACATGCGGGTTGAGGAGAGAGAGGACAGGGAGGCTAAGAAGCTGCATGGACTGAGAGGATCTACTAGTACCTATTTTGGAGGCAGGGTACGCTATGGTAAAGGTTTTGTGGGTCAGCCAGTTCAGTTTGCACATTAGGCTTCGCGCGGTGCTTCAAATATCCATGGGTCTTAGAGTGACCATACCAGACAATTTTCGCAGCCATGCCAGCAGATGGGTTGCTTTGAGTGTGGAGATACCAGCCAAATGGTGAGAGATTGTCCCAGACTCTGGACAGAGGTGTCACGACAAGGTATTCAGGCTATGAGTTTTGCTCCAGTTGCTGATATCCCTACACCGCCAGCTTGGGGTGCAGGTCAGGCGAGTAGAGGGCGTCCAATAGGGGGAGGCCCGACCAGTTGATATGCTTTCTATGGTAGGGTTGAGGACGCTGCACCTGATGATGTTGTTAGAGATATGGTTTCGATTGTTATAGAGGGGCATCATTCTTGTTTTGATTTAGTTCTGCTTATCGGGGTGAGTCCTCTTATCTTGCTTCACATATGTGTGAGTTTCTTGATTTTGTACTCTGCTTATGTGTTTACCCCTTTTGGAAGATTCTATAATGGTAGCCCGTGTGTGTCATTTTGTTTTGTTCACTCTTGAGAGCTATGAGACTATAAGTGACTTTCTATTACCCACTACAGTAGGTTTTTATGTGATTTCTTGGTGGTTGGTTACGATTTGTGAATTAGATGCTCTACCGGTGTGGGAGTTCAGCATGTGTTGTGACCTTGCTAGAGGAAATTAAATTAGTGGAAGGTTTCAGTTGGTATGATGTGTATTCTACTTGTGATTTAGAGCTGAAGATTTCCATGAGGTTTGGACCAGGCTGCGTGCCGCGATGAAGTTATATTAGGATGATATCCTTGTGATTTATTCATATACTTTGATTATCCCTTGTGGAATTAATTTATAATATGCTACTGATAGGAAGGTGTTCTTGTCGGGCTTGTTTGATTGTTCTTTCATATGTTTCATTGTATATTCAGTCATATTCGTGATATACTTATTGAGTTTTAGCTTATGAGGTATGTGCCCAATTGGCGTTAGATGTGACGTATTGATTTGGGTGAATAGTTATGAGGTCTTCATGTTTCTTGCACCGTTGTCAATGTTGTGAAGGTTTGGAACATGGTTCTAGCGGATATGAGGTTAATTGCCGATGCTGGATTTGATTATGGGGAGCTATTGTGATCATAGATGTTGTTATGAGCATATGTGTGATATGTTATGTCGTGTGGTTGTACCTGGTGGGTGTAGGCATGAGTTTTTGTAGCTGGTTGAGGCTGATACCGTGTGTCGGTGTGGGAATCGGGTATTTTGGAAATGATCGGAAGGTGAGAAATTTGGTTCTAAGGTTATCAATGTGGGTGGAAGGAATAGTTTTCAGTTGGGATAGTGTCGTCGAGCCTATGTGGATTGGGGTGACGTGGGATCACCCGGGAATATATGTATGGTAAGTTCATTCAGTGATTTGAGGACTTCGAAAGGGTTCTTGGCACGTTCGAGGACGAACGTTTGTTTAAGAAGGGGAGAATGTAACGACCCGACCGGTCGCTTTGAGGATTAGTGCCCTGTTCGGTGGCTTAAGGTCTCGAGCGGCTTCATATAATGTGTTATGACGTGCGTGTGTGGTCTAGTTTGGATTTCGGATGATTCAAGATTGATTTGGAAGAAGTATTCTTGTTTTAGAAGCTTAAGCGGTAAGAGTTGACCAGAATTTGACTTTTGTGTAGACGACTTTGAAATGCCATTTTAATGGTTCCAATAGTTTCGTATGATGATTTTGGTCTTATTAGCGTGTCAGGATGTTGATTTGGAGGTTTGTAGGTCGTTTCGGCATAAATTGGCGAAAGTTGGAAAAAGTAGAAGATTTTGGAAAGTTTGACCGGGATTTGACTTTGTTCATGTCAGGGCCGGATCCTGGTTCCGAAAGTTGGAATAGGTCCGTACTGTCATTTATGACTTGTGTGCAAAATTTAAAGTCAATCAGAGTTGGTCTGGTGTGAATCGACATTAGTTTTGAAAAGACCGCTATTTTTCTGGTGTTTGAGGGAATAGAGGCAAATTGCAGGTGTCAAATGCGATTTATAAATCTCATGTGTCAAGTACGACTTCCCTAGAGAGGTTTCTAAAAATGGGAGTTTCACCATTTTTAACATAATTAGAGTTGGGGAGCTCGATTTGGGCGATTTTCAGAGGCAAACTTCACAAATTGGACTGGGGTAAGTAGTCTTAACTTGATTTGGTTTGTTATTCATGAATCTAACACTATTTCCAGCACCTATTTTTGTGATTTGGGGATTAGAATAGAATTTTCCCAAACTTGAAGGCCGAATCGGAGTCGGAATTTAGTAATTTTGGTATGGTTGGACTCGGTATCGAATGTGTGTCCGGGTTTTGTTATTTTGGTTGGGTTCCGAGGCACGGGCCTGGTTTGACCTTTTGAGTTGACTTTTTATTTCTTTATAAAGATCGTAATTTTATTATTCGAATTAGTTTCCTATAGTTTATGTTTATGGTATGGAGTCGTTTTGGCTAGATTCGAGCCGTTCATAATTGGATAATCGAGGGAACGGCCTATTAGTGGATTGATTTAGTGTGATTTTGAGGTAAGTGACTTGCCTAACCTTGTGTGGAGGAAATACCCCTTAAGATTGAGTTATTTGTGCTAATCGGGTCATGTGAATGCCGTGTACGCGAGGTGACGAGTACGTACTCGCGCTTATTTGTGGAAAACTTGACCGTTTAGGGCTCTTAGGTTCTTATGTTCATTAGATATGAAGTTGTTTTATCATGTTAAAATTTTCATTTACTAAATTCACCCTTACATGTCTTACTTGGAATTAATTGATTCATGTTCTACCCTTGTTGCCAATTAAACTCTTATGTGCCTTCATTGAAGTTGTTGCCTCTTTTACGGCCATGTTGTCTTTTTCCGTAATTGCTTAACCTTAACTGAAGTTATGTTGTCTTTTCTATAATTGCTTAACCTTAATTGAAGCTATGTTGTATTTTCTATAATTGCTTAACCTTAATTAAAGTTATGTTGTCTTTATGTAATTTGCTTAACCTTAATTGATTTTTTTTATTCCTTTCGCTGTTGACCTATCCTTATTTGGAATCATTGCTTCATGCTATCTCTCTTATCGTCGAGTTGTACCTACGTGGAATCAATATTGCACATTATCTCTTTCCTTGTTGAGCTATTCTTGTTGAGACCATTATTCCCTTTTGTACTCAGTGTTGTTGAGCCAAGGGCTATGCGTGGTTGTAGTATTGAAATTATTTTGAGAAAAAGTTATGGCATATGGGCACATGTGGTGAAAGACCTTATATTATGTTGTTATATTTTGGCACACGTGATATTGTTGAGAGGATTGTTGGGGTGTTTGCATGTGAGTTATTCGTGCTATTGTTATTATTGATATTTGCACATGCCGCGTGACAAGGAGGGCTATATATGTGGGTTGCGCATGTGGCAAGACAAGTTGAGAATATTATTATGTGCGTGTGGCGAAACAAGGCACGCATTTACTTTATTGTTGCGCACGTGGTGAGATAAGGCGAGCTATATCAGGGATAATTTGTGATGACTTGTGATGTTCTGGGGGCATTGTTGTTGCTGATATTTGTGTAGTAGTGTGCCTACCTGGTGTGAGTCATGCATTTTACGTCTTGTTGTGTTGTTTCCTATGTGCCATTTGTTGTCTTTACTCTTACATGTTGTCTCGAGTGATAGAACACTTACACAAGTATACACGTAATTAATCACTCATATCGGTTTGAGAAGATGAACCATGATGTCAATTGATCATTTAATAACTTATAAATATATATGATAGTTTTAGTTCATTGACATTATAAATAGAATAACTATATAAATTTATTATAAAATCTATTACTTCTTTGTTAGGATTATTGTTTTAATATTACGTGTATTAAGTATGCATATAATGTATGTCTGTGTGTGTCTGTGAGACTTTAAGTTCTTTTTTTCCCCTCTTATTCTCTACTGTGTATATAGATTTTTGAGTTTTAATTGTTATTAATAAAAATATTTCTAAATTGCAAAATAAAATTCATGTAAAGTATAAATAGATAGCTTTTAGGAACTTGTTATAAAATTTACCTATATTTTCATCCTTTTTTTATTACATGCATGGACTAATTTACTAAAATTTCGATTTTTTTAATTCTCAATTTTATAAATAGATTGCGTTTTGATTGTTATTAATTAAATTATTCATACAGGTAAATTATTTATTGTAATCTTTTTATTTTTGTCATTTTCTTATTATTGAATGTCATTATACTTGATTACTACTTCTCATTTTTATTTCAAAAATAATATTTATTGTTTATAGGTAAGTTCATAACATATATAAAAATTAAAAAGTATCAAAAAAGAGATAAATGTTATAGAGGGTAAAATATGCATATTAAAATATAAACTTTAATATGAGGATGAGAATGATTATTGTTCAAAGTTGGAGGATGTGTGATTTTCAAAGCAAACTTGGGGGATGTAAATGATTTTCACCCATTAAAACTGATACCTAATTGAGATCGAAAATCATTGATCTTCTATTTTGAAATTCTTATTGTAACGACCCGACCGGTCGTTTTGCTTTCTAGATTTTCTTTTCCCTATTTAAGACTTCCCGTATTTGCTTTTACTATTTTATGACTTGCAGGGATGATTGGTTTGATTTTGGAAGGATTCAAGTTGAATTCGAAATACTTAGTTCCTTAACAGTGGCCTAAGGTGGCCAAGTTTGACTTGAATCAGCATTTTAAGTAAACGAACTCAGAACCGGGATTTGATGGTTCCAATAAGTATATATGATAATTTTGGATTTGAACCTGTGTTCGGATCGAGTTTCGGGTGATCCGTGAGCGTTTCGGCGCTTAATGTTGAAAGTTGGCGCCTTGAAGGTTTTAGAATTTCTTAAATTTAGTTTGAAGTAGACTTTGGTGTTATCGATGACCGTTTGGGATTCCGAGCCTGTGAATAGGTTCGTATGATAATTTGTGACTTGTGCGTAAGTTTGTCGTCACTCTGAGTTGTTTAAGTATGATTCGTCGCGTTCGGAGGTAGTTGAAGAAGTTTGGAGTTCATAAGCTGATTAATTTGGTTTTAGGGTGAGATTCTTAGTTTCGATGTTGTTTTATGTGTTCCAAGGCTTTGAGCGATTTATATCATATTTCTGAACTTATTGGTGCATTTGGACGGGTCTTGAGTGGCTCAGGTGTCTTTCGGACCACCCAGAGGTTGTCTCGCGTTCGCGTTGAAGGATTGGGAGCTGGGTCATCTTGTTCTTCGCGTTCACTAAGATTAGGTCGCGTTCGCGAAGGTTTGGGACCAGTGGCCTTCGCGTTCGCGATGGCAGTCCCGCGTTGATGTAGAAAGAACTGGGTTTGGGGGATCAACTGGTCATTGCCCTTCACATTCGCGAAGGGAGGAACACGTTCGTGAAGCTTAGGCTGGGTTAGCCTTCGCGATCGCAAGGCAGGGACGGTTCACGAAGAGTCTTTTTCTGGGCGTGTCAAATTTTTGCCTTCGCGATCACGAAGGAGGGACACCTACGCAGTATCTTGATTTAGAAATGGGACTTAGGCCATTTTGTTCTTTTCTCATATCTCTTGGCCGATTTTGGAGCTCTTTGAGAGAGATTTTTCACCTAGCATCTTGAGGTTGGTAATTTCTACATAATGTGAATTTAATACATAGATTTTGGGTAGATTTTAACATAGAAATTGTAGAAATTATTGATTTTTGTTGAAAAACCTAGGTTTTGGTAAAAATAAGATTAGACCGCGAAATTGACTATGGTATTGAGTAGAAATTATATATTTGAGTTCGTAAGGTCATGGGTAACATTATTCTACGAAAATTCCGGAATCCGGGCACATGGGCCCAGGAGTGACTTTTAGAACTTTTCCAAATTTAGTTGGATAATTACTATAATAGTTAAAGTATGAATTTTTAAGCATATATTGATTAGTTTGCACGGCCTTTGGCCAGTTTCGGATTGCCCGGCATCGATTTGAAGCAATTAGTGTGATTGAAGAGCCGAGTAGTAAACTTGAAAGCGAGGTACGTCTCTTGCCTAACCTTGTAAGAGAGAATTATCCCCGTAGGTGTTTCAATTATTATTTGCTACTAATTGTGGGTGCTACATACGCATGAAGTGACGAGAGTCCGCACATAGCTAAAAATTATTTTTATGTCCGGGTAGACTTAGGACTTTGTCATACAATACTTGTATTATTTGATCCCAATATATTAGTTTAATTATTTGAATTTATAATTGAAATTTAATTAGGGATTATGTTAGACCGAGTTTCGTTACTTTGAGTTTTAGCGGAATATTTGATTGTTGATAGAAAATTTATGCTCCTTTGTGTGCCCATCATGGTGTTGTAAACGTATGTCCCGTAGTTCGAAGAATTTCCCTATTCCCGTGGGTTTGTCCAAATGACTCGGCAATATATTTAAAATGAGTTGCATTCATGGATCAGGCCGTACGACCTCGGTAGTGTATGTACACGATTATCATGGATCGGGCCGTATGACCTCGGCATAACTCGTGCGCACTTGATGTTTCCTTCATGACTTGAGAATTGATAGTTACTTTACGACTCTTAATTGTTGAAATTGGTTTGTGATAATTGAAGGCTTTAAATTGATATTGTTTTAAAGAATCACTGTAACGACCCGACCGGTCATTTTGGGAAGTAGCGCCCCGTTTAGAGGCTTAAGGTCTCAAGAAGCTTCGTAATGTATATTATGACTTGCGTGTGTGGTCGATATTCGTTTTCAGATGATTCAGGATTTAATTGAAAGAACAATTTTTATTTTTAAAGCTTAAATGAAAAGAGTTGACCGGAATTTGAACTTTGAGCAAATGACTCTGGAATCGAATTTTTATTATTTTAATAGCTTCTTATGATAATTTTGGACTTAGGCGTGTGTCCGTATTTGGATTTGGAGGTCCGTAGGGTAATTTGAAGCATTTCGGCAAAAATTGGAAATATTGAAGTTTTGGAAGGTTTGACTAGAGGTTGGGATGCGAATTATATTATTTCCGTTATGTCATTTGGGACTAGCATGCAAAATTTGACGTCATTCCGGGTTGATTTGACATGTTTCGGCACGAGTTGTAGAAGTTGGAAGATTTGAAAGTTCATAAATTCGATTCGCGGTGTGATTCATAGTTTCGATATTGTTTGATGTGATTTGAGGCCTCGATCAGGTTTGCGTTATGTTATCTAACTTGTTGGTATGGTTGGACGGTGTCCCCGGGGCCCCGGGTGTGTTTCAGACGAGCTTCGGATAATTTTCATATTTTGGGACATGTCTGGTTCTGGTGCTTCACACCTGCGACATTTTGGAGCGCAGGTGCGGCTCCGCTTCTCTGTGAACCTGGCCGCTTCTGCAATCATAGTGGCATGGGAGGGAGGGAGCTTCTGCAGAGATTGGCATGCGATGGTCGCTTTTGCGGCCCATCGATCGCATATGTGAAGTTGTTCGCTCCTGTGGTTATTTTGGCGCTTCTGCGATGTCGCTGGCGCGACTGTATTTGCCGCAGATGCGAATCCTGGCATGGTAATTTGAGTTCGCATATGCGAACTTTTATTCGCAAATGCAAGAGCACATATGCGCTTCTTTGTCCGCAAATGCGGAAGTTTTGGGAAGAATCATATAAGTCGAGAGTTTGGCCATTTTCTTCATATTTTGAGTTGTAGACCTCAGTTTTGGGAGATTTTTTGTGGGTTATTCAAGCAACTCATTGGGGTAAGTGTTCTCTACCCGAATCTTTTTATATATCATGAATCAATTGCTATTTTCATCATTGAAGGATTATGATTGAGATTATGAATTGTGAATACGAGGCGGTACCTTGATTGCGATTTTGATATATACAAGAGGTGGTATCTCGGTTGTGATTCTTTTGTACATGAGGTGGTACATAGTTTTGATTCTTGTTGTTTATCTCGTGTTGTAAAGAGTTATTTAGTGGGAACACTTCTTGTTGTTTTGTTCTTCATTGTTCTATCAGTTAATGTCCGTATATGTGTCACAACCCAAAATCCAACTAGTCATGATGGCACCTAACCCAAACCGCCAGGTAAGCCAATTAACAACAATACAATTCAAATGAGAATTTCAGAGATAATAAATGATGAAATAACTGAACTTTTATACACTTCTCAAGGACTGATAGTACAAATCATGGATTTTGAAGATTTAGAGTTTACAAAGCTGGTATGAAATAAATACATCATCTATTTGAAATATACATGAACAAATTAATAATTCTAAAGCTACCAAGAACAAGAAGCAGCTGTGACCGGAACACATGTATATCTTCAATGCTATCTCCCGCTATACACAACAACATCAACATCCAAAATCTGCACGCAAGGTGCAGAAGTGTAGTATGAGTACAACCGACCCTATGCACTCAATAAGTAACAAACCTAACCTTAAGTTGAAAGTAGTGACGAATTTGGATAACGGTCAGAGTCTAACACCAACATGTAGGAACAACTCGTGATAATATAAATAAAGCAGTACAAGTAATAACTCAAAGAAGTGATGCTCAGCTCGTTCACAGTTTCGGAAAATAGGCATGTTTTTCAAGTATAACAATATAACCCAAATCTTTGGCATAATCACCAAAATATGATTAAATATGAAAACTGTGATTTTTTCCAAAAACTTGCAACAACAGATAAAATGTTTCATTATCAGATGGCATGAGGAAAGTGCATCTCTATGCCTATATGTCAATGTGAATGTGAATTCATGAATGTCACAATGCTATACAACATGAGGAAATACATCTCAATGTCTACATGCCAAGTATGCATGCCAACTATAATGCAACGTAGTGATAAAACCATATGCATACTCTCGGAGTATCAATTCGCTCAGTTCTCCCAGTTACCCAGTCCTCCCAATCACTCGGCACTCGTTCTCTCCACTCGCACTCAGCAGATACATGTGCTCACTGGTCTGTCAGACTCCGGAGGGGTGGATCCTTCCCAAGCGTTAATATAAGCCAATCATGGCATGAATCAATAAAGCCTGCTGCGGCGTGCAACCCGATCCCATAAACATCCTCACAATCAGGCCCTCGGCCTCACTCATTCATCAATCTCTCTAGTCTCTCGACCTCACAAATCTCATGCCAATCGGCCCAAACAATGATAATATGATGTGAGACAAATTATAACAGAGATTGAGATATGATATGCAATGAATGAGTATGATTGAGTATGTAATTGCAATTTAAGCAAATAACTCAACAACATAAATGATCTCAGTGGGTCCTAATAGGATAAACATATAGTTTAAACATGGTTTCTAACATGAATCACAACTCAATTACTCTAGCATGTAGAAATTTCATGGATAAAGACAATATTAGTTAACTACACAGCATCACAGAGTCAACTGAGTCATAATTTACATGGTGGACACCCACATGCTCGTCACCTCAACACCAAACACATAACACATATATTCGGGAGTTCATACCCTCAACACCAATTTTAGAACTGTTACTTTCCCCGAACAAGTCAGATCCAATACCGAGCAAGCCAAACAATACTCTAGAAACACCATCCCGCGTGTACCGACCTCCGAACGGCTCAAAACTTGGAAAAAGCAACTCAAGAACATCAAATAATGCAAAAGGAAATAAACCCAATCGACAAAGGTCGAATCATTACACTTTTACTCAAAGTCAACCAAATATTCAATCCCGGGCCCGCACCTCGAAACCTGACAGAACTCACAAAATCCGATAACCCATTCAATTACGAGTCCAACCCTACTAGTTTCTCTCAAATCAGATTCTGAATCGATGCTCAAAACTTGAAAATTCACTTTATGAAATTTTAGACAAAAAAATCCCAATTTCTCTTTTGAAATCATCAACTAAATGCCAAAAATGTGGATAGGTTCATGAAATATAATCAAAACTGAGTAGAGAACACTTAACCCAATCCATATGGTAAATATCGCCTAAACAATTACGTAAATCCGAGCTCCACAGCTCCAAATATGCAAAAATGGCTGAAACCCCCGAATATAGAGTACTTATAATCAGTGGACAAATTAATGAATCACGATTGAGGAAATACCATCGCGATCGCGGAGAAGAAAAAGCATTGCCCGAGAAATACTATATGCGATCATGGAACAAACATCGCGATCGCGAAGAACAGAAGCCACTGCCACCAAAAAGCTCTACGTGTTCGGGACACTGGCAATACAAACGCAAAGCAAACATGCATCCAAACTTTGTGAACGTGTCCCGTCTTATCCGAACGTATTGAAGAAACTTCCAGCTCCCAGCTCTCAGCTCAACTTTATGCGAACACGATAACTCCTATGCGAACACATACTACAACCAACACAAAACTACGCGAACGTGGTCTTTCAATCCCGACCGCGATGAAGAAAGTGCCCAGCCCCAGATTCCTCTACGCGATCGCGTACACAACTTCGCGATCGCAAAGGACAACCGAGGCATCAGAAACTAGCAATAACTAGCAATGAAAACATGAAGAAAAATAGTTTGAAATCAATTCGAAACACACTCGAGACCCTCGGGACCCCGTACGAACATACCAACAAGTCCCATAACCTAACACGGACCTACTCTAGGCCTCAAATCATACATAACAACATCGAAATGACGAACTGCACCTCAAATCGAACTTAATGAACTTTCAACTTCCAGAACTCGTGCCGAACTATATCAAATCAATTCGGAATAACTCAAATTTTGCACACAAGTCCCAAATAAAATAACAAAGCTATTCCAATTACCGGAATGATAATCCAAACCCGATATCATCAATATCAACTCCCGATCAAACTTATGAATATTCCAAACCTTCAAATTTCTAACTTTCGCCAATTAGTGCCGAAATCTTTTAGAAATATGCAAATGAAATTTTGGGCATACACCCAAGTCCAAAATCACCATCCGGACCTAACAGAACCATAAAAACTCTAATCCAGGGTCAAATACTCAAAAGTCAAAATTCGTCAACTCTTCCAACTTAAAGCTTCAAACATGAAATTCATTTTTCCAAACAAATTCCGAAACACCTGAAAACCAAAACCGACGATACACATAAGTCATAATACATCATACGAAGCTAATCAAGACTCCAAATAAATGTACATAATACTAATGCTCAAAACAACCGGTTGGGTCGTTACAATATGAGCATTGTGGTTTTTTTCATTTGCTTCCCTTATGTTACCTCTATGCTTACTATCCTTTCATTAATCTATTTGGAAATAATTTACCTTTATGCAATAATTTATAGCCATACAAAATATATGTGCCTTATTTTATACCAAAAGTTTAAAAGTGTTCTCTTTTTTCTTAAACTTTGTGCCCAGTCAAATGAGTTCGCATAAATTGAAACGGAGGGAGTATTACTTACTGCTATGCTTTCCATTACTTCTTGTTATTATGTTTTCATTTTATTGATATCTTGAACTAGCCTCGTCACTACTCTATCGAGGTTAGGTTTGATATTTACTAGGTACCGTTGTGGTATACTCATACTACGTTTCTGCATATATTTTTGTGCGGATCCAGGTACGACTGCCCATGCCGGATGCTAGAGCTGATTTGAGTAGCTGCTTTTGGAGACTTGAAGGTATACCTTCTCTACGTCCGTAGGCCTCAGAGTCGCATTCCCTATCCTTAGTTCCTATTGTATTTTCTTTCAGACGAGAGTCCGTAAGTAGGTGGAGTATGTATATGTCAGGGTAGACTTAGAACTTTATCATGTAATATTTGAATTGTTTGGACTCATTTTTCAAGATTAATTAATTGAAATTGATTTAGAAACATATTTATATTAGGCCGAGCTTTATCACCTCGAGTGGTTTCCAAGATATTTGACAAACGTAAAGGGGTGTATTCACCACTATGCACCTGTATCTGTGTTGTAAGCATGTTAATCGTAATTCGATAAGTTTCTTTCTTTCTTGTGGAGTGGGACGAATGCCTCATAAAACTAATAGATGCATGTATGGTTTATGTCGCTCGACCCTCGGTAGTGTACACATTATTCTGGATCGGACCATACGACCTTGGCATAATCGTGCGTTATATCGCTAGCTGTGTGACAAGAGAGTGCCACTGATACTCAAAGGTAAGTTCTATAAAGCGGTGGTTAGACCAACCATGATGTATGGGGCTGAGTGTTGGCCCGTTAAAAACTCACATATCCAGAAGATGAAAGTAGTAGAAATGAGGATGTTACGGTGGATGTGCGGGCACACTATGATAAGTAAGATTATAAATGATGATATTCGGGAGAAGGTGCACGTGGCTCCCATTGATGACAATATACGGGAAGCGAGGCTTAGATGGTTCAGACATGTTCAGAGGAGAAGCCTAGATGCTCCGGTATGGAGGTGTGAGCGGTTGGTTGTGGTGGGCACAAGAAGAGGTAGAGGGCGGCCTAAGAAGTATTGGGCAGAGGTGATCAGGCAGGATATGGCGAGGCTCCAAATTTCCAAGGACATGACACTTGATAGGAAGATATGGAGGTCGAGTATTAGGGATATAGGTTAGGAGATAGTTGAGTAGTGCCTTACTTCGTACTATTGTGGGACTAGCCATGTAGGGTTTTTGTCTAAGATAGCTAGTGATAATGTTGTGTCTTACTATTTCGCTTTTCAGTGCAGGTCCTATTTACTAGCTATCGCTTTTGCTTTGCATCTTTCTTCTAGATTTCATGGTGTTCTTATTTTTCTTATGATTGTTGTGGTGATACTAATATTGTCTCCCTTTGTTTTGCATATTTATTCTGGATTTCATGACGTTCCTATTTTTCCTATGATTGCTGTTGTGATACTAATATTGTCTCCTTTTTGTCCTTTTGTCTTTTTATTTTTTGAGCAGAGGGTCTTTCGGAAATAACCTCTCTACTCCTTTGGGGTAGGGGTAAGGTCTGCGTACACACTGCCCTCCCCAGACCCCATTAATGAGATTTTACTGGGTTATTGTTGTTGTTGTTGTTGTATATCTCTAGCCGTCCGAATATCCATGAGATTATCATTTCACCGATGCTTGGCATTTTATATGGTATTCCTTATTCGTTTAATACTATCACTTGATACATCTGAGCTATTGAGATAGAATATGAGACTGAGAAATTTATATCTTTAAAAGAAATTTTTGGAAGGTTATGTAACTTACAGTTTTACCCGATTATTGTTGTTGTGCTTCATATCTGCTTATGATATATCATATTGCTTTATTGGACCTCTAGTAAGTGTCGATGTCGACCCCTCGTCACTACTTCTCCGGGGTTGGACTAGATACTTATTGGATACGCATTGATTTACGTACTCATGCTACACTTCTGCACTAAATGTGCAAGATCTGACAGGTTCAATTGGTGGTCATCTTGGCGCGTTGGCACATCTGCTGAGAAGAATTTATGGTGAGCTGTATTCTAGGCTACGTACCCCATCCCACAGAGTCTCCATCTTACTATTTACTTGATCTTGTCTTATTTACATTCCAGACATATGTTGTATTATTATTTTACTCCTTAGTAAATGCTCATGCACTTGTGACACCGGGTTTTGGGATGATTCTAGAATTTGTTTATGGTTTGTTTAACCTCGATACACTTTACTCGTATAATATTTAAATTGTATTAATCTACGACTTTAACGCATTTGTGTCTCCACCTATCAAGATTCATGATTTCAAAAATAAAATAAATAATTAAGTTGTTAGTTCACCGTTGGCTTGTCAAACAGTGACATTGGGTGCCATCACGACCTATAGTGGGTTTTGGGCCGTGACAGCTTGGTATCAGAGTTCTAGGTTAATTTGGGTCTCACGAGTCATGAGCAAGTCTCGTAGAGTCTGGTAGATCGGTACATAGACATCTGTATTTATCTTCGATAGGCTACATGGATGTTAGAAGTACTTTCCTTCTTGATTCCTCGTCGTGCGATTTGATTCCATTGAAGCTCGTGCCTTCATTTCCTTCCTACTCAATCTTATGCGACATAGAGCGCTTGTTATTAATTGGGCATCGAGGAGTTGTAATGGTATAGCAGATGTGGTGCATAATATTTCTCCCTACGTATTCGATTGGGCTATTTTCGTCGCCTCGTGGAAGGATATTCTGTCATTTCAGCGCAATGTTAGTGTTGCCTACAATTTCGTGGCTATACACAGTGTATTATGATGTTCATGAGTGGAGATCGCGTAGTGTTGGTATAAATGGTAGGGTGCTTATCTATGTGTCGCGGCAATGAGTGACTCAAGAAGAGGATTTCTCATTTCATTGTTTAGAGGTTCGGCATTTAACTCTAGAGGAGAAAAAACAATTGGACTATGGATGATTCAGGCCTCGGTTGACGGAGTAGAAAGGTCGGATATTTTTGAACTTGGTAGAAATTCTCATTTGTGATATGGTGTCGTCATCCTTGTTTGAATGCATTAAGGCCCATCGGTGTTATGATCTTCTTTGATCTGCCTCTGGGGTAGGGTATTGGGAAATGGTGCTTGAGAAGTGGTTGTCAGAGATGGCGGTGTATGTTTGCTCCAGAGTCTAATCGGTGTTCTAATGTTGATGGCACGAGAAAGATGATCTTCGAGCACGATTAGAGTTAGTAGTAATTTATTAGTTCATGTGCTATGGAGATAAAGTTTGATTTGAGGCAGTATTTGGGTAGCGAAGGATGAGGAAAGGCATGGTGGGAGGTGTCTCGTGGTGGTTTAATTGCTAGCAGGTCAAGTATGAGCATCAAAGTTCGAGAAGTTGCTTAAGGAGATGGTTTAATCTAAGTGGGAGTGGCAGAGTAGCGTATGGATTTTGTGGTAGGATAGCCACATGCCTTGAGGAAGTTTAGAGTGATTTGGGACTCATGGTGGAAAGTGACTAGGTCTACGAATTTTATTTGGGATGGTGGCTACTGTACTGAGGAAGATTGAATATGGCAGCGCGAGATCATGGTAATTGAGTAGGAGGAATCTTTGTGGGTTTTACATTTATGTGATTGTAGCTTAAAGCTAAGTGAGGGAGCCTACTCTCTACGATTAGGTCACGTGGTTGTCTACTTGTGTAGGTTTTGGGAAGACTCAGAGTTTGTGCTTATTGTGGATGTTTTGTACGAGGAAAAGAATTCATCCGGTTGCTTCTTTGGGAGTGTTCATGTGCTATCAGCACACTGGAGTTGGGTTATATATTTGGGACCAAGTCAGAGTGGGTGACTCTCAACAGTGCTTCTGATGGGTTCAAGAACGCAAGCGTGACGTCTAAGGATTTTGGGTCCGTTGTGTGGTTAAGGATTGAGTTTTGTAGTGGGTTATAAAAGGGACTTGGAGTGTTTTTATGTTTGCACCGATGGTCTGCGGTGCGATGTTAGAGAGATGGAAGAAAACATTTTCTAATTCGTAGAGGATCTTCAGAATATGTGTACCAGTTGGAGATGCTATTGGACGTATGATGAGGGTATGGGATGGTCCATGGGTATTGAGGCGATGTGATCTCGTGAATTGAGTCACTCAGAATGAGTGTTGTTGAGTTTCGTTACATTTTTGGATGGAGCTATTATTATTTCTAAGGCAAGTCAAGAGTAAATTGGAAGAAGTTGGGTTGGTTAGTAATGGTTTGAATTAGCATGATTGTGGTAATGCCCAGTTCCCTCAGCGTGTTAAGTTATACATGTGGTTTTTGGTTGTACGTGCGGGCTTGACAACAACTATAATTTGATTGATTTGGGAGGTATTTGATTCAAATGGTCTTGTTATGTGTAAATGGATCCCGGAAGAGTTATGGCAGTTTAAACCACGACTTGAGGTTTGGATTTTCTACGGTTATGGCAATTCAATTGCGTGTTGCTATGGTTCTTCTGAAATGAGTTAAGTGAAAGGTTTCTAGCCAATAAAGTGTTCATTATTCTAGTAGTTCAGGGGTTATGATGAATTCTTGTACTCTCGCGTAGTGGCATGATAGGTGCAGTGAGCGACATGGGAATTGGAAGTTGAGGATCAAGGTTGCGGCTCAGAGTTGATAAGAATGTCACGAGCTCGGATGAGTAGGGAAGAATTCAGATGTTCAGAGTATGCTGGCATTATCTTAGGGTTGCTTGAGAATGGTGTTCTGTGGAAGAGGCATTGTGTGTTGATTTGCGGATTCTTGATTTTCTTTACAGAGTTAGTACGGTTGGTGGTATGGAGGTGCAGATTTTTCTACTTGGTGCGGAAGGTCGTGGGAGTGTATCCCACGAGAAAATTGTATAAGTGTGACATGTTAGTCACTTGATTGTTAATGATTGAAACCAAGTATGGAGATTCTGGTACTATCGCTAATGTAAGAGTTTATGCCTTAAGGGCACTCTATTTATTTGGTTGTGGAATGTGGGAGTTTGTTCTGGATTGGACGGCTTCACGTGTGTGTTATGAATATGGCCATTGTTGATCATTTAAAAGTTGTTGGCCTAGTATGGTATGATCAGAATAGGCTTGAGGTCCGTTGGTGGGTCTAATGTGAATGTGTGCTCTACGTCAAGTTAGACGTGTTTATTCGGCATAACATTGCTTACGGAGGAGTCTTCGGGTGTTAGATGTTATTCCCGTCGTTAGTTATTCCATGTAATACTCTATTGTGCCATGTGGGTTGTGAGACGACTTGATTATTCGCACTTGTATTGTAATCCCATGTAGCTTGTTGTGTTATATGAACAGGATGGATCTCGAGAAGCAGGTCATTTATTTCACCTTAGTCGTGCCTGGGTTTTTGTAGCGTATGGCGCTATCCGTCACCCTAGGGTTGTATTATGCACTTGGCATGCTTGTGGTCGATATTCGAGCATTTATTAAGTATAAGCATTACGGCTTGATGGGTGTTTCCTTGTTGATTATTGTGTGGATTGGGTGGCACGCAGCTTGTTGTGTTATATGAACAGGATGGATCTCGAGAAGCAAGTCATTTATTGCACCTTAGTCGTGCCTGGGTTTTTGTAGCGTATGGCGCTATCCATCACCCCAGGGTTGTATTATGTACTTGGCATGCTTGTGGTCAATATTCAGGCATTTATTAAGTATAAGCATTACGGCTTGATGAGTGTTTCCTTGTTGATTATTGTGTGGATTGGGTGGCACGCCGCCACGGGTATATTGTTTGTATCGGGTGGCACACCACCACAGGTATGTTATGTGGATCATGTTTGCACCGCAACAA